>NC_072853.1:78295129-78920129 GCF_028858705.1 Grus americana
ATTAAGGGATTAGACCATTTGAAATTTTTTATTTTTACAGGAATTTCATTCCTTTTTGCAGCTTAAATAGCTAAAAACAACTGAGTGTCAGAGACTGAAGCTAATAGAGGAAGATGTGCTCAGCACGTGGCGAGAAGCCAGAAATTCCTGCCTTTTAATCTCTTGGCTGACAGTTGCTCCCTCGATTGCTTTACATAACTTACTGTAGCCAGTTTGCATGGTGTTTCGTCTTCTGTGGCATGGAGAAAGCTATTACCTATTTTATGTGTGTCTGGAATATTAATGAATGTTTGCAAAGTGCTTAGCTTTAGCAGCAGTATACAGAGGATGCCCACCATGAGTGCAAATTTATTGCCTGCTCTGCATGATTCACTGATGGGTTTAAGAAACAGCTCCCCACCACCATCACCTCGGCCAACTAATTCAGCACTTAGCAACAAAGAGAAGCAACAGCAAAAAGTTACCAGTATATTGAGCACAGAAGTGTTGCCTCTACACATCTGGCACAAGATCTTAAACAGATCATCTGAGACAGGGCTAGTTTTTAACATAACAGGCTGGCTACCTGTCTGCGAGTCCCAGAAAGAATGAATTATCTGCTGTGACACAGGTAACACGTAATGGACAAATAACGCCACGTGAATAAAAACAAAGGAGCAAATAACATTCCCGGTGGTGAGTACAAATTAGATGCCCACTAAAATTCTGAATGAAACAGGTAGTGTGGGGAGGAAAGGACAGGAAGGAAGCACAGAAATAATGGAGGTGACAAATCAGATGCAGGATGCTCTTGACCATGCCTGAAATTCTGTAAGGCTTGATGGTTTCTGAGAATTGAAGGGATGGATAGGTTAAATATCAAACCACCTCTCCTCTTGGCAGAACTAAGTAATGGAGATGATACCCTTCCAAATGAAGCTGGTGATCACAGCAGTGCCTCACTAGTGCTCTTACCTATGGTTTCCTTTTAATGGAACCATTATAGCCTTCTTGACCTGACCGGAATTGACTATTTTTGGAGGATAGCATTGTAAATTGTAAGACTCAAAATACAAGAGTTTTTCAAAGGCTAAATTGGGCACACTGTAAAATTAGAGGTAAAAAAAGCCCAACAAAATGCACAGGTTTTCAAATTTGTAGTCAGCCATGCACAAAACCAGTGATCAATTGACACGTTTACCAGACATGGACCTTTTACTAAAGTTCATTATCAACTGACAGCATATTTCAACAGGAGATTTTGCTTTTCTTTCCTTGAAAACTTTTTTTTGTTTCGAAATTCCTTTGATTCCATTCATGAGAACTTCTTGACTGGATTTCATGATTGCATTTCTTAGCAGATGAGCTCTTTCATGTTGCTTATTTGGATGCAACTATGTCAACCATAAATACAATAATATTATGGCTTGGGGTGTGTTGCATTTTCATATGTGACAGATACGTGCATACTGCTGGGTCACAGGATTACCACTGTGGCATATTTCTGAACTCTTCTCAATTCTGCTTTAATCAGAAATTAAATGCTGATTCCATTGCAGGATACCTTTGTCTTTTTCATTCCAAATGAATTTTGAAACTGCCTGCTTTTGTTTTATATTACAATGACAGATCATTTGTCAAATCTATGAACTTCAGAAGGAAAATATAAAGTTCAGAAAAGTAAAACAAATAAAGCAGATAAATTTCCAAAAGTTACAACAGATTACAGGGAAAAAAATAGGTAAAATGCCATAAGGGAAATTTCAGAGCTGAATAGATTTAAAAAAAGAGATCATGTGTTATATGGTATATCATGTGACTATTTCAAAGGAGTGACCTAAACTTGCTAATGGTAGCTCGGGAATATTACAGTTGTCATCATCTAATGCTACATGCACACTGTGTAAGTATTGATTTGACTGCATATATTCTGTAACCTGTAAAGTTAGGCAATACTGTGAATTAGCCATTTTTCCCCTTTTCTCAAGACAGGAGATGTTTCCACTTATGATGCCATTTTTAAAAGACCAGAGAGTTACAACAAATATCTTCACCGATGTGACAGAGAACATGCAAAGAGTCGTGGTCTTAACATTAATGAGGAGGTAACCCTTTGATAAATTGATAATTATCTTTGTTAAAGGTATTTTGTACTTTTTGACATGGCTGGAGACTATAGGCATTGTTTTACCTTATATCATGCAGCCTATACAGTAGCAAAGGAATCAGAAAGAGGACAACATTGTCCTGGGGGTTTAGCAGAAAGCATTAGCCAGTGAAGACACCAGAGTTAGCTCCTGCTCTTTGGCATCCTGTAGATTTCCAGGTGACAAGCCGTATGCGAGTTAAAGCATGGGGAAAGAGATACGCATAGCAAGGCACGCCCTCTGTAACAGAGCTCTAGGGTCACTGGAAGTGTCTCCTGATTTGTCTGTGTCCGTCGAGAGCCGCAGTTCAGGTGGTCCTGCAGCTATTTCTGTCATGCTTGAGAACTCTTCTGCCTGAGAGGACTGGATTCAGGGGCCCCGACTCAACCACTGCCCTCTGACATCCACCCTCCCTATGCCAGCCTTTGCTGAGAGCCCAGGTCTCTGAAGCTGGTGACTTTGTTACGCGAACGTGCACTGGATTGCTCTGCAGGAAGGAAATTCATAGGGAGCTAGTGCAAAGGAGGAGGGGTCAATCAGGAGACCACATACATGCCTGGAAAATGCTGGGCAAAGCATTCGAGGCCAGAGGAATCTGAGTTTGGTGTGTAGCCTGATAGCTAAGGAAGTATGCAGCCATGTTTTTAAACTGCTGCCTTGAAAACAGAAATGCTGTAATATATATACATATATATATAAAAATAAGTATTTTTCCATGCAGCATCTGAATAATACACATACATACACAAATGTGTGTGTGTATATATATTTATACTTATATACACACACACAGAGGCAGAAGCTGTCAAAACCAACTGAAGTACAACCTCTGTCAATGGCCTCAAAACCCCAGTGGGTTCCTGGGATATAAAGAGATGTGTAGGCTAGGAATGGCTGCACGTATTGGTGATTACATATGACAGAGATGGAAAAAGGAAGGGAGAGACAAAAGTTAAAATTACTGTAACTGCTGTGTAATAAAACTGTTAAGATTTTGGGACAAAGGCCACAGCCTGTGATTCCTCTCACTGGCAGCTATATGTGCCAGACATTTCAGTGCATAGCTGTAATGCCTTTCAATTCTTTCAGGCAGGGCAGGGAGCAGTGGGTGCTACAAAGGAATCCCAGCAGCGCCCATTACCATCACTTGCTCATGCCTAGTAACTCAACTGCAGATCTGCTTGAGCCCAAAAGCCATGTAAATGACTGCTCCAGTTAAAAATTAACCTTTTTATTGAAACAAAACAAAGCCACACACACCCCCCACAAATACCAAGCCCAACACTGAGCTGGGAAATTTGTGTAAAAACAGTTTATCAATGCAGAAAGTTAAGGTTTCTTACTGAGCTCTTGTGTCCTTTCAGTATCAACAAAACTCACTTTCCTACCAGTTTGCTTCCTAAAGCAAATGCGTATGGGCCAGAATTCATACCAGCTCTGCTGGGCAGTGCACACAAGGGACTCTGCCTGAACAGGTGTCCCTTAATCCAGCCCTTTAATTAGCAGGGAGACACATCAAACCCACAGCTGTTAAATGTTACAGCATGATCCTCCTGCATGTGATGACACCCAATGCTGGACTTACTAAGTGCAGGTCACATACTTAACTCCTGCTTTTTCATTACCTCAGTAGCCCTCACAGACTTCAAATAACAACTATTTTATAAAACATAATAAATATAAAGGCCACAATCAACATCTTTCTAGTACAACACTGAAAGGAGACAGGCTGAATCCACCACAGTACACTTCTTTCCTTGAAGTGGAAAAAGCCAAACCACTGCAAGTAAGCCCTTCATTTCCTGCAGAGAGCACCCAGGGAATCCAACCATGCAGTCACAGATACTTGGTTGAGCTACACGTAGCCCAGTGACTGCAGCAGAGTGTTTGCACAAGGCTGCCATTGCTGATTTCAAGCATTAACAGTGCTAGAATTACACACTGCGAAGGCGTGTAGCAGGATGCTTCCCAGCCAACTGTTGGAAAATCTGAAATCTGCTCAATGCCGAACCCGCAGGGATGAAATGCCACCGTGCACAGTCAGCGCTGTGCTACCAAGGATGCTGAAAGCTGAATCTTATTTATTTAAAGGGAACACAAACTCTCGGAATTACATACTGCTGCCCATCATTAGCACTGTAAAGCCTGTATCACTAGCGAAGTCTTTCTTGATGGTACAAAGATTCTGTCATTTCTGCATTTTCGACATTTATCCATAACTGGGGTGGGGGAGGAAATGGTCTTGTTTTTTGCCTGCCACTACTCTTGACTTGATTTTTGTCCTGGTGAGGTTAAAAGTTGGTGTACTGAATAGCTTTCAATGGGGTGGAGCAAGGTAGGAAGGGTGGGGGGAGAGTTGGGGGATGAATTGTTTTGGAGTGGGCTTTTCTGGGTTGGCTTTTGTTTTTTGGAAGAAAAGGGTTTGCAGCATCTTCCGAAGATTCTCAGGTCTACTTTTGTCCATGAGTCTGGATATGTCTCTTATCTGACTGCCCTGCTATGAGACCCCTTGGATTTGTGCTCCCACCTACATCCTTGCAGGAAATGCAGGGGCTCACGTGCTTCATCATGAGTGCTGACACATCTCAGACTTGCGTCTGTTGTAGCAAAGAAGTCATTTGTTTGCACCTGAACTGTGGTGTAGCATCCACATTTTGATTCTCCTTGTGGATACTATTAATATCATAAGACTAGGTAAACACACTGGGGACCAAGGCTTACTGTGCCAGCCAGTGCACAAACATACAAGCAGCCTGATAAACCTGAGACCTTTGGCTAGGGAAAGGAAAACAAACAAATCCTCTTTCCCTTCTGACTCCAGAGCTCCTCATTGCTATAGCACAGGAAGGAACTGCAGATCGCAGATAGTGATTGCAAAGTCACTTAAAGAGCAGTTTACTAAGAACAGGCTTAAAATAATCTTTTCTTGGTCAGGTTATTTTTCACCAAGTCCACTTCCCATCATTGCAGAGCAGTTATTTCTGTAATCTTACAGCTACAAGCATTGTTAGTAAAATTGTGCAAAAATACAGTAGTATGTGCTTTATGTCCTTGAGAGAAAGCTTGCATAGACTAGTGATTGCTTAGGGTTTTTCTTTAGGCTTTGATTTTCTTCATGCAGTGCTTTCACTGAATTGTGCAAGTATGGTAGGTGTTCCTGTAACAGGGGACACAAATCTCTCCTGTTTGTCAAATGAATCATGCAAGTCAGTGCACAAGAAAAGTAAGAATGAAAATAAAATCTGCGCCACTTTCCAGTAACATAGCATCTAGTTTGCCGGTAATCACATGGTAATCGCCTCTGTGTGTGTGTGTGTACAAAATTACCAGTCCACAGTAGCTCATGGCACAGCTCCATATCTTACCATCTTGTCATCTAGTGATACATTCATGGTCTATTAATATACATAAAAAAATAGGTCAGGGATGGAAAGTAAGAGTGCAGATCACTGTTAAATAAATATACATCCATCTAGCAGGTGCTGCACAGTTCTGTTATTTTGCCCCTGGCCACAGCAGTAATAGATAACTGCCAAGTATTCGCTCCGTGATTTTGTTGTAAGAAGACTTTTATATTTTCACAGGAAATGGCAAGACCTGTTGCTGTTTTGTCATCTTCAGAGTTTGGGAGACGCATAAATAAGCCCATAGACCAGCCGATCAGAGATCATGCAAGGATTAATCACGTACAGGCAGAATTCTACAGGAAAAATGGCATCACCTGCTTATTGGAAAAACCTTCTCCAAGCCTGGATCCATACTAAATCTCTTGTATCTGTCATTGCCAGCAACATTTATGTGAAAAAAACCCACCTCACATCAAAAAGCAATGTGGTGCTTTTGCCTTTTCCTCTGCAATTTAGTTAATGAGAATGATTTGGATTAAAAAAAGGACGAAATAGCAGCTGTACTTTTCCTCATGCTAATTTGAATGTATGTCTTCTTACAGTCTCATAAAAATCTCATGAGGAGCACCAGCAAGAACTGAACATTTTAGGCAGCAACACTGGAAGTGAGACCTGTTGGGTCAACAGCTGTCTCTCTCCTATTTTAGGCAGTGCTTCTACATAACTATTCACAGACTTAACACTTAAGCAAGTGTGCTCCTCAAGGTATCAGTGGTCACTGACTTCTTAATCCTTACAGCGTTGCTACAAAATTGCTCGGTTGTTATCTGCACAATGGCTGAAATGGGGATTCAAAGCAGATTTTCCAAAATGGATGAGCTTACCCATTTATGGGCAAGTAAAGAAATGATCTGACTTAGAGAAGGGCTTAGCAGTTTCAGTAGACTTCAAGTGGAAGTCAAGTTAAAAGGAACTTCTGAGTACGTAGCATTTAAATAGACAAAATCTGGGCTTTGCTGATTTCAGACATCCATTTTGCTGACTTTCACTATACCAATGGTGTCTGAGGGATTGATCTGTTCAAGATTGTCACAAGAAAAATCATCTCTAGTTCTGTATCAAATGCTGAAAAAAGAAAAAAAAAGTAAAACTAGGAGAACAAGCACTAAATAGTTTGGTACAAAGGATGGAAAAACCACAAGGATTAGAGCAGTAGTCATTTAAAAAGCACGTTTAGAGTAAATGTCCAAACCTGCTTAAACATTTAGTGCCTTGTATTCTCACTGGATCCAGTGCTAAAGTTATAAGGTAATTTCAGGAGAAGGAATATCTCCTGCAGGGTATGTATGCATCTGTTTGGTTCTCGAGAGCCATTGATCCTGGGGGTGTTTAAAACTGGGGCAGTTTTGTTCCAGAAAGGAACAGCCGGACTGATGGATACCAGAACAAGGACTGGAAGTCCACAGTTTTGACTAACACTGGAGTTCTGTCAGGTACTTACACATAGGAAACCGGTATCAGTTGTGAACACAGTGAATATCCTAGTAAAAAATAATTAAAACAACTACTTAATCTGGGGCCTGGATAAGTAGTAAATTAGGCAATCAATAGCACTTGTTCGGCATGATGTGAGAAGCAGAGCACACAGAACAGCCCATTCCAAGAGGTGTATATTACTTTCATTGTTCATGACCTGCAACTTCCTCTATATTCAGTGACCTAGGGACAAGAAGGCAGTAATTGCTACATTCCTTTTCGACAATAAATACTTCGTTAAACAAATCCAGCAGCGTTAAATAAAAGGTATCATAGTAAGAACAAAGTGAGAAGGAAATGTTTTCTAACAATGCCGGAATGCTTTTTCAAAAATCGCTATCAAATATATACTAGTGAAGAATGAGGTGGAATATGGCCATATTCTAGACAGGTTATTTTTAGTTTGGGACAGTCAGTACAAATTACTTCTTTTAAGTAGTCTCACTGTAATTACAAACCATGTGTGTTTGCAAAACTACGGAAAATCAAACGTTTGAGAACACCACCACCTTCTGGCCTGTGTGAGAAATAAGCATCACCAGCTCACTTCCACCGCCGAGAAAGGCATGAGTCATCCACACCAGTATCAGTTTTCCTCTCTCATTTCTTTGCTTGTGTCACCTTCTTCAGTCCCTTCTCATCCGTCCTCGTTTTTGAAGGCTTTTCACAGGTTGTTCCTACTACTACTTGTTTCTCATTCGGTTCTAAGTGGTTGACTTCTCCCTTCAGTGCTCTGTTAAGTGTCAAAAGAATACCTTGACGATTTCTTCTGTATTAGGGAGAAGTTCCTTATAAATGTCTGCAAAGACATTTCAGTCGTTCTCCTTCAATTTCTGTTTTGCTAGGATGACAACTGTTAGATCACCGACGTGCTGTAAGCTTCCTATTACACTGTTGGAAAGTATCTCATTACCTCTTGGTGCTCCCTCACGCGTCAGTACTGACATACTACTGTGAGTAAGGGTTTTATACATGCAACAAATTAACATGAACAGAATGCACAGCATGATGCAATGTAAATCATACTTTCCAAAAATCTCCAGGAATTGTTCAGACAACTGCAACTCACAAATTATTAACAGTAGCCTTGGAGGGAAAAAAATGGCCACGTTCTGTATCTACGTGTGAAATACATAAACCTGCAAGGATGTAAAAGTTTCACCTTTTTTGTATCAAGTTAAGTAGTTAAAATCAAACCAGGTAATGCTGGGAATTCTGCTTTTCTACTCATAAATAGTAGTTCCACACAGGACAGGATGCACAAGCTAACCTGAAAATGTGTTTTACGTGGCAGTTCATCAAGTATACACTACGTGATCGGAACTAAGGCTATGTTATTTTTCCCCTTTGTTCATCCATAAAGCAACACATTGACCCAAGTTAGTGCACACTTGCTCCATCCAGCTGAGGTGGTTACTGGTTCCAGTTGTCCGTTCCGCCCTTCTGCCAGAATTTATACATAAGAAAGGACCGCACAGGGCGAGTTCTTCTGAGCTGCAGAGTGTAATCAGGTTCCATTTAGGCTTGAATGGCAGGCTGTAAACTGAAGGAACTCTGGAGCACATACACGGCCCCATTCAGCCAGTTTAGCTAAAACTGCCACCAAATACAAAACTACCAATAGTACGTACCCAGAACCCAGGGCGGCCCCCCGACAGAGAGCTGTGCAAGGCCACTGCCCTGTGACAGCTGTTCTTTTACAAAGGAAAGCAAATATTTTTTAATAAAAATACTCCCATTTTCTGTAAGGCATTGCGACTTAGTGAACAGCACTCTACATCTCTAAGTATGAGCAATAAGCAAATACTGCTTGTGCAACTACTGCAAATTTTAGTTTTATGAAACACTTGGGAAATCACACAAACAGCCATGAGTAAATTGCACAATTTCTTTTTATACTGTCAAGAAGAGCCCTGATTGATAGGTAGCATGGCACATTCTGTACATTCAGCACCAGCCAGTATCCTTGCAGTCACATCTGTCCATTTGCAGTTCTTAGTTAGAACCAGTGAAAATATAAAGGAAACACAGCACCGGCTGTCTGGCACCTACATCTCTTAACTTACAATAAATATTTACACAAAACCTAAGAAAATATGTTGCTCTTTATTACTCTTTACATGTCAATTGTTCCAAATATTGGAAGGTCTCACATTCAGAAGCTCACATTATCTTAGGTGGAGTTATTTAGAAAACAGAATTGTTCTTCCATGCACAATATTTACACTTTAATAGTACAGGAGGTCAACCTCTGATTTAGTAGTATTCTCCAGTGTCAGCAGCTGCATCCGTATGTGTGAGGAAAGATTTTTTCGTGTAGATATTCTGCCATTTTTCTGCAATTCTGTAGACTCTCTATCTCAAAAAATGGAATCTGGAAACAAAACAAAAATGATTGCTGGAAATACCTTTTAATAAACAACTGGGTAAGATTGATGTTCATTAAGCAGATGTAAAATTACACATCAAAGATTTCTCTGTTTTAAAATTAAATATTTAATCCTAAGCATATTATTGATCTGCAAATCACCTGAATAGAGAATATTGTAAAACAAAGAGTGATATCCATCACAGTTTAAACTAAGTTAAATATAACGGAGTTAGGCTTATGTGATAAGTGCTTATAAATGGAAAAGAAAATCTCAAAGATCTAAAAGTAACTGGTTTGGTCCAAAGTATGTTTAAGGCTAAAAATACCCCTATTAAATCAACAGGCAAAATAAAGGATATACTCTGCTGTGAAAATATTATTTACAATACAACGCAGCTTCTTTTTTTTTTTAACTCCTCTTTTTGAACTCCAAATTCAGACCTTTTTTAAAAAGTATTTAATTAAAAATCCCAATCCTACTGAACTCTTAGACAACATTTTCCTTTAAGTCAATATTTGAGCCTTAATCACTGGAGAGAAGTACTTTTTTCAAGCAGCCACTATTTGGCAGAAAACCCAGGCAGAACACACTAATTGATCCAAGGAAGAAAAAGGAATTTCTGTAACACCCTCAAAAAGGCAAAAGCTAGGCAGAGAGAACGTAACATCGAAAGGACAAGACTACATCTGCCTTGGGAAGTAATTGCAACTACAGTTTTAAGCATTATAAAATAATCATTTTTTCACTTGTTTTGTTAGCCAGAGCAAAAGCAAACCACTGTCTTTGGACTTTACCTGCACAACTTCGTAACCAAGTAACTGAAGATGTCTCTGTTTAATAGCTTCTTCTCCCAACAGATTGTGGCTATTAACACAAAATCTATTTTGACCATCAACACAGAGGGCAATTCTAAAATCAAGCACAAGTGTAGTATTAAAAAAAAAAAATAATTCAGTTATTTTAATCACCACAACTACTGCTGTTCCTAAGAAGCATGAGACAATACCTCCCCTCTTACACCCTAACACCACCTAGAATTAGATGTTGTAGGATAGGAGTTACCTAGTTCAGGACCATTTAAAATTACTCCATTGAAGAACGGGAGGGGCAAAGCCTGAAGCTTAGCGAAACTCATCTGAAAAGCTTATTTATATACCCTGAACAAAAATTACCATACAAGTTAATAAAAGTTTGATATTTTTAATGCTACTATTCGTAAGCTGTTTTGAATTCTTCTAGAAGGAAAAACATACAAAACATGTCTCAGCTTGAAAACATTTCAGCAGCTAAATTTATTCAACCTATTAGTGTACCTGTTAAACCTTTTAGGGTTGAAGTTAAGTTTAAGCTAAATCTGTTTAAGTTAAACCTGTACGGATGGTTGGCAGCATCATGGCTTGTAACTATATTTTTTCTCCTTGGTGATAAAAATTACATCAACTTAAACCAAAATTTATATATCCACTGTAAAAGCAGTTGCTTAAATTTTCAGTTTGTTAAGTATATTGTGACCTTATTTACACATCAATGCTGTAATTAAAAAAAAAAATCAAAGCCCATTCTTAAACATTTAAGCATGGGATTTTTAAAGAACCTTTATTAGTCTGTGAGTCTTGTGAATGTTAAGCTGGAGAAAACATAACCTTTTCCAAGACTTTTGCTTTATCCACCAAAGTGCAGTTGCAAATACCATCAGACCATCAGGTTGCTTAATTTTGTATCCAAGGTTTCTCAAAATAATTCTCGTTTAACATATTTTTTAAACACCTATGCATTTTTCAGTAAAAACAGCACCTGTAGCAAATATCCTTGTTACACAGGATTCCTTACAGAAGTAAATTTGTGAACTCAAACTGGCTTAAACTGTGTGAAATCTATGCAGACATGCTCAATTAGAATTAATTAGGTTTTAATTTGAATGAATTGGAATTAAAAATGAATTACAGAAGATCAAAATACATTAATGAAAGCCAAATCAGGATCACTTTGATCTGACTGTCACTGGGTAAAGAGACTAATTGTCTGACACTGTATAGTCAGGAGGCAAAATAATGAGGAAAAAGCGCAGATCGTTAATTTTGCCAACTTGGTCCTCTTGCCAGTAGTTTCAATGTGAAACTTTAGTTAGCTTTGTTGAGGTCAATGGCAAAACTCCAATTAGCTTAAATTTTGCTGGGGTTTCACCCCGGATGCTCTTTGTCAATGTTAACATTTTACCAGTGGTTTCTTTTATTCTCTTACCGTCTGTGTACCTCTTCACATTGGGTAGCAGGCAATACAAAACCTTCTTCATCTAATTTAATCTCAATATCTAGTATAGATTAAAAGAGAAATGACATTAAAACTCAATTCATATAACAAACTGTTTACTGTAATTCTCATCCTCTTACAGTTCATTGTTTTATAAAATAACTAAAATATAAATAGCAATACTTTTTTCTGAATCACAGAGGCTTGCAAAATGCATATAGACTATTTAACACAAATGAGTGATAATTAGTAACACTTCAGCTAATAATGCTAACAGCAAAGTAGTATTCCAAGTCCACTAAAAAACATAATGTAGTTAAATGGCACTTTGCTGGGCTGTCTAGGGCCTCTGGAATTTTGAGAGCTTTGGGGAGTAATTCTGGAGTCATCCCTCTCTCCATTTTATTTTTTTTCACCCCTACAATGTCCATGGGGTCCAAGAGACCCTTCCTTCCACATCTTTATCCTACGCCCCTCCTGGGCATACATCTTTCCTCATCATCTTCTCCTCTCAATTTCCTTTCCTGGCGCATGAAACACTGTTTTGTCCACTCCTCTCTCTCAGTCCACAAACCCCACTGACTGTACGTACTCAACAGCTCTTGCTAAGGGGAGAGGAGCCCGGCCGAGCAGGGCAGAGGGCTGACAACCCTCCAGCTCTCCCTTTCTCTACTCACCACCAAAGCAGAGAAAGTAGCATTGCCTCATTTTCCTTTACATTATACAAACTGTTTATAGGATGAGTAAAATGGGAGCTGATAGTAAAAATACCGAATACAAGAGTTAGCAGCTATTTTCAGCGCAGACTGGCTGTGTAAACTTCAAGTACTATTGCAGTTCTTTTCTCTCCCTGTGCTTCTTTCTCACATTGAAAATGCATTTACTTGAAGTTCTCATAATCTTTCCTCATTTCAGACCTTCTACAGAGTTTTGTATTCCAGTTTACTTTTTCCATATTTGCACAATTTAGAATGCACACAAAGGTAATAAAATCAATCATTTTTACTTCTGGAAAATAACTGTGCCTAAAGCTTTGACAGCATAAGTACACATTTTATTATTAATTCAAAGAAATGATACTTACCAACTGTATAGAAATATGGTGTTGATACCTCTGATGCAAAATATATTCTTTTTTTCAGTAAATAAAGTAATCCAGTCTTCACCCTTTTGAGGAGGTGAACATCCAGGGAACTGTGAGGCATGAGAAAGGCCTTTACTTGATACTTTGGAAGGAGTTTGGGACCCTACATAATGACAGAAAACCAAATAAAAAAGGAGATCACATTTTTGCCACTACCTCATATTAATGTAGCAAAATGTATTCTGTGCATTTCAAAGCCATGCCTATTGAGAGACTTATAGTCTGAGGTATGGTCTGCTAGAAACTTCAAAACAAAACAAAAAAACAACCACCAGAAGATCCTCAGCAAGATTCCATGGTATCGCGCTGAATGTATCGCTCATGAGAAATGCACAACTGTTTCCATTCCTCTGCGGTGAGGCCAACATCAAAGTGCCTGATCTCTTGTTCTCCAAGACTTCACAAGTCAAACATAAAAAAGGACTAGTTGTTGGAAAAGTACTTGGAGATACTCAAAAAGCACTTTAACTCAGAGCTAGTCAGTTCTATCAAACATACAAATATATCAAGTCAATCAAACAGGTAGAAATGCTTCATATTTTTATCAAGAAAAAAACCCCCAAACTTTCATACAATTCCAATGTTTTTATGGGAGTCAGTCTTCAACTAATTATCAACAGGGCCCTAATGACCTTATCACCTCTTGCTAACATCAGTTCTGGTTTCATATGTACTGTACCTCATAAAATGGGCACTCCAGGGTAACAGTCAGAAAAAGCTGGGTTAGCTGGCAGGTAACAATTCTGTCCAAACCAGGTGGCTGAGCTGAAAGAAAAATATTCAAGCTTTCAGGTATACCTTCAATAAAGTATCTTTACACAAACCATCGTCAGAAGTTAGGAAAAGCTATTCAGTTTAACGCACAGAGAAGCTACTTGATCATTACCATCCTTGATCATTGTTTGAATGCACAGAAAGATCAGTTGTGAAATGATATAGTTAGAAAAATGAGGAAATGATTTACAGAAATATCATCAACATAAAAAAAATACAACTAGCAAGATCTTAGTTAAGACTGTCATGCTCTTTCACAAAAAAATGAGGATCTGAAAGATGCAAGATGTTCTACAGGGAGGAATAAAGTTTGAATTGAGGTCTTGGAGAAATATCCCATTTCCTTCTTCCTACAACCCCTTCTCCCCAAATTATAATCCCAGGATCTCATTGTTCCACTCAGATTATTTTTTTTTTATCTGAAAGTAGCAGATAATATTGAATACTTTCTGGAGATTTGTCTACAAGTGTATACTTGAAGAATCTTTCATGTTACATGCAAAGTATTATTACAGAAGGGTAAAATCCTGATGTAGTATAAGATGCTAATCATACAGGTCATCTTCTCAAGTTCTTGTTCTGAACTTTGACTACTGTAGTGGAATACCTTTATATTGATTTAAAAGAATATATTCAAAGTAACTGGTACTATGAGGTTTCTCATTTTTGAAGTATCAACTTGAGAACTTTAAAAGACATTCAGTATTTTAGGATATAAGGAATGGCTGCTTCCTAAAAATCAATCTCTTAATGTATTTTGTTTTGAACAGCTAAAAATTGAGTGACGAAAGTTTCTAATCACTTTGAAAACTTGACCTTCTATATAGTTTTATTAACAGAGCAATCTTAGGTGAGATCTATAGAAGTCACTTATCTTTCTGGTGTAGCTTACATAACGCCACTAAATATGCTTTACTATCTAACACAGAATTATTTAAGATCTGTAGCTTACAACTGTGTTATTCATAGTAGGTTTGTGTCCAAAAGCGTTGACTTATGTAATAGTTACAGCCAAGGACAGGCTATCACATGGGGGACATTCTAGAAATTTACTAGGAAAAAAACCCCAAACAATTAGGTGAAGGCAGCCCTTGCAGACCAGACAGTCTTGGAAGCAGCAGGTGAGCAGACTCTGAGATCTCCTAAGCAAGATGGGATACACCATGGGGTTGATTTTTAAATTTCATAATGTTTCCCTCAGTATGGTAAGACATATGGCCAAGGATGGGAGTGTAATGCTCGTTCACAGGTGGAAAGGAGAGGAGCCCAGGGCACGGAACAAAGACGGGCACAGGAAGCCTCCACCAGAGGAGTGTAGTCAATGGGAAGAAGCATCACATAACTACATCAGATTCTAAATTAAAAGTAATTTAGAAGCCAGGATGAAGCACCAATCTTTATGCCTGGTTAAAACATATGTGAGCCTTAGAATTCAATTTGCATTTTTGCCTAGGTAATTAAAAAAAAACCATACCAGACTATCCTTAACTGCTCACATTTATGAAGCTGTTACATTTTACTGGTTCAGATCTCGCTTCTCTTCTAATTAAGCCAACAATTGCGCTATGCAAATTAATTTTTTCAGCTTTATCCATTTACCCTTTTCAGCTTTCACAAGCTGATCATAATACAATACTAAAGAGAAATACAACCAAGTTGGAAGCAAGAATATAATACAATAATCCTTATCCTGAAAGAACAGAAGAGTAGAGATGACAGCAGAAGTCCATACCTGGTTCTACCTTACCCCCACCTGAAAAGCTGGACACAGCGCAGCCTGATGGAAGGTAAGGAATAAAGCGCTAGAATCACTTACGTGCAATGGACCTTACTTGAATCGTAAGGAAAAACAGCATTTGAAAAACACATTTTGTACTGCCCGAGATTTACAAATTCTGTGTATATATTTGTAACACTATTTACCAATAATAGTAATTTTAGTTCTTTTTGTCCCAATGCTACACTTCACTTCTCTCTCGAATTTGTACTAATCTTGACCAAAGTTTATAAGGATTTTCAGACTATTTTTTAAATATAATGATTATTTCTGTAGTACTAGGTAAGCTTGCTAGTAACACAATTGTAAGGAAGCTGTGGAACAATTGTTATAACTTTTCTTGCATATTATAATTTAGTACCAATTTTAAAGGCTACGAACAGGTTTTCTGACAACTGTGATTGTGCACCTTGCCTTTAGAACCTCAGAAAGAGTGTGGTTTGGATGCTTAGAAAGATATCCAGAAATAAGGATTATACAAATTCAGAGGACTTAACCTTAAAAATACAGGCAGCAAAATCTTAAATCTAACCAGCAGTGCACAAGCAGAAGTTAATTATTTCAGCTTCACAATCAGTACTACTAGTATTTCTGTTGTTTTTTGAAATAGGTCCTCCCCTGGGCTAGCCTCTGAGTAAAATGCCTAAGAGCCAGTCCCAACCCTAAGGAGTATGAGATCCAAGTAAGCAAAGCAAACAATTGTAGTGGAAGAAAAAGATACAGAAAAGTGATGTCCCAAATCCGCAAAGCAAATGGGGGGCTACACCCAGAAGAAAAGTCTCATTTTCCAATGTTCTACCTTTATGCCACATCCCTCATGTGGCGGTCATTAAAATGCAACAATTTTGAGAAAAATCAACCCAGAATCACTAAACTATATTTTACATCACTCATGCATCATTCCAAGTATCATTGCCATTAAAAAATCTACCGCTTTTGGTCTCAGCCTTATTAGTTCCATAATAATTAGTCTCACTAGCCTTCCTAGTGTTAACCAGTCTCACAGTAACATAGTCTCACTTCAGTGTGAGTATTCACATCGGTCACTGCATAGGCAAAGAAGTTTAAACAGCCAAAGTTAAAAGTAACACATTTCCTGCACAGAATAACTTAGCATCTAAAACCTGTATGAGACAAAGGACAAACACAGGGAAGAACAGAGGGTCAGTAGTTTTTAGAAAAGCAGAAGAATTAACTAAAATAAAATTTTTAAGGGATTTCAAATCTCTAAGATTGTACAGGGCAATTTTCAAACTCCCTAAATGATATAAACTGAAAGAACTGCAACTGTGACAAGGAAGCAACAATCTTTGGCATCCTGACCACTATTCCACAGTCACCTTAATCAGGTCATTGTTGATTTGACAGATGTAGTTGATGACAACTAGGTCCTTGACAAGAGACACACCACATAATAGAAAGAAATGCAGAATGCGACAAGAGAAACACTGCTCCTTACCTTGAAGCTGTTGCAGAAAATAAGGACTAAATATTTTTGGCAGAAAATTTACTGGATAACGTTGAATAAGGACACACGAGTGCAGCAGGTTCAGCAAGGT
Source organism: Grus americana (assembly GCF_028858705.1). Classification (NCBI taxonomy): domain Eukaryota; kingdom Metazoa; phylum Chordata; class Aves; order Gruiformes; family Gruidae; genus Grus; species Grus americana. The sequence goes on from NC_072853.1 coordinate 78,312,015, forward strand.
GTGAGGCTGAAACTGACTAAAGCGAGTATGCAGTACGGTTTCAAGCTTCCTAAACAGGGACGAAGCACTGGGAGGAAGATAGTTAAGAGTCCCAAATGGTATAATATACTCAGCAATCTGGTCAGTGGTAAATCTGTCAGCACTGGAAATGAAACCTTCTGCCACTGCATCAAAGATAGGCTTAGAAAGGATCGTCTTTCGGCAGCAATACTGCATGACTTTGCTGACTGTTTGAGGATGCATGGTAAAGATGGACTTGGGAACATATGTTTCCAGTGCCTCTGTAAAAATTTGTTCACGATGTTCAAAGTATAGGAAGGCTTCCAGTACATTCAGCAGTTCATCACCTGTGAAATATGGAATATGCTTCACAGAATGCTTACACAGTGCTGTCACTAAGGGAAATGCCTGAGTCTGATGAAGAGCAACCAGTGAATTCAGTATTATGCTTGTGAACTTTGGGCTCAGCTGGGAAACTATGGTCAAAGTGACACTGTTCATTCTGTTTAGCAAGTCTTGGTATTGTTCCCTTTCCCTGACAGTCACCTGCAGCATCTTATAAACCATCACCATTTCCCTAGGGCTCCACTTCTCAATGTCTTTTTTTTGTATGTGGTTCACAATTTGTTCCAGTGTCACACTACTTGGGCCTTCCAACTGAAGCAAACTCTCTCCAAAAGCACACAGATTTGTAAGAGTCAACTGTCCTTTAGCAAGCCGTTGCTCACCCTCTGAAAGCAAGTTTGCCATCAGTGTACTCTGGGGATCTATACGTAGTTTTACCAAAGCTTGCAATGCATTCAGCAGCCCGGTGTTTGACAGTTTTGAGGATTCAAATTCAAACTGGAAGCATAATGCCCTGAAAACTTCATTTTCTAACACTCCTCCTGGGTTTTTCAGACCATTATCATCTACCTCAACTTCAGAAATCCTCTGCAGGGCTCCTGATGCCATAGTATCAGACATGATTTCCAGAGAGCTAAGAAAGTCAAAAATCTCTTTCGATGTACAAAGTCCGTTCAACTTCCTGAAAAATAGTTGTTCATCCATCCACCCATTATCAGATTTAGGACTGCTCCCAGTATCTCCACAAAGATGCACAGTTTCATTAGGAGAAAGAGACTGTATCTGCAGTTGTATGTGTTTTTTTCTACAAAATATATATGGAGATTTATCTTTGAAACATACCATCCTCATGGCTATGGAGCTACAGTTTTGGGGCTTTCGCTGTCCACTGATAAAGCTCAACCTTTTGCTTAGGGTCATCAAAATGGACCTGCTTGCCGGTGTGCTGGATGAATAGAACTGGAAACTTTTTTGTCTAATCAAAGCCATATTGGATCAAGTGGCTTCTCAAAAGATACCTAGAGGAAGAAAAATACATGTAAATCTATAGTTTGGAAGACAGCATAAGTGTTATTAAAACGCAGCAAAAAACCCTTTTAGCGGCTGGACATGACCAGAACGATCCCTCTCCCACGACCATCAGCGCAAGGCAACGCAAAGAGAAGAAACTACCGGCAGCAGCGAGACCTGTGTGACAGATTGCACCGCGTCTCTGCCCCGTGTCTCCCTCAGGACACTGCGGGACACGCACACACCACGCACAGTTTCCCCAAGCAGGAACTGCACGACGGCGCTCCTCTTTGCTCTCCCGGGCCGAGGGCGCTGGGCAGCAGCCGGGCACACCGCCGTTACCCGCGGCTGGGGCGGGCCAAGCGGAGCTCGCAGCCGCGAAGCCGGGGGGCGATGGGTGAATGTGACATTGCGCTAGGCGGCACCGGCGGGGCCTCTCCGCCCCCTCCGCCTCACGGGCCCAACGCCTCTCCCCGCGGAGAGGGACGGGCAGGGCCCGGAGCGTCGCCGCGGGCAGAGGTGCGTCCCTCCCACCCCAGCGCCTACTGCCGTCTGCCACGGGCTGGGGCGTCGCTCCCCCTCCATCCTCTTCCTCCCTCCGCCGCTGGGGGCACTTGGCGGTGCCGGGGGGCGAGCTACGGGAGCGCGGAAAGCCTCACCTCCGCCGCCATGACGGGCAGCGCAGGGGCTGCCGGGAGCTTCCGGCGCTCTTCCGGCAGGTTCCTCCGGGCGTCGGCAGCCGCTGCCTTCCCCTAGCGGAGTTTGGCTCACCCCAGCACGCTCCACCCCGGCCACCTCCTCCTCGCTGCCTTTCGAGGCCTGGAGTGGCGCGACGGTGCCTCGGGAGCCGGATTTGTCCCTGGTGAAAAGCGCGTCTTTCAGCGAAAGTAATCCCGTTCTCCGCAGGTGAGCGGCGGGTTCGTGCTCTGAGAGACACCTGGGGGCTGGGCGGCAGGTGAGGGGCGGCCCGGCCAGGCCTAGTCCGGCGGTGCCAGCTCTCTGGGAGGCTTCTGTTGCTGCAGCGGCGTTCAAGCCTCTGGTGTGGACCTGGCTTTGGCTCCCTAAAATCACTGTCCTTCTGCTGGGACAGCTCTCCTGCTTCCCGGTGGGATGTTGGTTGGTCCAACCAAATTTTTCTGGATGTAAGGTCAGCCCTGGGCCGTGGAGAGTTTCACAAGTGGGCTTCATTGAAGGTTTTATGTTTTTTATATTTGTCTTGGTCATAGAGTGAATGTGATGCTGAGCAAGTCACTAACTGTTGAAAAAATGACATGGGAATGGCTTTGTGGCTCTGAAGGCATGGTCCCACAACCCGATTTAAAGCCACATGTAAGCGTGTAAAGCTACTGCAGAAGTTTATTCTGGTTTTGTCCTGTCCATGGCCACGCATTTTGCTATGTTTGACAGACCAGCTACATGAAGTAGGTGGTCTGGCCTTACAGTACAGCTGCATCATTACAGGGACCAGCACATCTGGGTTCAGTGAAAGTGTGTGGGTAGCATTCATAGATGGCTTGTTTGCACCTGTAGTGTGTTGACTGATGGAGCTGATGGAGTCCCTGTTAATCTTTTGTGGACTGTGTTAGTTTTCTGACTGGATCAGAAAGGCTGAATTGGGAATTTCATCCTTAGTTTCATGTTAAGCCCTGGTTTGAGCTAGCAAATCCTGGGTTGTTTTTCCAGCTTAAACATTGTTTTGGTTTTTTTGATGCGCGACTACCAACGCGTCAACATGTTAAAGGCTGCTGGAGTGATAATACTACTAAAGTTAGAGGGATTCTCTAGAAAGGTCGATAGTCAAGAATTACCATTTTCCCCCTCCTCTTTGTTTTAGTTGAACTCATATCACATAAGTGGAAGTGACATACCGTGTTTGAAGAGTGTATAGTGCAGCAAAGCAAAAGCAATAAAGGCAGTACGTTCATCTGAGTGCAAGTGTGTTCCTGATTTGCGATTGTGTTCATCTGCAGGTAAGCATGGCTATTTTTCCTTACTTTTAGCAGGCATCACTTGATCAGTTTGTGCATGAAGCTCTTCTGGTTGATAAGAGAGCTGATGCTGTCACAGGGAGAAACTCCTCAACTTGTGTAGTTTAGATCGAATCAGGATGAAAGGAGTTTACTGATCTATTAATGACATAATTATCTGTCAGGTAGTTAACTGAACTACTGTTTAATCAGTTAATTGAACTATATATTCAAGATTAATAGTAACAGCACAACAGATACAATACTAGGCACTTATCAAATGTTAATAAATGCCTACAAATATTTAAACAGCCATCTATATCTAATTCCAAGGAATTGTGTAATTGTGGGCTGCCCCCCACACTTCCCACAAGGAGACGTTCGCACTGTTACATGCACACACAGAGCCCCCTCTCTCAGGAGGTGTGTGTCTCAAGCACGATCCTCTCTTCTGGCCATGTGGGTTCTCTTGTTCACACACACCTTCTGTGGGAGGTGTGTTTGCTCTAACTTTTTTGTCTCTATGCAATCTGCTAGTCCATACACCAGTGAGAAAGCTCCCTGCGAGTTCACATCCATGCACCCAAGATGCAGGCAGCTACTTTTTGCACCCTTTGTTGTTACTGTACTAGCTGGAGTGGAAACAGGTCACAGTGTCTTATGGGGAGGCTGCTCTGCCTGGCCTAGGCAGAGGTCATGGTGCTGTTAGGACAACACCTGGCCATGTCAAACCTTGTCATGACTTGTTCTTTCTGTTGCCCTCTCCTCTCACCCTGCTATTGCAAATTTTCATGCTTCTCTTACACATCTTCCCAAGCTGACTCTTTTGTTTGAAGTCTGTTGGTAACCCCCTGGCTATAATGTTGGCAGCTCACCCCTCAACTTTTTGTATATAGAAGGTTCTGTACTATAGTGTGCTCCCAGTGGAAAACTGTTTATCTTTCTCCCTTTCCGAGGTATGAGAAAGAATGTAGTAATGAAATGCTACTTCATCTTTATTGTTTTTCTCCATTTATAGTTGTGTGTTGCCACTGCTGATGAGAACAATTAGGGTGAAAACATAGCATATGACTAGGATGAATCTGTATTACTACGGGGATCTGAGGGTATTTAAACTATTTCATATGAATTGTCATAATTTGTGTGTCATCAAATTTCTTTGTGGGTTTTTTTGGAAAAGGAGAGTGAAAAATCATTTTGTGGATTGTTTCAGAGTATGCATCTTCTGTGCACATGAAGCCAATTACTAAATGAATTTATTTAAAGCCACTATTAAGGTAATTATTAATATTTTTAGGTAATATAATGTAATCAATTTAAAGTGAAAACTATAATAGAAAACGTAGTAGAACAAAATACAGTGAAAGCTTTAAAACTTTTTAGTAATTACATTTTTCATGGAATTAATGTATGGTACAGGCACTGTACTCTTAAGAAGCTATCACTTAGTTTTAACACTTTTGATTTACAAGTATGCTTTAAAAAAAATTCTAATAGGAGAAACTTTCCAGAATACCATGGGGAAAAATATCAATAGAGTGCAGTATTCTTCTTATGCAGTTGAGCTGTGTTTGTTTTCCCTTGAGAGTAACAGGAAAAAGATATGCCTCAAATTACTTAGCCACAGGTTTCCATAAATCAGTGTGTGTGGCTAGGACACTGAATGCTTTTGGTAGTTGAATCTGTGTGGGAGCAATAGGTGAAGTACAGCAAACTGGGCTCAGGTCAGAAAAAAATCTCAAGTTGGGAACTGAAAATTACTCAGTTGTAATTCTAGGCATTTGAGTTCTAGTGCAGCTCCCTAGCAGCGACAGAATATTGACAGAAGATGAATTTGTAATATACGTATGAGAGAGATTCTACTTGTCTTTTTTATTCACTGCTTCTTGAAGTTATCCTTACATCTGTTTTGTTCTGTGTCGAAATCATGAAAGAAAACTTCTTGCATTCAAACTTTCATGGGACAGGTGAATGAAGAAGGATATGCATCTCATTCATCCTACTGCTTTCAAGACTTTGTGAGGGAGTGGCATTTTACACTACAGCAGATTTCTCTAAGATGGTTTCTTATTTTTAGAAGAAGAAAACCCAAACAGTCAATTCTGTAGTTGTACTTTCATAGGAATCTCCTTTTTGAAATATGAAATGAAAAACAATGTTTGTGTTCTAAAATACAGACATAGTGGACAGTAAAGCGTAAAGGCATTCAGGCAAGAAATACTGATTTCAGAAAAGAAGAAACTGAGAATTTTAATTTTTTTTTTAACTCAGGCATTGTAGTTTGACTTCACCAGGTCTATGTTTTGGTTTGGTTTGATTTTCAAATACATATCAGAAAACTGACCAAAGCAGTCACTGACTTAAAGTGGAAAATATAATTTACGTAATAAAAATAGTATATATTTTCATGAAACTAGTCACTCTATTATATTCTTTACAAACTAGATTCTTGATACTGGGGATATTGCAACATCAAGGCAGTACAGCACATATGACCAATACCACGAGTCCTTTGCAACCTGGCCTACAGAACTTTGTTGTGAGAAATGGCTTTTCTTCAGAGTAGATGCCTCATTTCCAAGTTAAACACCAATACTACTATGCTTTAAAGTATCTCTTTAATAAGCACAGCAAAATCTTGTGGTTCTGCATGCAATAAATTCACTTTTTTTTTTCCTTCTTTTTTTTTCCCCTGCAGTGTCTTTAAAAAAAAAAAAAGTGCTCTGTTTTGGGAAATGTGCTGTGATTTAAAAAGGAGGTTTTTGCTCCTCTATGCAACACAAAAGGGGCAGGCAAAAGCCATAGCTGAGGAAATATGGCAGCAAGCAGGTGCCCATGGACTTGAAGCTGATATGCACTGTATAAGTGAAATGGACAAGGTGAGATACTCAATACTGCTTTGAAGAGTAGATATTTAAGAGCTGCATTTTTCATGTGCTTGAGCAGTGGCTGTTAATAATCGTGAAGGCTGAGCACATGCACCCACCTAAAATATACCATCTAGTTTTACATTTTCATTTCTTAGGAATCAGTAATTTGGACCAATACTCGTAGACGCTTAATAGACTCCTGCCAACGGTACATCTTCTATTTGATTTTTTTATTAGAACAGTAAATGAATATATCTTTGATCTCTCTTCTAGGAATAGTCCGGTGACTTCTTGAAAGCTATTTATGTATGCAGTAGTGAATAAATTCTGTATTTACTGGTCAGCTCTCCTGTTGATAGAAATTACACTTTTTTGTTTTTTTTCTGTTATTTTTATGTTGCACTGAGGTCCTGTGTTCTGTTAAAGGTGGGGTCCAGCATGACCCTGAGCTTTTGTGGGGTCTTCTTGAGTTGCTTAGCGTATGCACTCATGCCAGTTCACACTGGATAACACTCAAGTTGTATTCTAGAAAGAAATTAAAAACTTGGCTGAAGCAAGGAAGTGACTTTTTATTACTTGCTGTTATCCAGGGGTAAGGATCTGAAAACTGTTAGTGTCTGTCTAAAAAGCAATATCGACTGTAATTTCCTTTACAAAGCACTTTCAACTGTATGTCCTAAACCAAAAACATTTTAAAAAAACCCAACTAAACAATACTTGATAGCCTGGTATTTCATAGGAGATGAGCAGAAAATAACACCCAAAAGAGTTTTTTTTCATGCACTTGAAAATGTGAGAAGTTTATAAAAATAATTTAGTTCCCTTTTAGCAAATTGCTTTCTTGGGGATGACTATGTGTTGGGTAGCTGGACATCTGCTTTTGAATGAATGTTCCCTGAGTATGTAGCAGAACGTTAGTAAGACACTTTTATGCAGCCAGAAGGGAATGTGAAGATTGTCCTTATATTCTTCCATTTAATTTCTTCTGCATTTGACAGGTTTGGAGATTAGTTTCAGGAAGGCAGTAGGCAGGATATTTCTAGCCCTGTTATTGGTCTGCCACTTGAATAAATCTATTTTGTCAAATTTGACAAGACAGCTCAGAGCTGTGAGTTATTGATGAGGTAGAAAGATGTACTGAATTGAGAATCTGAGAATTGGGCACTGAGGAAAAAAAGTAATTTCTGCAGCTTTGTAGATTTCATCACTTAAGCTCTTCCTTACCCTTTACTGTTAATAAAGAGAACTTCTAGAAGATTAAGTGTAATTGGGGAGGGGAAAGCAGGGTGGCATAACGTACTGGAGCAAGAGCTTACTTGAATTTTCTGGGGCCTCTTGTGAAGTCCTCTGGGCATGTTAGATCTGACAGTTTATTCCACAACATGCACAGTTTAGAGAGGTGTGTATGCTTTAGGAGAGGAAGTAAAAGGTTTCTTTTTTGTTCATGTTTGTCAGTTAGAAGGCCTATCTTTATGTAGCTGTTGGGTATTTTTCAGACCTTGTCATAGAATCACTGAATGGTTTGGGTTGGAAGGGACCTCAAAGATCACCTAGTTCCAAGCCCCCTGCCATGGGCAGGGACACCCTCCACTAGACCACGTTGCCCAAAGCCCCATCCAACCTGGCCTTGAACACTTCCAGGGATGGGGCCTCCACAACCTCTCTGGGCAACCTGTTCCAGTGTCTCACCACCCTCATAGTGAATAATTTCTTCTTAATATCTAATCTAAATCTGCTTTCCTTCAGCTTAAACCCATTACCCCTTGTCCTGTCACTCCATATCCTTGTAAACAGTCCCTCTCCAGCTTTCTTGTAGGCTCCCTTCAGGTACTGGAAGGCTGCATTTAGGTCTCCCCAGAGCCTTCTCCTCTCCAGGCTGAACAACCCCAACTCTCTCAGCCTGTCTTCATAGGAGAGGCCCTCTGATCATCTTTGTGGCCCTCCTCTGGACTCGCTCCAGTATTTCCATGTCTCTCTTGTACTGGGGACCCCAGGGCTGAACACAGTACTCTGGGAGGGTTTCATGAGAGAGGTGTAGAGGGGCAGGATCACCTCCCTCGACCTGCTGGTCACACTTCTTTTGATGCAGACCAGGATACGGTTGGCTTTCTGGGCTGCAAGCGTGCGTTGCTGGGTCATGTTGAGCTTCTTGTCCACCAACACCCCAAGTCCTTCTCCTCAGGGCTGCTCTCAATCCATTCTCTGCCCAGCCTGCAGTTGTGCTTGGGATTGCGCCGACCCACGTGCAGGACCTTGCATTTGGCCTTGTTGAACTTCATGCAGTTCGCACAGGCCCACCTCTCCAGCCTGTCAGGGTCCCTCTGGATGGCATCCCTTCCCTCCAGCATGCCAACTGCACCACACAGCTTGGTGTCATTGGCAAACTTGCTCAGAGTGCACTTGATCCCGCTGTCCATGTTGCTGACAAAGATGTCAAACAGTGCCGGTCCCTACAATACTGACCCCTGAGGGATGCCTCTCATCACTGTTCTCCACTTGGACATTGAGCTGCTGACCGCAACTCTCTGAGTGCATCCATCCAGCCAATTCCTTATCCACCAAGTGGTCCATCCATCGAATCCATGTCTCTACAATTTAGACACAAGGATGTCATGCGGGACAGTGTCAAATGCTTTGCACAAGTCCAGGTAGATGACGTCAGTCACTCCTCCCTTATGCACCAACGCTGTAACCCCATCATAGAATGCCACCAAGTTTGTCAGGCATGATTTTCCCTTAGTGAAGCCATGTTGGCTGTCACCAATCACCTCCTTATTTTCCACGTGCCTGCTCCATGATCTTGCTGGGCACAGAGATGAGACTGAGTGGTCTGTAGTTCCCCAGGTCTTCCTTTTTCCATTTTTAAAAATGGGGGTTATGTTTCCCCTTTTCCAGTCAGTGGGAGCTTCACCTGCCACGACTTCTCAAACAGGATGGATAGTGGCTTAGCAACTTCATCTGCCAGTTCCTTCAGGTCATGTGGATGCATCTCATCAGGTACCATGGACTTGTGCCCCTTCAGGTTCCTTAGATGGTCTCGAACTTGATCTTCTCCTACAGCAGGTGGTTCTTCATTCTCCCAGTCCGTGTCTTTGCCTTCTGCAACTTGGGTGTTGTGGCTAGAGCACTTGCCAGGGAATACTGAGGCAAAAACAGTCATTGAGTACCTCAGCCTTCTCCATATCCCAGGAGCTTGGGTTGCTTATTATGGCAAAAAGGAGGCTAAGGAGTGACCTCATAGCAGCCTACTTGAGCCAAACTCTTCTTGGCAGCAGAAGACTGTACAACCAGAGACAAAATCCACTGAGGTCTCCTGTTTCCTTCCGGAGAGGGCCCACGTTTTCCCTAGTCTTCCTTTTATTGCTATAGAAGCTTTTCTTGTTGCCCTTGGTGTTCCTGGACAGATTCAATTCCAACAGGACTTTAGCTTTCCTAACCTGACCCCTGGCTGCCTCAATTTCTCTGTATTCCTCTCAGGCTACCTGCCCTTGCTTCCACCTTCTGTAGGCTTCCTTTTTGTGTTTGAGTTTGCCTAGGAGCTTCTTGTTCATCCATGCAGGCCTCCTGGTGTTTTTGCCTGACTTTTTCCTCTGTTGGGATGCATTGCTCCTGAGCTTGGAGGAGGTGATCCTTGAATACTACCCAGCTGTCTTGGGCCCCTCTTCCCTCCAGGGCTTTGTCCCATGGGACTCTACCAAGCAGATCTCTGAAGAGGCCCAAGTCTGCTCTCCTGAAGTCCAGGGCAGTGAGCTTGCTGTGCGCCCTCCTCGCTGCCCTAAGGATCTTGAACTCCACCATTTCACGGACACTGCAGCCAAGGCTGCCCTTCAGCTTCACATCCCCTACCAGTCCCTCCTTGTTGGTGAGAACAAGGTACAGCACGACACCTCTCCTCGTTGGCTCCTCTGTCACTTGGAGAAGGAAGTTATCATCAATGTGTGTCAGGAACCTCCTGGACTGCTTATGCCTTGCTGTGTTGTCCCCTCAACAGATATTGGGCTGGTTGAAGGCCCCCATGAGGACCAGGGCTTGTGAGCCTGAGGCTGCTCCAATCTGTCTATAGAGGGCCTCATCCACTTGGTCATCCTGCTCAGGTGGCCTGTAGCAGACCCCCTCTATAGTGTCCCCTGTCCCTGCCTTCCCTTTAATCCTGACCCACAAGCTCTCAGTTGGCTCCTCATCCATCCCCAGGTGGAGCTCCATGCACTCCAGCTGGTCACTGACATAGAGAGCAACACCCCCTCCTCATCTGCCCTGCCTGTCCTTCCTAAAGAGCCTGTACCCTTCCATTGCAACACTCCAGTCATAGGAGCCATCCCACCATGTCTCCGTGATGCCAGTAAGATCCTAGCCCTGCAGCATGTGCATGTCTTCAATTCCTCTTGTTTATTCCCCATGCTATGTGCATTTACACAGAGGCATTTAAGTTGGGCCCCCATGAAGCTAACTGACTGGCTGGGATTCCTTTGTGCTGCACTTCAGGCACTCTCCTGCTGACCTGTGATCCTTCTCTTGTCCCTGGGCATCTATAGCTGGCAGTGGCATCAAACTGGTAGGAGTGGGATGGATTGAGGTTCCCCTACCATGGCTACTTTAGTCATCAGTTAATGGGAATTCTGTGAAGGTCTGTGGATGAAATAGGTGGCTACAGAGTTCAATAGTCATAATGTGATCCTGTTGCCATAGAAAAATAAATGGTCAGATACTGTTCATGTCTTGGAAACATTGGCTATTTCCAAGTAGTGTCTCTCACCTACACTCTCGTAAGTGAGAAAAGGTCATAAATCTTTGGTTGGTAACTGTGATTGCTTTTTATGCTTGATGAAAGACTGAAATGAAGTGGAAGTGAGGTAGGAGCAGTAAAGTAGCAGGCTAAATGAAGATCATCTTGGATCACAGTGCATGTAGTCAGCCTTGGATGAGTTATCTGAATAAGCACGTTTGCCATGATATGTGTTATTCTGGATAAAACATATCTGGGTGTCTGATCCCATCGTATTCCTTCAGCTGTCATTCACAGCTTGAGCACACTGCTCCCTGCTGTTTTGTGGCATTGCTGTCCTCAGCAGAGGTGTACTTTTGAAGGAAAGAGAAAGAATGGTACTAAGATGTAACACTAAAGGTATAGGAAGAAGTGGAAGGTAGAATAAAAAAATAGGTAATTTTGTAAGGTTCTTGTTGGTCTAGTGATAATATCAGACCTCCAAGTAATTGACACAAATTAATGCAGGACCTCTGTTGCCAAGTGTTTGGCTTCCAAAAGGTCTTTAAGTTTGCAGAGGAGAATGTGCAGTGGAGCAAGCAAGAATTTAGTGAACTACTCATATCTCTGTTCTAATACACCACTTTTTACTTTCTGAGTTTGTATATTTTTTCTTCTTCTTTTTTTTTTTTTGTAATGGAAAAGACCCTTGCATTTTTTACTTTAAGACTTTGCTTTTGTTTGTAAATGCAGTAGTCACCTGTGAAAATGCATTGCAGAAGCTTTTGTATTTGTACTTATCAAATCAGCTGTGGAAGTTTTGAAAATCCAGGTTGCTGCAACAGGATGCATAATGCCTTTTTTTGCACAACTTATAGTTCAGTTTTGAAAGTCTCTTGAATTTGTGAGTACTTGCAGTTTGCTTGAACTTGTAAAAGACAAAACCTCTGTTTGTAACATCCCTGGACCACAACTCACTGACGTCTGGCAAAGTACTTGAGGAATATCTGTGCATGCTTACTCTCTTCTCTTATACTTCTCTAGGCACCTGCTATTGGCCACTGTCAGAGGCAGGACACTGTTCTAGATGGTAATTTAAGTTGTTCCATGCAACTGCTCTTAAGTTCTTCAGGAAGGTTTTGGAAAAAATGACAACAGCAAACCCCCTTGATATTCTGTTTCTTTATGTTCCTAGCGTTTTTGGATTGTAGGTGTAAGGGGTAACTTTTTACATGGCTTGAGGAGGGGATAAAATTTGAGTGTTTAGAATGCAACTCCTTAAACTCAAGTTTTGAATTGCAGTCCTGAAACTGCTGGAAATGAAACATGGGATCTCTTGCAATCTTTATTTTTATTTTCTCATAACCCTACTATTTTATTAAACTTGGAATTCTGGAAGAGTTTAAACTGAAACCTGCAGGGAGCAGTAACAGGAGCTTGGGTTGCTTATTATGGCAAAAAGGAGACTAAGAAGTGGCCTTATAGCAGCCTACTTGAGCCAAACTCTTCTTGGTAGCAGAAGACTGTACAACTGGAGGCAAAATCCACTGAGTGTGCAGCCTGATAAACTCAGATTTGACACTAGTGGAGATGTTCTGGATGGAAGAGGCTGCCCAGAAAAGTGGAATCTCTACCCTTAGAAGTTTTCAAAATTCAGCCAGAGTCATATCTGACCTAATGCAGCATAGGCAGTTAGTCCCACTTGGAGCATGGGGTAGGACTAGGTGGCCTCCAGAGATCACTCCAAACGAGGTGTCTCTGATTCTGTGGAGCTGTGCTTCACATACGTCGCTAGCTGTCCGTGTGATTCAAAACCCGTAGGGGTGCTGTGAAAGAGCACGTTGTGCGTGTGACCTGACAGCGGACTAGCACAGTGCTGCAGCCCACTATCAGTGGAAAGCTGGAATCATCAAAGAAACAGAGCACTTCTTACTTCAGAAGTAATAAATGTCTGCATGAGACCTGAATTTATGGAACTGATGCACATTCCCCAATATAGGCAGGTTTTTTTGACCTGGTATAATGGGAGTAGCCCCTATAAAACCATGGGAAATGTGAAAGATTGGTATTAGCAAAGGGGAGAGAAACGAATTGGGGGCAGGGTGAAGAGCCCAGAATGAATCAAACTGTAGAGCACAGTGACTATCTCTGTTCAGAGCTACTTTAAGTCCCCCCCAAAGCACAGGGTTGGTTTTTTTTTTTTTTTTTTTGTGGCAAAGACAGATGTAACATGGAAGTTGTCAGAACCAAATGATCCCTGATGGAATTTAGAAATGATCCCCACAGTTTGTATGGCCACACCCCAGTTATCTGTTTGAAGTTATCAGGATTATGGCCAACTGTGTGATTGTGATCATATATACAAAAATACGTTTTCCATTTGACAAATACTGTAGGAGTTGTGTATTTAAGCAGTCTGAGTAGAGTTGTGAAGTATTCTTCGCATGTGTACTAGCCTTCTCAAAGTGCTGCCCTTCTGCATTTGTGTATGGGATCATAGGATAATTCAGGTTGGAAGAGACTTCATGAGGTCATCTCACAGCCGGGTTAGCTGAGATCAGAGCAGGTTCCTCAGAGCTTTATCCAGTCTGGTCTTGAAAACTCCAACCAGGATCATAAGTTGCATCCCCAAAATGATTTGTAATTACTTGAAAGACTTTCTGTGGTTTAATACAGATAAGATGAGATTAAACATTTTTCTGTGTACCTTTGGGAAAAGGAAGAGTGAAAAAGAATATCTAAAGCCACAAATAGGTATCAAATGGCACCTTGTAACTTACTTGTTCTATTACTTGTAGTATAACCTGGAAACAGAAAAGGATCCTGTAGTTATTGTTATTTCCACTACCGGTACTGGAGACCCACCAGACACTGCCCGCAAGTTTGTAAAGAAAATTCAAGACACGACTTTGCCACCTGATCATTTTGCACATCTCCAGTATGGATTGCTAGGTGATTTAGTATTTTCTATATTATTGCAGCACTTGTCTGCCAGTGAATAATTTTTATAATTTTTACTTGTGAATAAGTTGTTTGTTTGGGGTTTTTTAAGTGCTTGTAAAACATTTATTTTTATAACATGAACAGCTTTTTTGTGTAATGTCCTTTATAAGCAATAAAGGAAAAGTGTCACAGAAATTATCTGAATGTAAGCTACCAATTTAATTTTTTTATAGTTTAATTTTCTTTGCATAAACAAAATATAATATAAGCTATCTATAATTGTTGAAGTTTTAATTTCATGTCAAGTCTCTATGGACTAGATGAATTTACTTGACTTTGCAAGTAATTGGGCATTTTTGTATACAGAGGGAAAGGCAGTATAAAATGTTCTTAAAAATAAGGTTTTAAGATCATCCTATATACCTTGAAATTTTCATTTTTTTTTTTTAATTTTGAATGTCATATTTGTTAGTAGAAGGAGTGTAACCAGGTTAAAGATTGATATGCAAAATACAGATTTGGCAAAATGCATCTAATGTATCTTGAGCTGATGGTAAAGTCAGTTTGTTGAGTTTTCAGGTTGTGTTTTAACAAACTCCAGAAACTTCTAGTTGAACTTAGGTTATTTTTGCCTGACAACTTTAAGTTGATAGGTAGGAGTGAGGAAACTTAGATTTCTAGTGAAGAAGGAGTAGAACGAAATTTCTAGTGGATATATAATGTCAAAGTCTGAAATATATGTATCCTAATTATGTAGCATTTTGAGATGTTATGCTATTGCCTAGTTATACATTACAGTTTGTGAAATGGTTAGGTTTTTCATAGCTGACTGAATGCTTATATGCATATATGAAGATAAGCATTGTATAAATACTGATTTTTGTTGTAACAGATATTATTATAGTATCTAAGTTATAACATGTTTTGTGATTCTAGTCTAAAAAAGTTATCAGTTTTAAAATGGTGTCCATTTCAGCTTGTCCAGTGAAGTGTTCACTCGAAGTACTGTACTTGAGAGGGAGCAGAATTTTTTTTTTTTTAAAGAAAAATAAAACTGTTATAAAGGAGAAAGGAATAGTCCATTGTTAGGTGGGGGTGATAAGGATCTAGTGGTTTGAAATTGCATACAAGAAAGGGTCAGGCTGTGAAAAATTATGATAGGTAGGATAGTGAAACAGTTGTATGGATTACTTACAGAATTTGTGAACATTACCTAACCAGTGGTCTTTGGGATTGTTAGATAAGCACCTGATAAGGATAAGGTATGTGTGGTTGATCTCTTTTAGGGCAGATCACTGATTTAGTTGATCTCTTAAAATCTCAGGTCCTCCATGAACATACCTCCTGAGTCCACTGACTGTGTAACTGATAACAAAGTGCATCTTCTTCTAACAGAACATCTTCACAACTGTTAAAGGCCAGAAAACCCAGTGCAGTGAAGAGGAGATCTACAAAGAAATCTCCGATTCCCAGGGAGGAGGATCTTGGACCAGATTCCCTCTTGCACCTTTTCCTACATTTCTCATTTCAGATTGTTTAAAATCACTCCTGTGCTTGATTTTTTTTTTTTTTCAAGGTTCAAATATTTTTTAATGACTTCTAATACTCTGTCCCTTATGTTGTTGACACATATTAACAATTTTAACCTGAAGGTGAGGTAATTTCTTTTGGTAATTCACATATCAGTTTCACTCTAATTATTTCAGTTCCTTACATTTTTCCTTTAAGAGTGGTTTTGTATTTTTTAAGTCTCAAACTAAACCAACATTCTTCTGAAATGTGAAATATTGAAAGCAAATTGTTTTCAGAGAAATTGTGTCTTACATTTGTGAAGGAAGAACCAGTTTTTCAGCTCTACTTTGAGAAAAACACAATTTTTAATTTTTTTTTTAAGGTCATAAAAGTATCCTGGTAATATGTACTTTGCTATATCAGTTTCTTCTGTTTGCCTGCAAGAAAATCCTGTGTTATCTTTGCAGATTTTTGTCTATATAGCCTGGGTGACTGACTGACATGATTCCTCTTTCCTTGAATTTGCTAGGTCTGGGTGATTCAGAGTACACATTCTTTTGTAACGGTGGAAAGACAGTAGACCGAAGACTTCAAGAACTTGGTGCCCAGCACTTCTATGACACAGGATTAGCAGATGATTGCGTAGGGTAAGAGCTGAATGAGTTGGGATTTTATTTCTTCAAGATGCAATAATTACATGTGAATTTGGCTAAACATTCTGAACACTTTGAAATCAGTTGAACCTCAATACTCAGCACCTCACCTCACAGGAATGAATCCTGTCTGAACACAGTATGCCTTTTCAATCTCAATTGCCATTAAATAAAACTCCATTTTCAAAGTGTGAGTAAACATCTGTAATGCCTGGAAAAATTGAGAGTATTTAGCAGTTTTAGAAATTAAGTAATTCGGAATAAGTGGAGGGGTTTAAAAATGTAGCTTGTTTACTGAAGCAAATAAAAACAAATCTAGTTCCCAATACGTGCGGTACTGGGTAATAGGATCTCTTTCTGCACACGCATCAGACTTTTCTCTAAACTCACATCTTGCAGTATAGCTGCTTTAGGCAAACCCTGCAATGTTTTTTTTAATTTTCTTCTCTTTTCCCTAAACCATGCATTTTTTAAATTTTTATTTTTTATAACCACTATAGAGGAATTATGTAAGAAAGTTTTTTGATTGCTGTAGAGGAATTATGTAAGAAAACAAACTCCCTTCCTGTTCTGTTCCTCTTTCTGGCCAGTAGGCTGCAGTCTTGGCTTATTTATTTTGAACTGCAGATTATATCCGTTCTGTGCGTGATGATATGAGACAATTGAACACAAACATTACCATAACCATAAAACTTATATGCTGTGTTCTAAAATAATAAAAATGGAACATTAGTGTAAGCTATTTATGTTACTGTTACACAGTGAAAAGTTTCATATTTTGCTACCATGCCTTCAAACTTCCTGTCATAAAATTCAGCGTAAGAAAATAAAAATGAGAAACTGGAAGAACGAGGCTGTTACACACTTTATACTCTGTAAATTTACATAGTGGTCATAACTAAATGAAAATATTTTTGTAAAAAAAAGAATGTCGTCTTGGTAATAGCGGCAGATATATATATATTAAAAATGTAAAATTAATAGTGTTTTTAGCTTTTTATGGTCTTTTCATTATTTGTAAATTAACAGTCCAGTAAGTCACAATAAGTCAACCATTCCTTTCTCTTTTAATTCCTCCCTCCCCAGTCTGGAACTAGTGGTTGATCCTTGGATTGATGGACTTTGGCTTGCCCTCAAGGAAGCATTTCTATTGCAGAAAGAAAAACAGGGCATGAGCAGCAATGCTGTTTCTAGCTCTCTCTCTGCAGCCCCACGCGTTGGGTATGAACTAAACTTAAGCTCAGAAGTACAGAACTTGAAGCTAGAAGATGAAAGAGTGAGGAGTTCTGATGTTCTGACACAGAAACTGGTTGACATCCATCTTGTGGCTTCAGCTGGAGACACCGAACCTTCACTTGTTCATTCTGTCCCTCCTGTCTCTCAGTCTGCTCTTAATATTCCTGCCTTGCCACCAGAATACATAGAGGTGCAGTTTCAGGACACGCATGGTGAGGTAAGGACTTCATTCTGAATGATGAAAGCCTCCAGCTCTGGTAGGAGCATGAGTGTGTGCTCCTACATATAGCTGAAAGAGCAACAGGTTACTTAGATAAAGGAGATAACATCCCTGAACGCAGGAGGGTTTTGAATTGTAAGTAAAAGATCCATTTATATTGTGAAAATTTAGGTCCCACCATATGAGTTATGCACACTGATGTAAAAGTATAATTTAGCTAAATAATAATTTGATAAAGGAATGTCATTGCAGTGCCAGGCATGGAAGAATTAAAATCCTCAGTGACTTAGGATGGTAAAAACGTCTTCCTGTAGAAAGGACTACAGTACAATTTCTGTTCAAATTTTTAGTACTTGCTGAATGCCTTAAGAGGGTGTAAAATTGCTCAAAATCTTGCTGCATATTTAATAACAGAGAAACTTTTCATTGTAAAAACATGATCATAATTTTACTGTTGGAAACAAGATGAACTGCAGATTGAAAGCCAGTATGCTTTTCCTGTGAAGCCATGTTGAACAGACCTGCTGTACAAAGAGAAGAATTAGCACGAGCTGGTAATCATCTCCAGTTGGCATATGTAGTGTTCAAAATGAACTGGAAAGTGTGACTCAAACTTCTCTGGTTGCCTGCCAGAGGGCAGACATTTTGGTTATCTGTGCGAGGGAGCAAGGAGCGCTGGCTGCTCTTTAAGGGACAGGGAGTCAGGAGCCGAGTGTGGTTACGCGGCCAGCCGTGTTCTCCGATACCCAAGCAATGCAAACCAGGAGATGGCAGCGGGGATCAGCCAAGAGTGCGGATCATCAGACAAGTTTGTGGGGGTGAGGCAGGTCTGGGGCCAAGCTGGGAAGTCGGTCTGCAGATCCAGGCCTGGATCAACAGCATTGGTGGCCAGCCATGGGCATGGTTGTGGCTGAGATGCCAACCAGTATTCCTGATGGAGCTTGGGCATGGACTGAAGATCTCAGCTGAGCTGAGATGGGGCTCCTGGGCCCATGAGCAGAGGTAGGGGTGGAGGCCTCTGGTGAAGCTACTCAGGACCATGAAAGCCCATTAGTATCACCAGGGCCCTGACACTCTCTGTTAAGAGTGGCCATGGTAATGCTGAGACAATCACTTAGTCTAGCTAATATAGTAACCTAAGAGTGTATGAATTTAAACACTTTTAAACCTCATATTGTGGTTGGTCTTGCTCAGGATGTTGAATTAAATAATCCAAATTACTGAAACAAAGATTAACGATTTAGAGGTACTCTTTGATTAAAGACTAATACTAGGATTGAAAGTGGTGCTACAGTAGTTAAAAGAGCCCATTTTCTTATTTTAAAGTCATAGCATATATTCAAGCTGATCTCTGAAACAATTGATCAGGTTCGAATATTGATGGCTTAACTTTTCTGTAAATAGGAGAAAAAACAGCAAATGGAAAAAGCTGAATGTGTTAATCTGGAGTTCAGTGACAGATTAAAGATTTTAGTCCAGATTTCAGGTATAAAGCTGGATGGTTGTCTTGAGCCTTGGAAAGAATCAAATCCAGGTTTGTTTTTTTTCCCTTTGGCACTATTTTTGGCATACTTGCTAGACCTTGTCAAAAGTAGGTCCCATGTAGGGTCATGTTTGGTTTTACATGTATGACACAATTCATGTCCTTTTCTGGTATCTGACAACAACCATGGGTATTTTTTTGCCAAGCACAGCTGAAGTTGGCTTGCTTTGAAATCCATCAACTTCAGGTTGGATATCTCCAGAAAGAAACTCCATGCTGTTTAAAGAAGGCTGGGTACACAGACTCTCTAGTTACTTTTATGATCTATGTCCTGCGCTGTTGAGTCTCAGGGTTGAATTAACAAGCTGCTGCTTATTAGTAGCAGAGCAGTAACGATCTGCATCTTAAGCCTTTGTGGCAAGTGTAAGATAATACAATTTAGCTTAAATCTTGATCTCACTGTGCCTTGAACTTGACTTGGAGGGAATGTGAACGTAGACAATTATCACAGTGCAGCTGATGCATAATAACTTCATATGGCCCAAGCCACTAATCACCATGTCAAAATTTTAAGAGAATAATAAAACTTCCAACTACTGGCCTCCTTTCTCCTTTTTTTAAATAGGAAATGTTCAGATTTTTTAAATGTGGTGGTTTAACCTCGGCTGGACGCCAGGTGTCCACCAAGCTGCTCTATCACTCCCCTCCTCAGCAAGGCATGGAGGGGAGAAAAATAAGATGGAAAAAACAACCCCAAAGTAGTGAGTCAAGATAAAGGCAGTTTAATACAGCAAAAGGAAAAGGCCACACGTGGAAGCAAAGCAAAAAGCAGAAGATTATTCTCTACTTCCCATCAGCAGGCAACGTCCGGCCACTTCTTCGGAAGCAGGGCTTTAGTACATGTACTGGTAACTCCAGAAGACAAACGTAAAAAAACTCGAATACCCCTGCCCCATTCCTCCCCCTATCTCTCAGCTTCTTATTGCTGAGCAGACATCACATGGTATGGAATATCCCTTTGGTCAGTTGGGGTCAGCTGTCCTGGCTGTTTCCCCTCCCAGGGTCTTGCCCACCCCCAGCCAACTGCTGAGGCAGAGGAAGAAATGTTGGAGAGACAGCCTTGATGTGTGCTGACACTGCTCAGTAGTAGCCAAAACGCTGGTGTGTTACCAACACCTTGCTGGCTACCGATACACAGCACAGCACTGTGAGGGCTGCTGTGGGGAGAACTAACTCCATCTCAGCCAGACCCAATACATTAACCAATATTTTCTTAGTGGTAGAATAATTCCTTTCCATTTGGCAGAGTATTGTTGTGGACATTTGCTGTCTCTCCCACCTCTTTTCATTTTTGTCTGTATCAATCTCAGATGGAGCTTGCTGACAATAGTGATGGAGAAATGAGGGCTGCAATCTGATCTTCAAGTGACAGCCTTTGACAGAGGTGGTCTGGAATTATTCTTGATGCCCATTTACAATTCTTGGGGTACATTTTTACCTGTGTAAAAATGTTGTGGAATAACATGATGCTGTTTCGTAGTGTGGCGTTTGCTGATTAGCTCTAAATTTAACTGTAGTTTTTAAAATTCCTCTTATAAATTGCCTGTAATAGCCCCATATGCACTCCAAAGTCTTAATCTGTAAATCTGCAATGATGTTTTTAAATAGCTTCTGTTCTTACTTCTTCTGTCTGTTCTGTACATGTAGTAATCCTTTAATTAGGTGGGAGTTTTCTGGGTTTTAACATAAATGCCATTCTCTAATTGGCTATTTTCAAGGCAGCTCTTGAAAAAGAGAACAGCTAGCTGCATTTGATAGTGGTTTAGGCCCATTAGACTGTTCAAGCCTACTGACTTTTTATAGTTGAATATATGCATGTTACTGCTTGGTTGTCATTTTTAAAAATGTAGAGCAAAATGCTCTCTGTGTATAGGAGATTCATGTTTTTCCTCATTGTTTTGAATTGTTTTCTAAGATTGTTTCAAAAAAATTGTACCAACACTAATTCCTGTATGTCATAGTAAGCTGTCACTCAGCCGATTTGCATTTTTGGTGTAAGTTTTCATGTCGTCTTTTTCAGAATCCACATGTGTCCTCACTGATTTCAGAGGGACCAGCCTTTGAAGTGCCAGTTACAAAAGCAGTTCAGCTCACTAGAGAAGATGCGATAAAAACCGCATTGCTCTTAGAACTTGATATTGCAGTAAGTGATGGCTTTTTCTTTAGTGGGTTAAAATAAAAGATGAAAAGCATATGTGCTATGTATAATAACTGGAGGGAGGAAAATTATATGACTGTATAAAAAGAAAAAATAATTCCCTATACAATAGGATGTCAGCTTAGGCTTATCCATTTTCTAAATGCAAAGCTTGATTTGCTTGCTGAAAGATACTACTCCATGGAAGTCAAAACAGAAATAAAGCATCAAATTAATTTCTCTGTTGTTCCATGAATATTGTATTGACTGAAACACCTTTTTGAATGGAATTTGCAGTGGAGAAGGACAGGCAGGGAATATTGAAAATGAATAATACTTCAGTTTGTAAGTATACAATTTGGGGAATATTCAGAAACTGTATAATAAATTGTGACTACTCCTTGTGGTAGGTAATCTACACAAGTGATAATTTGACTAGTATGATCAAGTGATAAGAGTCGTTAGCTCTTAAGCACTGTTTCTGCCTCCGGCATTCATTTGCTCTGACTTGTTAACATACTCCTCAATGTTACCCTAGGTGTAAGAACTGGTTTAGTTTATTTCAGGGAAGATCATATTTTGTATACTGGTTTGAAGATGAAGGGCAGAGAGTGCTCGATATTACTTTACAAGAAATCTTTAAAAGGAAAATATATTGCTTTTGAGCAGCTTTCCAAATTTGTAGAATATTGCCATTGGGATATTGTGATTTTGGCAGTAACCTTTATTGGACTCTATTAGCCTAATCTGTGTCAATATCCACAGGACATCTTTAAATCTCAGTTATAAATAGAGTCTATTAAGTTTTGAGCTACTGAGTCTCTGAGATGACATGGATTTTTGCATATATTTATATGTACATGTGTATCCTGTCATCAGCACCCACTGAAAATTTGAACATTTTTTTCCATTCTCTTCCTGACATTCTCAACAGTTTGTGTATACAGGTCACCTCACCTGATGCGTAAGGGAAACACGATGATGCAAGTATAATTCTGTATGCTTCTATAACAGGCAGAAGCTTGAGTTTCAGGGTTTCAGCAGTTATGCACAAGAACCTCAGCCAACTAAGTAGAATCTAGGTCTTAAGATCTGAGATACCTTTTAATTTTCACTGTGCTCTTCTCTTGCTATTTTTCTTTTTCCTCCAGAAGATAAAACAGTTGGGGTCATTTCAGTCACAGTTCATCAAGTAGTTTAATACAGCAAATTTTCTTTTAGTGGTAATGTAGCTCTATACAAAGTTACATTAATTATAAGGACTTCATTTCTCTGCTCTTCTTGAAACAGAAAAGAGAGTACACCAGTAATTAATGATCTGGGCTGATTATATAACACATCCTCTTAATAAATATTTATTTTCCTTCTGTTTAGGCTGCTCAGCAGTTCTTACTAAAGAGTGTCCAAATATTTAAACCAGATAAGGAAAGATTTTTCTAATTAATAAGGTTAAACCTGAAAACAAAACATGAGTATTTAGTTTCTGATGTGCTCCAAATAGTGAAGTGCTAGTAGAGAGTAAAAGAACGCAGGACTTCCTGTGGCTGTGATAGTAGGAAGATTATTGTTAGGAATGGGGATGCTGTTGGCCTTGGCTTGTGATACAATTTAATAGAAATTATCTCATATTTTAAAACAGGATACAGTCTTTGACTACCAACCTGGAGATGCCTTTTGTGTCCTATGTCCCAACAATGTCAGTGAGGTGGAAGAACTTCTTCACATATTGGGACTTTCTGAAAAAGGAGAGTACTTCGTTTGTGTAAAGGTTAAGCAGGGCACGAAAAAGAAAGGTATGGTGTGATGCGCTGATCATGAACAAATACCCCTTTCTGTGTTGGTAGTCATTGGTATGCATAGTTTTGAATGTTTTTATCTTTAGTATTGGGACACAGCTGTCATTTCATGGAGGCATGTTGGAAGTCACAGAGATGTGTTAAAAAAGAGAGGACGCATAGAATGCTGCTGGTGGTTTTACTGTAGATGAGTTAGCTCCTGACTGGGAACTTGAGCCTGGCATTAGTGTTCATTCATCTCATTCTTCCTCTGTGCTCCTTTATGTTTATGGAGATGAGTCTTTAATCACATAACCTAAGAATCCTCCACTTGAAAGTAAAATCTCTCCTTGCACAGCACTTCGCATCAATCTGTTTTACATCCTAATAGGGCTGCATTCCTGAAGCAGAAGACTTAGTGCTGCTGTAAGGTGCCTTTTAGGGGCTTGTAGGTCTATGTAGATCTGTTCTGCTGAGTCTTATGATCCCACACCTCAGAAAGGGTAGCTGCAGGTTCAAGGTATGCCTGTGTACTGCCAGCTTGACCTGTGAGAATTATTCTTCTCTTGCCTTGCAATTGGCGTCTTAATGGTGCTGCTGAGTTGTGCTTTTAGTTCTGCAGGATGAGGTAGGGTTCTTTATTGTTCCCATGGCGAGATTTCCTGCATCGAAGGCAACACAAGTTGTCCTTTAATTATGACGTATAAATAGACCCCTGTTCTTGGAACTGGTGAGTAACTCACTTGTTAGTGAGGTGAGTTTACATGACAGGCCATGCTGTAATGTATCATATGGGATGTCCGGGCCCAGCTGAACCCCATCCTTGACCCCCACTCCAGTAACTAACCTCTGCTCGGAGGGGTCACTGGTAGATTTGGTGCAGAACCAGTGTCAGTTACAGCCTGGTCCCTGCACTGGGGATGAGCCCTGCATCTGCAGAGGTGGTCTGCCTGTTATCCAGCCCCACTGTGCTGAACCCCCTCCCCTTGTACCCCCTTTCTTGGGGAACCTCCATTGTCCTTGTTCCTCTGGGACAGACCTTGTCCAAACACACCTGCTTCTTCCCCTATGCCCCCCCATAGCACACCCACCCACCCCCAAGAAAAACAAAAAAAAAGGAAAAAGGAAAAAAAAGACATCCCAGGAGGGTCCCAGCTTTGTAACAATCTCCCTTTGGATCAGGGCTAGTGCTGAGCACCCTCAAACTCAAGGCAATGTCACCCCATCCAAGGCCCAACAGCTGTACACAGGCAAGCAGCAAGAGACTGGGTGATGGGGGGATTTCACAGATATGCTATGTCTACTGTTTACGCTATTTACAGATTTTACAGAATCAAGCACATCTATAAAGGAAGCAATTAAAAGGGAAGGTTATAGCAGAGGGGGAAGTAATAGAGGGCCAAAAGCATCAGACTTTCATAGGAAGTTGGGCTTCAAATTTTGTTCCTCCTGAAGGCTAGTAGGTTTTTCTGCGTAAATCGGAGCCCTGCTGCCTGACTGCATAAAATTTGAATTTCTCTGTAAGTTAAAGACAGTGTCAACAGCATGTTCAAAGTGAAGGTCTCCTTGAATAGGTACAGAGAGATATTGTCTCCTTCCTGCCTACAGTAGTTCCCTTTCTTCTATACTGATGTTGCAGGAAGGATGTAAAGCTGTCCTAACAGAGCACTTTGAGTTCATCAGTGTCAGAGCACTTTCCATGTAGAACAGAGCCTGTATAGCCAAGTGAACATAACTTAGCCCCTTGATGGTTCTTGTATACCAAAAAACCTGCCCTTTCAAGGCAAAGCTGGTAAAATAATTGAGTAAAACTTGGAATATCAGTGCTGTCATCCGATGTGTAAATAATACAGGTTATTGCATCTCTGGCTGCCTAATGTAGGGGGGGAAAAAGTTGAAATTATGCATTATTTATGCAACATTTTGTCATATCTTGTATGTAAAATGGCATGCCTGTTTGTGAATCGTAGTGAATGATAATGGAAAGGTAGATCATAGCACTGGATCGCAGCACAGAGAATTAAAGTTCTTGGGTCTGCTCTTGAGTCTTCTGGGTGATCCAGAGCAAATCACGCTGACTTTTTACATTTGCCTTGGATAGTTGGCCAGGACCTAGCAAGTTGCTGCTGATCCACTGAACTCCAATCATGGCTTGTACACTGACTTCCATCCACTGCAGTTAGGAAGTTAAGTGGTTTAGGACTAAATCCAAATTAATTTCTTTGGAGCTGTGCTGGTCAGCAGAGACTCATTAACTTACTGCAACTTAATAACTTGTTTTTGCCAATCTGTACCAAAGAATTCAGCTCTATAATGCAGGTTTGCAATTCCTAGCGATGTTCCGGAATTGCTTTCCTTTTGAGATGGTTGTCTCTTAACTGCATTCACTTTTCGGAGGAATTTGTAATAGTTACTACAAACTGTTATGGTTGTGGATTTAGTGAATGAAGAGAGCTGAAAAACTTGAGAGAAGAGCATGAACATCAGGCTGTGCCTCCGCTGCATCTTCAAGATTTACCAGGAATTCCACTGAATTTTGTTCACAACCTCTCTTTGTTCAGTCTATGAATTCTTTGATGAAGTAGATGAGATCAATGGAGAGGACAAAACAGAAATTATTTGCAGTCTAGTACAAAGTCTGTTGTTCGAATACTGGATTTTTGTAGTTGTTTTATATTGTACGTACGAGCATCCTGGGAAGAAGTTTAAGTACTGCTTGTAACATGGTTTCAGCATGTTCAAGAAAAGGAAGTTTATATAAATGTGAAAATGGATGCTTCTTTCCTGCGTTATATTTATGCCAATCCTCTTATCTTCTAAAAGTAAATTTTGTTCTTTGTAGCAAGGATTTAGTCAAGCAATGCTGATATGAAGAGGTAATTTAGCAAGTTATATAGGTATATTCTTGGAGCAATAATCCTGTACTATTAAAAGGCTCTTGAGCATGGGAAAAAAGCATAGTAAGAATCAGTAGCTAGATGTCAAACCAAGAAATTTTGTGAAGAGAAATCTCAACATGCAAGTTAGGTCTGTAAGGAAGCAATTTGGGACCTGCAGAGCTTATTAATTAAGGGTGTTTTGTCACATAAATGCTCTTATATTGCTTTTGGGGTTAACTTAGAATAGCCGCTTTAGCATGAGGCTCATAAGCCTGGCTGCACCCTAGCTGAGTCCATGAAGGGATAGATGGGATGTCAGTGTACCTCCTTCCCAGAAATGGAACCTGTAGAGAGTACAAGAGAGATTATTTGCTTGAACAGAAACCCCTTGGATCTGCTGGGCCTCAGAAGCTCCAGCTTGGCGCTGGCTGCATACACCTTTGGTTAGATTATTAGAAAACTGGAGTGTGTTCCTATTTTCAGGAGTGCGTATTGATGGAGGGGAAAAAATGCGGATGTTCCTTTTCCTGGTAAGCATTCCTCTGAATTTCTTTAAGGTGGAAAGTGGCAACAAAGCCTTGAGTTGGTTTAGCAATGAAATTTATTTGAACACTCATGTATTATACCTCTCTTTTAGTTTCCTGCTTTCCTAATTGTCATTGCAAAATAGTCATTGATACTTCCTTGGAAAACTGTCTTGCTGTTTAGTTTATAATTTCCACTGGGGCTCAAACATACAGAATTGGATGCAGTTTAGCTCTCTTGTATTTCTTGAAGGAGCAAGCACTCTGTGATGCCATTTTTGGATGTTAACAGATGCACATTTTGTTTTGTTTTGTTTTCTCCCACTGAACTAGGAGCAGCTCATCCACAACACATCCCTGAAAGAAGCACTCTGAAATTCATTCTAACCTGGTGTCTGGAAATAAGAGCAATTCCCAAAAAGGTGTTTATGTGTTTGTTCTTTTAAAGAGAAATCCTTCGTAATTCTATGCTGTATGGGCTCTTACAGACCTATCCTTGCTTTGTGTGTAGTTACCATGTGTCTTGGTGAATAAGGATTGTCAGTTTGTATGCTGCTGTTTGTACTTTATTCTGAGAAATTTCACTTCTGGTTCTTAATCCGGCAAACTATGAGATACTGAAATCTCTATTCCCGTTCTGTAGTGCCTTGATTCATAACTAATCTGCGAGTAAATAGAAAAATACTAGATATTTGGTGCCAGATAACTGGAAGGCTGACTGAACCTGGCCCCATAGGCATTTTAGAGAAATCATTCTTTCTAATCAGCGGGAGCCATTACTGTCAAATGTTGTGACTGGAAATATGCATGTTGCTCAATGCAAACATACCATAATGTCTTTTAAAGTATTTTAAAGCTTTTCTTTAGCATTTCAGTAACCTGGCAGAATTCAAAGAAAGATTTTTGCCTGTGTAGTATTTGTTCTCACAACATGTGAATATTATTTTCCTTTCATTCTGTGCCTGCAAAAAAATGGAAGCTTGCAACTGGAAATGCACATGTATTTCTGGTATTGTCAAAACACATTTTAAAGATAACTTTGCGTGCAGGATGAAGCTAAACAGTTGTATTGGTTGGGCCTCTCAGAGAAACCAGGTTTTGGAAGGACATTTTCACTCAATTTAGTGGATTTCACAGCAGAAGAGAAGAGAATCTTCCAATTGTTTCAACCTTTTCAAAACTGCATTTAACAATTTTGAGAATTTGTCTCAACAATAAGAGTAGGCAGAGTGCACTTGCTAGGGAATACCGCACAAGGCAGGTTTTATAACCTATCTGCTTTATTATCTGTTCAGTGTGGAATGTGCTTTATGTAACTCCATACTCAGAACTATTGTCAGAAACTCAGTGTTTGAGCACACTCAAATTACTTTCCAAGTATTGTTTTGTTTAGAATATGTCATCTGATTGCACTTGGTGTTTTGGATCACTTTTATGCACTATTTCCACCTTGCTTTTGGAAAAAAACCTTGTAACCGTTTACATCTGATTTTTACTTTATCTTAGAATGCTCAATTTAATTTTCCCATAAGAAAAGCTCGCAGTACCATTATGTAGGCATAAAGTATGGAATAAAACACCACTGCGACATTTACATGACTCATTAAATACCATACTTTATTTACAGTAAATACCTCTTCTAAGACTTTTTATTATTCCTTTCCTGGCTTCTGTAACTTAGCAAATGGTGTTTTGTCTTGAATTAATTTGTGTTATGGATCTGTTTACTTAACTAAAGTGCAAATACATAAATAAGAAAGCTTTTCATAAATTTTGGATTTTTCAGGGAATGGGTTGTGCTTTTTTATTTGTCTCTCCCCCATTCAGGCTAAGTAGGATTTTCTGACCTGCTAGCTTGTCCCAGATACTAGAGGAGCAGCCACCGAAAAAAAAAAGTAATTTTTTCATAGCTGGTGAAAGTGTGCATTGGGAAATAATTGTATTATTCATTAACCTATGAGGTGACTTCTTCCTACCTCCAAGCATCCCAAGTTTTTGCCAAATTTCTGACCGTTTTCCCAAATCGACAAGTCTTTTTACCCTTCACTCTTATTTTGTTCCCTGCAGGCATTTTTGCGAGCTCTTGTAGAATGTACCAGTGATGCAGTAGAAAAACGGAGACTTCAAGAGCTTTGCAGCAGACAAGGAGCCTCTGATTACACACGCTTTATTAGAGATTCTAATGTTTGCTTGCTGGATTTACTTCATGCTTTTCCAAGCTGCAAGCCTTCACTTAACCTGTTAATTGGTAAGTGACTGATTTGGATTTAATTAGATTTGGTTTCTAAAAATGCATCAGATTAAATGTTCGATTTCCCAAGAAAGGGGAATAACTGTTCAGTTAACGGCTTTAGAAATATAGTATCCATAGTTATCAACCTAAAACTATTGTTGGGGAACAAAGCTCTGTTCTCCAGCTTGTAGTCTTTGGCCTTCATTCCGCAAACACTCAGGTACATACTTATGCTTCATTTGACTCTGGATTGCTCCTGTGCATCAAGAAATAAGCATAAGGTGTTTTCAGGATTAGGGGTCTTTAAGAAACAGTTAATCAACTGCTTACAATTAGAAAAGACATGTTTTTACAACTCCTGATTTCCCTGCCTACGTGTTCTTTTCTTGCAGTTTTACCTGTCAAAATGGAAAGCTTTTCCCAGTCTATTTGTATTTATGTAATGTCCATCACGCTCACTGTGTTACTTACATAAAACGTTGAAGGAATGAGACTCCAACTATAACCATCTAAAATACATCTGAAAATGCTGGTAGTTATTTTCCAGATTAAAACCCAGAATTTCTTAATAAGTTTCACAAAAAAAAAAAGATTTTTATGTTCTTGCAAGCATCTTTTCCATGCCTACCCCAAATCTCTCTAGTACAGTGTGGGGATTTAAAAAATAAATACAAGCTCTGCTCCACTTTATACAAATACATGAGTTTTCACAGTGAAGACAAAGCCACTTATCTTTCCAAAGGTGGTATGGAATGTGCTTGAGCAACCGAATTGAATAAAAGGAAATTTTGAGTCTTTTAAATGTGTTGCCCCAGGGAAGTAATGTGCTGAATGGACTTAGTGTCATCTTTAAGTGATTTCACTGAACTAGCTTTTCGTAACTCTGACTTGCAACTATCTTATGTAGCAGAGCATCTTCAAAATATGTCAGGGTGTCCATGTACTTGTTGGAACATCTGCAAAAGAGTGGTGCATGTGGTAAAACAACTAAAAAGCAGTAAAACTGTATGTTACCCTGTTACTCCACTGTATGTTTTCTGGCATTTGCTATGCCCGTTTTTTTTGGTATTGCTCATTTATTGTCACTGTTCCCCACCATATTGTTCACTTAGCAATAAGTCTGTCTCCTTTTAATATGCCCTTCTCCTCAGCCAAATGTGCAGTCTGCACGCAATTCATTCCTTTGAAGGCACCAGTGAGTTTGACCTTTTCTGTATACGTACATACATACATAGCTTGCAATCTGTTGTAGTGTAAACACATCATTATATGATATTTTCATTGGGGTGAATCAAATAATAAGTGATGTTTTCTTTTTTTAATTTTTCAGAACATCTTCCTAAATTACAAGCCAGATCCTATTCAGCATCAAGGTAATGTAATAGTAAAATTATATCTCCTTGGTAATTTAGATATGCTTTTTTCTCAAATGTATGTGTGTGTGTACATTATAATCTGAAGAAGAAAGAGAGGAATGAAGAATAAAACCTGAGGAAAAGGTGATTGTGTCCCTCCTGCAAAAAAACAGAGGGTTTGACTGTTTCAGACAACATTGTGTTGAGTGTCTGGCAGGACTTTGGTAGAATTCTCAAGAGCAAGCTCACACACCTGGGAATCTGGTAGGAATGTTGATTCCCTTCTGTAGGCACTGGCCTCCGAGTCCAGCCTTAAGATGTTTTCTGACTATGTATAAATACCACACAGTTAGCTGGCTGAACACTGAGAATCTCGATAAAGTTGAGGTGGTTTGGGCTGCAAATGGACCTGCTGTAAGATTGTACAGCTATCTCTCAGGTTTTGGGGTTTATTTTATACTTTTGTCTTTGCAGTTCAAACTTATATCAGCCAGGAAAATTGTGTTTTGTATTTAACATTGTGGAGTTCCCTGCCTGTCCCGCTAGACCAGTCTCACGGAAAGGAGTATGTACAGGATGGCTTGCTGAGTTAGTTGCACCTCTACTGCACCCCAATAAAAATACTCTGGATACAAAAGGAGGATGCTCTTCAACTGAAAAGGTATGAATATTAGATCTAAACTCCTTAACCTTTAAATTTATGCGTGTTTCTTTGTTCAGTGCTCTGATGTAATGCCGGTGTTTTGGCAGTATACACCTTCATTTTGCGGTTCTACCCTATGTATAAGTTTGCCCTTCCCTCTGTAACATGTCTAGAACTTCATTGCTAAGTTGCTAAACTGAAATTTTACTTTATCTATGGATATGTGAGTTGTGAAACTTCCCACTGCTGAAAGGCCAGAGTTGTTTTCTGTCTTCACTGTAGTTCTAAGCAAGTCTTGGAGGATGTTTTCATGGACTAAAATACCACTGTGCAATTAAATAGTTATGACTGTTAGTGTTGTAGGAGAGAGGCACTTGGTCACTTCCAGCAAAGGGTGGCAGATAATAGGGGTGAAATAGTAAAACTCAATTCTTGTGAATTTCTTGTGAATTCTTTCCTCACAATTCTTGTGAGGAAAACCCATACAAGTTATCTTCAGGTCTTAAAATTCAAAGGCAAACTGATTAATATGTGCACCATATATCTTATTCCGGTATTCACATCTGCTCTTTGAGTATAATTGATTTGCAGTATATTAAAAATCAAACATGAAAAGGAGGTGGAGTTAAAAAAAAGGATTATTACAAAATGAGTCTGAATAAAGTTCAGAACTATTTGCATCTGCTGTGCAAGCTAGAATTCAGCATAGATAAATGTGCAGCAATACATGTAGATTGCAGAAATATGTGGAATACCAATACAAAATAGATGAGTGTGATCTTATGCAAAAATACCTTAGATTAATTGAAGACACTTTACAGTATAAATGTGTTTACCATCTGCAGTATTTTTTAATGGAATGACCAGTTTGGAATCATTAATAGGGAAAATAGCCTCTTAACTCAAATGTGGTTTGAAGTAGTAAGTATAGCAGAAATACAAATATTGCCCCCCACCAGCAAGAATTATACTATTTTTTTATCATCATGAAAACAGAAAAATAATCCTGTGTTAACGTCGTAGTATCTGTAGTGAATTAAATAAGAAATGAATAGTGCTAAACCACTCGGATTTACAGAACAAAGTTTAAATAACTTGGTCTAGTGCTTCACTCCTTCCTTAAACTTGAAAGTAAATTCAAATCCTTTCATAATTAATATGCAAAATACATAGGATGTTTGCTTATGACTGTAATGGATGAAGCTCTGCTATGGCTGCTGCTGAGTCTTGAGTAATCTTTTAAAGAATTGAAAATAGTCATCTCTTGTTTTCTATACATTATGTTAGCCATGCCTCAGAGAATAGTTGTGGAGCTCCTATGAAAATTATATTTAGACTTTCTTTCAGACACAGATCTGAAGATCAGAATTAGAGTTTATCGGTGGAATGATATAAGCCATTTTCCAAGATCTTTGAGCAGTTATCTGCCTCCCCTCATCTATATGCGTTTTTGGAGATCATGTAAAACTTTTATGAAAATTAAGAAAGCAAGCTCAGTATCAGTAGTCTTCAATTCATTATAAACAAATCCTCACCTCCACAGGAATATTTTTAGATGTCCACAATGTAAAAAAAGGTTGAGTTGCCTATAATAGCAATGAAGTAACTTTACGTCCTTTCGAGTACCAACACCAAACTTTCTATGAATTCTGTAACAGTATTCCCCAAATTTATGGTGCAGTCAGCTTTCATATTCAGAAGCTCAAGTTTGTATGGTTTTCCCTAATTTTTCTCCAGATGGATTAATAGGTTTGTAAATACAATGTTGTTTGGTTTGGGTTTTTTTCAGAAACTCATTTGAAATTTTATTCTAAATGTCTGTGTGGTATTAAAAATAAACTCTGAAACTCATGATTTGGAAGGGTGTGTGGACACATACATTATTTAAATATCCCTGAAGTTACTAAAAATTTCATGGTATTTTCACTGCTTAAGAATATTCTTCAATTGTATTCTATCTAATTTCACTTTAGATATCTATTTTTGCTCGTCCAAACAATACTTTCCACTTACCTGCAGACCCATCTGTCCCGTTCATGATGGTTGGTCCAGGAACAGGAATTTCACCATTTATTGGTTTCCTACAACATAGGTATGTACCAAGTTGTTACCTGGAAAGCAGCCTTTTTATGTTGAAGAAAATACAGCCTCAGGTTTTGAGTAAAAATGCAGTTAATCATTTTATTTTTTATTCTTCTTTTTACTTTTTGTAATCGTGGTATGCTGATTAGAAAGAGTCTTACTGATTTTAAATGAGCAGTGCTTGTGTATTTATTTGTTTTTCAAATGAGTACAACTTGCATTTTCATCTGACTGTATTTAATATCCAGAGTGGATACATGAGGAACTGGGTGAATTGGAGAAATAGTAATAAGAAATTAAATCCTTTATCTGTGTGTTGCTAGTGGAAGTCCTGCAAGAGGTTGGTAGTTTTTAGAAACAGTGTTGATTGGCTTAAGTTTGGTATTCAAAATCCATTTCCTTCAGAAGTGGTATCTATATTAAAAACCTTGGCATGATGATTGTCAAGTTTTCTCCCACATTCCCTTACTTCTGTGTGTTTACACATTTTGATGTTTTAGGATGAGGAGCTTGGAACCCTCAACTGGGCAGTAATCTTAGGTTTCATGGGTTTGTATTTGAGGGGAGGCAGATACTTTTTTTTTTTTTTTCTTTTTTTTTTTCCCCTCCAACTCTAGCAGGGTAATTTTTCAAGGCAAAGAGATGCTTGTTCAAAATGTGACAGATACCACATCACCAAGAATATATAAAAACATGATCATTTGGAGGAAATGAAGAATGGGAAGAGTGGAATATTTGGGTGGGAATGGTTGCAATTTTTATAGGTAACCAACACATATCATTCCTACGTGACTCATAAGTTCCAGCAAGATAATGAAGTTTTTTTGCATCCTGTAACAATTATTTTTAAACCATTTAATCTGAGAGAAAAGTGAAATTTTGACATGATGTTTCTGACTCCATGCTTCCACTTGAACCAAATCATTCTGTACAATCCTTACTCCTTACTTTTAACTCCCAAATATAGCTTTCTCTCTCAGATGTATTTTGCATTTTATTTTAAAGGATTCATAGCATTTCATAAGCATTTGATCAGTGATAAATGAAATCTCTGTCTCAAAATGTAACTGAAAGTTGCAGCTAAAACCCCTCTAAAGTAATACTGTCAGCATTATTTCAAGAAAATGCAATAATTCTTCTGATGATGTGGTAGTAAATGGATTCTTATTCATAAAGTCTAGCAAGTTTCTACAGCATGCTAAAACTGCTTTGTGCTGAGTTTTCCCAGGTGTTTTTACAATGAAGGCTTCCAATGAAGGATGAAGGGTAGTGATCTCCGTGTTTAGCAGTCAGGATTGTTTTGTGAGATGTTTGGAAATGTCAGTCTTGACTATTCCAATATGAAACTGTGGCAAAAAAAACCCCTTTGAAGTTGATTGATATTGAGCTGGGCCAAAAGTGACTAGTCAAGAAAATCAAAGGAGGAGGGTTTGACTGTGATTTACCTTAAGTCATTTCACATTTCTGTCAATCCAGAGGTTTATTAAAGCACTGCTTGAAATGAGAATTAGGTTATAGATGTTTTAGATTTTGCACTTGATAAAACAGGATTGGAATTTTTTTTTTTTTTTGTCTGTTTAGGCAGAAGCTCAGAGAAGAACATACAGACTGGGGATTTGGAGAGACATGGCTGTTTTTTGGTTGTCGGCATCAGGATCGAGACTATTTGTTCAAGCAAGTTCACTATTTAACATTCATTTTGTATTAATGAGGGAATGCTTATCCTCTGAGCCATTACTAAACAGTTTTTATTGCCTTTCAGAGATGAGCTCAAATGTTTTCTTGAAAATGGCACGTTAACTCATCTTAAGGTTTGTTTCTCAAGAGACTCTTCAACTGCAGAAGTAGCCCCGCCTAAGTATGTGCAAGATGTCATTAGGCTTTATGCTAAGGAAGTTGCCAGAGTCCTGTTGAAAGAGAGAGGTTACTTCTATATATGTGGGTGAGTAGAATGGAGATGGACTGTCTTAGAATGAACAGAGTTAGCAGAAATTTGAGGCTTTAGAAAGGCTTAGAGCTGTCTGAAAGAAAGGACCAATATGGTGTTGAAAGAGCCTTCCTGGCATGCTAGAATTTCACCACTATGTCAGTTTTTTCCAATATAGTCTTGAAAGTATAGCTTGTAACCACACAGTTCCACTGGTTGCTTTAGTCACTTATTATTTCTTTTTCCTTTTTAGTATTGAATTAAGCTATAGGAGGTTTCAAGCTAATAGATTTCTTTCTTGAGAAAACGACACATTTAAATACATGTGATGATAAACTGCACAGCTGTGAGATAGCAGCAGTCTTCTGCTGTGTTCCAGGCTTGAATGGGCCAGAATGCTAAAGCTCTGTAATAGTGATATATTTTACAGTGGGAAGTTTTCTTTGTGGCTGTGTAACTTACCTTGAGGTTTGAGATTTTTAGGAATTTTGTTGATAAATGGACAGACCAAATATAGAGCCCAATGTCAATAAATGTCAGCTATTTGTATTAAAAATAGCATTATTGAGGGGTTGGTTGGTTTGTTTGTTTTTTAAATTGGAAACATATGGTGATATAATGATAAAAAATACTTCAGCAGGTCCAGTTCTTCCTGACAGCTCAAGGATTCCAAGGGTTTTTTTCTTATAAATTACAGCATGCTGAAAACTTTTTAGTGTTTGATTGAGAGAAACCCTTGTTACTGTCAACGCTCAGCTACATGAAATCTCAGTGAGAATCCTGCCATACAATATACAAGCTATGTTTTTGTTTGAGAGGTTTTTTTAGTGCCTCTTCTCCAATATTATCCTACCTCTGAAGCTATTGCTAAAAGGAAAAATACACTCTTAAGCATTTTCCTCCTTTTTTTTTTTTTTTCAGAGATAAGAAGCATATGGCTGATGGTGTAAGTGATGCTATAGTGGACATTTTAAGCATGGAAATGGAAGTTGACAAATTGGAAGCAATGAAAATCCTGGCCATGCTTCGAGAAGCAAAACGATATTTGCAGGATGTTTGGAGCTAAATATTTAGCTTTTCCTGTGCCTTTGTAACAGAAAAGATTTCATTTCACACACATGCTTTTGACTGAAAGTTATTGTCAAAAGTGCTGTCTGTAGTCACTCAAATCTTAACTTTCTCTATTGACCTTTCAAGCAAGAATATGAAATCTTTTAAATGACAACAAACCAGGCTTCCTTTTGAAGTGTATGGTTTTTTTAACAGTATTACATAATGGACTGTCTCAGTGCCTTGATTCTCATTTTAAGATTGGTTTAATGTAGAAAGTAAAAATTTCTGCACTTCTACAAGTATAATTGTATGTTTACATTACATCATGTATTTTTTCCTATAATGTATGCATAAAGAAGCTACAGAGTAGCTACACACTGATCTGTGCATCATCAAATATACTACTGACTTGCCAAGGCTTATTTGAACACTTCCTAGATACTTCCTGAGACTATTTGTATTTTTTCAGCTTGCACAACGACAGTAACTGCCAAAAGGAATGAATGTTCAGAATGTTGCACAGAAAGCTTACTGCAGAATTTCAACTCCAAAGTTTTCTTTAAATACTTAGCTTTTTCATTCCATCATTACATCATATCTCAAAGTTTTGCCACACTCCATGCTAATCCTTATTAGATTTTCCTGCATAATTCTTTTGAAAATATAAAACCATAGAATCATAGGATATCCTGAGTTGGAAGGGACCCATAAGGATCATCCAGTCCAACCCCTGGCTCCACACAGGACCAGCCAAATCAGAGCATATGACTGAGAGCGTTGTCCAGACACTTCTTGAACTCAGTCAAGCTCGGTGCTGTGACCACTTCCCTGGGGAGCCTGTTCCAGTGCCCGACCACCCTCTCGGTGAAGAACCTTTTCCTGATACTCAGCCTAAACCTCCCCCGTTGCAGCTTCCTGCCGTTCCCTCGGGTTCTATCACTGGTCACCAGAGGGAGGAGATCAGCGCCTGCCCCTTTGCTCCCCCTCGTGAGGAAGCTGTAGGCCGCGATGAGGCCTCCCCTCAGTCTCCTCTTCTCTAGGCTGAACAAACCAAGGGACTCCAGCCTCTCTTCATACATCTTCCCCTCTAGACCCGTCACCATCTTTGTTGCCCTCCTTTGGACACTCTCCAATAGTTTTATGTCCTTTTTGTACTGTGGTGCCTAAAACTGCATGCAGTACTTGAGGTGAGTTCATTCCTGTCTCTAAAACATTTGTGGTTTCATTTACAAGTAAACTGACTAGTTGAGTTGAATTTGGTTGCTGGAGAAATATTGCTTAGTAAATAATTTCTCAGATTACTAAACTAATTTTTTCTAAGTAGAAGACATAGTAAAATATGGTATTTCTAAAGCAGTTACTCTTACATACGACAATCCAGTGCAAAAATCAAGTTGTTAAAAGCAAATTGTTGAAGTATGTAGTGTTCTTTCTAACAAGGGCCATTTGGAGTGCAAATAAGTGCAAGAGTAAAGGTGTAAGTCATTCATGCTTCTCTTCAGATCCCTCCTCTCTTCCCTCTGCTTTTTCTAACTTCTAAACATCCATGTTGTCTTCTTGGTTCCTTATCATACTTAGGTCTTTAAAGATAAACACAGAGTATGAGAGAATATTTTAAACAAATCATTGTTTTATTTCCTGGGGAGAATTCTTGTTTTGTTTTGCCTTACACATAATCAGAACCACATCTCTTATTCTAAGTCTAGTGATTATTAGTTAATTGGTAGGTAAATAAAGAAAAAATATGATGATCAGTTAGAATAAAATCATGTGTTTAGAGAAGAAACATGCTAGTGAAGTGCCTGGAATGAAGGTTTTGATATAACCTGTGTAATGATTATTTAAATGTCCTTGGAAGACATCAGCTAAAATTTTGTGCAGAAATTCTTCAGCAGAGTCGTTATATTAATCACTGTCAAGTCATCTCTACAAAAAAAAAAAAAAAACCTCTCCATAGGAAGAGATGGCTTACAGTAATTGCAAACAGTGCATTTTTTGATCTTTGGCACATAAGAAGGAAAGAAGTGCTTCTTTTTGAAAAGCGCTCCAATTTTAAACTTTAATGGCAATGACTAAGGTAATAGAAACATCAACATTTTGCATCAGCCAATCACCTTTACATGTTTTTAAAAATTAATTAAAAAAAAGCTACCAGTATTGCAATAGTAAAGATAAATCATTAACTCCCTTCTGTTAACTGGAGTTTGGAAATAGCACTTATTATATCATATGTGTTCTCAAATAGGATTTACAATTTTCAGTGCCACTTGGAAGCTCTTGGAGATTACAGAGAAAACTTTTTCTGACTGCAAGTTGCAGCTTTTCCCAGATCCCTTATAGGTATTCAGTTTTGTGTTGCTTACATACCATAGAATCACAGCATGGTTTGGGTTGAGAAGGGACCTTTAAAGCCCATCTAGTTCCAACCCCCCTGCCGTGGGCAGGGACACCCTCCACTAGACCAGGTTGCCCAAAGCCCCATCCAACCTGGCCTTGAACACTGCCAGGTGGGGGTTCTGTATCACAATACAGAAGTTGCAATGACCATTTTAGAAATAGTGCAGGTAATAGCATAGCACCTTTTGGGATATTAACAGTTTAGTGTCATTTTCTGATTGTGTTTATTGCATTTGGCAGGATCCGATGTACAATGCAGGTATCCATGCATTTCCCTCTCCTGTTACCAATTCTCGACAAAAGTAAAGCGCTTGCATTATTTAGTAATGTAGTGGTAAGATGGTAGTGAAGCACGTGAGCTTTATTATCATCTCATAGAACAACAGAAAGTAGTTGCAGCTTACTCTTAAATTTAGAACTACATGGTGCAAAGCCTAAAGTTCAAACAAACTAAAATAACCCAGACACCACCATGTGTTACCTGAAGGAAGTATTTTTGCGGTCACATTCAGTGACATTGAATGAGCAGGAAAGACAGGGAGGAAAGGACTTCTGAGATACAGGAATCAAGGAGGTGGAGAAGCCTTGCAATAAGAACTGTATGTTTTTCCTAATTAAATTGTGTTTCTGTATAATCAGATAGTGCTGATTTATGATTCCTCCTCAGTTTCTCTCAGAAAAGTGTACAGGGGTGGATTTTATTACATGTGAAGCTGAGCAGGGGATTTCTTAAACTTTTTTTGTTGTTTTCTTTTGTTAGAGAAATACCACATGTGTGCTTTTCCTCATAATTCCAGAGTTGGTTACCGAATTCCTTTGCTGTTTAAAAGAAATAGTGAAGCTTGCGTGCTGTTTCTTATATTTGAGAGGCTTACAGTCTGTCTGTATGCTGGTAACGAGGACTGGTTGTCATGCTAAAGCTGTTGTTCCAGAGAAGCACTAATGGTGAAGCATTCTTTATGGCCTGTTTTCTCATCAGTTTTTGAATGTTATTCTGACTTTGTGAAATAGAGTTGATGTTACAATTTCTCTTTTAATCTACAGTTTCAAAAGAGGGTTTACTTTTCAAATTACTAAACCCCTGCCAAATTTTTTCAGCTTGCTGCTTCTAAATTCAGTCTGACTTTATATTTCCATGTTTCTTGCACCTCTGTTTCCTCTCCCTTTCCTTCCTCCTTCTCTCCCCTTTCAGGAAATCTAGCATATTGTCAGAAATAGGATGAATACACCTTTTTAGCAGTCTCTCAAGATACTGAGCATCTTGAGAAGTTTCTTCTGAAAAATAATGCGGCCAGATGAGAGAAATGGCAAAATCGCGGAACATAACTAGCGTGTCCATTTAAGGATTGGACTTAGGTACTGAATGGCACCTTAGGTTGAATGGCACAGGGACGGTGGAGGGGGAGGTTATTGGAAGTTAAAG
The DNA here is from genome assembly GCF_028858705.1 of Grus americana. NCBI lineage: Eukaryota > Metazoa > Chordata > Aves > Gruiformes > Gruidae > Grus > Grus americana. Next base: position 78,351,445 of record NC_072853.1, read on the forward strand.
TCCAAGTTAGTTAAGTCTCAAAATAAAATAAGCCTGTGCGAATAAGGAGTTTGTAGGCAATTTGAAAATATGGAAAAAGCTTTTTCTCTCTTTCACCATTCCAAGTTATCAGCAACCATGATTTGGAGATGAATCCATCAGTGTTTTGCCTAAAATGAAATGTTTTGTTCTAAAGAAACTTAGATCACTGATCACTCCAAGCATTGGTTTATTTGGTAAAATTGACTTGGCCGCTGTAAATACTTTTGTTCTGCCCAACTTTGTGAGTAGGATAGGAAAAGACTTTAAAACAAACAAACAAAAAGAAAACACAAAACCTTTTGTTCTGATTAACTTTACTTTTTACTTCAAAGGAACAGGGCAGTGTCAAGTTGTGCTTGTGGAACCTGTTTCACACCTAAGCCTTACCCTGTTTTTGATCGCTCCTGGGGAATGTGTAATGTCTTGCTGTCTGCTTGTTTCCTTTGGAAGTTAAGCCCCAAGGCCACAGTTTTTGGCTTAACTGCATACCACTTTTACTTTGGAACTAGAAATGGGGCAAAGAATATTAGCTTAAGAGAAAGTGAGTGTAGTCAGTCTTACTAGTAATGTAATTAGGATTCGTGCTCATAACTCCCTTTCTGTCTTTGCTGCTTCTGTTATTCTAGCTGAGCACTTGTCAGCTACACACACAATCCTAACAGCTATTGCTCTGCACTGCTCTTAGATAAACTTACCTTGCTTTTATACAAAGGGAAATCCAGGCAAGGAAAGGCTACTGAATTGCCCAAGGTAAAGAAGGAAATGAACAGAGACTTGAGCTGGTGTTTCCTCAAGTGCCATGCTACTGATTAGCTCATAGATCCATCTTTCTCATGCATTTCCTTGATAATTGCACTGTCACAGAAAATCTAGTTACTTTCCAAAAATACAGAGGTGGTTTTTAATAATAAGTTTGAGTAACTTTTGTACAGTGGGATGGAAAATCTAAGCATTAGACTTTGTGGGAAGGGACAGGTCCTGCTGTGTTCTCCACAATCTCTGTCTCGGGAGTGATGCGTCAGAGGTGCCAGCAATGGTGCGTGAGGGTACGTGTGTCGGCGTGGGATTGTCGGTGAGCGTCGAGCTGGAGTAGCCAGCAAGTAGGGTGTCTTGTGAGACAGGTATGTGTGTGTTCGTCTCCTGTGAGACAGCTGGAGGAGTTGGCTGCTGGAGCAGCCAAGAGGTTCAGGCCGACTGCTGGAGAGACCGTGGGGTCTGGAGGTCACCTGAGGTCCGTTTGCTTGTGTGCGTGTCGCTGTGCATGAGGCAACTGGGGAGAGCAGGGGTTCAGGGCCAGCTACTGGGTGGATTGTGTGTCTAAGCCCAGCTACTGGTGGGATCCACAGTGTATGTGTTTGTCAGTGTTGGTGGGATCCACTTTGTATGTATGTGTACATATAAATTTCCCACTGATGACCTTTAGTCTGATCAGCTAGGGAGAGGGACAACTGCTGGTTGGACCTGGGATCACTCCCAGTTCAGATCAGGGCCTGATACAGAGTTGTGTATAGGTGTATCCCAGGGAATGTTCTTGCCCTCAAATTTCATCCCTGAAAGAATGCACTTTTAAATGTATTTTTAAATAAAACCCCAAGCCTATATTTGCCAAAACTTAGTGGTTTGGGTTTTGTTGGGGTGTTTTTTTCTTTTTTTTTTTTTTTTTTTACCACCTGATATTTAGTGCATCCAGCATAACTGAAGATGAAGCCACAGCTGGGAGCACATATATTTTTCTACATGTGAAGCCACGCACAGATTTTGTAGCAGAGGTCTTGTACCTACCCCCCCCCCGCCCCAGTTTCACAAGTGCCTGTACATCTGTACAGGGCTAAGCAGAAGTTCAGTGAAGTCATGAGCCTTTTCTTGCTCCCGTGACATCCTTTTTGCTCTCCAGCTACTCTCAGCGTAGCTGTGTGGCTGGTTATTAACACATTGGGTGCTGCCACCATCTCCTCAAGCCACTATGGCGTAGTTAGTTCAAATGCCTTTTTTTTTTTTTCCCCCTCTGCCCGTCACGCCAGGTATCTCAGTGGCCAGTGTCAGACATGGCAGTACCTCTTGTACCCTTGTGCAGATTCCAGACTGGGGGTCGCTGAAACCGAGGTACTGCTTAGCTTATACTCGGGAACATCATGGGGTTTTGTTTGTTTGTTTGTTTGTTTGCTTGGTTTTTTGAAAGGTGTATTTTTTATTGTTCCTGTCAGCTGTATCCACTGTTATGTGTTAGCTTCAGATATGTCCTGCTCTTGGGAAGACTTACGGGACAGAAGGATTTTTCTTTTCCTTGCCCAACAGAAATATCTGTGCAGCAGGATATTTCTTCTGGTTGAAGTGTCTTCCTCATTTGACCCTTCATTCTTCTGTAATGATTTTAATTTATTTTTCATATGCTTTCAGATTATTTTTTTTTAATAGAGCCCAGCAGTGGTAATTAATTTCTGTTAAAGGCTTTTAAGAGCATTTACCAGGCAGGTTATATTGTTCAATTTTTATTCAGCTGGTTAGATACAATCAAGACAGTGAAAGTGTTACTATTCCAATATATTAAATGAAAAAAATATTCCATTTCTGCTTGTTAGATGTAGTCAATTTCCTGCTTGTTCTTTGTGGTCATTCATATTGTTGCACAGAGCAGGAGATGCATGGAATACCCAAGATATTAGCATCTGTGCATGTTTCATGTGGACTCTTCCATGAAGTTGTATGCTTGTAATTTTCTATAATATAAATATGGATATTCTCATTGCATACAATGTAGTTGCAGCATTAATGGATAAGGGAAGAGCAACTGATGTCATCTACCTGGACTTGTGCAAAGCATTTGACGCTGTCCCGCATGACATCCTTGTGTCTAAATTGTAGAGACATGGATTCGATGGATGGACCACTTGGTGGATAAGGAATTGGCTGGCTGGATGCACTCAGAGAGTTGCGGTCAGCAGCTCAATGTCCAAGTGGACACCAGTGATGAGCGGTGTTCCTCAGGGGTCAGCATTGGGACCGGCACTGTTTGACATCTTTGGCAGCAACATGGACAACGGGATCAAGTGCACTCTGAGCAAGTTTGCCAATGACACCAAGCTGTGTGGTGCAGTTGGCATGCTGGAGGGAAGGGATGCCATCCAGAGGGACCCTGACAGGCTGGAGAGGTGGGCCTGTGCGAACTGCATGAAGTTCAACAAGGCCAAGTGCAAGGTCCTGCATGAGGGTTGGGGCAATCCCAAGCACAACTGCAGGCTGGGCAGAGAATGGATTGAGAGCAGCCCTGAGGAGAAGGACTTGGGGTGTTGGTGGACAAGAAGCTCAACGTGACCCGGCAACGCACGCTTGCAGCCCAGAAAGCCAACCGTATCCTGGTCTGCATCAAAAGAAGTGTGACCAGCAGGTCGAGGGAGGTGATCCTGCCCCTCTACTCCGCTCTTGTGAGACCCCACCTGGAGTACTGCGTCCAGCTCTGGGACCTCCAACATAAGAATGACATGGACATGTTGGAGCAAGTCCAGAGGAGGGCCACGAAGCTGATCAGAGGGCTGGAGCACCTCTCCTGTGAGGACAGGCTGAGAGAGTTGGGGTTGTTCAGCCTGGAGAAAAGGCGGCTCCGGGGAGACCTTCTAGCAGCCTTCCAGTACTTGAAGGGGGCGTACAGGAAAGCTGGAGAGGGACTGTTTACAAGGGCATGGAGTAACAGGACAAGGGGTAATGGGTTTAAGCTGAAGAAAAGTAGATTTAGATTAGATGTTAGGAAGAAATTCTTTCCTGTGAGAGTGGTGAGGCACTGGAACAGGTTGCCCAGAGAGGTTGTGGCTGCCCCATCCCTGGAAGTGTTCAAGGCCAGGTTGGATGGGGCTTTGGGCAATGTGGTCTAGTGGAGGGTGTCCCTGCCCATGGCAGGGGGGTTGGAACTGGATGATCATGTCCCTTCCAACCCAAACCATTCTGTGATTCCGTGTTTATGCATTTAGCAGTTTGGTATGTTGACGGTCTTGCACAAGCAATTTATTAGTGTCTCAGTTTCACTGGATGTCTCTATAAAAGGGACCTTTTTTTTTTTCTTTTTTTTTTTTTTTGAGTAGCTCTGTCTTCCTGTATCTTAACCTGACAGCTTCAGATTTTTTCCTGCTCTTCAAGTGGAAACTTTATGCCTCCATCTCTGGATCCATTTCACTCCAGTTATTCGTCATCTGAATTGAGAAGACGAAAACTGTATGTAGTTGTCCAATTTCAGACAATGATTATATAATAAATAAAACCAGAATATTTTCAGTATTATTTTCTAGTCTGTTTTGGTTTTTGAGGCGTTGTGGAGGAATGAAAATGGGAGAATCACTTCATGGCTTCTGGTGATTATAGGAAGAATATGACATCACTAAAAGTTACAGTCTACAAGCCCTGGTCAGTTATGGTGAATTGAGAGATGAATCTACATTGGCAGAAAGGTAGGAGCAATTGATTTGGATCTGAAAATTGAGCTGGCTGATACAATGGTTTAACGTAAGAGGTATAGACTATTTTAATGAATCTTGAGAGTCTGCTCTCCAGTTGAAGAAAAAGTGTAAATATAAAAAGCTGCTCAGTATTATTAGAGTTGCCTATCATAAAGAAATCACAATACTTTTAAATTGATGGCAAAAGCAATATATCAATTTGTTTAGTCTCAGAACCCTATTCAAATATGTTTCATATTGAAAAAACTGGAGTTTTATTCAAATGCAAATTACAGTCCTGAACAGTTGATTCAGTACCACTACAAATTACATTCACTTTCATTAGCATTTGAATAAATGCTGCACTTCTGGTGGAAAAGGTTTGTCAGGTTTACAAAGCACTCAAAGCCAATTGTACTTATTAAAAAGAAGGTTCTAGAGTTGGTTTGAAAACAACAGTTTTGTAAGGCTCCATCCGTCAGGCATATTAATTTCTAATCTGCTTTTAACTCCATTGCTTAGATGATTGGTTTTCTTTAACTTTTTTTAAAAAAAAAATACATTTTATTGTAACTTGCTAGAAGATCAGCAGGGCTGTTTCCAGTACAATGACATTTTTTGTTTTTCAGGTGTTGGGAGAAAACTTTGTCAGTTGCCCTCAATTTATGAACATCACCAAACCAAAGCAGAATTATGGGGCTATTACTACTCTGCATTTGTGGGCAGGGCCAGGTGTTGAAATAGGCACTTGTGGGTACACGTATTTCTTTCCCTGTGTTTCTGTAAATTACTCCATCTTCCAGTTAAACGCCAGTTCCCTGCTTGTGATTCTTACAGACCGCTACTACTTGAGACTAAGATAATACTGCACTCTTTTTCTTTTGGTGGGAACCGATGCCTATAGAATAAACCACTTTTTATGTCACCAGCACTCCTTTTTTTGTTTTCTGTAAAGATGAGAAAGGAGCAGTATATGAGCTACTGAAACTGCGGTCAGATGGACAGCTTGTGGCTCCTGGAAGACACTGTTTTCAAGGCAGAATCTCTTTCCCTTTTTCTTTTTGCAGTTCCTAAACATGTTGGGAGGGGGTGGCATTGATGCCAGCGGAAGCCTTGGAGGCAGAGCACGATGGTAATAAATGTTTAGGTTTTCCTTGCCTGAGAACAGCTGAAAGAAACATGGATAGGAGGGGGAGAAAGGGATCCTGTAACATTTTTTAAATAAATGATTGGATGTCCAAAAATTTCACGCAAGTTGGTGTTTAAAACATCTGTTGCTGTGAGAAGCAGAACCCACTGATATTTTTAAGTTATTTTTATAAAATTCACCAACAAAAAGCTAACACCTAAGTAGAAGTGGCTATATTTCTTTACCAATGGGCCAGTTTGTTAAGACTTTTACAGCTTTGCACAAGGAGAGTATTGCATTTTAAGGTAAATGGAACCATTTTTCATGTTGGTAAAACTTCCTGCAAAAGTCAATTCAGAACTCATAGGAAATGGGGATAATAATTCTTTCAGCAGTTTGCAGTTGTTTCGCTTTTTCTTTTTTAATGGGCTATGTAAAACATCTTTGTTTTCTTCATACGCATGCACATATATATCTGTATTACCAAGACCTCAATTTAGTTTTTGTCCTTTACAGGTTAAACGTATTTTGAAATATCTGTCTGGATAACTGTGTCCTTCAGTTTACGCAGCTGTATTTTACTATTAAAATATGCGTAGACCTCTATTCAGAAAATGTCAAATAAGCATTTCCAAGAAAAAAATAGCAGCTAGGTAGTTCCCTCTATTCATTGAGCGCTACTGGAAAAATATAGGATTTTCCCTACTTTTTCATTTTGCAGAGAGAAAGAACCTTATGAATGCATAAATGGTAAATAACAAGGAGGGCATAAATCTGTAAACTTCTGTACAGATGTGGTAGAAAAAATTTATTTCCTTCATTCATTGTTTCTTATGGTGCCTTCAGCATGCTAGGGGCTTTCAACCATGAAGAAACACAGCTGATCTAGTCCATATTAATCTCACTACCTGTAAAGGCTTTTGCAGAGTTGCGTATTACCAACTGTCATTGCTGTCAAAATATAGGAGGATGAGAGAATCTGTGTATTTTGTAAATAGGTTATTATCCAATATTTCTATTTATTTATTCACATGTACATTGTGAGTCCACCCTAGATTATCTTTGAAAGGTCATGACTACCAGGAGAGGTTCCTGGGGGCTGGAGGAAAGCAAATGTCACTTCTGTCTTCAAGGTGGACAAGAAGGACGATACGGATAACTACAGGCTGGCCAGCTACACTTTGATTCCTGGGAATATGATGGAACAAATCCTCCTGGATACCATTTCTAAAGGCAAAATGGTGATTGGGATTAGTCACTGTGGACAGAGAGGGCTGACCAATGTGGGAGCCTTCTAAAATAAGACGACTGGCTTGCTGGATGAGGGAAGAGCAGTGGATGGCATTTGATCTCAATTGTAGCGAGGCTTTCAACACCGACTGATGAAATATGGACTAAAGAAGTGAACAGCGAGGTGGATTGAAAACTGGCCGAACTACTGCTCTCCAGTGGTTGTGATTAGCTCAGCCGGTTGCCAGTCACTAGTGGTGTCCCCCTTGGGGACAATACTGGGTCCAGTCCTGTTTAACACCTTCATTAATGACCTGGACGATGGGGCAGAGTGCGTACTCAGCAAGTTGGCAGAGGATGCAGAACGTGGGGTGATGCAGTAGTGGCTGATAGACAAGGTGGATGTGCTGCCTTTCAGAGGGACCCTGACAGGCTGGAGCACAGAGCCAACGGGAATCTCACTTGCAGGTGACCTTTGTAAGTGCTCGTCTTCAGCTTGAGTGCTGACAGCTCTCTTACATGGAGAGTAGTTTCCTCCAGATAGAAAGCTTCTGACTTGAGCTCCAGACAATGGAAAGATATTCCCTGAGGAAACCTGCAGATGAGGAGGGAGTCCTGTAGAGGTTACTCAAAGCTTGTACAACAGGGGGTTTGACGTGTTCTTTGATGCCTCTACAGCACCGTGTGGTGGTCTCTGGTCTACATTTTGTTGTCCTGACACTTGATGCTTTGTGAAGTGTTCAATATTAAGCATATTTGGAAAGGGTGTGCAGGGGGAGGGATTTCATGGGCCGCTGCTGCAGTCTGTCTGGTAGAGACATTTCCCTTTGCCTGATGTTTGCATCAAAAATGATCACACTTTGTTTCCTAATAAAACTTTATGTTGAAGTTTAACAGTATTTTTCCATTATAAGATTTCCAGCAGCAGCTTGAGTGCTGGTATGTGACTACATTTGTTTTGTGTTCCTGCTTTGTTTTGGGCCAAAGCCAGATTAATCTCTTAAAAGAAAATATTCAAGACATGGTATGAACTTCTGCAATTCAGTACATCTGGGCAAGTTCATCCTCAACAGAGCTAAATCAAAACCAAACTGGTTGAGTAACTGTGAATCAGGCTACAAAAAAGGGTGCATACAGGCTTCAGAAAGACAAAGTATACATGCCAGCTAGCCTAATAAAGCAAATTTTGTTTTCTATTTTTGCTCTTGGGCTTGTGCATAGAATGATTACATTGCTATTTTTTGAGTCATGTTTTCAGGCTCTGCAGCACTGATCTAGCTTTGATCTAGACAGAGATCCAGATAACCGTGAATTTCGGATGATCTCTTATAATTAAATTTCTAATGCATTTGAAGGGGATGGTGAATACTTACTTGTAATGTTGATGTACAAGGTAGACAACATCTCTGAAGGTTTCAAGTAGAAAGTGCATGTTAATAGATCCCTAAGCCTACAAGGGATAACCTACAATGCTCAGAAATAAGGGATTCCCAGACTTTGAATGCTTTCTCCTGTCAATGAAGGACTCTGTAAATTCTTGTATTTATGACCTGCTGATGGCTGAATAGTAAAGTGAACTGTTTCACAGGTTATTTGTCATCACCTTGTATGTGCAGCACACTACTCCATGTTTTATCATATGTGATAACATAGCGAATGAATTACTGCTAGGACTTCTGGTTCATTGTGCCAAAGATCTATGTGAAATTCATACTCCTCTCACTGATGACTTATGGTTACTTGTGGCAACACAGTTGCTTTAAATAATATTCTCATTAAAATCCATAAAATCTCCAAAAATATATAATTCTTGTTAAATAACCAGTTTTCAGATTCTGTGCAACTCTGAGTATAAATGTGAACCTTGTAAATCAAGGTGTTTCAAATGTCTTATAGTATTATGCACATTTTAATTTAACAATTTATCTCATGTGGTGCAATCCTCCATCGCCAGATTGCACAAACCACCTCCTTGCCTCTTAATTCTTGTACAATACATTACCATCCACTCCCACTGTTAATTGCATGGAAAAGCTGGATTAAAGAGGTCTTTTTCTGTAATGTAGCCATGTGGAATCTTTGAAAAGGTTTAGCTAGTTTCTTATTTTCTCTCTTGCTTCTTTGTCCTTGCACTTTCACGTACACACTTCTGTCATCTCATCTTCTTTTGCAGAGGCACGTATTCCTCTGACCTCTCCTCTCTCCCCTGCACATACTTGTGGCTGTGTTTCTCATGCTAGGAGATATCCTGCTGGCAGTTTGTATATTTGCATTTGAACATATCTACTGCCAAAGGTGATTCTGCCCTCCTGAAGGTATCTCATGTTTTCCATGCGTTTCTGTGTTTCATGGCAGTGGTTCCAATGGCAGCATCTAGGCTGGAATTCTTTTTTTCTTGTAGAGATCTGGGACTTCTGTTGCAATAAAGTGTAAAGAAACATATAGAAATGGCTTAAGGCCAGGAGTCAGCAATGGAAGAACTTTTTCCTACCTCTTGTTGTGTATTTCAGAAATGACTGATATAAGCCCCCCCTTTTTTATAGGACAATGCTTTATTTGTCTATTAATGAATTGATTCTATGTCTCTGAACTCATACCAGGGAATTTCCACAGATTCTGGCTCGTCTTCTGCAGAGGATATGCCCTTCTTTTTCTCTGACAGACCATTCAAAATAGAGAAAGAGATGGAAATATTATTGTTTTCTCTATCACTGATACTGGTGAGCTCCTGGTGTGTTTATTTAATTCCAGGTTAAAAAACCTCCTCTCAAGGGAAACAAAAATTATACATGCGTAATGTACATACCTCCAACACTGTCCGTTTGTAAGATGACAGAAAAAGAGTGTGCATCCTCTTTCTCCTGCTCTTAGCATCACTCAGGCGGTCTGTGTGTGCGTGCATGTGTGTGTTCGTGTGCATGCGCGTGTGTGTGAAATCAGCCCCTGGCAAACCAGCAAATAAGCAATTAATGATCAATATAGCATACACGGATTTCTGTTGCTGTAAATCTGCCAGAGCCTTTTTTTAAGAAAGAAGGAAAAGGGGAAAAATGTACCTGAAGAGTCAGCAGCATTACTTTTCAGTATACTTGGGTTTCATTCTCAGATTTTTGTCTCCTTGCTGCACGCTGGGGTTGAGAGATTTCTTGACAGGGCACCTGTGATTCATTACTTGCATCACTCAGAGTAAACACAGCGGCTTTCCTGAGACAGACTGCCCAGCGTATCTCATCTAGCAAACTGTAGTAGAGGAACAGAATAAAGGCAGTTCTGCCACGGGTGGACTTGCTTTCTGAGGAGGCAGGGGATGCTTGTGCTGCTGGCAGCTGCTGCGGACTCTGCTGTCTTGCAGTCAGCTTTAATTTGCAGTTGAAGTTAGATAAAAAATTCCACCAAAGTCAGCAATATGGGAAATGTGCTGAACTAACACAGTCAATCACCTGCTTTGGAGGATGAGTGCTTGCTGGCCAATTTATGTTCCCGGTGAGCTAGTGTTTTGTTGGAGAGCGGCATGTGCATCTGCCTTCAGCGAATTCTTCGACCTCTCCAGGAGAGCGTGTGTGTCCCACAGTGTGTTCCCATGTTGCAAGCTACTGAGCACGTCACTAGCAGCGTCCTGTGCTCCTCAAACACCCTTGCCCTTGTTTTACGTGAAACCTTCATCGCTGATCGCTCCTTGCCAGGGCCTTGGGCAGCTGCAGTGCCAGAGAGTGCATTTTGATGGCGTTTATAGTACCTCTCTTTCTTAAGGTGAGAAAGGACGAAAAGGGCAAAATGCTTTTGGAAATGGCTGGGCAATGTTAAAAGAAGCTGTCTGACGTTATGTTGTAGAAAGAAAAGACTAAGGATAGCACAGATTTACGAGGAAAAAAAGGTCTAATTGCTTTTGAGGAAATCGTTGCTCTAATTAAAAGAAGGCAAAATATGGTGTTATATCAGAATTGAACAGGAATGGAACTTCTGAGCAAATAATACTGTCTATCAGCAGAAATCTGTTCTTGGGCATCAGTATGGAGTTCTGACATCATAAATTAGAGATTGTGGGTGGATGACACAACCTCTCTAACCCAAGTCTTTCGTGAAATCATCAGTGAAAACATCATAATGTTAAGGGTGAAGCATAAAAGAAATCCATTTTGTCTTTACTTCAGATGATCAAACATATTAATTGTAGTGTCCCATCCTCATTTTGTCACAATGAATGATTATTGCTATGATCCATTGTCATCTGTTGTTTTTGTTCTAGTCTAGCTAATACCCGACATCCCATCTTTGCAAATTTTTACATTCAGTCTGTTGCACTTACCTGCCATTACCTATATATTCCTCTACTCTCTTCCTGCAGTTTTAATTATTACCTATTGGATCAGAGAAAGGATAAAAGAGCTATAGCTAGTTTTACTCTTTTCATTTTTTTGTGGCTGTATTTGTAGTATTCCTGCTCAGGTGGACAAGCATCAGTATCATACAACCACAGAGAACAGACATAAAGAGATATCCGTTGTGATGACCTTTGTCAGGAGAGTTGAAAGCATCATAACGATGTTCAGAAAAAAATAAGAGATAACTTTAAAAGAAAACAGTAGGAGAGAAAGCAAAATGAGGCTGTCCATTGATTTAAGTTCAGAACAATTTTAGAAGAGCTGAAAATGATTGCAAAGTCTAGAGACTGTTTAACAAATTTAACCTCAAGCACTTCTATTTATCATTTCTGGCTGGTAGAATTAGCTTCATTTCAAAAGCAATGACAGATAGACTTCTTGATTTATGATATATTTTGGCTGAGGCCTGAAATAGCTTCTTGAAACCCTTGTAGCAGAAATCTTTTGTATTGACCTATGGGAGGATTGATCTCCAACAGAAGCTAAAGCAAATTCCTAGTGTGGCCACAGTGTCACATCTTACAAAAGAGATTCATCAGTCTTGATGCCCTGTTTAATTTTCTTTTTAAGAGATATGATCTTTTGTAGTGAAACTGCTGTTAATAAGACATAAAAAAACCAAAAACAAAACCAAAAAAACCCCCAAAACAACAACAAAAAAACCCCCACACCAATGAGTTTGGAAAATGTTTTTAAAGCAGCAACTTGTTTTTCAAAACAGGTGGTTTTGTTCCAAGCTTGGATCTATGCTTCTTAGTATGGCTTAACTGTAGTGTTTAAGTTTTAGGCAACTGCAGCGACTAAGAAGTCAGGTAGTGAGAGAGTTTGGGAGCTGGAATTCTGGGCCTGGCTGGGCTTTAGTTAGGGAAACGTTGGTGCTTCTGCTCTCCCAAAGACAGACGCAGATCAGAACTTGGCAGGATTTTTCAAGTGGGCTTAATTTTTTTCCACTTCTAATTGTTTTGGATGCATTTAGAAAGTTGATGCTATCTTTAAATAGGAGAGAATTGTTTTATCATAATACGTGTGCATGTATGTGTATGCCTGTTTCCTATGATGATGTATGAGTTGGGATGCATTAATAAATCTGCCTGTAGTGATAGTTGGTAATGAAATGTAATGTGAGAAAAATACAGCATGATGGAGGTGACTTTGGATCCCTATCAGGATATTAATGGGATGGAATTAGGTAAGATTTTTCTTTCATTATGCAGAAAACAGTTTGCTGAAGAGTGTGGATGTGCTACGAGCTAAGCCAAGCATTGTTTCTTCCCAGAATACCATACATAGGGATTTCCAAATACCAGGACTAAACAGCTTTGATGATACAATTTTAGGATACCTCCTGAGTGCCATTAGATGGCTACAGACTATCTGTATCATATTTGATATATTTTTGCAGGATTGCATGGAGGCAAAACAACCAGGCACGATACCAGTTGTTAGTATAAATAAAACATGTGTACCCACTACACAAAAGCAATTGAACATTCAGCCTTAAGTCTATTTATCTACGTTTATTGCTTTTTCTTTTTTTTTGTGAGAGACAATAAAAAGGATTTTGTATGTGTGTTTGTGTTGCTTTGATTTTTTGAATCCAGTCAGTAAGGATGCATAGCAGGTTAGGTAAAAACTATCTAGTAACTTGTTAAAGTAGTATAATGTAAATTTCCTTAAATGAAGAAGTCCACTTGCGTGATTTTTTGATCTTTTTGTTTTAATTTTTGGGAAACAGAAATCTAAGAAAAAAAAAGAAAGTAGGAAATTGAATAAATGACTAATACTTTGTGATTCTTTCCTGACCTTCTGTTTATGTTCATGTGAAGGCAAGTAGCTCTGGGGTGCTGCCATTGCAATAGTCAGTGATGCAGGCAAGGCTGGTCATCACAGGGGGTCAGGTCTCCAGGTCGCAGGTGTGACAATGAAACGACAACCTGAATATTCATCTTGGTTTTGAAGTAAAGTGTCCTCAGATTCTTCCTTGGGGAGATCTTTATCTCCAAAAGCAAAAAACCTGTAGATTTTATTACTGCCCTTGAGCTTGAGAATTTGAACCATTTCACTAGGGAAACAGGAAAATACCAACAGTGAGATACCAGACATTCTGTATTTTATTTGACCTCATCTTTTTTCTTCTGTTGAGAGAAAAACCGAACTAGACAGGTTTCCTGATGATGGGAATTCCTCATCTGGTTGGGGCTGAAGGATGGTATAATTTTTATTTCACATCAGTACTTGCCAGTTATCATTAGATATCCATGAAGTTCTTGCTCTGGTTCCTAGATAGTAGGAACCCATTGGGTATAACCACATAAAAACATGCGTGCAAAAATCACATCTCTGGTATTGCGTGAGCTGGTATTAAGTCTTCAGAGAGCAAAAAGTTACTTTTTCAGGCTTCAGCAGGGGAGTTTTCAGGAGATGTACTTTGTTTTTTGTTTGACCCGCTCTCCCCCAGGCTGTCCAGGTTGGCCAAGAGACCTCTATCAGCTCCGGCCATGCTATTGCGTAAAGTTCTGGTGAAGCTGCCTGGAGGTCCTTCGGTGTTGGACTATTCTGTCCTGACCTGCCTAAGCTGAACGTTTGATGCAGCCCTTTCGCTTTGTGAATTCTTTGTTTTCAGAGAGGTTACCTCAGAGATAGAGGGGAAAAAGGCAGCTATCAGTCATTATCCTTCATTTGGCATGCAGAAACCATGGCCATCTCCCCTGTTTCCAGACAGGGAGAGAACTAATGTTTATTTCCACTTTTGGAGTAATGCAGAAGTGTAGTCTGCATCAGATTGTAGCCTGAATCCTCTTCCCCAGTTTCGAATGGCTATTCTGTCCGATTATATTCAATAATATTTCAGAGCTCTGCCTTTGCTCTTAATAGGACTTGCGTGCTCAGCACTAGAGTCTTTTGCAAGCAAAAATGTTAAAAGCAACCACTGGCTTGTGGAAAAAATTTCTGCAGAAGAGCGTCAGAGGAATAGTTGTTAGTCCTATTTCTTTGGACATACAGGAAAATGAGTTGCTTTCTGTCTGTGAAGAAAAAAAACAGATGGAAAAGCCCAGTTATAGTGGATCCCATTATCTCTTCAGCTGTGGTTTCGGATAATACATGAAGGAGCAATTGATGCTGCCAGAAAATCAATACATAGTTTACAGAGAGAAGTAACTTCTTCAGGAGTACCTATAGTTTGCTAACTGGAAAAGAAAATTCCAGTTTTAAAAATGTATTCTAGTTTTATTACCTGTAAATAGATCAATATTTTATTGCCAAGTATAATTGTTAAGGCTCATCTGCCTTCAGATACTTAATCAACGTAATGGTAATAGTTTTATACGGTGTGCGATTCTGTAGGTTTTGACATCTAGCAGAGAGTTTTTACATGTGTGTATCCTTTTTTTGAAAGCGACATGCTCAGTTCCTTGAAATGTAAGAGTTTGGGCTGAGAGCCTGAATGAAAATTACCCTTAAAACTCAGAAACATTCATATAATCTAAACTTATTTAAATATGACTTGGGAAGTTAGGTGTTCTTAATTATTTACAAAAATCTAGGTTTGGAGGTATTATGCATAGTTGTTGTGGTAAAGCTTAAAAGCTGCTTTCATTCACATTTAGGATAGGAAACAAACACACTTAATATTTGTAAAAAAATTAATTTTGAGTTTTGTGAGGGTAGGAAGGGCTAAATATTTGTGTGTATGTGTTGGAAAAGAACTGATTGCATGCATTTAAAAGATACCAAAATTAGATAAATTCAAAATTTGAGTCTTGGCACTTAATAACCTGAAGACATCCATCAACTTTGTATTTATTTATTTATTTGGGGTTTCTTTATTATTTTTAATTTTTATGGCAAATGTATTAGTAAATGTCATTTTCCCCTTTCTTATTTTCTTGTTATATTTTTTTCAGATGCTGAGCCAGTCCTGGTTAAATAATAAGCGTTTCAATTTGTCAGTGAAATAATGAGAAATACTTTACACACAGCTGCAATATTAGCAACATAAAACTCAAATTGATCTGTTTAAAATGTTGTGTGCAAAACTTGATAAATTACGTAATAACATTTTCTATCCATTAAAATATAAAAGCTGCAACTGAATGGGAAATGAACCCATTCACCTATTATGTTGCAGTGCTATTCTGAAAGCAGTCATTTTTGCTAACTGACCTGAAGCTTCAAGCTTTAGAAGACCTCTGTTGATCTCCTTGAATGTTCCCTCAAGTACTCCACGAAAAGCCTCAAAGCTTCAGGTGTTTTTGAAACAGCTACCATCACTTTTGCTGTTGTAATGTGAAAAAGAGCCTCTTGGACATTCAGTCATACTTTTCTAGTGAAAAGCAGAGTATCTCATGGACAGTAGCACCTCCTGCACTTTTCTTTCACTCAGAGGAGTACTGAACAAATAGAAGTGTTAAAGGAAAAGCCCCTCCTGATTCTGATTTCTGGCTTGAGGTCAAGGCTTCAGCTTCAAAGTCTTAAGCTGTCATTTCTTCTAGGAGATTTCTTCTACTCAGAATTACTGTTTGAAGACAGTCTCCTTCATAATAACCTAACTTGGCTTCTGGATGCAAAAGAGAACTCTAGTTCACTTCTCTTTTGGTAGGAGATGTTGGCAACTGTGTGTTACACGGCACCTGAATCAGACCCATTTCCCAAAACAGCTCTTCAGGAAATCTTTGAACACAAACAGCTGTAACAAATCTGGTTCCCAGAGTGCATACAAACTGCTGCTTCTTCCATATCCATACTAACCACACACATGATAAATCATCCAAAACCACATCTCCCAGCTTTGTATTATCAGACTCAAAGCAAGGGATTGATAGTTGTGTTCCTCAGGGGTCAGTACTGGGACCGGCACTGTTCAACATCTTTGTTGGTGACACAGTGGGATTGAGTGCACTCTGAGCAGGTTTGCTGATGACACCAAGCTATGTGGTGCAGTTGGCATGCTGGAGGGAAGGGATGCCATCCAGAGGGACCCTGACAGGCTGGAGAGGTGGGCCTGTGCGAACTGCATGAAGTTCAACAAGGCCAAGTGCAAGGTCCTGCATGAGGGTTGGGGCAATCCCAAGCACAACTGCAGGCTGGGCAGAGAATGGATTGAGAGCAGCCCTGAGGAGAAGGACTTGGGGTGTTGGTGGACAAGAAGCTCAACGTGACCCGGCAACGCACGCTTGCAGCCCAGAAAGCCAACCGTATCCTGGTCTGCATCAAAAGAAGTGTGACCAGCAGGTCGAGGGAGGTGATCCTGCCCCTCTACTCCGCTCTTGTGAGACCCCACCTGGAGTACTGCGTCCAGCTCTGGGGGCCCCAGTACAGGAGAGACATGGAGCTGTTGGAGTGAGTCCAGAGGAGGGCCACGAAGCTGATCAGAGGGCTGGAGCACCTCTCCTATGAGGACAGGCTGAGAGAGTTGGGGTTGTTCAACCTGGAGAAGAGAAGGCTCCGGGGAGATCTAATTGCGGCCTTCCAGTACCTGAAGGGGCCTACAGGAAAGCTGGAAAGGGACTGTTTACAAGGGCATGGAGTGATGGGGTAATGGGTTTAAGCTGAAGGAAAGCAGATTTAGATTAGATGTTAGGAAGAAATTCTTCACTATAGGGTGGTGAGGTACTGGAACAGGTTGCCCAGAGAGGTTGTGGAGGCCCCATCCCTGGAAGTGTTCAAGGCCAGGTTGGATGGGGCTTTGGACAATGTGGTCTAGTGGAGGGCGTCCCTGCCCATGGCAGGGGGGTTGGAACTGGGTGATCTTTGAGGTCCCTTCCAACCCAAACCATTCTATGATTCTATGAGAAGGACTGTGTGATTTCAACTTGTGGTATCTTTTTGATTTTCACAGTTCCTTACATACTACAGAGAAGTACCAGAACTGAATAAAGTAAATAATAAAATATAAATATAAAATATCCAAGAAGGAAAGTTTTTACAGCTGTGGCTTGTGGTTTTGCATGAGAAGTGAAGACATCTTCAAAGCTTTTAGGTGATTACTGCAATGACAATATTACATTTATGTTTGTGATATGGATGGCAGACATTAACTCATAGGAATGGATTGTGGGAATTCCCTCTCATCTGTTTACCAAGATTTTACCAGCCATTTTTCTGAATCAAAATTTTGCTATAAACCTGCAGTTTTGTATTGATCTCAAGTGTGGACTTGCTGCTGTCACTGATTGTCAGCAGCCTGTACAATAAGGTTGGTTAGGTTTAGTATTCTGTGCTATTGGCTCTACTGAATTGATAAATCTGATAGATGTTCAGTGTCTGTGCGTGCTGCAGCCACAGATAACCACGCTGTCACTTCTCCTCCAGGGGAGATTGCTTTGTCACAACATTTCATTTTGTCTGTCCAGTTTTGTCTGGAATCGGAGAATTTTATGCCTGCTTTGCTCTTCTGGTGAGCTCTAGGGGTCAACAACTGGTATGCCAACCCCCGGTCCTCCTGCCTGTGGCAGGTGCCTTCAGTCTGTGCCAGCAGAATGTCCCTGAGCAGCAGGACAACTTTTACCACTGACACTATATGGGCAGAAGCCCTAAAAATGCCCAGTGACATGAAACTTCCCAAACTTAGCAGAAACTTGTCTCCTTTTTTGCTAACAATTTGCTTCGCAGGTATTAAAAATGTTACCAGTAATAGTGTCTTTGTATATTTGCAACAGTTTAACACCACAGTCCATAAACTATTTAAGTTAGCATAGCAGGTTCCCAGTTAATAACCAGTCCAATTCCATGCCATGCTGCAAATGTATCATGACACAATGTCCATTTATTTTCAGTAATTTTGCAAAAAGTCTGCATGAAACAGCCTTTCAACTTGCAAAGTGACCAAAAATGTTTACAATAGAATAAAGGGAAATTTAAGTTGAATGGGGCCTCTGGACATTGTTATCAAGCAGAAGGTATTGACTGATGACTTCAGGCCTAGGATGGGAAACGACACAGGATTCTTCCTTCATCCACCCGAGGGCTCCTTTGCCATCCTGGGAAAGCATCTTGCTCTGTCCCTGCACTGCTTCCTCCTACTGTAAAAGCTTTTCCTCTGTGGTGGCAAAAAATGCTGTTAATACATTCATTCTTTAAATGGAAGTATTTGTTACAAAATGCTGGAATAACCACTAAAGTTTACATATACAGAATGGTATTTTTACTTTCCTCCAGAAGGAAGATGCCTCTGTATAGGTTGCAGGCTGCAGGGCACGCCTGGGGCTCCTCACGGGACATGAGCAGCGGAAGATGATCTTGTAGCATGCAGGAGATGTTCACTTGTTGAGGATCTGTGCTGCCAAGTAAGGGAGCTGTGGGAGGACGTCACGAGTGCATGACATCAGACATGATGAGAAAGAGATTAACAGGACCTTCTTTGGGACTCGGCAGCGTTCAAGAGCCCAACTCCCCCACTGTACTGAAGGAGGGGTAGGCAAAGTTTTGGCCTATCAAGTTTGGAAGTGGAGATTCTCAGTGTGGCTAAAGCTGGCTGCAACTTCTGGCACCAGGGGAAAGGCTCCTGCTCCACCCGAAGGTTTATAGCTATGGAATAGACTCAGAGCCCTCGTAGCAGAAAAGGGGCTGGCACCTCTTTCTAATGAGGCATCCAAATCAGCTGAACCTTAGCCATCCAGCAGCACCAGGAGGAAGTGGCAAATGGGAGGAAGTGGGATACTCTTTGCTGAGATGAACGGAGAACTCCATCTACCAACCTGATATGTCCCCTGGGTCAGTTTGCTGCTTGTCAGGGGCTTCAATTCAGGACATTGTGGAGAGACTCCTGAGGTTCATCCAGTCCTCAGACTATTAATCCCTTCTGCTCTTCCATGAGGTCACCAGAGATGCTCCAGGAGAGACCTGGAACATATCAAGTGTGACTATATGGCTCCTAAAGGTGATGGTCAAGGGCTTGAAGCCCAGGTTGTCCTGCCAGTGGTCCTGTCTGTTTGCTTATTTTGATGTCCTCTGTACACCTGGGGTTTCATTTGAACTGTTGTTTCCTTTTTCATACCTGAGTTTTATCAACATCTGTGTTGTCTTTTCACACTACAGGTAGATATGTTCGGTTGTGCTGTCTTGGGCCAGCAGACTGACTAAGGTGCCAAAAGAGATAGTGTTATCTGAGAACAGGTGTGGTTCTGCACAAATGAGCCTTGCCCTGCAGCAGAGAATATCAGCTCATATTTGCAGTGACATGTCTGGCATGTACTACTTGAGCGTCTGCAGCTATGCTCTGCTGACTTATATAGATGTATTCCTGCTGAAACCATCAGTTTTATCAGATTCGAATTCTCAATGGTTTCCAGTTGGACATACTTGAGCACAGGCTAACGTCTGCAATTTCTCTCCATGAGGGAGTTCACGATTTCTATGTATATATTCCCAGCTTTTCATTTCTCTGTCTTAGAGTCTGCTGTTTCTTCTGCAGTTCTGGGACATTATATTCCATCAGAACTGGGAAATGACTGTATAAGAGAAGTTTGCAAGCTAGTGGACAAAGATCTGTTACAGGATGGTTCAGTGTGGACAAGGGCAACTCTACCACTACGAGTGGAGCATCTTAAATGCTGCATGGGAGAGGGTGCGCAAGGCAGTGGTGGAATCTCTGTCCTTGGGGATTTTTGAAACCTGCCTAAACTGGACCTTGAGCAACCCAGTCTAGCTGTGGCAGTTTGCCTCATCTGGAGCAGAGGAAGGGCTTAGATGACATTCAGAGTTCCCTTTCAACCTAAATCCTTCGATGATCCTATGAAACGATCATGTTTAATCACATAAGGCTAAACACAAAGCACTGTCATCTGTATGCATTCATGTGCCCAGGTGAGGAAGGAAGTAAGCAAACTGTCCTTCCTGCAGCTGGGAGAGGAAAAAAAGCTGGTAGCAAATAGCAATACTTTAATGATAAAGACAGTGTGTATGGCTAAGAGATAATGTAGGTGTAGAGAACATCTGTACAACTGAGCAGATTTCTTATCAGCAGTGGGGTAACTGGTCAAGGCTAAGACGACTGTCAGAAGTTTCAGGAGTCTAACTCCCAAAGTGATGAAGTAGGAGGCACCATGCACAGCACTGCTGTTTTGGACAACTACAAGACCTATTTTTCTTACCAAGCCTTTTGTATTCTTTAACACTTTGAGTCCATTGCCATTATGAGTTACATGAAAATATAGAAATATTGTTCAAACTCTTTTTTGCAATGTGGTACTGCACCACCCTAGGATGCTTTTTAAGTTCACCTTTTGGTCTTGAAAAGTTTGTATATTTAAATGTGCAGTTTAATTTTGTTCTGTATTTCTCCCAGCACACAAGGATTTAGTGAATTCAAATGATTAACAAATATTGGCAGTCAGGTCTTTGTTTTTTCAGTTTGCATGCCAAGTGTTAGCAGGATTCAATTTAAAAATGCTTGAGATAATGATCTCTCTTGTAGCATGTTACTTTATCTGGCCTGTACAGCCCATTTTTCTCGCAGACAGTCAAGTTACATGCCATGGAAGCTTTTAAAGCAGATAAATAATAAAATCCAAACAATGACTGATTTCTTCGTACTTGTGGCAAATTTAGCTTTGAATAAATACTCTCAGAGTTAAATGGGTAAATGCAAATTTTTCATTACAAGTCCATTAAAAACATGTATTAACTGGAAAATGATAGGGTCCATTGGCTTCAAAAGGAAATACACATCCTTATATACATTGAATTGTACTTAAACTGAACTGTGAAATCAGTTTGATTTTGCATTATAAAAATAATATAAATTAATTTGATTTTATATTCTATTTTCATGTAATCCTTTTATATTTGTAGCTACAGTGCAGTAAAATAGTTCATTAATTTTAGAGAGGCTTTTGCTTTAGAGTAAGATATTATCTCACAATATGTTCCTCTAGAACCACTTAAAGGTGTTTAAAACAGTGATTCCTTTTCCAACATTGTTTTTTTGGTTTTGGTGTTTGTTTTTTTTTTTTTCCCCATGGAGAAAGTAAGGCAGCACTGGGAATTCCTGGCTGGAAGACCTTCTCTGGAGGTCTCTAGTCCAACTTCCTGCTCAGAGCACTCCTACCACCAGCACTACCTCAGGTCAGCTGCAGCACTGTCCAACTGAGTCCTGAAAACCACTAAGGATGGAGAAGGATATGTATCTATACATACATCAGGATAACTTTTCAAAGTTTAGATTTCCTTTTCAAGTTCTAAAATTGTTATCATCATACAAAGAGAATTAACGGAAGAGAGTGGAAAATGGTCTCTCTGTAATAAATTCTGGTTTAGTTTCAGAAAGTTTCACAGCTTTGTTAATGGTCTTCTACTGCATTGTTCAGAATTTACTCTAAACCCTTTTGAAATCAGCAGGCATCAGAGAAAAAGAGCAGACCTGAGTACAGTCACAGCCACTGGCCTCAAGTTGCACCAGGAGAGGCTTAGATTGGATATCAGGAAAAACTTCTTCACCAAAAAGGTTGTCAAGCATTGGAACAGGCTGCCCAGGGAAGTGCTGGAGTTACCATGCGTGGAGGTATTAAAAAGGAGACGTGTAGATGTGGTGCTTAGGGACATGGTTTAGTGGCGGACTTGGCAGTGTTAGGTTAATGGTTGGACTTGATGATCTCCAAGGTCTTTTCCAACCCAAATGATTCTATGATTCCATATGGCAATCTGCAAAGAAATCTGTTGTCACATTATCTGTTGTCATATTATCTGAAAAAGTTTACAGGGAAACATCACACCAGAAAGAAGCAGAGAATCTGTGGCTGCAGTTACAGGCAGAGATACGGGTTCTTACCCACATCAAAAGGACTATAACAGCACTCCGAAGGTGTTTGGGAGTAGTCAGCATAGATTTATGAAGGGGAAATAATGTCTGAACAACCTGGCAGTCTTCCATAACGAGATGACTGGCTTGGAGGATGAGAAGAGAGCAGTGCATGTTGTTTATCTTGAGTTTGGAAAGGCCTTCAACATTGCCTCCTATAACACACCTCTTAGACAAGTACAGGGTAGGTGAGTAGGCAGTGATTCAAACCCAGCTGAACTGCTGGGATCAGGCACTTGTGATCAGCAGCACAAATCCCAGCTGGAGGCCAGCCACTAGTGGTGTGCCCCTGGGGCACAAGTTTCTTCTAACCCCGTCTCTCTCATTTTCCTGGAGAAAATTACTGAAGATGGTTATGCTTCACTTAATGGGCACTGAGTCTTCTGTGCGACTTTTTCACATCTAGCCCAGAGGTGATGAAGTGAAAGAAGCCCAAAAAGGATAGGAAAATGGAGACCTTGGTATAAAAGTAGAAGCTGTTGCAAAATAGGCTGAAGTATTGTTCAATGTTTATTTAGTGTATAAACAAAATCCGTAAAACTAGCTTCACTCATATGCCATTTTTTTCATAGAAGATGATCTGTTGGTTGCTGGAGACGGTCTAGTTTACCTGGTACTTTCATGGAAGATTTTCCCAGCCTGAGAATTTACTGTTTAAAAATACAAAATCCCTCACATTTAATTTTACAGCTAGTTGCCTTCCTCCTTTTATCTAAATTAGTAATTTTTTGGAATGATTTATTTTTTGGAATAAGCTTATCCCCACACCCAGAGACTTTATCAAAGTACATCATGTGTATTTGTATTAATGGGATGATTTACTGGTAGGATTTTCTGTTCAGTGCCAGAGCTCTCTATCTCCAGTGATTATTTCTGTCATCACATGCTTTACTTATTTATTTTTTGGCTGACCTTTTGTAGTCATTGTCTTTCATAAATAAGCACCAGTCAGGAAAATCGTGACTTGCAAATTGCACGCTCCTTCAGTACTTACAAGCCATCAACTGTTGTTGATGAGTACAGAGAAAACATGAAAGAAAGAATGGCCTTGTGAGTAAGGCTTTTGTATAGGACTCAGAAAATCTGTTTTAATTTGTTGTTCTGCCACACACTTCTTAAGTGGCCTCTGGAGAATTGTGTAGGTTCAGAATCCAAGCTGTATTACCATGATGATAATAATTCTCACACTTTGTACTTACCTTGCTATTGCATTACAACCTTTCCAGAAAACGCTATAACTTCTACTGCATTTATACAATGACTAGAACAGTGGACTGTGGTCTCCTTTGGGTCGATAGTAACACAAAGGATAGTGTTAGAAGCAACAAATCATCCGTCTTTTTGCATTTGTTCAATGGAAAATAATAGGTGGCCCTGCTGTGACTTATCCTGGAGGCATGGCATTAATGTGTAGTAGAGTCATACGCACCAGCCATTTCTAATTTCTTATCATTTATCCAGAGGATGGAGCTAAGAATCAGAGGAAGACAGTGAAGAAAACATTTTTTCATCAGACTCAATCACCCATAAATATTGGTGAAATAGATTTGTGTATGAACTGGCAACCCTTTCTTAACCCTTCGTCAGGGGCGATGTGCTGTCCCCTGGACCAGGACAGTGCTGTAAATGTGTGGAATGAGTGGAAGGCTGGAAGGAGTACCTGGTGCACCAGCTTGGAGCAAGTGTCTGCAAGGTTTACATGCATTTCATTAAAATTATATCCAATGTCAGAAATCCATCTTGCAAGAATTATCTAGCTTATTATTAAGAATTCCTCCAGAAAGGAAGGGATCTAGTATCTACTTATAGTAATTTTATCTGAAGCTTCAGAACAAAACTGAATCACGTTCCACATATTTTTTCCTCAGTGAACATGAATAAAGTTGTATTTGTGTTGCTAGGAATGCACAGTTTTACACCCAAAACATAATTTCTGACTTCCCAGGGAAAGCTCTCCAAATTAAAACAGGAAATATGAAAACAAATCATTTCACCTTCAAGTTACTTGAAAATACTTAATTTGTCCGGTCATATCCTCTGTATCCAGCAGCTGTGAAGAGCTAACTTCCGGAAAAGTAATAAATAGGCTGGACAATTATACTATCCCAACCTTGGGTAGAATATCTTTTCCTGACCCCTGAAGGTGAACAGTTAGCATCTGACATGAAGTAAGATCCCTGTGTCCTTTGCTTGCATATTCACAAATAACAGTAATGATCGCTGGGGTTTGGCCCAGTTTCTCCAGAAAGTGAGAATTCATGCTGTTCTCCCTGAATCTAAAGAAGTCCCTACGGCTCTTTTTTCAGCAGATCATTCAAAGCACTTCACTGGAGAAATGTATTAAATATACAGATTGAGAATTGGGAAGTTTCACACACAAATCAAGTTTGACAAGAGCGGACCAGGAACAAATGCTCAGGTTAGTTTAATATTCCACCCTGGCAGCCCATGTGGAGAGCTGACAACCACTCGCCTGGCTCGGACTATCGGAAAGCGTCAAAGAATTTTCAAAATTTGGCAGCACTTAGTACAGCTGCCATCATTGACTAGACAGGACTCGAGCCCTAGTGGTTCCTGAAGGAGATTCTGCACACAAAGTCATGGTAGAATGAAGACTGAAGCACTTACAAATCTGATTTAAAACTTGCAACTCTTAACAGTGTAATATCCAAGACGTCAGGCTGTCATAGTTGAAGATCATTAGGAAAGCTGTCACAAACCTTTTTTTCCTTGACCTGTTGAGAGTTCATGGTGTAGAAAAACAATTTGACTCACATGAGATTCTACTTTTCAAAGTTTTTTGCATTTTCAAGTGATTTTTTTTGCCACTGAAGGAGACAGTAGAAGGAAAGCAAAAGAGTTGTTGATGCATATGGTGTGTAGCACTTTGTCAAATCACACATGGATAGCATTGGAGTTCCTCCAATTCTGCGTAACCGAGGACCTCCAGAGGAGAAATCTTGACTGAGTTTCTGGCATCTGTAACAGGAGATGGGCAGGAGACTGAGCGAGGAGAGATAAAGCACAAGGATTTAAGGTGGTAGCCTGAACTTTGGAAGCAGATACTTGCATTGGCAGGAGCCGAAACAGCCCCAGAATGAAAAAGAACGCCTACTGAGCCAACATGAGAAGTCCTGTTGCACAATTTCCCCCTTCACCGGCCATGTGGTCTTTGGGACTGAGAGATAAGTTTGCAAGGAAGCTGCTGAAGTAGTTTAAAGCAATATAAATATTATTAGGTTTTACACTTTGACATGAACTTTCTACTTCTATTGGAAATGTCCATTTTCCTATCTTTCACTGTTTTGCACTCTCAGAAGAGTTCATTCTAGCTTTATTCTGTTTTTGTCCCCATGTTTCTTCATTAATTTTTTTAATTGCTTCCTGTGTTATGACAGTCCTCCTGCTTCTCCCTGATAAGCTGCTTTCATATGGGTCCTCTTTTTCCAACCCCATCAATCCTTCTTGTCTGCCTTGAGATCTGGCAACTTTGTCTGCTGTTCCAGGTCCCTCCAGGTTATTGTCTGTGATGGATCTTGTACTCAGAACTGCCCACCCCCAATCCCTTCCACTACCCCTCAGCACGCCTTGCATGTCTTCCCATCACTCTTGTCTCCTGCTGTATGTGACGCTTGACTGAGGCCTGCAAAGGGAGAGATTATAGGCAGCAGTAAAACCAAGGCAGCTCGGAGAACAGAAATCCCACTCAAGGTGCAGCCCTCAGTGACTCTTTCCTAATCCTGGAAAGGTTGCTGTCGAGCTGGAGGGTGGTGGCTCTGCTGGGAGATGCTGTGTGCTGTGCCAACGAGACAGTGTTCGCTCGCAATTCCTTGGAATAACTTGGATGTGCTGGAAGCAGAGAGGCTTTCATCACAATTGATGCACTTCAGTGCTATTGGTGCACTTCAGTGTTAGTGATATTATTAGGAGCCTGTCAAAACTAATTTTGATGAAATCAACCTTTATTAAAGTTGAAATTACTTTAATAAAAATTGTGGGGAGGGGAAATGCATCTGAGACAGTTTCACAGCTGTGTGAATGGACTCTTCCTCCCCACTCACTGGTCAACTTCATCTCCAGTTCCAAGCAGTTCAGTCTTTAAAGACAATATTGTGTGAAGTTTCTGCAGTTGTTCTAGTGTTTAGTGAAAGCAAATTTCAAGGCAGTAATGTGCTGCTGGCAAAACAATTGATTCCCTTTAGGCTGCTCTATCTCTAGGTCCTACTAAATTTGCTTCCTTTCAGGTGTCTTAAAGACCATGTATAGCAATACTGTCCAGAAGGACTAGACTGTGTTTATAGCATATTTGATTCAAGAATGGATTACTGAAATATTCAAAATGGGTTTAGTTTTTGTTTTAAGCTTTACTACATGTGGTTTTTTTGCTTTCAAGGGTGCGCTGTCTTTTCAAAAGATAATATTCCAAGTCAGAAATACAAAAAAATTATCAGCTGCATATGATGAAAATAAGGCAGTATAACTCAGCCAGTTTATTATATAGGTTGTCGACAGTGGAAAGTAGGGGAAAAATGTTCATTTCAGACAAATCATCCATCTCAATAAATAGTTATTACATTCCAAGCTCTAAGAATTTTTCCTATATGATTTTGCTATAAGGCAGAAGACATAGCAATTATTTTTTTAAAGAGTTCTTTGTGTACATGAAGAATAGTGAACTACAGAGATTGTTTATATTTGACCACAATGCAAACCGTATCCAAGGCATTGCAGGGGTGCAATGGAGAGCATCCATTTGATTGGGGTTTTTTCAGTTTGAGTGCTCTGTTCCTTCAAAAAGCAAGTAAGTGGATCAGACTCTCCAGGACAGATTGTCCTTTCTCATGGGAGCAGATGAGACTGTTCTTGGAGAAGTCTTGGAGCCCACAGACTTGGGGGCAGAGGCAAAGAACTGGAACCTGCAGTTCACAGGGGGAGACTACTGGGAGGAAGAGGGAGCAGGCAAAACCCACACCTGAGAGGTGACAGACTGAAAACCAAGAGACTGAAGAGGATTGTGCAGAGTTTTATGCAGTCCAGAAAGTTCTTGATTAAACTGAAAGCAAGACTACAACAGACAGGGTAAAAGTAGTTTATGAGCTTTTAAAATTTCTGGTTTGCTCACTTTTATCATTTAGGGGTTTTGTCACCTTTTAATTTCTCTGTTTAGAAAGTTAAGTATTCTACAATCTACACACAAGATAAAACCTGTTTTCCATTTTTTGTTGTTGTTGTTGTTGTTGCTTTGTCTCATTTTAAAACATGCCATTCTTATAGAAGTTCACTATAAGCTTATTACTGAGATCACCTCAAAACTGTAGTTGATTTGGGTACTTTTATAGATGGCAAGAGCATTAGCACTTATCTATTCTACCAATAACCAAAGTATACATAGACTATATTCACATAATATGTAGTAGGACTGTCATGGTTTAACCCCTGCCAGCTGCTAAGCCCCACGCAGCCGCTCGCTCACTCCCCTCTGCTGGGATGAGGGAGAGAATCAGAAGAGTGAGAAAGTGAGAAAAATCATGGGTTGAGACAAAGGCAGATTAACAGGGAAAGCAAAAGCCGCGCACACAAGCAGAGCAAACCAAGGAATTCATTCACCACTTCCCATGGGCAGGCAGGTGTTCAGCCATCCCCAGGAAAGCAGGGCTCCATCACGCGTAACGGTGACTTGGGAAGACAAACGCCATCACTCCAAACGTGTGTCCCCTTCCTTTTTCTTCCCCCAGCTTTCTATGCTGAGCATGACATCACATGGTATGGAATATCCCTTTGGTCAGCTGGGGTCAGCTGTCCTGGCTGTGTCCCCTCCCAGCCCCTTGTGCACCCCCAGCCCCCTCACTGGTGGGGTGGTGTGAGGAGCAGCAAAGGCCTTGGCTCTGTGTGAGCACTGCTCAGCAGTAATGAAACCATCCCTGTGTTATCAACACTGTTTTCAGCACAAATCCAAAACACAGCCTCATACTAGCTACTGTGAAGAAAATTAACTCTATCCCAGCCAAAACCAGCATAAGGACATATATAAAAACCAAAGAATGTAAATGACCAGTATAGTAAAAAAATCAACCAATTTAAAATTTTTGCTGATTTTGTGCATTTCAGTCTACTGAGTTATTACAAGACACATTCTAATTTTCCAGTTCTGTCTGCCTGATCGATTGTGAGGTGTGGGTTCTGCAGACTCTCAGACACTTCATAGATCTCTGGTATTTCAACTCACTCCATTCCACTATCCAGTCACTGAAATGTTAATGTAATGTTACTGTAAGCATTGTATTGTTCTTAGGTATTGTTAGGATTAAAGTCAAACTGCTAATGCTTTTGCCTCGTCTGCTGTGTTCCTGCATGCGTTCATGTCCATAAAATTCCCAGTTGCCAGCTCTGGCAGGCAACGTTCATTGGCATTGGCAAGATAGAAAGTCTTCCATTTGTAGTAAACTGCAGAGACGTACGTGGCTAAAGATCAAATGAGAGCAGCTTAAGAAAGCAGATGGGAATTTGCAGTCAAGTCCGAACAGGCAATGGTTGTATTGGCTGGGATTCTCTATCGGGGACTCTCAGAAGATTCAGACATTTGGCATGAGACAGAGACTTGTGTCTTTCAGCCAGCAGCTGGGTTGTTATTCCAGCTTGCCGTCCTCTCGTGCACGGTTCATGCGCTTTCTCCTGCAGTTCTTCCTTCCTAAGGCGTCCTCCTGCCTTACCTCAGCTCGTTCTCCATCATCATTGTCTCAAGAGCTGGGTTGTTTTTTTTTTTTCCTCAGTGAAAGGAGAAGTTTTATATCTTCATTTTTATATTTGAATGGACATATGCTAACCTGGAAGTTGAATGAAAAATCTGTGAAACAGCTGCCATAGCTTAGTGCAACTTGCTGAAGCTTGGACAAGCCCTTCACTGCCATACCCCCAAGGCACTAGGAACAGAAAAATTCAGTGACCTTTTTTTCCTTACAGTGTTTGACATTTATATGTTTTGTTTGTGGATAAATAATTATTAAGCAAAATCATTGAAAATAATTCCCAGTAAGAGAGTCAGGCACACACAGACTTTTCTACTGATACATGAAATCTTTTAAAAGGAACTACTGTTAAAAATTTTCTTCTTAGGCATTTTCTCTAACAGTGTCCTCTGGTGGCTCCTGGTCATATTACAAGTTTTGGAGCACCACGTTAAAAAGTATTTTTACAGGATCTTTGATCTGAAATGGTTACAGATGAATTGCAGCAAAAGCTTGTTTTAGATATAGGAGAAAACAAAGCTGATAAATATGCCACCAGTTAAAAAATCTCTGAATAAACAATTATATATTTCCCACATATCTCTGTGTCACAGGAAACTTCAGATTCAAATAAAAAAATCAAGATACATGTAAGTATTTAATATATAATTTGTCTAATATTTGTATTTATGCATATATAGACACTCATTCAATATGCCCAGCATTTGAAGATTAGGTGTTTTTAGCCAGTCAAACCAGACAAGTTCAAACAAGCCAAGGACATTCTACAAACTGCATAGCCTCCAGATAAAATGAAATATTTTCTGACATAAGGTTTCCAGAATGCCATTCACCCAAATCTGAGTATATGGTCTACTCCTCTGGTCGATTTGGCATTACGTAGCTGTGCTTTAGCTTGTACAGAAGTGATTGTGACTGCGGTGAGAGAGAGATGGTGCTAGTTAACATTACAGTAGATACTGCAATGCCTGAAAATGAGA
This sequence comes from Grus americana, assembly GCF_028858705.1. NCBI lineage: Eukaryota > Metazoa > Chordata > Aves > Gruiformes > Gruidae > Grus > Grus americana. The sequence continues at coordinate 78,381,155 of NC_072853.1, forward strand.
CATTAATAATTTAATTTAGATTATATAGAGAACCTTTGTATTGAATCATACTTCTGAACCATTTTAAAATAATTTTGAACAGTGCTTGGTGTATTTTTTTTGGTCATCTAGTTTTGAGGAAGTGATTGAGAGCTAATTCCAGTTCTAATCTCGGTGTTTAGGAGAAGGGCTCATGTCACTGCATGCACCTTAGAAATTCAGTAATGATGTATCTTTCTTACACCAGTGATCATTGGCGCAACACATTGTAGTAGTATTCAGACTAATATGGTGTGCCTTCATATTTTAGGTTGACTAAAAACAACGAATAGTTTTTTGGTGCTCTAGTTCAGGGATAAGCCCTCATATTAAATGGCTTTTACAGATTTATTTTGAGTTAATAATATGCCGAAATTAATTTCCAATTTATGTAAGCATGGAAAATTCATTTTTTGGAGAAAACCCTTTTTTAGTTTTTCACACTTATCCTACTTAGAACATAATTTCTTTCAATAATCTTCCAATATGAATTTACCTTTCTCTTTAAAACAAAATCCCTCTTGGTCACTACCCATGTGAAGTCTGTGCTATTTTCAGAAGGAAATGACAGTTGTTTTCCATGTGACACACACAGAAGCACACATAATAATCTCACGGATTCCTTGTAGGCCAAGTGCTATGGTGACTGTCATAACTGGACTTACAGTTTTCACAAATCTGACTGACTTTGATGAACTTCTGCGGATCTTTTAATGCTACCCTGTGCATTATCCAAGGAAGTCCTCTGCAGTCTTCTCCTATGATTAATGAATGTACATAGATAACTTTTGCATGTATGCTATTTTTTACTTCAGGGAATTCTAATTAGTTAGAACAACAGCCTCCTTTAATAGATGCAGACAATTATTCTACACACCAGTTTTTCTGCCAGAGCCATTCTGTCTTTTATACCTTTGCCAAACAAAGTGACCACCATGGCAGCAGAGTCCGTCAAATATATTACAGTCTGTTTTAAGATCAACATGGGAAGAAATATTCCCCCCCCCCCCCCCACGTGAGTTACTATTTCCAGAATCTGTGTTTTCCAGAGGTTCCCTAGATAGTAAGGATTTGTTTAATCAGCTCTTTAAGGATCACCATTTTTGTTTGCATCCAAAAGAACTGGCTACTGCTGCTCCTGGGAATAAACAATAGCAGTGCTGCTGTGTTTGCTCTTTCTTCCTCTCTGTATTAGTCACAGAAAAGATGTGTTATCATTTACTGGAAGAGTGTATGTTCATTTTTCTTTGCTGTATGGTGATGACAAAACTCCTCGAGACAGTACTTCTGGTAGATCTCACAGAAGCTCTGCATTTTGAGTATCCTTCTCTTTCAAATCTTCCATTAGAAATCAATGGATCAAGAATATGCAGAATGAAATTTAGATACAAGATTTGGATTTTATCCTTTTCCTTACCTTCTGCTAGAATTCAGCGTATCTTGAAACCTTTTGCTGCTAGCGTATAGGAGTCATGTGCATTCACTCATTCTAACTTGGATTCCCCATCATCTGCTGGAAATAATCGTCTTTAGATAGTTTAGTCTACCCTTGAAATGATGTATTGCCTTGTACTTATTTGTAGTTACCCCAGGTTCTCCTCACCTTATGGGATGAGGTTCTGGGTTAACACTCCGGATGCCCCTCCTTCCTTTTGGTGAGAGGTTTGTACATGCAGGATGCTGCTTCTTCTCTGGCAGGAGACATCCCTTGGGAAAGTGGGAACTGCTGGCCTCCCAGCACAGTGCCTTTCACCCAAGAGACAGAGGAGCCCCTGCGTCACTTTGATTCCATTTCAGACATCCCTTTCTCAGTCCTCAAAGGGTCCAGGTGATGTTGCATGAGCTGGGGTCCTGGTGCTCCAAGAAGCCCCTCTTAGGTTACTCAGGTGAGCCCATCTTCCCCCGCTCCCCTCCGTGACCAGCAGACGGCCCTGTACCAACAGGCAGTAGAGCAGAGCAGATTTGGAGGACTGCTGTGCAGGTCTTGGTGGTCACAGATGTCACATACAGAAATCCCTGCTTTAGCTTTTTGTGGAGAAGGGACTGTTTTCATGTGCTCCCTCTTTAACCACTGGTTTAAAGTCATACTTCAACAAATAAAGATTAGAAGATACAGGTCAAATCACTGTAGCAAATCAACACAGGCCTTAAAAACTTGCAGCAGTAGAATTTACTTAATACTGGAGAGTTCATGTTTTCCTCGCTGAACCGGGGAAGTTAAATCTCTCTGAAAGGTGATGTGTCTAAAAGATACATGAGCCTTATTTCCAAAAGCTGCTTGAAAGCCCAAGAAATCCCAGGATCATGAGAAACAGTAAAAACCTACTTGTCAGTGCAAATCCCATCAGTTGCAGCTTGTTTTTTTCCTGTCATCTGGGATGCAGAGGTGATCAGAAAGCTCACAAGCCCTTGTTTTCCATAACAATATCACCTGCAGCCTTCTCTCGTCTTGTGCCGCATAGAGTTTGAATGACGTGAAGTAATTATAGCAAGCTTTATCAGCAAAATTCAAGCCCACTGGGCTTTTGAAGATCAAAAGACTGTCACAGATATGATCAGTTCCATTTATCATGTTATCACATTCTCCATTTTCACCTTGTACTTCTGAACGACGGTGAATTCTAGTCTCGATAACTCCAACTGCAGCATTTACGATTTTTATTTCATACCTTTCAGTCCTGGGACTTTCAAATTTAACTAACTGCATCACTTTTATCTGCTCACTAACGACTCTCTGGCTGACATGTTGTTACAACAGAGTGAAGCTTGAAACCATCCCTGTGGGTTTTAAAGGTTGATCATTTATATAGGGGTGTTGATGAATATAAGTTGTGCCTGCTAAATTTGAAAATGAAATCTTTTCAGGATCTATGTTCCCACAAGCCCTTTTCATATTTTTCATCCCCAGAATTGAACTCATAAATGTGTCAGGCCATCATGAATATTGAAATAATAAACAAAAAAAAAAATGAGACCATATGATAAAGCACCCTATTCTCCCCACACCCAACATGTTAATACTGCTATATTAAAGCCTGGCATTTCAATCACAACAGAGGCGCACTGCTGATATGAAGGATGACCTAAATGGAATAAATGTAAATGAACACTTTCTCAGCCAGACATTAAATGTGCTCCGTGTGCAACTGGTTCTTGGCCATGTGTGAGACAAATATAAATACCATTAATCAAATTTTGAGTAGATTTTTCCTTTGCCTCTTAGTCCTTTCCTTCTTTTTAATAGCTAAAAGGGCAAGAATTTCAGAGCAGGGGAAAAGGGGCAAAACCAGTCCCATTTGGTGAGGCACTATAACACTACAAAGTTTTCAGGTAAACAATCCTGGTGTCTGAGCACTCAGAAAAATAACAAGGGCTATTTTTGACAGTAACACAATACGCCACATTTTCGTCAGTAAATTAGCCACAGTAAGTGAAACGATGGCTGAACGCTGCATCTGCAGGAGACCAAAATGGCACTTTCCTCACACCTAGACCACACAGTTTAGACAAGCATGCAAGTTGCCTGCTGTGTTATTGCTTCATAGCCTATGTGGCTGGTGTGTTTTTTTCTCTGGATGAATTAACTCCGTGCTGGTGTAGAAATGGTCATCGACTTGCAACTGCATTTATTTACTTTGAAAATGCACATGCCAGATACACTGAACAAGGAAGTGGTGGGTGCTAATAACACTTACCTGTCCAGCCCTGAACTCTCAGAGGTATTAGGGAATGTTGGTCTAGTTCCATTCTAGTTGAATGAGGAAAGATGGGTGAAGATGCAAGCAGCAACATTATTGCTGGCAATCTGCTTGTAGGCTTATGGCATGATCCCTGTATCATGGTGCAGAGAAGACTACAGTTGTTCAGGCTGTATTTCTTTATAAGCACTGTGATGGGACCTTAGGTCATGTTGAATCCTTTGGGCTTGGCTGCTCAGGCTGTCCTTTTCCCTGAAGTGAGTGTCTCCAAAAGGACCTTTAAATTCAAATGGCTTTTTCTGCCAGGGCTTCTCTCAGGCCAGTTCAGGGACTATACTGGATGGTGCAAATCCCTACCCCACCTCTCTTCTTCCCCCTTGGGGTGACACAGGTCTCCTCTCTCCTCTCCTCTCCTCTTCTCTCCTCTCCTGGAAGAGAGTATGGCCTAGTGAGGTAAGTTGCATTTCCTTACAGAAAAGAAAAAGTTGACTGAAATTCAGAGCTTGGGACCTAGTTATTCAGGGACCAGGAAGCTGGGTATCAAAATGGTGAATTTGTTATGCTATTCTGTGCTTCTTTTTGCTCTTTCAGAAGTGCTGCATACCAATAAAAGGTTAATTCTCCAATACTCAAAAATGATCAAGAAATATATGATTTCCTTATCAGACCTATGAATACCATGTTTGATATTAAACTTTATCTATCGTAAAATTAGCTGTGGTAGAGCTGCTAGTAGCTGTTAGACTCACACAGAAAGAAGTCTTATGACACCCTCATGTCCTTACATGTGAATATGCCAACTAACGTTCAGCTAATTTAGTTGAAAAACAAATCAAGAAAAGATTAAATAAGGAGAGTCTCTAGTGACATCAAATTCCTGCCCACAAAATATTGCTTCCTTAAGTGCAGTTTGAAAACAACTGTAAGCATTTGTAGTGAAGTTCATAGCAGCTAATTAATTGCTTCATTGGAGGATAATAGGTAGAAGCAATCAGAGATTTAAGTTAAAGCCAGTGTGTTCTCTAGCATAATAGACAAAGGCGATGTACTAAGAATGCATCAGTATTGCAAAGTTCACGAGCAAAAGGTATTTTAGTTTTAAGACAGGAAATATTGGACAATCAGGTCAATAATTTGCAGTAACCATTAGCTTTCAAAGAGCTTCTCAGATGCTCTCTCAAGACTCCTCATTCTGAGTCAACTTCTCTTGTAATCACCTATTTTTTCTTCCCATCAGTGGCATTTTGTTTGTTGCAAAGAGAATGAAAGCAAGAGCATCCTAGAAATCATGCAGTGGTTCTTATCCTGACCTCTGCTAATGAAGTCCTGTCTGATTGACTGTTTACAAGTGTTGAATTAACTCCTCTGCTTTGAGGCTTATATTGACTTGAAATACCTCACAGATCAAATGTACAACTTCTCTTTGATTTGTTTATAACACCCAACAGTACAAAGTCTAATAGCATAGAAAGCCTTTGACAGGAGCTCTGGTGCTGTGAATTAACAGAATGACTTGCAAGATTACAGTATTTAGTAGTGATCACAGCATTGCCAAATTTCAACATCCAGTGTGAAGAAACTGCAGCTGTAAACAACAGTATTGCGTAGGTATTTCTATCTTGGTCATATTGCAGCCTCCTTTTTTAAGACATACTTCCAAAAAGTTGTACCACATGAGCAATGAGTAAACTTTCTGTAGAGCATCTTAAAGGGTTTCTCATCTCAAATGGCACAATGTTTTTTAAAAAGGAAATCTTAAATAATTAAGGCAACTAGTGGTGATATATGCAACTTAAAGGAAAGGTCCTATGTTCTGCATGCCCGAAGAGGAAATAGAAGATAGGTCAAAGAGTTTGAAAGGCAGAGTAAGGTATAGAGCATCAGCCACATTTCCCCCCTTAAAATTAATGGATAAAGATGGTATCAGATTCTCACTGCAGAGAAAGACTCACTCAAAAATAAATTAGTCAAATCAATCAAGTGAAATCAGTATGCTGTTGAAACACAAGGTTCAGAAGCAAATTTGATTTGAAGTTCCACCCCAGGTTGTTCCCCAGGCGGTTTGCAGTGGTATGTCCATAACCCAACACCACCTGGTAACTTGAGACAATTCTTTTTGCATTTAGGGAAGATGTTTACTACAAAATGTTGAAATCAAATTAAGACTTTTTTCCTCCTCTAAAATGCTTGTCTTCAGTGATGTATGTGTGTGGGTTTAATACACATTTCATCTAAATAGATTTACACTAAGGAAAAATAATTCCCGTCCTGGTTCTACAGATGTCACAATGTCAGTTGGAGAGGAAAATGCCAGAAGATAATCTTTTTACTATGAGATGAAATTCTGTGTAATAAAGCACTAGGTTAAAAAGTAATATAAATGTTATCCATTATAAGTTATCCAAGTTTTGCAGTGCTAGTACTCCACTGGCTGAAGTTTTCTTGCCTAATTTTATTATCAAAATGTGCAGGAACATACAGAAGGAAGGGGCCAGTTAGCCCACTGAGACCATTTTCCTGCTGCTGCAGACAGCCACACTACCTGATCTCTTTCATACACTGATAGAAACTCCATTTTTAATACCAATTATGCATTTTCTCCCTTGTGTCACTTAAAAAAGCTATTCCAGAATTCACTCCTCAAGTAGAATTAAACGTCTAGATTCAAGCATACATTTATTCATCAACAGAAAACCATTTGTTCCTGTGCCAAAAAATGTCCTTTAGCTTAAATATTTTTTTTCCTCAGAAAAAAGAGAGATTGCTCTTCTGATGATGTATTTATAGACAGTAATCCCATCCCTTCTCACCCTTAAAGATACTTCGAATTTTGCCAAATAAAATAAATAAAAGATAGGCTATTAAGAGGAGTATGTTGAATTCAGAAGTAATGCCAAGAAAATGTGAGACACCTGATCCTTTAAAGCAGAAAATACTCAAAGTGTGTACAATACAGAACTGTACTTGCTCTTATATCATCACATTCAGATCTAAGATATGGTAAAATTATGTATAAAGTAAGGAGTTAGTATGGGCACTGTAAGATGTGTAGGAAAATGAGATGGGCTTTACACACAGACTTGGATTATTGGGAAGTCTGTTTTATTGAAAGAAGAAATGTTTGCAGAGACTATCATCAGCTGTGTTTCTAGTAGCCAGATCGTGATAAGTTCACTGGACAGAAAGGTCAATGGATAAAACGAGGAAAAAATGCTCAGTTCTCCAGACCTGATCATCTGTTCAGATTTTTCTGTTTGTCATTTGTTAAATCATATACATTACCTTTTAAAGATGTTTATGAAGAGTCACTGTAGAAATATTTGCAGGGGTAATTATCACCAGTATGTAATGACTATATTTAACTGTACCTGTGACTAGCTAAATTGTATGGTCTACATTTAGAAATATATGATTTGCTCATGGGGGAAGAAAAAAAAAAAAAGGTCAGTTGTATGCAAATTAGGCAGACAAGTAAAAATGTTTCTAGTACTTCTGTTGATTTAAACATTTGTGCTTTTCAGCGTCAGGTCTTGTAATGTTTCTGTGTGACAATCTACACTTCTGTAAGTTCTTGATCTTTTAGGATAATGTAAGATAATATTGATAATTTTATTGAAAAACATTATTGATTTAAATTTCAGCTTTAAAGGTCACGGCAGACAAGCAGAGGAGATCAGAAACCACAGCATTTTCATTTCATTGGGTGGATCAGCTACTGAAAGTATTAACAGGCATGCCTTTTTATAAAGGTTGTTCTAAAAGTGGCAATGCTGTCAGCAGTTATGCTTTGCTGGTTGCCTGTAGTACTGAGCATTCCTGAACGGCTGCAGTCTCTCCTTTTTAACAGCAGTAAGGTAAATTTGGGTAAATAAGTACTAGTCTCCATCAGAACAGAAAAGTTGAACATATTTCTAAACATCGCTTTGTATGAAAATCACTCTGGTGTATATATTGTGTGTTATTAAGCTTTCCAAAATGAATTTGTGTTGTTGCTGGCTGAATTTGATTAATACCTGTTATAAAACTCAAAGTTTTGCTCAGAAGGCTGGATTGAAAAATCCAATCCAAGGTATGGTATAGTTCAAGTTGTATTTGTTGTGGTTTTTGTCCTGCAATGGTAGGCTGGAACACAATAAGTTAAATACTAGTTTGCTATTCAAAATCACCAAAATGCATTTTTTCCTTTTCTTTAACCAAAGCACGAACAGCTGGGCAATGGGCTATAGGCGGCTCAGTTCTCCAAGGGAAAATTACTTTGTTTCTGTTGGATTTGGTAATTGGATTAAGTTAAGCACTTACTAATTGCAGGCATTTTCCTCTCTGATTTAGTAAGACAGGAAATCTGAGCCATAGTGAGACAATTCAAAAAATATGGAGAGATATTTGAAGCCTTGGATGTCCCGTTCCCACCCTTGGGCTCCTTCCAATCACTGCCACTGTTCATTTCTCTTTTCCTGGATAGCGCCAATTCCAGCAGCAGCTGACAGTGCTCAGGCATATTTCATTGAACCACAGACGTTGTCTGGTTAGAAGAGACCGCTGGAAGCGGCTCGTCCAATTTCTGACTTGCAGCAAGGCCACTGCCAACTCAAGGTCAGGTCAGCCATGGCTTTGTCCAGATGAATCTTGAAAATCTCTGAGGGGATTTTTCCATACCCCACTTGTTTCATGGCATTGTATGCCATATGACTGAAGAAATGCCATAGGAATATGTTCTTTTGAATTTTGCGTACTTGATTCTTCAGACTAAACGTGTAAACATTAGCTTTTTGGATTTCTCAGCCATGCTAATTCTAGGGTAGAAATGACATCTTCACTGATGTACTCTGCACAATAAAATCATTCTTTCAAAGTAAGTGCAAAGTTTAAATGAGATGCATAGCTACGTTTAAAGTTGATTTCTTGATCTTGATAATTTATAAAAGCAGACACATCCTTATTGATAAAAGAACTTGCAATAATAGAATAGGAAAGCAGCTTCAAAATGAGCTATAAAGGAAGTTAACTGGTTAAATAATTGCAAGCAATGACTAAAAAGACTGTTATGGACAGATATTTTTGTGCATAAATAAATGATGGCCTGATGGGTCATAGATACAATGGCTTACCACTCTCTTCCGATGCCTTTAGCTTTTCGCTATAGCCTGTTCTTAATTTTTCATTTCTTTCCCACATTATTTCCCTTTATGAACCCAAATAGAATTGGCAGCATAAAAACTAGTCTAAGGTAGAAGAGAATAATAAGAATAGCAATTTTGCATTCTCTTTTTGAGATGCTGTACCTTTTCAGGGCACTTGAGTGTAGAAGCCTATGGGATTTAGGCCCCTATTTGGAGCAGAATTTTTTGTCTGCCTCGGTGTTCACATTCCCAGTTAAAAACACAACTTCAGCCTAACTGAGAGGTATTTCAGGTGCTTTTGCACTTCAGTAGCTGCAGTGACAACAGAAGAAATGTGCAGCAGAAGTGACAGCAAATTGAGATTAAAAGTATAATTGAGATAAACTCTCATTACCAACTGAGCTTTGACCTGAACGGAGTCCAGGCTACTGGTGCCTAAAAAGCAAGTAATTGCCTGGTTATCAAGGCTGGTCTTCAGAATGGTCTGACAGTCTTCAGACTGTGACTATCCTGAGTCACTTTAATGCATTTATCATGTTACATTCTCTGGGACTCACTATAATATAATGTGCTATTAAAAATATACATAACAGGAGTTTTCCAAAGTGATTAAAAATTTAGTTACCTCAGGAAGGCTTAAGGTATTCAGCTCTGTGTCTTATGAGCATCAGGCTGATTCTCATGCAGAATGTGTTTTTCAAAGCTAGAGAAAAATCAGCCTCAGTTTTGTGCCTTAAATAGCCACACTGCATTTCATAAAAACGCTTGCACTCATGTATATTATTTGTAAAAAAACCTTAATGCTTTGAAGCTTGACACTACGCATATGTTGTTTAACTTGAACTTCTGTTTTTATAACTTGTGTTTAACTTAATCTTCTTATTTATTTTTTCAGAACTGAGAACTTGCTATATAATTTCTTATCCAGAAATGTACTTTATGTAGCAAAATTTTTGTCATCTCTTTTACCATCTTCTTATACATGCACAAAAAAGCATGCAGATTGCAGGGCTGGGTGGACCTGTTGTCTAAACTAGAGAAAGAGTTTAGGGCCATGGTCACATCCTATGATACCATAAATATATTATTATATTTACATACCATAGAGAGTGTGAGTGCTATGAAATGTCTACCGCTCCTTGTTACGTACTAAGTACCTCGGTTGTCTCTCAGAAGAGCCAGAATTGTAGTTCTACTCCAAAAAAATATTATGTAAATCTGACCTATCTTTCTAAGCTTTTCTGTTGGTCCAATAAAAGACAGATACTCCAAGTTCCTTGTGAACCTAAGACCTCCGTACTGAACATGACAGGTTCCAAAGTATACTGAACATGAGATGCAAAAAGCACAATATTATTAGTTTTTAAATCTTATTGGGCATTTTTGTTTCATCTACTTATATCTGCAGATTTCTCTGCCTCACATTGAAAGCAGAGGTCTTACATTAAAAAAGCCTTTGAAAGCATAGCCTGAACCAGGCTATGAAGAGATGTAACATTAGTTATTGACTGTGTCTTCAAGTTGGCTTTCAGATGCCTAGTACACTGTGTGCTTGTAATGGTTAACAAAGTAAAAATGTGTTCATTTTTAACAGGATTATAGAGCATATAAATGTTTGATGATAATTTATATGAATTATATAAATTATTGAAAAATTACATGGATGGAAGCTAGACTATCACTATATTCCTTTCATTGTGTTTCACTCCTTTATAAGAGCCAAAAAATTTGATATTTGATATTCGAAGGTTGAGTTTCAATTTTCAGCTTCAATTTTAAATTGAAAGTTGTTATTTGCTAGAATAAAGATTCCTGTCTCTCCTCCGTTGTACCACATCTACTTTCCCCAAACTAACATTTAATTGTACAGATGACTGATCTAGTCTTGGGGAAACAAGTTGAAATATCTTGGACATCCATTCACAAAGCCAGATGCAAATACTGGTCTGTTTTTACATCAATAATCATGCCATTCTGTTGAAACCTCCCTCTGTTTCCAGGTCCATTACTGATTCTAATTATTGTTTCTCTCTCTTGTCTGTCACTTAAACTCATCTCTGGATGCACTCTCTGCTTTTCCACACTGCTGATCTCCTTATAACTTTTAAGATAAAGGTCAGGAGAGATAGACTATTTTCTACTATCTCAAAAGCACCAACCTCTTAAAACTTTCCAATTTTCTGTGCTTCCTCCATATTTTTCACTCCATTGATTATAATGTCACTTTCAGAAGTTTCCAAATTAAAAAAAGTGTTTCTTCTGAGGTTTTCTGAGATGTGCATGGTTCAGTCAGTGTGCTAAGTGTAACAAAGTCGTCTGCATAATATGGCATGTGGGATCATTATATGAACACAACATCTGTGATGTGAAAGAGTACAAGCCAGCTTTTATGATACAAAACAAAGAACTGTAGTGTTTGAACATAGAAGACTCTTCCTTAATTATCAAAATTAATGCAGCTTTTACTTTTACAGATAAAAGTATATTAGACAGATATTAATTAAAAAAAATTTCTGGGGTATTTCTTAAAATGTTGCTGCTGTCTTATTGATGTTTCAGTATCAGTAATTCTGTATGTTATGTCAGTATTGTTCTGACCTCAGGTTTTGTTGGCAAGCTCGTCATATGCTAATGCCTGTTGAAAAATACCTATTTTCTTCATTGTCTTTCTGTTGTCAACTTTATTATGCCATCCTAATTCTGACGCGTGTTCCATGTGCTAACAGCAAATATAAATATGAGCTGAAAGCCACACTGAAGCTATGGACAAAATAAACACATAGTCTATCATAGTCTGTCAATTTCCAGATGAATATGTTCATAGATTAATATTCAGTTTTGAGGGCAAGGGGTAATCTCAACAGAATAGGCAAAGTCACTTTGACATGAAATAATTTCCATAATTTGTGGATAAAATTTCAGCATATCAATGTATGTATCTTTGAGAGAGGGAGAAGAAATTACGTTAGAGAAGATGGAAAAATTTGCTATGGATGTCATGGGAGATGGTGTCAAAATTCTTGCTAAAGTCAAGATAAACAACATACACTGCTCTCCCCTTGTCCACTGAGCCAGACATCTCATCACAGAAGGGTGGTTGGTTAGGCATTTCTCCTTCATAAATCTATGCTGACTAATTGCAGTGACCAACTTTTGCGTAATATGGTTGGAAATGGCTTCCAGGAGGATTTGATCTATCACCTTTCAAGGGAATACAATGAGGCTGACTATGCTTTAGTTCTCTGGATCCTTCTTCTTGTCCTTCTTGAAGACAGGAGTGACATTTGCTTTTTTTCATTACTCAGGAACTGAAGTACTGAACCCTATCGCCATGATCTTTCAAAGATGATAATGAGTGGCCTCGCAATGCCAACTCCTTTAGTACTCAAGGGTGCATCCTGTCAGGTCCCATAGACTTGTGCATGTCCAGTTCATTTAAATGTTTCCTAAGCTGATCCAGCTCTGTTGAGGGTAAGTCTACACTCCTCCAGATTTTCTCATGGGTCTGAGGATTCTGGTATTCCTGAGGGCAATTCTTGCCAGAAAAATAAAGAGGTGAAGAAGACATTCTGTATCTCAGTGTTTTCCATGCCCCTCGTCACCAGGGCTTCTGCCCCATTCAGCACTGGGGCATTCCTAGCATTCCGTAGTTTTCCCTTTGCTGCTGATATTCCTGTGGAAGTCCTCATCATCTGTCCCCAGGCAGAGCTCCATCTGTTCCAGCTGCTCTCAGCTGCAAAGGGCAACTCCTCCTCCTCAGAGGGTCTGTGTCCTTTCTAAGGAACATGTATAAAACTACGTCACATTTCTTGTCAAAACAAAAGTTCAAGATTAGTGAGCCAGTCTAAAAGACAACCATGACGTACAAGACTTCAATCTGGCAAGGACAGCATAACTGCACCTGTTGTACAACATTTGAATGTGTCGCTGCCTTCATAATTAAAGTAGCTGTGTGCTTGCCCAGCTTTTTCATGCCAGTTTCCTACCTGAGAAGAAGTTAGTGACATCAAGACTGAGTAGCATCTAAGTGTTCTTTATGTATTCATAATAGGTAAGCAAGCCTTTGTAAGGATTAGTCAATATAATGCTCGTTTAGATGTTGCATCACAAAGAAACAAACAAGTGATAGTCCTAGAAAACGGATTCAGCATCAGGAGTTGATTAGAAAGACAAATTCATTGCAGTTACTCCGGTTTTCCTGCCATTTCTTTCATTCCTTTTGCTACCCGTTCCTCCCCAAATTGTTGCTAGAACAGTACAGCATAGGTATGTGTAAGAGTATCATATACAAACTCCCAGAGAAATATTATTTTATTTCAGTACTTGAATTATTTATATGTACTTGTATGAAAATGTGTTTTTCAGTCTTGAATGAAAGAAACTGACATCTTCCCAGCTTTTGAATCAAGTATGAGCAGTACAGAACACACAGAATTTCCAAATAGCTATGAACTGCTACAAAAGAAACTTTCTACCTGGTTTGCTTTGAACATGTTTTTAACCTTAATCCTTTTGTTCTAATTGAGAAATGCATCAGAAATATACATATTGCATTACGCTCTCTCTAGTGAGCTATGTAATAGGACATGTTCTGTAAAAGAGCTGCCATCCATGCTCTATTGTCTAATATAGAAAATGCTGTATATATTTAAGAATAATGTCTTGTTTCGAAAGAGGAGCCATAAAGCTCTTTTAAGTAATTTACACTATTACGCATTTTGCTAAGGAAACACTATGTGACAGGAATGATAGCAGTTTGCAAACTAGGCATGCTATACAAGAATTATAATTTCAAAAGAAAGAGATGATAAATCCTTAGGGTGAATTGTCAGTACTTCATTTAAGTTGAGTTCAATATACAGTACTTATGTCTAGAAATAAATTATAAAATTAGTTTACAAAAACTAATTACACAATTCCCTGACATGACATAAGAAAGCAGAATAATCTGAAAGTCTTAGAAAAAAAACTTGAGGAAAAAAATGCAGTTTGAAAGCCAAGAAGGATGATTTGTGTGATACAGTGTCTCTTTCCCATACTTGTATAGTTAATATAAACATTAGCAAGTAAATACATTTTAATCTGCTGTTCATATTCAGAAGCAGTGATTTCTGCTAGTGATCTATAATGATGAGACTTATAAAGGATAACATCAGAGATATGTTTCATGTACTATTATTTATTTGCAAATAAATTTTTTAGGATATGGTTGATTTTGTTACCCACTTTATTTAACTTTCTGGGATATTAAATTTTCTTTCTACCTCTAATTTGCATTCTGTGTCTGTCTTTAGCTAGACTACAATTCCCAAGGAAAGTCTGATGTTAACAGTGTAAGGTATTTCTCAACATAACATAAAGCAGGACTTCGGGAAGCCTCCCACTGACTGCTGGGAAAGTCGCATACCAGAATCGTAATGACACCTAGCCAGCCAGCAGCTAAGAATGAAACCCAGTGATGGGCCTTTGGTGATTTTTTGGTTCTCCGGTAGCAGCGTGAGTCAGAAGCAGCGGCATCCGAAGGCACAGCGGCAGTGCTAACAGACTGGGTGTTTTCACACTGAATACTAAAAAAAGGGTTGCTGGTGTTGCCACTGAGTTTACGCTGACTCGGTGCTGCAGTGTCAACCACCTTGTCATGTAAAAAGGTTGGAGTGGAAAACAGACAGACACATACACTGTTCTTTAAAAATCTCATTTACTAAACCCAATTATACTGGAAAAGACAATAGGATTGCTGACACTGCAGTAACAAAATGTAGCAAATGGCAACTCAAAAAGCCGTGCTATCACTCTACCAACCGGAAAGAAACTTGTTGGGTCTTAATTAGTGGTGATTTAGATCGGTGTCCTTAACTGGGGGTCACAATACTGGAGCAATTCCTGTCTATCTGTTCTTCCTTTGTTCCCATTCTTACAGGGGCTGTGACTGTCTTTTAAACCATTTTGTTATCTCCTCTGTGTTTTCATCATATACAGTATGTTGTATATGTATTCCATTTTGCCTCTGTCAAGTCCTGAAACGGATTCTGCCCCACTCCGAAAGCTGCGCTCCTTCAGCAAACAGCAACTGAGCGGGTGTGTGGTGTCAGGCGCATGTAAAAGGGTTTCTTTAGCACCTTCTGAACTGGTCATCTATTGCACAGGGGCTTGCGGTGGAAAGGTATGGGACTTGATAACCCATTTCAAGAGGATGTCAATAAGCTGCAGGGGGTCCAGCAGAAGACTTCCAAGATGGCCAGGGCCCAGAGCACACAAGTTATCAGGAGTGGTTGTCAGAGCTGGGCTTGTTTAGTTTGGAAAACAGGAGGTTAAGTGGTAAGTAAACTCACAGCAGTCTACAACTGCTTGAAGGGGAGTTGCAAAGAAACCCTTACTAGTTGTGACAGACAATATAAAGGACAACAACAACAAGTTGCAAGTCGAGCAACTTAGATTGGACATTTCCTCAGTTACCCAGAGAAGTGGTAGAATCTCCATCCCTGGAGGTTTTCAAGACTTGTCTAGGCAAAGTCACAGCTAATCTGATGCAGTTTGGTGTTAATCTTGTTTTTAGCAGGAGGTTGGACTAGAGACCTCCACAGGTCCCATTTCTTCTGGGATTCTGTGACCCAGGGCAGGCTTTTCCAGCCTCTGTTCCTTGTTCTGTGACATAAGAGGGAGGACACTTTCTTTAGGAAGTCCCAGAACACAGACTGGCTTTGGACCCACATATCTCTATTTTCTCTGTATTGCAGAGTTGGTTATGATAATTATCACTTAGAAAGGGGATATGGAAACTGCCATATTCACTTCATCAGTCTGGAAGTTATTCAGTATAAATGAAATTATATAGATCTTATTTTCTTGTCAGATTTTAATGCAAGGGGACTGTCGTGGTTTTACCCCAGCCGGCAGCTAAGCACCACGCAGCCGCTCACTCGCTCCCCCCGCCATCGGGATGGGGGAGAGAATTGGAAAAGTTAAAGTGAGAAAACTCGTAGGCTGAGATAAAGACATTTTAATAGGTAAAGCAAAAGCCGCGCGCACAAGCAAAGCAAAGCAAGGAATTCATTCACCACTCCCCATGGGCAGGCAGGTGTTCAGCCATCTCCAGGGAAGCAGGGCCCTGTCACGCATAACGGTTACTTGGGAAGACAAACGCCATCACTCCGAACGCCGCCGCCCCCCCCTTCTCTTCCCCCCAAGCTCCTTATAAACTGAGCATGACGTCATATGGTATGGAATATCCCTTTGGTCAGTTTGGGTCACCTGTCCTGTCTGTCTCCTCCCAACTTCTTGTGCACTCCCAGCCATCCCGCTGGCAGGGCAGCACAAGAAGCAGAAAAGGCCTTGGCCCTGTGTAAACACTGCTCAACAATAAGTCCATAGAACAAAAACATCTCTATATTATCAACACTGTCTCCAGCACAAATCCAAAACATATCCTCACACTAGCTACTATGAAGAAAATCAACCCTCTCAGCTAAAACCAGGACAGGGACCTTGCTGTGAGGTGTTGAATTTCTGGATCCATGACATAAAAAGCTGATCCTCATCACTCTACCATAATTAACTTTCTCCTGGATCATTTCAATTGTATACTTCTTAAATTGTACCTGAGTTGCTTGTAGTCCACCTCATTTATGCTTTTTCATTGCGACTTAGTTTTAGAAAGCGAGCTTTTTACAGAGAGAATATGAACATGGAAACACAAGAGAAAAAAGTGATAAATAAAAGGGAGGGCAATTCTCCAATATCTCATCAGACCCTCCAAAATTACAAGTAGTTGGGATTTCACCCCAGGAAATTTGGGATATACAAGAAAATGCAAGGAGCTACTACGGTTATTCTGCTAAAATAGGTTTTTTCAATTAAGTGTCTTTTCACTGGGAATCACTTAGAGCTATGATATAAAACATTAGGTATTAACTCATGATCCACATGCAGAAAGGGGAATTTGTGATTCCAATGAGTGCTAGACTGCTTTGATTTTTATGTTGTCCCTTTTATGTAGTATCAAACATACTTTTTCACAATTTCACAATTTTCACTTTTTAGTTAGCATGTAAAGGAGAAAGGATAAAGCTTGATGTTGATTTTTCAATGGACTATTGAAAGCATGTGCTTCTGAAGCAACTTCATGAATGTGGAGAACTCAGATGTGGGTCGTATTCTAGCAGAACATAAAATACTTACCCCCCCCTCCAAAAAAAAAAAAAAAAAAAGAAAAAAAACTCAGAAACCATGGTCTTTAGCACTGTCATTATAATTTGGGGTCCTTCGTGCCATTACCTACGAGCAGAATGATACTTCTTTAAAGGTCAGAATCATGACCATACTCCAGAAGATGGCACTGCAGTTTTGATTACATTTTTTGCAAGTTGTAGTGGAACAGACTCGGAGAATTTAAAACGTTTATGTACTTCCTGCTTTCCAGATGTCTCCCAACTGTATCTTCTTTATAAATTTAGCATAAAGAAGGGTTATTTCATTTACAATTGCCACACCTGTAATAATACTGCTGCAAACCTGCTTTGATTTTCAGAATATTGGGTGTTTAGGTCTTGCATGTATGATCTGAAGAGAAGTATTTTGAGACCCAGAGCCACCCCTCTAACTGTTTCGATTCATTGGCATAAATATTCTGTGCACAACAGATGTCTGTTCAAGATCAATATGTGAACAAATATATGAGATGAGTCACCACATTGGCAGATAAGGAGTTTAAGAAGCTGATGAAGAATTTCAAAGTGTCTTCTCTTATTGGCCTTTTAGGTAAAAAGTGATATTGTAACTAAGTGAATTATGGACATATTAGCTAATGTCAATTACATTCCCAAACTGTCACATTCATTTTTTTTTGCCACAACAAAAATCACTATATTAATACTGCAGGAATTTAGGCAAAGAGGAGAAATGGGGTTCTAGGTGCTGCACAGAACTATCTGTATTTTGTCAGCATTATCTTCCCACTTCTAATGACTGTACAGAGATACTAGGACAAAACAGTTTTCTGAAAGTCTGTGCTTTGGTCATGAACACCATAGTATATAAAAAAATTTCTGAACATTTCTGATGTGTCTCTAAAACATTAAAAAAAGCCCACACACTTTTAGTTGGACCTTTAATTAGTGAAAAAGCAAATTATTGCCAGGACCCCAAACAAAAGTGGAGCAAAGGAAGATTGGTCAAGATCTGTCTTTAGGACATTATTTCACTTTTTTTTAACCTTTTTGGTTTTTTTAGGGGGACGGGTTGTGTGTTTAGTTTTTTTTCTTTCTTAAAGTTAAACTGATTTTTATGCTTTATTCATCAGGCTGACCTTTCCTTCCAGAAGTGTATTCTGTCTCTTCATTGAAGAATTGCTATATGTATTAGAATAGGTTTTATAAAAATTCTTCAAACATGTCAGGTGCATAAGATTATCAGCAAATGCTACTAACAGGAGATACCGAATGATTTCATGGGTCTATGGATCTGAAAATGCTAGACTTGTTTAATGTAACTTGCACTTCAGCAATGTATGAAGTTAATCTTATCATGTTTTCTGTAACAAAAACTATTCTGCCCAGTTTATGTTAGCAGGTCTGTTGCTGCTTATCAGTAGCCCTGCGAGACCTCTGAAGACCATCAAGTCCAACCTCCTGCTCCAAGCAGGGCTAAGTCCAGAGCTAGATCAGGTGCCTTATGGCCTTGTTCAGGAGAGTTTCGAAAATCCTCAAGGATGGGGATTCTACAACCTCTGCAGGCAGCCCTTTCCAGTGCTTAACCACACTTATTTCCAACTGAAATTTTTCATTTGCAACTGTTGACTCGTCCTCTGTGCACTTCTGATAAAAATCTGGCTTCATCTCTGTACAGATGCCATCAACCTTCTCTTCTCCAGGCTAAGCAAATCCATTTCTCTTAGCCTCTTCTCTCAAGTCTATCATCAGTGGAATATTTTCACTGAATTCAGTGATGTTTAATTTGAAGCATATCAAGCAAAGTTCTTCATTGTTCACAGTTATTTCCACTTCCTTCAGAAAAAATTGGAATCTTTTAGGAAGAAATCATGTTAATAGATTATGTTTTATTTTTAAAGAAAAGTAAATGGAAAACTAAGAATGCAATTATGTCAGAGACAACCTGCGCTGTCTACCTGGGGAATGTTGATGATGTAGCTTTGCCAGTCATGAAACATACATAGTAGCAGCATATGATATTGTGCATATTCTTTGAAAATAGGTTTGATGACAGAAAAGATAATTACACTAATGACAAAAGACTTTTAGAATAAAAACTTAACCAGAATTCAGAACTAGCAAGAAAGAGACAACAGAGATAAAAAACCAAACCAACAAACAAACCTCAAATAATGAAGCCAAAAAAAACCCCCAAAGAACAGGTGCACCCAGAAATTTCAGATACATAAATTTTTGGCTTATGAGTAGATAAGAACAGTAAGTATTAAGGGTTTCATATTTTCCTCATCCAATTTATAGTATGCTTCCTATTATAATTAAAAGGTGCTTGAACGATATTTTTATGATTAAAAGCTTAAGGCCATTTCCCAGTCTAATTATATATGTTTCACTATAGTTAATTTGGATTTTAGCAGGTTCTGGCTCTTTGTGTGAAAAAACTTCTGAGAGCTCTCTGATAAAATCATAATTGAAAAAATCTTTCTTTTAATCCCTTGAAATTTTGATTTTCAGATTGAGTCTATTCTCCTGAACTAATTTTTAAACACAAATTTAATGAGGGAAAAAACCACTATCCATTAGCGGTCTGGTCCGTGCATCAAATGAATTGCCATCAGTGAAGCCCAGACAGTTGCCTGCTGTGAGTAACTCTGAGCAGCTCTCAAATGTGGTAAAAAAACAATGACCAATAGCAAAGGAATGAAAGCAAAACAAAACAAACCTATATATGTGCACTGTTGTTCAGTAGCATATTCCACAGTTTTCCTACTGTTTCTAGTGGAACCTGCAGGAAAAGAAAAAACTCACAAAAACCCAAACAAACCAAACCTACAAAAAAACAACACCAAAAAAAAAAAAAACCCCAACTGAAGAAATAAATGAAAGGAGAATTTTGTTTCTGTTTTGAGGGAATTCTTATTTGGCCCTGAGAAGCTAATGGGCTCACTGAAAAGGGATCGGAGCATTCAGCGTCTGTAATGCCAACGGGAGAATTTGCAGCTTTATTAACATACTTGAACGTTTGTCTGTGGCTAGAAAAAGGTGAGATGCATAGTATATTCTTTCGCCTTGTCTATAAGCCCTGTGGCACAGTTGGAGCGGAATTCCTCCAGAAGAAAAAATATATACTGGACACATATAGAGTTCAGTCTCTGAAACAAGAAGTTAGACCAAGGGTAAATGGGACTGTTGTTCTGTTCCCACTACAAACCACTGCATGCTCCTTTTTTTGCACTAAAACTGGCACCAAAATAACTGCCCCTGACGCTAACTGAAGAGTACCCACCTCCAGTGCAGGAATAAACGTATCAATAAGCATGTTTGTGACGTGGCGAACCTTTGTGACTCCGGCTCCATCCAGCCCATTATGTAAAGACAGCTGTGTATGGAGTTCCTTCTCTGTTGCTTGCATGGGTTCTGTACACTCGAAAAATTCCTTGAGGAGAAGAGAAACTGGAAATTAACACCCTGAGGAGAGACATAATCTCAGTGCCATTGATAAAAACAAGGAGCAACCCCACCGGCATCAGATGAATGCCGAACAGTTGTGTAAGGTCAAGATTGACTCCTTTGTGTCTTTTGAAGTTTCCCAATATGCAGTAGCACCAGTTTATTGTTGCCTGCTTGCTGGGTGACTCCATTTTGAAGCTTATGTCATCTTAATTTTGAAGCTTATGTTCTCTTGGATGTGGATTCTAGAAGTAACGTCCCTCACCCCAGTTTTATGTCTGCCAGCAATTTTCCCAGGAGTGAAATATTTTGTATGCCATACAGCAGCAGCTTTTCTGTATTTTGTTTACTAATGTATGCATATGTATACACATGTAAGTTGATATTTATGCATGTATGCTCAGGGAGAGATATAAGAAAGAGAAAAGCAAATCTTTCTCCTCTTGCTTCAGTGATTTTCATGCAGAAGATCTCAGAAGTTTCTTCTCACAGGTTCTGATGAGACCAATTACAGTCCTAAGAGAAGTCATAGTGTCAAAATGTCATTTTTTCTCTATATTTGGTACCCAAAAGAACAGAGATTAATGTAGATTTTAGTCTGTAACTTTTAGATTTTAACCTGTACATTTTATCTCCGTGGCTCAATGAAAATTATTTAGCAAAACACATCTGAAGTTTGTCTACGGTCTGTCCTACAAGCTACAGAGAAATGGGATGCCAAAGTGGAGTTTCCAATACACTTCATAATGCTGGAAGCATATACTAGGAAATTTGAGAAGTTGAAGGCTCTGCTAAAATAGTTATTCCAATCAGTGTAAATGGTACCAAAATTGGGCTAATATCGATTTTACTGAATATTAGCTCAGTTAGGTAACACTCAAACAGGTGGAAATCCAAAGTGATGCCACTGAAGTCCAATATTCAGAGTTGTTACCCATGCAACAGTCCTGATTCATCCAGCAGTTGTCCACAGACAATGACATTGTATTGTGTACTTGAAGACTTCCTTTAACTCTATCTTTCATTTTCTATATTCTTTTGTTAGAAAGCAGTTCCCAAAGTGTCTCAGACACTGATTTCCTGACCCCATGTGACAAGATGCCTTTCCTTGCCTTTCAAGTTCACCGAAACTGACTTTTAAAGGATTAAAATAATTTATGCATATCAACTTAAAAACTGCTATTGACTTCATTCTACTCAGATATTTCTTGTGTCTTCATGTCCTGTTTTTGGTACATCAGGGTTTATTACCATTAACAGACTCATAATAGCATCAGAGAATAACGTTTAAATCAGGAAGTGTACGCTGAGTTGCTACACGTGTTTGAATGGCAATTAATGGAGTGAGATCATACCCAAACCTATATCCAAATCTGAACACCAAAACAGTCACATGACAGCCTTTGAAATGTGTGTGCCAGTCTGTGAATTTAATTTTGGTTTATGAATCTTATTAACTACTGTAACCTGCACTGTAGGCTGAAGCTCTCTTTGGTTTTGATTGTACTTTGTGTTTTGTGATGAGGGCAGGTCTAGACTGGAAAGCGTGTGTCTTCACTGTGATGTACGACATGACTGGGGAAGGCGTGGGTGTTTCTCACCTTACAGAGAGATACAGAGTCAAGTCAGCCATGCATTTCTCAAGGCTCTGCTTGTGGATAAGGAAAAGAGCCAAAAGAGACTTTGATATTTCTAGAAGTATGTCAACAAAAAACTGCAGAACATTGCAGGCATTGACAGGACTGAAAGCAAAAGAAATTGCAGTCAGATGTCTGTGTTTTGCCAACATTTGCAACTCTTTCATGCTGATAGAGGTATGTTTTTGTTTGTGGAGAAAGAAAATTAAAAAAATCCTTTCTCCTCTCTTTAATTTCTTGTTCCCAGACACTTAAGCTATACTTCAAAGCTACCTGGGGAGTGGCAGGAGGCTGGGGAAGTACAGCTCAACCCTCAATGATGACTGGCACTTAGATTTTGAAGTCTGGTATCTCAAATACAGAAAAGGAGGAGAGGAACTCTGTTGTAGAGTAATGACCAGAGACAAAATCAATGACTGGTTCCACCACAGGCCCAGGTGGGACATGGTATCTATAAGTTTGTGCTGAATAAAAGAGCTTGCTATGACAAACTGCAGTAACTTAGTGAGAGCTGCAAAAGCTGCAGGACTTTGTTTTATTTAGGGAGTAGATGCTAGTTCCATTTGTTACAAAGATTAGGTGGATTGAAAAGACAAATGCTGCAAGAGATGAGGAGTATTCATGTGCAGAATTTTGGCTTCTTCTCTAAAAATAATGATACGTCTGACTGCTTTTCTGTTTTATATGTCTGTCTACAGTGAATTTCTTTTGTAATTTCTGCTATCCTTTCCCAGATTTTGCAATCTTTTTAAATATAATCCTAGAATCAGATAATGGTTTGGGCTGGAATGGACTTTAAAGATCATCTAGTTCCAACCCCCCTGCCATGGGCAGGCAGACCTTCCACTAGACCAGGTTGCTTCAACTTGGCCTTAAATACTCCCAGGGATGGGGTATCCACAACTTCTCTGAGCAGCCTTTTCCAGTGTCTCTCCACTCTCATAATGAAGAATTTATTCCTAATATCCATCTAAATCTAACCTCCTTCAGCTTAAGGCCATTACCCCTTGTCCTATCACTACAAGCCCTTGTAAACAGTCCCTCTCCAGATTTCTTGTAGGCTCCCTTCAGGTACTGGAAGGCTGCTAGAAGGTCTCCCCGGAGCCTTCTCTTCTCCAGGCTGAACAACCCCAACTCTCTCAGCCTGTCCTCATAGGAGAGGTGCTCCAGCCCTCTGATCAGCTTCACGGCCCTCCTCTGGACTCACTTCAACAGCTCCATGTCCTTCTTGTACTGGGGACCCCAGAGCTGGACACAGTACTCCAGGTGGGGTCTCACAAGAGCGGAGTAGAGGGGCAGGATCACCTCCCTCGACCTGCTGGTCACACTTCTTTTGATGCAGCCCAGGATACAGCTGCCTTTCTGTCCAGGGTAGTGAGCTTGCTGTGAGCACTCCTCACTGCCCTAAGGATCTTGAACTCCACCATTTCATGGACACTGCAGCCAAGGCTGCCCTTCAGCTTCATGTTCCCCACCAGCCACTCCTTGTTGGTGAGAACAAGGTCCAGCACAACACCTCTCCTCATTGGCTCCTCTATCACTCGGAGAAGTAAGTTATCATCAATGCATTTCAGGAACCTCCTGGATTGCTTATGCCTTGCTGTGTTGTCCCTCCAACAGATATTGGGCTGGTTCAAGGCCCCCATGAGGACCAGGGCTTGTGAACATGAGGCTGCTCCAATCTGTCTATAGAGGGCCTCATCCACTTGGTCATCCTGCTCAGGTGGCCTGTAGCAGACCCCCTCTATAGTGTCCCCTGTCCCTGCCTTCCCTTTAATCCTGACCCACAAGCTCTCAGTTGGCTCCTCATCCATCCCCAGGTGGAGCTCCATGCACTCCAGCTGGTCATTGACATAGAGAGCAACACCCCCTCCTCATCTGCCCTGCCTGTCCTTCCTAAAGAGCCTGTACCCTTCCATTGCAACACTCCAGTCACAGGAGCCATCCCACCATGTCAGAGCAGCAGATAAGTCAGTGGACTGTACGAGACTCTGTAGTCTCTTGGTGACATCCCTGATCTGAGCCCCCGGTAAGCAGCACACATCTCTACAGAACGTGTCAGTTTGGCAAACGGGTGCCTCTGTACCTCTCAGGAGAGAGTTGCCTACTACTATCACCCTTCACCTTTCATAGTTGCACTGGTTGTTATACAGGCAGCAGATTGGGCTGCTTTAGCTCCAGCATCTCTCCTGATGTGGCAGGGCTTTCCTCTGCAGAGCGGTGAAGCGGTTCTGCAAGGGCACCTCAGGCTTCAGGGGAAGTCTCTTCCTCCTGCTGGTCCTCTCCATTCCAAGCTTCCATTCTTCTGCATAATTGGCCCCCCTCCCACTGTGTGTGCCAGTGGGGGAGGTTTTTGGCTGTTTGGCCATGGGCTGTGGGTGCACTGCAGACTGAGCTTGGAACCAGCTGTCTAACTCCTTCCCAGCCTCCCTGATGTCATGCAGCCTTCTCGCCACCTCCAGCAGCTCAGCCACTTGCTGCAGGAGGTCCTCCACCTGGGCACACCTTTTGCAGGCAGGTCTGCTGTCTGTCCCTACCCTGGGAGAAAGGTCTGGGCACATCCTGCAGCCTGAGGTCTGCACTGCAGCCTCTCCCTTCAGCAGCTCCATCTGGGTGGAGGTGTCAGCCAGCGCTGGTAGATGGTGCAGACCCCCCAGCCGGAGCTGCAGCCTTTGCTCTCAGATGAGTGCCCACCATTGTGCCTTGGTCAGGTAGGATGGGTGCCCTCGGCCTGTCACAGAACAGTGCCCAGTTGCTGGGTTACGTGTACTTCAAGGGTCTCACTTGGCCAGTGGAACGCCCCTCCTTCCAAGAGGTGCCCTCCCTGTGCGCCCTCCTGCACAACTGCCACGTAAGCTGTCGCGCCATGCCCCGCTGACGCACCATGCTCTGTTTGGCCGCTCTGGTCGCAGCGCTCCCTGGGCTGCCCTGTGTGGGTGTGGGGGTGGCCTCCGGCAATGCCCACTCCACGTCAGCATCTCCCACGAGAGCTGCTGGCTCCTGGCCGGTGTCTCTGCTCCTCCGGCATTCCCCTGCCTCAGGAAACTTCTCTTTTTATCTTGACTTGGTCTTCTTTCTGCTCTGTTTTAATGTATCTGTTATTACAGCGTCATTCCCACTATATCAGAAAGGTCATGATCGCGAGAAGAAAATTTTGTGATAGCAGAGATACGTTTCTTTAAAGTAAATGTCGGTCTTAGAAAAGAAGGCATATTAGAGAACGACTGGATTTAAACTGGTGAATGACTTAAAACCTTTCTCAAGGTTGTAGTTTGAAACAGGCTGGTAGTGATCAAATGATTATTTCGTAGATAATTTGGAAAAGATAAATGTAATAAACCATTCTACTTGACAAGCTTTAAAAAGAGGTTAATAGCTTTACCAAATTAAACATAACGCTAATAATTTTTTCTCCTGCCTTAATCAGCTCTGTCAAATCATCAAGCATAACCCAATTTTCTTCCAACACTAGAACTGCACTGAACTGCAATTTTGATATTAATCAATTTCCATATTAATATCTTCATAGGATAAAACTGAGTTTCAAGTAAATGGTTCAGAAGTTTGTGCTTTTAAAAATCACAGGAGCTGTGATTTTCTAAAAATTATCTTTCTGAAGGCATTCCTGTCTGTCATGTCTTTAGAACGTTTTTCAAGGAAATAAGTACATCTGATGAGAACGCAGTGGATCAGCTCAGTTTTAAGCAATTACCCATCTGGTCAGAGATGTAGTAACAAACTATAAAACTGAACCTAAAATTTTGAGGCATTTTATGTGGGTGATTTTAATATTTTGATCTTTGACAACTTAAAGGTTAATTTCAGTAAGTATTCCCTCTCAAAACTAATCAATTATACTATAAGCATATTCTAAAATAACCAGGAGAAATACTAAAGCTCTTTATTTTTCTTTTTATGAGAAAACTGGAATTAAATTTAATTTTTCCATCCCCAGTGACTCATTCTCTGGTGTAAAATAAATTTATATGATTTGTAAGTGAGAAGTGTATTGATATTGAGGTCTTCTCCCTTTTAGTGGAGAATATATATCAAGCTACTCTTATATGAATGCTGGCAAAAACATGTCTTGATAAGGGGTAGCATAAAATATGATTTACCTAATCCATTTTAACATTTGCTAATTCCTGATGGGATTATAAGAAAATGTTTGGAACTAGAGCTGTAAAAGAAACAATGTTTGGCTATTTTCTATAACTTTACTGCAGTTTCAAGGATTTTCCCATTGTGGAGTAAGCTAGCCCAAAACCTGGCAAGGACTGCAAACATGAGAGGGACAGCACAGAAGACGCAATGAGCTTCAGGGGAGAAGTCTCACTTGGAATGTGATCTGCTGGTTCAGAGTTCTGTTTTGCCAAATTCAGCCTTTAGTCTGAGCTCTAGGTATTCTTCTTCTCATGAAAAAGGCTCAGTCATGTAAGAATTGGCTAACCAAGTATGTCTGCTTTCTTGTATCTTTCATGTCTTTCTAGTTTTTTTAATAGTAGATATAACATTAACCAAACCAGAGTCTGATCTAGTTCTATTTTGATTCAGGTGAGTGAATTATACAATCATTAATTCTTGCCCTATTTCTGATGGGATCACTATTTTCCAATCTGTAAGAACAAACTTTTTTTTTTTTAAATTCTCATCAAGTTCTCTGTATAACTGATTTTTGATTAGTTAGAGAGCATGATGAGTTTATGATTTTTGTAGAGAACATTATGATGTTATGCTTTGTTAGATTTTTATCATCTAATGCTTATGGACATACCCCTTTGTACTGCAATCTCAGGTAGAATATGACCAAGATCAAATGAATCCATTAAGGCAAACTTGGGTGTTACTAGAAATTATTCTCATTCCTCTTTGAGCCTGCTAAAATAATCGCCTCAGAGCTGTTAATTAAATGTTCACTGCAGTTGGAGTACTAAAAGCTAAGCCTTTTTGCAATTAGTCTTTGAGAAGATCCTTTCTTAAATAATATCTATAATGCTCATGGAACAAAATATCATATTCTACTGCAAAAATGGTAGCATTTTGTTGATGAATGAAAGGATCTATGTGAACAATCATGTAAAACATTTTGGGACACTTAAAGATGAAAGCTACTCAGTACATATGAATTAGCAACAGTAGTTGCATCTGAAGGCTTCTACCCAACATTGGTATCGAGGTTCCCTGAGGAGTCTGCCAGGGACATATGCACCATCAGCTAAGGTTTAGACACCACCTAGACTAAAGGGTACATTTTATTTCCCCACTAAATGTTAATTTTCAGGCCTTTTTTTTTTTTTTTTTCCATCTTGAGGATAAACTCTATCCTTGAAAGGGTA
Source organism: Grus americana (assembly GCF_028858705.1). Classification (NCBI taxonomy): domain Eukaryota; kingdom Metazoa; phylum Chordata; class Aves; order Gruiformes; family Gruidae; genus Grus; species Grus americana. The sequence continues at coordinate 78,408,579 of NC_072853.1, forward strand.
TGAGGTTTAACTGGCAAACAGCAGTCTTGGTTGAAACTAAGATTATGGTTATGGTTGTATGTGTCACACAAAGGTAAACATTTCAGAACATTGTTATAGAGATAAATTATTCTCCCACTGAATTTTATTACCTCTTTCATTTCGAATCATCATGGATGGATGGAAGTCCTTCTTTACAGTTGCCACATCTAGTATTTTCCAGCTGAAAACCTAGACTATTTTGATTCCTACCATAAGATGCTTAACCCTGCCCAGGCACTATGTAAGCAGCTTGAGTGCCAAACACAGTGCTCTGAATCCTTGAGACCCACAAGAGTCAGTTCGTTCTTTGTTGGTATCTGTTTTTTGTCCTCCAAGACTTTGCACAAGTTGGAAAAGAGGGAAGTTCTGTTAACTGCTACTCCTGAAGAAGATCTTTTTACTGACAAATATATTTTGGGTAGAGAAAGCAACTTCTTGTAAAGAAGGGGACATCCAACTGCATTTCACTGAAACTGGTGGAAAACCGCCTTCCTCTTTTATCTGCATATGTGTGATGAATAGGTGGGTATTAGACTTGGAATTAAATTTCTGTAATGAATACTTAGCATTGTATTTCATGCATTCAGATTATCAGGGTTTGTTGATCACAGTTGCTTGTGTTTGTAGTCCTGTGCTTATTGCACTGGTGTGGCTGGAGCACAAGTGGCCACAGCTGAACCTAGTGACTCAGTAGACTGCTGATATTAGGTTTTGCTGTTACGTCAGCTGTAGTGTCACTGATATTGAATAAATCAATTAATGAAATATAAATACACAAGATTTATGATATAAATGGTATTTATAATAATAAACAGTATTTATAATATAATGTAATTATTGTATTATAATCAATCCATATTCCACAGGAACTGTTTTTCTCTCAGTCACTTTGATATACATTTTTGAGGAGCACATTTTTCAACACTCTTATTGTAGAAATCTGATTTGCTATAATTTTAAGTAAGACCTGTCAGAGATTTTAGCAAATCTCAAAAAAGACACACAAAAATCAAATGTACCTGCTATATCTCTTCTATTGAGTTCCCCGGAACTGAAGACATGGATATTTCAATAACATTTTAAAAACATGTAATTTCAAATAATTTTGCATATATATGTATTTTCTTATATCTACAGTTTGGGAAGCCCAGACCAAAACAAGACTTAAAGCCAGTACATCTCCCCAGACAACATCCAATGCAGTTGTATGTTCTCAGCATGTAATTATGTAACACACAACAAAAAATTGTAAGAAGCATATAATAAATTGAATTTCATTTCAAGCTTTAATATGAGTGAGTTTGTGAGCTGTAGATTTAATTAGTTAAAATAAATTCCAGATTTGAAATATGCTTAAAGCTGCATCCCTTTTTTCTGATAGTGACAGAAGACCAGACATATCGAAGATGTTTGGCAGAAATCAGGGGTGCAGCATGCTGCAGATTAACCTGGAAATTGATCCTGAATGAAAATTAAGTGGCTCTTGAGGATAAAAGATAAATAATCAAAGAGGTCTGTAACTCCTTAGTCTCCAAAATTCCACCTGCATTACTTAAGACTGAACTTTGTGTGTCCAACTTGGGGGATTTGTCATCTTGTAAAGATATTTTACAGGGAAATATATAGTACATTTTCCTTTCTTCCTTCAATAATTTTGAAACGGGTTTGACAAAACATTTGAGTCATAGCTAAAATATGGTCAGTGGCTTTTTCTTTACCTCCCACGCAAAGCACAGTGACCCATCTCACAGACAACACTCACAAAGGACTCATCTTCTGGAAGGAGAAAGTCAAGACTCATGTTACAAAGGTGGACTTCTATCAGCATCTGCACCATGCAGTGCTGCCAACAGAGACAATAAATGGCAGTTTCTGCTTCAACCTTCCCATTAGGAAGTCATGATCACCCTGGGATTTCCTTAAGCACCCATCATTGCTCCCTGGCATACAGTAGGATATTTGAAGACACAGAGAGCTGGCTCTTACAAGATTTCTTGTTTTCTAACAAGAAAAAAATCTTACTAAGGAGGGTACCAAATTTGCAGATTTTTTGTTTGAATATATTTATTTACATAGACTCACTTCTTGGCCTAAGCCAGATTTTTAATTCTGGACTATTTGCCTTGATTAGGTTAATATAGATATAAATGTAAATTTCATTTTCTCTTTTTGAAGGACACCTTGTAATGAGATTATCCATAAACTGATCTTTGCTATCTGTCTGCCCCTGTTAGCTTCTTATTGCCAGGTGCCAAATAAATGCATGTATTATCTTTCGAATTTGTGTTAGTGTGAACTCATGAACACTGTTTGCCTAATAATTTTATTCTTAAAGTGGTAGCCTACTCAACCATTTAGCAGTTCGGTTTTTTACTTAAAGCAATATTCACTATTGTCTTGGGTTTTTTTTAATGAGAAATGATAAAAACTGAGAGCTGGGCTGATGTACCCATCTTTTGATAACAGTTCTTATACTTATGACTTCAAAGAAATAACCAGCACTTATAAATAAACAACCATTAAAAAAAAAAAAAATTGGTTTTAAAAAAGTGTGTGGTAGAGAAGTCACATCAAGCCATTACTTCCCAGGTCAGAGCGGACCATTTGTCCTGCCAATATTGATTGTGCCCCTATGTGGCTCAGCCTCTTCTTCCCACCTCTCATCTTCAGGGAGATCATAATCCAAGCTGGGGCAATTCTGGACAGAATTTTGACATAGAAGTCTCCCTTTGGATGTTCCTTGAAAAAAAAAAAAAAAACCCAACCAAAAACAAACCACCAAAAAACCCCCCCAAAACCCAAAACCAAACCAAAACAATGAATAACCTTTAACAGAGTTGGAGACATAATTCAGTGCATGGTTGCCTGTATCTGTTCCTGCTGCAGATACCTATGCTCCACAGGCACAAACTTTGCACCAGTGGAGGTGCCTCTTTCACAGGTGATATCCTGGAAGGACTGCTTGGAGGCAGACCAGACAGCACGGTTCCGCAGCTGAGGCTCGAAGAGGAGGAAAAGCACTGAGGAAGAGACTAGAGGCGGATTGCTGTTCTTGCCGTGGCATCGTCTGGGCAGGCTGTGGACCTGCCTGCCATGGGGCGTTGCTGGTGCTGCTGTGAGCACCACCAGGTGATTCCCCGTGCCTTTCCTATGTGCAGGCACCAGGAATGCTTCCTACCTGGTAAGTGTTACTCTGCTGACACAGTGCTCTGCAGGACCTGTTGGTCTTCTCAGGTGCTGAAGTGGGACAGGAAAGGGCTGGAAGACTCTCGTCAACCTGATTCCGGCCGTTTTAGGGGCTGTTGCATGAGCTGGATTGAGTATTGGTGGAAGAGGAGATTTAACTTCAAGGCTAAATCAGGTTACTCAGGATCCTGTACAATCAAGTAATGAATATGGCTTGAAACCACGCAGAGGTGTCCCTTAGTTGGTGCCACAGTAATTGGCAGCAGGCGTGGGAAGTTTCCCCTTCAAATCTGCAACAGATAACTTTGAGTTCAAGAAGGATTTCTAATTTTTTTGCCTAGATCACTTTGGGACTTTGCTTTTCTCTTACTATCAGAAAGGTAGTGACAGAACTGTCACTTAACAGTTAGCCTAGGACACACTAGCTGCCTCTGATCGCTCTAGCATTTTCCTAGGGTACCTCACTCTTTGTAGATTTTGCCTTTTGTACTAGAATTACTGAGTTTGTTATAGGGATGTGTGAAATGTTTTGTGTTTTTTACATGTGGACTAAATTCTCTGGACTTTCTTACTGTATCGTTCCCTATAAATTTTGAGGGAAGGAGAAGGTGGAGAGCTAGAGACCTAGATGGCCTCTGTTAATTATGTTATTCTATATACAATTAATGACACAGTTTTGAGGGAAGCTTTTCAGAAAAAATAATGTATGCTAGCATTTATTACATTTTCAAGAGTGGTTTTGTGACAGCATTTCAAGCTGAGTCTCTCTAAACTCTTCCCTTTTGGTGCACACATCAAAACACTGAAGAGGTTTTAAAACCCAAGGGTTACTCAGCAGCAGACCATGGAATTTTATAAAGCGGAGAAAGCACAAAGTCACTTGAAGGAGACCAAAAAAAAAAAAAAAAAGGCATCATGGACAAATCTCCTCTGTCTGTGTTGTCTTCGCAGGACATATCCTATCTGCTGGATTTGGTTTTGAACTCTTAAATTTTATGTCTTTCTAGGTAGCAGCAGCAGAGCACAGACAGTCTCTTTGCAGGAATTCTGCCCTTCCACTCCTTTGGAGGTCTCATGGCGTGCCTGCTCCTTGCTCCTTTGAAGCGATCCGTATCTTTTGCTCTGTAAACTACACTCCCAACAAACTCTCATTTCCCTCTGCACTCTGAAAGTTTCTGTTTGCTGATGGACACTTGTACGTCTCAAGGGAAAACATATTTTCCCCTTCCTTTCTGAAGGGTCCACCTGTCCCAAAGTGTAGTAGTAAATACTGGAAGAGCTGCAACTTTCCCCATGCTACCCAGCCACAGTCTTTCAATGAAACATTTCGTAACAAACTGCTATTCAAGTGCTGTCTTTCAAAAAATAATAAAAATTTTTATGAAAATGCTGCAAAATGTATACACGAGTAGATGATGATTCCTTGAGTAATTATGTACCATATTTTGTTGCTTTTATTTACCAGTTAAGTTTTCATTTATTCAACCTTTTCTCATGACAGCTTTATAGAAATTTGGTATTGTGAATTAGTTTGGGAACAAAGCAAGATTTGAATTAAAAGTATGTTATAACACGTTGCTTCAGAGCTTCACAAGCATCCCTTAGAGCCATAAAATTGTTAACTTGAATGTTTTGTGGAACTGCACAACCAACACACTTTTTTTCTGAAAGGAGATATTTTCTTTATGCATTTGCTATGGAGTTTCTGCTTGTGACTCAGCAATATCTGTGCCATAGAATATGTATTTAATAGTCCTTTAATCACTGAAGCCGAAACTATATGTTCCCATTAATGACTTCTGCTGGATGGCTACCTAGCTACTGGTCAAGACGAAATGGAAGGAATTTGATATTTTCATATTAAAATTGTTATTTAATATGTTTTTCTAATGTCCCTTTGACATGAAGGCTTAATGAATGAAGGTAGTTTTAAATTAATTGCAAAGTAAGAAAATCTAGCTAAAATGACCCTAGCTTCTCTGGCAGTGTTGTTTCATACACGTGGAGTTCCAAGTTCTTATGCCTTCAAATGAAGATAGATAGGTTGCTGATTCCTTAGAACCAACCTCCTTAGAAGCCTTTATTATCATAGTGCGTTCAACAAAGTAGTATTGCTTAAGGACTTATCTTTTTTTGGTACAGTACTCAACTATCTGGAAGAAAAATTCCTACGAGTCGTGAAATGCTTCAATGGTGCCAATAATTTCCATCGATGTTGATGCCATTATTTCTGGTAGACCTTAATGAATAGGCTAACTGCAGTATTATTTATTTATTTTTATTTTGAAATGGGACTGCAGCACAGCTTTACAGACAATGAGAGACTACTTTTGAATTCATAATGTTTAATTGCTGTAAAACCCAGTTGTGACAGAAAGGACAGTACTCATCACAGGAGAAACAGGCAACTGCATTGCTCTAATGCAACATGATGGCAGATAGCTGCAGTTTATATGTGAGCTGGCATTTTTATCTTTAACCCTTTTTTTGGTTTCTCATAATTTTCTCAAACCATGATATGCCTAGTTGAAATATCTTTTCTGGTATCAATTGAGAAGTAAATTATTTAATTTTAAAAAGTGTACATAAAAAGGCAAAGAGAAAAACAGAAGTACAGAAGCCATTCTAGAACACGTTCTTGAAGGCAAAAATGCATAGAATAAGGTTCAGCAACTTTGTTTACTTCAATAAATTTCATTTTCATTATTTATTTAAAAAATAGCTTTTTAAAAAAATAACTTAGAAATTATATGAAATATGTTTTCTTTGGAGACTGTGCAGCATAGACTTTGGATCTTTACTGGAGTGGATATCAGAATTTACAGACATGTGAACTGAGAAATCATTGTGAACAAGATTGGAAGAAAAAAGAAGGAAAAATGAAATGAAAACTTCTAACTTTTAATACTGTATCACAGAACAAGATTGTCTATATATCAGTTTCATTAGGTATTGTCTTCAGGATAAACATATAAAATAGTATTAAGGCAAAGAAGTTTTTGAATAATGAAAGATAGAAACATAAAAAGATAGAAAGAAAGAATTTTGTGGTAAGCAGTCTCATGAGGGGACTGTAAATAGTTCCTAAAGGGAAAAACAGAACTGCAACCATAAATTCTGTTGCCTGTCCTAGATGATTGTTTTTGTAGAAAAATAAAGATTTATTATCTTGCATCTGCCAGGAACCACCACAAGAAAGAGATGAAGACTTAGTGATTGCACATAAGACATTCTCAAAGAACTACCTCTATACTCACATTCCAATATAACTTCCTATGTCATGATAGGTAGAATATGTCCAATGACATAATGACTCTTGATTGGGTTGGTGATTTATAGATGTAGAACTGGGATGAGGCTTTGGAATAGTTAGTCGTCAGCAGCTATTAGCAGAGATCTGAAAGATGGTAGAGTTACTGACTTGGTAAGGAGGATCTCAAGTGGAAGTTTGAGGATTATAAAGAGTATATTACAGAGAACTCTAATTGTGGGTATGTTTTCATATTTGTTTTAAGCCTATTATTATGACATAGGGAATTATGTATAATTATAATAATTCAGGTGTTTCTACTTTACATACTCATGCAAAGGCTATTAATAACCTGTCAGAAACCCTTGAGACAGGCAGAAGTGAACATGCTGATTAAGTCTTGAACCTTGCTAATGCGATCTCTGCTGGCAAAGAGAGAGAGATTTGTGGTCTCACGACCACTGTGAGGTCTCTGTGGCCAAACTTAATACTGTGGAAAGTGAAATAAGAGCTCCTACTTTTAAACTGAAAATGCTGTAATATATGCTAAATCTTATTTAGGACTTCCAAAATCTGCTTTGAACTCCTAGAACTAATGTGAGAGAACATAATAAAACTGAATTATATCAACATAGTTCAACATAACTGTTTGTTTTCTGGTTTGTTTGTTTGGTTTGGTTTGGGTTTTTTGGGGGTTTGGTGGGGTTTTTTTGTGGGTTTTTTTTTTGGGGGGGGGGGGCAGCTGGGGAACAGTTGACTTCATTTCATTTACTGTTTCAAATTTTATTCTAACCAGGAACTGAAGGTGACAGACAGACCTACTGAAACTTTATTTAGAATCAGTGACAGTGGTCAGAGTGACTATGCTGAGGAATAAAATAGTGGTAAAATTATAGGGGTAGATTCTGAAATCTGTTTGCTCTTCTTACTCTAAATGTTACCTATTTTGCAATTTTTTTTTTTAAAATATATGATTTAAATTGAGTTATAATTCCATGGTTGCCTATGTGCAGATAAAATAATACTTCTTTCAATCCAAGACACCATAGGAAGCTAGGCACATAATGTTTACAGGTATTTTATTCAAAGACTAAAAATGGATATACTTGAAAGTTGTTTATGTTTGACAAAAAAATATTGGGAAATGGGAATAAAATCTTAGGCTGCTTGTATTTGCATTCAAAATGACATTGACATACAAACCCCATCATTTTTAGTAGTGCTGATCAGTCTAGCTGTTATAAAGCAATACATAGATGTATATTCCTATTTCAACCTCTACTTTTTCTATTTCTATTCTTCTATTTCTAGTTTAGTTCTCTTGGATGCCTATTTCATTGAGAAGAGAAGTTATGGCTGATCCAGTGTTATGAACTCTGAGTAACGATTCCCTTCTTATCCAAGTGTGCTTGTTTTGAGAGGTTCCTCATCCCTGAACTTGGAATTCTCTTAACAAAAGATGTATTTTGTGCTCAGATAATGTGAGGTGCAGAAGCCATTTTCTGGCATTTTTCCCTTGTGAGTGAAAAGAAGCAATTTGATACACAGAATACTCAGCCAAGGCTTTTAACTGGAAGGTTGGGCAGAAAACCTATGGAACAGCAAGAAGACTGCCTAAGATTTAGTAGACTGATATATCAGATAAGGAATAGCACTTGGCTCTTAACAAGTTAAATTATTACTCCAATTTATAAACAGAGAAAGTGTGAGAGATGTAGTATTTTTTCATTACTCTTAGGTGTGCTGGCACCATACAGAGAACATGAAATAATACTGAGAGTTCACATCAAATACAGTTTTGAATTTGACCTGCTTTTAGGGCTACATGATGTGTATGAATCCAGTATATTTCTTCTCTCATTAGAAAGACAAAGTGTTTAAGCTAAATTCTTTTCTGTATCTATATGTAGAACTAATGCACCATAGCATTTCAAAGCACTTGGAGAAGAAAATACTTGCACTTGGGTGAACAGGAAATCTACATTTAATAGCTAATGAAGTTTGGGATATTGGGGCAGCCTATTAACTTTTTTCCTAGAATTATCCTAAATGTGAAGAAATGTAGTTGAGTGGGTTTTTTCCTCAACTCTGTGTACACAGTTATAACAGTATACCAACATATCATTTTTGATGACTTGCAGAAGATATTGTCTGTTTCTTATTGGTTTTGTTTACCTCCATTTCACATATGTTTTACATTAGTGTCTGAAACACTACTAACAGTTCTCTGGGAATTATCAAAATAATTTTGTGTGTTCTCTGAGATGTAAGTTAAACAGAAATTTAATATTGGTTGAAATAAAGCACCAGGCTTCTAAAGTGTGTTTATTTCCCCAGAGCTGTATTTAGTCCTATATTTTCAGACCTATGGTTTTGCTGTGACACATTTTAAAAATCAGAAAATTATCTGCTAAAACAGAACCCATACTGTGATTTAATATGATTACTAGTACACTGCATGATTCTAATCTGCTGCAATTATATAATATAATTTCATGAAGCAAGATGGATCTTCTGATCCTATTATGGTTTGACACAGGAGGTTGTCCTGCAGGCGAAAAAATATTCATTACTGCTGTATCAGATAGATTTCATGTCAGACCAAAACATGATTAAAATTTCTGAAGACAAATAAGAACACATATAGAAAATTCTTTCTGTATTAATGTTCACTCACAAAATATCACAGAAAACTTATTCTACTGTATACAAAGCAAAATATTGCATCTGGACATGGACTAGCTCTTGGCTAGTACCAGATAGAAAGAGCATGCATATCCTGCTCGTATTTATTTACTTTCCAATTATGTAATGGCCTTAGTAGGAAATAATTCTCATACTCCTAATACATTATGATATAAAAGCATCTATCTTTGTAATCATCTCCTAAAAATGAAGACTGCAGAAGTTTTGCTTTGAATTCTGTTCTTTATCAAACCCAGACATCACTGAGAGAATTAGGCTTGTGTCCTGAAGATTTTTATAGGCAATATGGCAGATTATTAAGTATAGACTGTTTGATTAATAAACTGACTGTAGTAGTAGAACTTCATTTTGGATTTAATGATTTATTTGAAATTTACTCTTTGTCATACAACTAACAGGGACTACTACAGTCCTGTAAAAGTAATTTTAAATGGAGTGGCAACTTGTAACTTGTGATTGCTTTGCTGTCTTGAATTTGTAGAATTAGTAAATCCAGTTTATTTTGACTGTTACAGAGATGAGTAACTATAGTAACATCACCATGAAGAAACTCCTTATAAAATCAGTGTTCCAGAAAAATAAATCCTGTCCTCTTATGGTACCATATCTAATATAATTTAAAATATAATTTTGAAACAAGAGGGCTTATTAGAATTGCCTTAAAAAAATTACTATACAAAAAGCCATTGTTGATGGATGTAACACTTCATTGTAACAATGCGTTGTTTCTGTATGCAGGTTTAGGTATGAGAGTGGTTTTTGTGTGACTGTGTTTGTTAACTCCCTTCAAATCTGTTCCTTACCCACTTCCGAGTAGTTACAAAGAGGAGGTGGAGGTACGCTTAACACTTAATTCTGATCCATGCCTCCTTTCTCCAACAGCCTCCAGGAAACTCACAACTATTTTTCAAGCAATTCTGAATGGCACCTGCAGTGCCCCTCTCCTGTGGTGATCTAGAGATGTGTTTGCTCGTTCACCAAAGACTTCTGAAGAGTAGGCCCAGGGGTGCCTAAACTAATTATAGTTAGCTTAGGGTGAACAGTGGACAATCACACAGATATGTGCATGTAGCCATATATATATATATATATATACACACACACACACACACACGTATATATGAGCAGGTACTGCAGTCAGAGTCTGTTTCAGGACTGGGAAAATTGCACTTTTCAGCCATGGATTAGAAAAGGCACCTAACGGACTTGTTGAGTGCACTCTTAATAACACTAAAGGACATGAAAATACATCTAGCCTTGATACCCGAAGTGCGTGCCAGGATACTTAAAATTTTCAGAAGCCAACAAATACTCAAAATTGGTTGTGTCTGTAATCTTACTTTCTCTCTCTCTTTTTTTTTTTTTATGCTGTTATTACACAAAAAAAAGCCACCCCAGTAATAGCAAGTAACAAAGAAGGAGGTCTTCAGATATAGTAAATATTAAAGAACTGTGAGCAGGTAAGCAGATGAATAGGATTCAGCTCAAACTGGAGAACAATAACTGCAGTTGACGTCCACTGATTGTACTCACCCACAATCTTTCCTGTAATGAATAATCCCACAGAAATAAAATTAAGTTCTCAAAATGAATAATGCAAATAGTGTATTCTACTTTGGGTGAGATCGTAAGTGTTGGGATTTTTTTTGAAGAATAACATTTTTGGAGCCCATGAATAGCATTAATAATTTTAATAATTAATACAAGTTGAGAATTATAATTTGAAGACTTTATGGAGTGTTTAATCAATTAAAATGCACGTGGGATTTTTTTATCTTCTTAAGACATCGCTAACATTATGAAAAGCAAGCTGATATCACCTTCCTGTAGCTTATCCATCATTTTTAAAGGTGTTAGGAATGCTGGGTTGTGATAGTTTGTGGAAATTCTTTACACATGCTTCATACATACTGGTTCAAATTGGTTGGTGTGCATGTATCTTGCTAGAAGGCAAGCACCAGTCTGCTCTCTCTTTTGCAAAAAACTTTTTGGGCTAAAAATCCTGAGAGATTTAGAGTGCTGGAGGTTTAGAGCCAGACAAGGTCAGCAGTTTAAGGGCTTCTCCTGTAAAATGTGATCATTCTGGCTCACATCCTAGCTGCCATCAAAGGAGACTGGATCCTTGAAATTGTTCACCTTGGCAAACAACTTGCCCAGTGGACAGTTGTTCTGAATTAATTCTGATGGAGAAGTCACCCAAACCCTATCAATTATGGGACAGCAAGGACTTTCCTCAAGAACTGTTTGGCGATTCAGCCCCAGAAAAAGCTGTTGAGTGTCTGTGTGGACTCACATAAAAGGTTCATTTAGACCAATATCCTTTTTTTGACAGCAGGCAGTGATGCTTTTCCGAATTTTTCTCCTGACCCTCGGCCTGTTGTGGCCCTGAGACTTACTGGGCCAGAGGTCATTTTTGGTTTTGATAACATTTAATGTATTTTTCTTCCATCAGTCAATCCTTTTTAGAGACAATGTCAATTTTTGTCACCTACAGTATCCTCAAGGAAGGAGTTTCACAGCTCAGCTGTGCGTTGTGTGCAAAGGGAAGCTCTTCACTTTGGCTTGTGTTGTCAGGCATATTTGTTGCCCATGGTTCTAATACTGGAAGATGAAGTGAGCTTTTTACTCCACGTCACACGATTTTATAACCACACCATTCTCCTCTCTGTCATATCTTTAGCCTGGAGACACTATTTAATCTATTTAATCATTCCCTGTACAGAATCCCTTCCAAATCCTTAATTGTTCATACCACTTTTTTGCCTTGCAAACTCTATTTACCCTTTTTTATGGAGAGACCCAAATCCCACACAGTATCTCAGAAGGCAATGCACTATGGATTTACACCATAGCATAACGATGCTTTCTATTTTGTTATCCGTTATTTTCTTAATAATTCCTAACATATACTTTCTTGTCTTGACAACTATTAAATGACCTTTTTCAATCCAACTATCTTTCACAGCCCCACAATCTTATCAGATTAGAGCACAGCACTCCATAAAGAAAATGTGACTTGTTTTTACCTATGTGCATAATTTTTAATTTATCTACATTGAATTTCATCTACTGTTTTATTGCCCAGTTACTCACTATCAAGAAGTTCTTCTTTATAATCAGTCCCTGTCTTTATTATCTTGAATAACTTAAGACCATCAGCAAAAATTTCTAACCTGACTATTCATCTCTTTGCTACACCATCATGAATGTATTACATAGCACAAGCAAGAACAAATGATGACTTTGTAAACTGTATGTTATGAAAACTACTTAGGAAATTTATTTAGAAAATTTAACTATTTAGGAAAAATAATCATGAGAATATTTTACCTTTTTGCCATGATTTTCTAAGAATCCATAGGCAGGACAGGTTTTTGCAGGCAGAGGTAGTGTTCTTTAGTAGACCTACTAATATTCTTGAGGAAAAAAAAATTCTTGGGCATGCACCCAAGGTCTCTACCAGGTCTCAAAATAGAAGTAGCAGCTTTCAAAACAAAATACATGTTAAGAACAATTAGTCAGAATTTACTTAATTACATATCAGTTAAGCTGTCTCTAGAAAAATAGGTCTTGTTACCTAGGAAGCAGAGGGAACATTGGGAAGGTGAAAAGAATTGAAGGGAGAGAAAAACAGAGAGGGAAAGCAAGAACAAGAGAAACTGAGAGAGATGAATAGACACTTGTCACTTAAGGGAAAGAGACTGGTAGTGTGTAGTCTGTGGAATATGGAGCGGTCAATGCTGGGGTGAGACATTATAATATGCTATAGAGTTCTGAGGCTTGTCTTTAGAAGGTGTTTGTTATGTTGCCTTTATGGAGATTAAAACTCCTCCACAAAGGTGGAGATGGAGTGATTGTTTTCTGGGAAATGCATAGCCCGGATGTATGAGCTCATGCTAGTGCATAATGGTTGCCTAGTATCAACTGCATATATGTCTTGATGACGTCTGGTGCACTGGGTGAAACATTCTACATTTTCCATGTGCGGGTGTAGCATCCAGAGATGCTGATGGTTCTGCTGCAGGGAGTATTCATAGCAAGTAGTACAGACATGTCAGTGGGTCTCAGTTTTGCTGCATAGGTAGTCTATATTCAATGTACTTGGCATTATGGGGAATTTGCTTCTGTTGATTGATTTCATGAGGCTGAGAAGCTGCTTAAAGGCTCAAGAATGTGGTTGTGGGAAGATTTCTTTCCGGGATTTTCTTCCAATAGAGGCTGTTTAATGAGTTTCTGTGCAACTTCCAGGGTACAATGGTATGTACTAAGTAGGATTATTTTTTTTCCTTGTAGCTAGCTAACTGTTCATGTGGTGTTCCAGGGACACTGTTAGAAATATGATCTGTTTCTCTAGGCATCCTTGTTGAATTAAGGTCCTCGTTTATTTACTAAGGTGGCTATCACAAACCAAATGCAATGGTATAAGAGAGTTCACCTCTACCTTTTAGCTTTTGTTGTATATTTCAGATGGTAGATGATATATATAATAGGTATTCTGGCATGCAGGTTTCCTATGTATCATAGTTTGTAGGTTGACATTGTTTATGCCGACTGTACTGTTTAGAAAAGTGAGATTGGTACAATAGTATTTTGAAGATAATTTGACAGATGGGTGCAAATAAACTTGTGGGGAAAAGACTAAAGGAGTCCAAGTTTCTAGGCCAGGTAATACAGATGACACCTGTGTACCTTAGATTGTTTTTTGGTACTGTTATTTTAAAATCCTTCTTGAACATAGCTCATAGGGTCATAGGCTGGGGGCCCATTGTAGTGCTTATATTTATGCCCGTACCTGTATCACAGGTGACTCTCTCAGGTGTGCACATGGGTACGTTGAATGTGCTAGCCTCATAGTGGCACTGTTCCAAGATTTCCCTGGAAGTTGTACCGAAAAACTTCTCCAGCTTCCTCTTTTTCAGCAAAACTGGAGCTACTAGGCCAGAGGCAGGACTGTACATAGAAGTCACAGAAATTCCCTGCCTCCACAGAGCTCCTCTGGTCCTACAGGTCAGGAAAAATTCCTTTCCCTTGAGAATCATGAGCTGCCTGCTATGTGTGCACATATATCACCTGTCCATCGGGAAGATAACCACATGCAGTAAAATAAGAACCTCCTGTACTTCTCCATGCAGTTCTTCTACCTGAAGGAAGATATAGTTGTTTTATTTAGTCCCTTGTTTTCTTCTGTGCCCGTATGTCTCTTGCCCTCTTTTACGACTTGCCTTGAGGGATGGACAACCTGCTGATCTCCTTCCTACAACAGTTTAATTCCTGGTTTTGCTCACTTCATTTCCAGCAGTCTGCTTGCTCCAAGCATTTCATCTCTCCAAGGCCTGTTAGTTAGAGTCTGCATGCTAAGATGTATTTAATGATCCAAAGATGGAAGGACTATTCTTAGTCTCCATTTTGATCTTGCAACAGAACAATCCTAAGGAAGAATTTGACTTATCTAATTTTGGACATCTATGTCTGAGTCAGTTGCCCATATTACTTTTGTGAGGAGAGTAAGACTTGTGGTGTGTCATTCATTTGATATACTTCAGATGCCTACCTTGAGATGAGATAAATCATTTAGTAGCAGTACAACTTTCTCCCCACTTGTTATCAAACAAATCTAGGAAGGTAGCTCACATGTAGATGTCTACATTGTAGATGTCTTAAAATAGATGAGACAGACAGATCCTATTACCTGGGTCTTTGACAATAAATTGGCCATTTGAACAGAGGGGAACTTGGCCAAATGAATTTTTCTTCAAATTCCAAAAATAGCAATAAACTTGAAGTGAGGAAATTATTCATCTTCTGCCACATGCCTGAAGTTCTTTCCTATAGATGTACGAGTTTTGTGTAGTGACAGTGATTGTAAGACCATTAAACTCATTAATTTAAAACATAGAAGTAAATAAAATCCTCTGAGATGAATCCTGAATATTCTCTGTTCCTTTTTATCTCCAACTAGTAATTTCCAATATTTACAACAAACACACAAAGCAAAATAATAATAATAATAATAATAATAATAATAATAATAATAAAAAACCAAAACAAAAATAACTTCTCAGAAACTGCAAGCAAGGAATTTTATGGAAATTGAGTGTGTTCAAACAGATTTTCAAGTAAGTAGTCAGGACACAATGAATATTGTCTAACATATCCAAATTGTGCAGGAAGAGAAGGCAGAGGAAAATAAAATTTTGGAATTTATTGGAATTTCTAATGCTTTCGTTGAGGCTTTCGGTAGCTGGCTGTCAACACCTGGATTGTAATAGAAGATCTTATCTTTTTATTCAGAAGTTTGGCTGTCAGAAGGCAAATTCTTTATATTGATTGTAAAAACACTTAGCTGAATATGATTCTCCGCTTACTTGTTGAAATCTACTATCAATATCAAACTTTATTGAAGACAAAATATAATTCACAGTTTTAGCTCTTTCATCTTAATATCACAGCCTTTCATTCTCACAGTCAAGCAATTTTAGGCTAAGAATGGATTTCGTGTTGCTGCTTGGTCCTTCAAACTCTGGTATTTAACTAGTGTGTGGAATGGAGCTAACTAGCATTAGACATTCGTAGAACACTTTGTGCTGGACTAAAGGAAACAGAAGTCTTGTCAAGATGGCTGCAGAACAGTCCCTTCTTTTTTTGCAGTTAGATTCCAGTGAGTCTGAAATGGGAAGACGACTATGCTACAATAAACAGGTCTAGAAAGGGGGGATTAGGCATTGCACCTGCTTCAGCACGGCGCTGCGGAACTGGCTGATCCCAGGCTGTTTAGCCTCCAACTCCAGTAACATCGTCTCAGCAAACTTTGTAGAGACCTCCTTTTCTTCTAACTCTATTTGCTGCAGTGTCTCCTGCTTGTGAAAAACAGTGGGAGAATGTGGGAATCTCTGAAATATCAGCAAGCATAAAGGCGAAATTTGGCCCTAGGGTCCTCTGACTGCAGAGGTATTTAGCTTAGGTTTAACCCTGTGGCTACTGATAACTGAGCTACAGAGAAGTCTTGCTGTACTGCATGAAAAGGAAACATAAGGTTTTTATACTATTTTACTTTTGCATCAACTTTCCATCCTGATTTGATTTACCGCTTGCCAAAACAGGTGTGCCGGGAGCTTCAGAAGTCATTGTTTTCCACAACTGCGTGGCAATTGGCATACAATCGTGTGTAGTAGAGGCATTTTTTGTGAAAGTTGTATGCACTTCTAGAGCTCTTCTGGGACATGTGCCCAGTTCTGTGATTTGTTTTTAGCCCAGAATGAAGGATGCAGCTACAACTGTGCTTACCGCAAAATAAGGTGTCTGCAAGAAATCTTGAGAGTTTCTGTATCACATGTACCAACCCTTAAGGAAGAGTCCAGCACTGGCCAAACAGGTAGCATTCTAACCATAGACAAGTCAATGAGAAAATTATAGATATCCATAGATTTGTTGAGTCAAGCACTGCTACATTTCTAATGCAACAGTAGTGATTCATAGAAGAAGTGAGTCCCACTCTTTCCCAAACAGAATGATGGAGCGTGGATAATGGAGTTACCAGCTCAGCAACTATTTTCTGTGAAGAATTTTGTGCTGATGCATTTACAAAGTCATGGAAAAAAAGTCCTCATATAAAGCAAATTCATGGCCTGAGATCTCTGTTATTATACAATATATATAATAACGGATATACTACTAACTAACATATATTTTTATCTACTTCACAATTTAACCTGGCCATTAACAGGCAATCGAATCATGTCTGTAATTGAAATACAGGCAGCTGTTCTTATTCACTGAATTTCAGACCGTTGCAGTTTGACCTTCCAAGCTTGTTTGATTCTAGCTTATTTCTAACTTATTCTTTCCTCCCTATTCCTTCTTCCCTCTGTTGGTCTGCACTTTTTCACTAGGTCAGAAAAGAACTGAGAAGCTATAGTCATATTACATAAGAATGTGAGGGAGCTTTTTTCATCAGACATCAGCCTGTTGATGAATTGCTTACAGCAGCTCTAATTTAAACTAATAGCATATGCTGGAACCAAGACAAATTATGAAGTGTCCAGCAAGTAAGGTAGAGAACATGAACGTGCACTGAGAAGGAGTTTTAAAATGCATGTGGTGGATTAAATGAATTATGGCATTCAGGCAGAGCATGACAGTTCCTCTGATGTTTTGAAGGACTGCTGTAAGTTAAATAATGGAAGACATTGGATGTATATTGAAAAGAGTCAAAACTAGGAAAAGTATTGAACTAATAAAATAAGAAGTTCAGAAAGTCCAAGAAGAAAAACTTGAAAAATGAGACTATGCAGATAACCTTCTCCTCCCCATACCACCCCCACCCAAAAAACCCCCACCGTAACCAACCCCAAACAACAAAACAAAACAGACAAACAAGCAACCAGGGAATCATGAATCAGCTCACCAGTTCTCAAGCGAAGGAGCAATCAGAATCTCTGCAACCTGAGTGAGAAGAAATGGCAAGACAGTGGAAATTTCTGTTTTCAGCTAGGTCGTAGTCCCTAACTCTGGAGCCAATGATGATAAAATATGAAACTGAAGACATTCTTTGCCAATACACCAGAAGAATCCATGACCTGCTGCAGTTCAAAACTCAAGGTACAGCCCCACCAATGCTGACTATAGAAGGACAATCAGAGGCCCAGCAGTTCTGCTGGCCACACTATTTCTGATACAAACCAAGACACTGTTGGCCTTCTTGGCCACCCGGACACACTGCTGGCTCATATTCAGCTGGCTCTTGACCAATACCCCCACATCCTTTTCTACTGGGCAGCTTTCCAGACTCTCATCCCCAAGCCTGTAACGTTGCATGGGGTTGTTGTGACCCAAGTGACTGGCCACTTGGCCTTGTTGAATCTCATACAGTTGGCCTTGGCCCATCGATCCAGCATGTCCAGATCCCTCTGCAGAGCCTTGCTACCCTAGAGCAGATCAAAACTCCTACACAACCTGGTGTCATCTGCAAACTTACTGAGGGTACACTTGATCCTCTCATCCAGATCATTGATAAAGACATTAAAGAGAACTGGCCCCAGTACCAAGCCCTGGGGAACACTGCTTGTGACTGGCCACCAGTTGGATTTAACTGCTTTCACCACAACTCCTTGGGCCCAGCCATCCAGGTAGTTTTTAACCCAGCAAAGCGTATGCCCACCCAAGCCATGAGCAGCCAATTTCTCCAGGAGAATGCTGTGGGAAATGGTGACAAAGGTTTTACCAAAGTCCAGGTAGACAACATCCACAGCCTTTCCTCATCTTCATCCACTAAGCGGTTCACCTTGTCATAGAAGGAGATCAGGTTGATCAAGCAGGACCTGCCTTTCATGAACCCATGCTGACTAGGCCTGATCACCTGGTTATCCTGTACATGTTGTGTGATGGCACTCAAGATGATCTGCTCCATAACCTTCCCTGACACCGAGGTCAGGCTGACAGGCCTGTGGTTCCCTGGATCCTTCTCCTGGCCCTTCTTGTGGATGGACATCACATTGGCTAACCTCCAGTCAACTGAGATCTCCCCAGTTAGCGAACACTGCTGATAAATGATGGAAAGTGGCTTAGTGAGCACTTCTGCTCCCTCAGTACTCTTGGGTGGATCCCATCCAGCCCCATAGACTTGTGTGTATCTATGTGGTGTAGCAGGTCACTAACCATTTCCCCTTGGATTATGGGGGCTTCATTCCTCTCCTTGTCCTTGTCTTCCATCTCAGGGGGCTGGGTACCTGGAGAACAACTGGTCTCACTGTTAAAGACTGAGGCATGATACTTCACGTGAATGTGAGGGCACACCTCTGAACAAGTGAGAAGATAATGTGATGGGCAATGGAAAACTAATTACATACAGAGCACAAAGAGATGCTGAAATCAACAGGAAGAAAAGACACCAGGTCACTCTTCCTATTCTTCTTCCCCTAGATTATTGCAGCACTTATCTTTCGGGTTAACATAACAGAAACCTCATTCCCTTAAAGGAAAAATCATAACAGTGATGATTTGTGATCACTATTGAAGTATTAATTATTTGCTTCTATCTGAATAGAACTGGATTTGCTTTGGTCTACTGCATAAGTTCCTAATCCTAAAATGTTGTGAAAAAAATGAGGACTTTCAAACAGGTCAACTGCCTTGCAGAGCAAGTTCTCTGCTGATAACTTCCAAAATAGAGTATGCAACATGGTTTACCCTTTCTGCTAATACCCGAAAAGTGACATTTGCTGCAAGAAACTAGGTTGCTCTAATGAGCTTAGAAAAATTATCTTAATTTATTAACTTTAATGCATGATCACCTACAGAACTGTTTGAAAGTTTTTAATCAGCTGCTTTAGTTCAGGGCCATTATTGAAGTGACAGAGTTAGCAAGGCTACTGGTCTCATGAAAGCGAGATTGGTACAAAGACATACAGAGAAGAAGGATTTCCCCTGCCAGTGGGAAATAGGTTATGGAGAAGACTTGGACTAGCCAGAATAAGGGACTGGAACAGAGAATGGGTATGTGGGAAAGAGGCTGGGAAGGATGTTAGGCAGATATCAGAAGCAACTATGAGTGCAGGAGAGACCTGAGCTGGCAAACCGAGAAACCAATGAAATTTCCCTGCCTGTGTTCTCTTAGTTCAGCTAGCTGATCAATGAAAAATAAATCTTTCAGGATAGAGTATTCTAAGGGCAGATAACACTTTTTATCTTCATCAAACTATTTGTATTTAACTTGAGAACTGAATATTTTACAGCTTTTAAGGATACAAAAGGAAACAAGGATTCTTCCACCGGTAGCTGAGAATGCTTTAAAAACTGCATCTGTATTATAAAAGGAAAAAAAAAAATCACAGAAGTCTGTGCCTTTGGTTTCCTGTGACAGGTTAATCTAAACATGAATCCATTGCCCATATAGTATGAATGTGATTATTTAATATTAGCACCTGCCCCTGAGCTTCTTAGCATAATCATAATGTGTCCTTAGGGGTTATTAAAATTGCAGAAAGTTTAGTCAGTGTTTCCATCTTTGCTTTATGAAAATGTATTAAATTATGAGCATAGAAAAAAATTAATCAGGACATGAACTTAGCTGCTATTAATTTAGCTAAGCAAATTAAAAAGGAAAAATCCAAAGACATTTTATAGTGATCAGTAGTAGGCAATTTTATTAATGCCACATTTGAAAAACTACAGTAATTCAGGCTGTGCCATTCTTCAATATCACCAGAGAAACCACCAGGTGAAATCTGCCAGAAAATCAGTTGAAATGTGTTTGAGGAATATACCTGGGGAACAAGGTTTCATGAAGTCTGGGATAGAAAGGAGAGGAAACAAGATTCTGATATGCAAATTTAATATAGATTTTTCTAAATGACTGTAGCCTTCTTCAGCATATAGCAATTCCTATTGAAGGATTGAGATAATGTTCTGCTTTATAAGATTTTGCAGCTCTTTGAGTCTCAAGCCCCAAAGCTGCTCTTCTGTGTTGTACTTTGAAGAAGGAAGAAGTGTAAAAACTGCTGTAAAACAGTTGTTGGTCATACCTCAAGCTCCTATTCCCTTGCATAAAGGAAGGTCCACAAAGACTGTCAACAGTTCTGGGGGCATGTGGCCATTCTCAGCTGCAAACAGTCAACAGGGGGTGAGTCATTATATATATATATATATATATATTCACTTTGTCTGATCCATTTCACATCAAAGCTGATGGAAATTGCCCATTAGCAATTAGTGGGCACATGCCTGGGACAAAAAGCTCACATTGCTAATAACTTTGCCTAATTGCTATTTCATGTATCCAGCTATAACCAACACATAGATTTAAAACAATCACCAAAAAAAAAAAAAAAAAAAAAAAAAGGATGAAAAAGCATTAGACATGTTTTCTGGAATTACCAAAAATATTTTTATGCAAAAGTGCATTAAAATCACTAAAATTCCCTCGAACTTGGGAAGTTAATGAGCACTTGCTCTAAAATAAAATGATTTGTGATTTATTTTGGAAGGCATCATGAATCTGATTTCATTTATGTTAATTTTTCACAGATAAATGATAAAAATCTGCATCTCAGAATAAATGGTTGTTGAATAGCTAGACTAACATTTACTCACATATCAACTTAATTTGCATACAATTAACTTGAAAGAAAAAAAAAGGAAAGGTAAACCACTGGATGGCTAGGAATCAGTAACTATTAAGGTATGTCAGAACACCAATACCAAAAATAATATTTGATGGTACACTTACTTTTAATGTACATATTTATTATTAATACTTGTTATGGAAAATTTCATGTACCCCAAACACTTCTGCTTCAGGCTGAACTCATGTATATACAAGTTTAAAATCAAAGTAGCACATACTATATATGTATATATACCCATGTTTTTCAATATTAGCTTTTAGTCTGTGTTCATTTCCCCTGCCTCATTAAACATAACAGGAATGGATAGTGAAATGTAATTAGGATATTATATTTAAAACAATACAGTAAAATATTACATGCCAGAGAATGTTGTATCTCAAATTTATAAGAGTGCACCTATTGTTTCTGGATTATGACCTTATTAAGTTAAAATGCATGGGATCAGTGTTAGACTCTCTTTAAGTATGATTAGCGTCCCTGATTCTCCATTTTTTTACTCCACATATGAATCTGATTTGAAAGGATTCACTGTGGTCATAATTACCTCCTAAAACGTCAATCTGATTAAGAACTTGCCTATGTATCTGAAACACTTCTGACTGCAGAACTGAATGGGCAAAATTTGACATTCATAGACTCAGATGGCCGGTAAATACTTCTGCATACACTTTGTCCAATGCATAACTGGTCATGTGGAGCTTCCCCATAAATATTAATTGGACAATACCAAAAATCTTTTGGTTTACTTAAAGACTATATTGTGTAAAAAAGTAAGAGATCCAAAGATCTCTGCTCTCTTTTCCAAAACTCAGAGTCCCAAAACTCATTGCTGAGCACTCGCACTCGACAAACATCTGACATTTTACAATCTTGCATTTTTCTTTGATGGTTAGTCCTTAACAATCCAGTTTTACACTAGAGTGGAAGATTTTTTTGGGACTGATGTTATCTAGCATACCAACTTGCGATTAAGTACGTGATAACTGTTGTAAGAAATGTTCCCCATCTACTGATGCTAGGAAGCTGGTGAAAACACGTTTGTTCCAGCCACCCTAGTTCCCAAGAAAACTTTTTCCTGGATTCATCTGTCTCAAGAGGGCCTTGGGATGCCTCGCTGAGTGAAGCACTGATAGGTGGATGGGGTTATTAGATTCAAGCAAGTCTTGGCAAACTAAGCTGTCAGTCCATTCCTGTATGAATTGCTCAAGAAGAGGAGTTTCTGGTGATTTATCTTGAGCTACATTATCTGTTTTTTTTTGCCTAGACCAGGAACCAGCTGTGAGTATTGTTTATGACCTTACTGACAATATTTAGGAAAGAAGATTTCTTGTGATGTTTTCCGCATCCTCCTCGTTCCTTCAATCATTATTTATGTGATAGAAGTCTATAGCTGCAAAAGTATTTTTAGAAGAAAAAAAATCTGAATCCATGTTTTAAATCTCATTACTTATTGGAGCTTTAGTCTCAAAATCTTAATGCTTGAAGCAGGTTATAGCTTATTTGGGGGTTGACCTAAAGTTGTCATTATTGTCTAGATATCCAAAGACATTTCACAGAAGTAACAGCTTTCTTTGTTCTTGTTTTCTTATTACAGCAAAAGATAATTATTCTTTTTTTGTAAATGCTTTGCAGTAGATCAGTCGAGAAGAATGTTGCCCCTTTCTTCGTTCAGGGCTACCACTGTTCTTTGCACAGCTTTACTGAATAAAGTGACTCAAAACCAAATAATTCAGGAATGCTGTGTCTTGGCTAACTTTTCAGCTGGGCTAGATATGATAGAATAATATCCGTGTTGTCCTCTGAAACCACCAATGAAAGCCCTATCAAAAAAGAAAGCAAGCCTGCAGCCTGAAGCTAGCAGCTTTGCGATATGGTGTTTACAATTCACAGTACATCTCTTGCATAACAATTTCCATGGCATGTATCTGAACTCAGCATTCTGTGCAAAATCCATGTAGGACAGAATTATGTTGATCTTCCCTCAGTTTTGTATTCTAGACCAAACACTGAAACCTAGTTTTGCTCTGTGATTTTGATAAAATAACAACTGCTTGCGTTCTCTAAGAATTAATTCATCTTGAAACGTGAAGGCTAATTTTAGTGTAATGAAAATAAGGAATAGGAGATTGCATAGCTTTTGGAAATGCTTTTGATCAAGGATTTCACATTAAATACAAATGAACAGATCGATGCAACTTGAGTATCTATTTCCACAGCCATAAGAAACAAGTAGCTTACTCTTTAAGAATTTTTCAAATTTGTTGTGAGAGGAAGTGCTTTTAAAATAGCAGCTTACTTAACACAATGCATTGATTACTATGCTGCACTGCCGAATTCAGCAAAGTATACATACGTCACTCAAAGTTTATTGAAACCTTAACTGAAAACAAATAACTGCAGGCTTGTTCTTGCTCCAGCTGAAGTTACTGGCAAAGTTCATTTAAGTGGAAAGGGTTCAACACTGAGGGCCCTGTGAAGCTTTCTCAGTTAAGAAGAAGAATTATATCTTTTTATTATCATTACTTTGTGTTAGCATTGGGAAGACACTAAATACTTATTTTTAGACACAGTAGTCTTGGAATACTTTTTGAGATAAAAAGGAAGTTATTTTAATGTAATACATGTAGAACTAATTTATATGGAGAGAGGCACTTAAAGCATAAATACATAAGAAGTTACAAATAATATGGCAGGACAGCTGACAGGTGGAACTCTTTCTGGTACACAGGCTGTTCTGGATTTTTCCAGCACAAAATTAGCTCTAATCACACTACTATGGAAAGCTGTGTTTGTGTCACAGATGGCCTTTAGCATTCATTTTCTATAATAGCAGAAGTTTCCTCTAAAAATATTTCTGTTTTTTTCAAAATCATTACTCCTTTGTGAAAGCCCTAGAGCCATGCAGAATTCAGGCAGGGTGATTGTCAAACATGTCTGGAGTAAATAGGTCTTCTGGTAGTAATGATCTGCACCAAGCAGAGTGAAACGGAAGAGTTTAACTCTGTGGCCTACTGGAGTTAAGATTCCCTGCACAAAAACTTTGAAGTCCACAAAGTTAATTTCTTGCTACCTACTACCTTGCTTAAAACTTGGAAGTTTTTTAATAATGATGGAAAAAAAGGCAAAATCTCTCAAGGACTGGAGTGAGGATGATCTCAAGTTTATCTTCATAGATGCACCTAGACTGGAAAACAAGCCAGAGTCCAAGTGGGGTATCCTAGGGAATTACAAATTTCAGAGGACCAATGTTTTGGCAATCTAATGAAATCTTAAGGCTACAGTATATGTAGTAAGACAATAAAGTGTAACTTTGGTAGAATGCAGATGTCTAAATCTACCTAGTGAGTGAGCATTGAGACAGTCCCCACTCTGCTTCTTCCTGATTGCAGACTCTTAAAGTTCACAAGCATCCTTCATTTTAAAACTCCAGATTAGCTTCTAGTTGCCCTTCTATATAATCACAAGTTAAAATCTCTTCTATGACCTGTAAGCTATTTGTCTTTCATATTATTGATTGTTGTCTTGACATACATGTGGACAATAATGGACATATATTTTTATATAAACATATGCTTATATTCATAAGATGCATTTATTTCTAGGAAACAGATGAGTGCTTTTGAGGTGTTGATTTTTTACCTGAAATTTCCAAAATACTGAGCTATAGCACCAACCAACTCAGTCGAGTTCTGTTTTTTCTTTAAAAAAAAGTAGAAATATTTTAGGTAAAGTACAGCCTCTTTATCTGATGTTCCATTCTGTTCCTCAGGCTCACTGTGCACATGCTGACTTCTGTCCTCTAAATGCACGCTGTACGTATCTACTGCTTGTAATGTCTGTTCCTGCCCAAAAATCAGAGCCCCAAACACACTGTCATCTTTCTTGATTTCAGCTGAGATGGATATTGCTGATTTTCTGCTGCCCTCCTATTGCTGGATTTCAGTGTACTGCCCTAAGCTGAAGCAGAACCCAGTAATATATTAGTTGCTACTGCATTTGGAGGAATTGACTTTATTTCTTCTCTTTGAGAGTTGTTAGCAATGTTGCTGGTGCTTGTGGGCCATTTGCTTTCAGGATAACAGTCCGTTCACTTTGTTTTCCTTTAACTGTTCTTTTATCAGCTATTTTACTAGCATCTCTTCTCTCCTGTTGTCTCTGAGGTACTCCAAAATGCTATCATTCACTCTCCGTTTCTCCCACTAAGTAAATTATTTCTGACAGTTCATCCATACACATCTGCTCTGTGCTGATTTATGAATTTTCTAATCTCATGCTGATGGTGGCGTCTCCAGTATCTCACCTGGAATGAGTCATCATCTCTCTTAACTCAATATGACCAAAAATTAACACCTTCAGTTTCTTTCATACCTTCTCTTCCCCTCCATCTCTGTTCCAGTTGACAACTTTGAAAAACAAAACTTGAAGGTTGTGTTTTACTCGTTTACATCAGATAACCATGAGACGTCCCTGTGCTGCTGCTTTTTCGTCGTCAGCATTCCCCCAGTTCACCTCATTTTCATCACCTTATTCCAAATCTCGCATTTAGGCTCTCATAATATCCTCCAATGACTATTGTCATCTTTTTACTTCCTGCTTTCCCAAATGCACGTATTACTCAGCCCTTTATAAAATTTGGTCTCTGAGGTCATGTTGATCTGATTCTCTCATTTCCTTCCTTCATCTTCCAGTGATCTATCATATCTGTATCTGTACCTTATCAATTTCAAAGCCCTGTGTGACTATTCCTCTTTGCAGAGGTGTTTGATGCATTCTTTTCTGTTTGCTTACGCTGAATGCACCATGTTTTAGTTTATTTGAGAAGCTAAAAACCCCAGTGAGGTAAACCTACTGTACCTTTCACTCCAGGCTTGGTCAGGCTTGTCTACAAGGTGACTTAACTGAACTGTAGATAGTGGCTAGTTCGCAGCTGACAGATGTCTACCATATACACTTAGATGTTATAACTGGCATTGATGTCTACGTGGCGGTTTCAGCAGGCGTTGAAACAGTTTGGAGACTAAATGATCCTGTCACTCCAAGACTTGGTCATTGTAGAACAGGCTTGAGGATGCTGATCCCAGACTGCTTTCTCTGTTTTCTGTGTGTGAGTGCATGCTGAGGACTTACCTCTCCGTGCCTGTCAACCTAATGTGGTTCAGAAATGCTGCACTAACTTTAGAAGAAATCACATGCCTAGAAAAAGTTAGTGCACAAATCCTGAAGGTCATAATTTTCCGACAAAAATGTGATGATCTCACCTGTCAGCATTTGTCCTTTGCTTACTTGTGAGAATCAGTGACATCTCTGCTTAAGCCATCAATCCTTGTCAGTAACATATCTTTACTTTACTTTTTTTTAACCTTTACTGTTTGTTCATGCTGCCTACTTCTGCCCTTTAAAACGTGCCAGGTAATAAATATGGTGAAGAATGTTTTTTGGAGGCCCTACTTCAGAGACTGAAATAAAAAACATTTTGGCTATTTTCTAAATAGTTTCACTCAGTTCAGGTAATTCAAAATTAAATCTTACAGTCAGCTATGCAAATTTACCAATCCAAGGTTCTCCACACATGCATTGAGCTCACTGCAGGATCAGGACCCTCAGAACATGCTGCAATATGATTTGACTCTATAACGCACAAGGGATTTAACGACTATTTCTAATACAGCCTCAGCATTCTGACTCATGTTATCGTTCCTGAATAGTGGCTTAGAGAAAGGTATAACTTTGTATTTCAATGATCTTACACACCCTGTTGACAGACACTTCCCAAGGACTTTCCTCTGATAGGAATAATAATGCACTCAGCACCTTTGCCAAGAGGACAAACAGCTGACAGGTGTCAAGGAGAGAGGGAGGCTGATGAGGCATCTGCAAGTTGAATTATGTACAAGCAAGAAAACATGACTAGTTATATCACAGAAGAAAAATGTGAGGTTTGATGAGGTGTAACTCATTTGTGTTTCATACTCCTGGGAAGCAGCAGCAACAAAAAAAGATGCAGTTTCATCTCAATGAGCAGGAAAATGGTGATGCATTTACAACAATAAACAAGACAAAATTAATAAAGACATTAGAAAGACCTATTAGAGCTGAAGTTGGGAGCAAACACCGCCATGAAGATTTGTAGGCTGGAAAAGTGATATGAACTGAATATATAATTAATATTTCTGTTGGCATTTCATACCCCTTGTCTTAATTTGCAAGGTGATTTCCTGCAAATAACTAAATTGATGTTAATTAAACAGTATTTCAGTGAAAGATAAGTGGAATTTTAATACTTCTGACTCTAGTCTTATTGTGCATGTGTGCACTGTGTCCTTGTCAGATTTTAGCTTTTGAATATATCAATTCTAGAGCAAGAACTCTATCTTTTGGATTTTACAGCACACAACACAGTAAGACCTGGTTCTGACTGAGCCTGCTATTGCACAGGGCAACACAAACAGTAGCAAAGCACCGCTAACCAACTGCAAATAAGACACTTTTTTAAGAGAGACTGCACTCTTTTACTAAGCCGATTAAAGGCAGATATGCAGAATTTGACATTGCATTCTGGCTTCTAACACATTACTGAAATGAAAGTTGGGAAAATTAATATAAATTAATCTCACTTTTAGTGTCATTAGGTTTCGCCTTTCATTTTCTGATTTAAGACCTAGGAGAAAAATGTGGAGAGAATAACAGGACAGTTCCTGAAGTCTCCTGCTGTCAGAGGTAAGGTGGTGCAGGACTCACAGTGAATGTCTTAAAGTCTGTTTTCCTCACTGATACTTAATTCCTAGAAGATAAAGTCCTTGCACCCCCATTTCTTCACAGAGCTTCTCCAGCCTTCTCCTGTGTATCTTTAAAAAGAAATCCCCACAGGTATAATCAACAATGAACTATCTTCCTTGAAGAGCTAAGTCTGTGAGCCATGTCTCAGATTTTTCCATCCTTGCCCTCACTTTTTCACTGGAAAGGACGGTTAGACTCAAATTCATTTGCTGAAATATTAAGAGCTTTTGGTGTTTTCATTAAACAGTAGAAATCTGAATCATGTTTTTCAAATATTATAAAATGCCAAACAAGAAAAAAAAAATATATTTAATTTAGAATATGTACATATAGTGTTATAAAACAGTGCCCTACAGAAAGCTTGAAGAATGAGCATGAGATGAGTTCTGGAAGTAACTTTTTCTTATTGAGAACCACTAACGTTCTGACTTCAGTGTTCATCTGGCAACATCTATTATTTTATGTGAAATGTGAACTGGACAGTTTATACATTTTTTTATACTGTACATATTGAATTATGTCAGACCAACACAACCCTTTAGAGACATGGATTTATTTACTTAAGGTCTACAAGCTTTTTTGTTAGTATTCATTGTAAATCATCCCAGGGACCTCTAGTCTCTAGCAATTATTTAAAGTTTGAGATGTATTCAAATACTGTCATGTTTATTTCTGGTATTTATTAATTTTCTCCTTCACTTTTACATCCTCTTGTCTTTTTAATGATGTTGGATGATATTGAACTCATCTGAGCTTTCAATTTATTTTACATCTGTTTTTTTCTCTCCTAGTCCAGAAGGTTTGCGCAGCCACTACATCAGTTTTAATTTTGTCCTTTAAGGTGCTCAATAATCAATAGCATGTACAGACTGTCCTGCTGTTGTGTTGGGGATCAGAAAGGCCCAGCTGCTCTCCAACAGATGGTGAACCAAATGTGATACCAAGGCAGGGCAGGGACCTTGATAGCTGAGGCTCAGCCCCGCAGCCCCAGGTCAAGATAAGCAGGGCTGGCCTGAAAAAGGCAGCCAGGGTCAGTCAAGGGTCCAGGTCACTAAGTAAGTCCATGGTGAAAAGACAGCTCCAAGCTTGAGCTGGGAACAGAATTCAGGATCAAGTCCAGTGATGTAACCAGGGTTCAGCCTACACATCATCAAGTAAGCCCATAGTGATGAGGCCAGTCTGAGGTCAGCCTGGGAAGTCTGTCCAGGGGTCAGGATCTGCATCAACAGGATCCGTGCCCAGGCACAAGCAGAGCTGAATTGAAATGGACACGTGGGGCTGGAGGCCCCAGGTGGGGCTGGTCAGGGCCATTGAGAACTATTAGTGCACACAGGGCACTGACAGCATGTTGAACAATATCCACAGCACACCTCACAGGCATATGGTTGGTTTTTATCTGCTGTATGATCTCCTTGAGCTGTGGGACACTATCATTAGACATACAGATTGTCACTGAAGAGGTGATAGCCCCATTCAAGATAGTGGCTCCTGGCTTTTGCTGAGCTCAGAATAATTCTCTTTTTTTCCCTCCTTGCTCCCCTAAATACAATTGCGGTTGAGTTCTTATGTCAATGTGCATTTTAGTAGGTCCAAGGGCAAATGGTTAACCACTGCAATGAATAGAAGCTGTATAATTATATCATGAAAGAAGAATCAAGCCCACAAATTCATCCTGACAATGGATTTATCTAACCTGGTCTATGTGTCATTTATTTAGTCCCTAAGGAACTGATATACTTGTCCTGGGGTGAGGGAACCTTAACTCCCTTGTGCAATTTATAATAAGGAGTATTCAATGTTCTGAAATTGTTCTGAATTTTATAGTGCTTATAAATTCCATGGTACTTTGAGACATGTGACATCTGGTAAGACTGAAAGCAGATTGCAAGGATGGCATGAACAATTGTTCTGCAAAAAGAAAGGTGTATTGACCCTTAGCAATGCTAAAACCCCAGTTATTTTTAAGAAGGAGTAGACTGTAAGATATAGACAGCAAAAGCCAGATTTGTGCATGTGTGGAACTTACTTTTTGCTATATTTCATGCTGTTAAATTTGGCAGTGTTATAACCACTTAGCAACATGTCAATGACTTAGAAAGGGGGACACAGCGTTCTCCTATTTCCATTGGGACTTCTGCTGTACTACCCCACTAGTGGTAATAAAGGAGCAAATGGAGGACACCAGCCTGTGGGGAAGACATTGGGTGGTGCAAAATCTTCGGCGGCCCTGAGAGGAGACGTTCTGAGGATGCAGATTTACAGTGAGGTTATGGTCCACGTCAAGAACTGTCCCGGGGTGGTGGGGATTAAAAGAGGGAACTCCTGGAGAGAAAATGTATACTATTGGGTTTTGCTGAGTCTATCTCACTTTTTGCCTCTTTCCTGTCCTTCCTGGACAAAATCACCCCCAGTCTGGTGGGTCAGAGTACAAACCACCTACACTTATCCTTTCACTGGTGTTCTACCTTACAGCTACAGCATAGTCACTAGTGTCAGAAAGAGCAAACCCTTGCACTGTGTAGGGACTTTATTTCTGTTGTCTGGGTTATACCATGATCTGTACTGAGATTCAGGCTAATGATCATTGCACAGTTGTATCCTTGGAGGAATATTCCCAAGAAGGAAGTTAATTAGGAAGTGTGCCAGAAATAGTGCTATCTGAGAAAATAGTTTCAAGCTTCTCAGAAAAAGAGACACACAAAAAAAAGACCAAAAAAAAACCACCCCCAAAAAACCCCAGCCATGTCTGGTTTGGAGATGTTCTTTGCTTCTTCTCAGCCTCTATTTTTATTTTTCTATTTGTCTGCTGTTTTCCCCTGCCAAGCTACAGTCCAGCTGGATGCACTTCCCTATAAAACTGTGAAACTCAGTCTACACTATTTTAATTAAGTACTTGAGACAGTTCTGGGCTGTGAACTCTAGTTAGACATCTTCTGTTTCCTGTCATCATAAAAAAGGAGAACCCTCCAATAGCTAGCTGAAGATTATACATGTTTTTAAATTCCACTTTCAGCCCTAATGAATAAGGACCCTGGTTATTTTCAGCACGAGGCTGGAAAGACTCGTATCACTATAAAATCCAAAGGAGGACTGAAATTTACCCTTTTCTCACTCTTTTAAAAATGACAAACATGGGCGGTTTTACTGCATACTGTGTGCATGCTAGAAGGGAAGAGGGAAGGAAACAGGGCCGCTCACAAACGCTGCTCTGACGCAGAACCTCTTCTGTAGCTACTTTCACAGATGATAACGCAAAGATTGCAACTGCTCTTCACTGGGGCAGGGGGATGAGAGAGAGACAGAGTGTGCAGGTTCTTTCTTGATCTCAGTGATAAAGGCCTGACAACAAATGGCTTAATAAAATAGCTGTTTTAATAAGATTTTAATTATTTAAGATTTTTAAGATGATAGAAAAAAAAAGGAATGTAGATAGCAACTAAATCTTACATCACTACAGATGCTGGGAATCCCACATTTGTGCGGCATCGGATGCACCCTGGATGGGTTTTCCCATGCCTCGCTACACAGATCCTGTCTTTTGATGCTGCATCAATGCAATGAGTCGGGAAACTGAGGAGGAACTACCCCAGCACTTCACCCCCGAGGATGTTAAGAGATTTTTAAAGAAGCAAGCTGTAGGACTGGGCATAGTACAAGATCTAAGTAGTGTCTAGATCTTGCTTTCAGTGTCTGCAGGAAACCTGCAATGTGAGCAAAAGAAAACAAGGGAATTGCAAGCACAACTGGCAAGTTTGGAGACCCATTTGCACTCAGGCAAACTGGAAGCTCAATGTAAACAGAGAAAACATCTAACTTTTTTTTCTGCCACAAAAAAAATGATGGAAAAAACATGCCATTGGCATGCTGATTTATTTAAGGCATGCAAATGTTTGACACTTTCACTGTAATAGTGACCTAATTTATAATACTACACAGAGGCTTACCTTTGAAATATACACCTGGACATTAATGTGGTTTATGGTGTTAATGGGCGGAGACTGAAATTTTAGTTCCATATGGATGTACCTAAGTACAAGATGATAATAATAAAAAAAATCACTTTAAAGGAATTCCATTATTCACAGCAATTTTTAATCTGTGGTTTCACATTTTGTAAATACTTTCTTCTCAACCTGTTAGTAAACTGCTTTATAAATCACATAGAGGCTTCTGGCCAGAAGAAAGGAATGCAATTGATCTTGATACCACACAACCATAATGATGCAGACCCTATGCACTAGTCACATATGTTTTGATTTGTGTCCCCCCCTTTTTCCTCACAATACATTATCTTCATGGGTTAAAGAGACAGTGTGGTACAAAAATTTGATTACTCTAAGAAAGTACAATCTAGAATTCAGTAGCATCTGGAAGATACAGTATACTGCCTCCTGAATTTAGAGCAATTTCTAACTTATCATTACTCAGAAGTTTAAAGATCACATTGGAAGACTTAGCATGTAATAACTGCATGCTTCATGATAAATTGTCCATTACTGCAGCATCTAGAAGCAAGGGTTCTGCTGAGAACCAAAGACCCACCCAGGTAGCTTGGTTCAGCTAGCACCTGTAAACTTTGGGTAGTCTAATTGCGGTCTAAAATGGGGAATATCACGACTTTCAGGCTCACTTTTCCACCTTGTCGTGGTTTAGGCCCAGCCGGTAGCTGGGTGCCACGCGGCCGCCCACTCACCCCTCCCCCAGCCGGATGGGAGAGAAGAAGTCTAACAAAAGGCTTGGGTCGAGATAAGGACAGGGGGAGATCACTCACTAATTACCGTCACGAGCAAAACAGGCTGAACGTAGAGAGGAGATTCATCTAATTTATTACTAGGCAAAACAGAGTAGAGCAATGAGAAAATACAATCAAGTCTTAAAACACCTCCCCCCACCCCTCTCATCTTCTCGGGCTCAACTTCACTCCCGGCTTCAACCTCCTCCCCCCTCAGCGGCACAAGGGGGCAGGGAATGGGGGTTGCGGTCAGTTCAGCACACATTGTCTCTGCCGCTTCTTTGTCCTCAAGCGGGAGGACGCCTCTCAACATTCCCCCACTCCAACATGGAGTCTCTCCCACGGGCTACAGTCCTTCACGAACCGCTCCAGCGTAGTCTCTCCCACAGGGTGCAGACCTTCAGGAGCAGACTGCTCCAGCGTGGGGTCTCTCCCACAGGGTGCAGACCTTCAGGAGCAGACTGCTCCAGCGTGGGGTCTCTCCCACAGGGTGCAGACCTTCAGGAGCAAACTGCTCCAGCGTGGGCTCTCTCCCACAGGGTGCAGACCTTCAGGAGCAAACTGCTCCAGCGTGGGCTCTCTCCCACAGGGTGCAGACCTTCAGGAGCAAACTGCTCCAGCGTGGGCTCTCTCCCACAGGGTCACAAGTCCTGCCAGCAAACCTGCCCTGGCATGGGCTCCCCTCTTCACGGGTCTACCGGTCCGGCCCGGACTTGCTCCAGTGTGGGCTTCCCACGGGGTCACAGCCTCCTTCAGGTGCCTCCACCTGCTCCGGCGTGGGGTCCTCCACGGGCTGCAGGTGGAATCTCTACACCCCCTCATCCTTCCTCCATGGGCTGCAGGGGACAGCCTGCCTCACCATGGTTTTCACCACGGGCTGCAGGGGGATCTCTGCTCTGGTGTCTGGAGCGCCTCCTCCCCCTCCTTCCTCACTGACCTTGGTGTCTGCAGAGTTTCTTACATCTTCTCACTCCTCTCTCCGGCTGCAAAAGCTTTTCTTTCAACTGTTTTGTTTTCCTTCTTAAATATGTTATCACAGAGGCGCTGATTGGCTTGGCCTAGGCCAGGGGCGGATCCATCTTGGAGCCGGCTGGCATTGGCTCTGTCAGACACAGGGGGAGCTTCTAGCAGCTTCTCACAGAAGCCACCCCTGTAGACCCCCTACCGCTACCAAAACCTTGCCACACAAAACCCAACACACACCTTTTACCACTTTACTTCTCACATTGCATTTTGAGCTAAAATTGAACATGTGTCATTTCCATTCAGAACCCACTACAACCCATCAGATGACTTTTGCTCATTTGGTGTACCACTGTGAAATTTCATAATTCTTGTTAAGGTGCAAAGTTAACATCCATTTACGGTCATATTTATGGAAGCAACCACAAAAGCAAGCAATAGATCATGCTCCAACAACATGCACTGCATTTTTTTCAAACTGTATGACTGAAGCTACAAATATAGGGAAAATACATACATTTTCAGAAAGAAAAACATATAAAAGTACAATAAAGCAAATAGTGGGTTTGGAGTTTCAGCCAAAGAAAATCGTCTATCATATTGGATCTTTATGTCAGCAAATGTTTCTTTGCTGTGTCATAGTTTGTCCAATGGTGCTCTTCGTTTTAGTTTCAAAAGTGGAGGGGACACTTGCTTTCAAGGGCAAAAAAACCCCTTGCTATAACTTGCTGTAGACGACACTACTAGGTAAAGATGAAATGTTTACTGTTTTCATATTTGACATCCATCTTGTAAGTACATTTAAATATTTCTTAATTACAGAGGCGGTCACACTATGCTATGAAGCAAGGGTTTATTAAGCTTAACCAAATATATAAAAATTAATCGTAACCATTCTGTGCATACTAAAAAGTTCTTCACGTGGCTGAAGCTTGCTAAAAAAATGATGAATGTTCAGAATGTGCTTCTGTTCATCTGTCTTGATTCCAGTGAGCATGTGAAAGTAGTAATTCAGCATACATTAAGCTAACTCAGCAAAAAAATCTGACTTCCTGAGCTGACAAACCAAACTCTTTCAAATTATTAATCTTTTTCATTAGCAGAGGCATGTCAGGTATAATGTAGAAAGAGATGTGGCAAAGGTCAGTAAAAGAAGAGAGTAAGACAGGAAACTTGAATTACTCATCTGAGACAACACAAGTAGTATTTTCACATGCAAGAAGTTATTTTAACCTAAAAAAGCAATAATCCTCATGAAAGAAATGTAAATTTTCGCTTGAAGAGAAATGACACGTTAATTGTCCTCAGATGTTTTATCTAGTTGAGTGGACTAACTAAAGTACTTGGAATGTTGTAACTTAATGCCAAGTTATTATAAAAATTGTTGAGGTCAAGGACCTGAACACTGGGTAAATGACGAAGTTTGCTCAAATCTTTCTCTGCAATCTGCTTATGATGAAGAGGGAATTTTCTCAGATGTTGCTCATATGGCAATGTTTTAGTTTCTGGAGCATTTTTTGGTGAGATGTTATTCTGCTGAAAAAGTATTTGTTCCCTAGATATTTTGAGTGTGTTTTATTTGCAAAATAATTTCTTGCTGTGAAAAAATGTTATGCAGAACAGACATAAGAATCATTGCAATGTGAGGAGCTCAGTTTCCCCTATAGGGAAATAGGTGTTGAACTCACTGGTCTCTGAAGTTTGTGGGGTTTTGATGCATATTTTGAAAGCTGTAAAGATTAATTTTATAAGAATCCCAAAAGTTTGCTAGAAGCTTCTCTTATTAAAGATTAGGATTAATTGAAAATTTTACCCAAAGACTTAGTCCTATCTTTGTTCTCAACTTTGAAATTGAGCTTGTGATGATAATTGTAGTTTCTTTGCAAATATGACTAAAATCTTCTGGTTTTGTGGGGGTTTTTTTTTTGAGAATTCAGTGACCAAGAACTTCAAAGCAATGCAGCAGAATTGGAGGAATAATTTTCATTAGTTCTACTGGGAATTGTTTCTCAAATTCCTAGGTAACATTCCAAAATATCTTCTGAAATACATTGGGTAGAAGAGCTTGGATTAATGTAACTTTTGGCTGCAACCTGAATCCTTACCTGCATACCAAAGGTCAATAATCAGATAATATATATTCTCCTTCCCCCCCCCCCCCCATTCGTGTTTTCTGATACTAATCCTGTGAAGTTCCTCATATAATCATATCCCACCTCTCTGTTGAAAGGGACAGCTGCTCATCTCAGAGTAAGGCAGTGGCTGCCTAACACACAGCCAGCATAAGGGCAAAGCTGTTTCGTTCAAAACAACAGCTTGAATTTGGGTACTTGGCCTCCCAAATGAGTATCCTGATGCCTTTGATATATACAATTTACCTTCCCTCTTTCTTTCCAAAACATTCTAAAGGTATCTGATGCCTTCGAGGGAAGAACAGCTTTATATCTAAGCATGTTGAGTGAAGGAAAAAAAAAGCCAAACCACAAAATGTTTAGTTAATTTGGTCTAAAATTATTTTGCTTATTAATTTCTCTCTGAATGTTTTATGTGTCAAAGCATGCTGAAACCCAAAGAAAAGCATTCAATTTCAGGCAAAAGAAAATATTTCCCTACCATAAAAATATTTGCCTACCACTTCCTAGTGGATTATCAGAATTCAAAAAATAAAGTTCCTTTCACACTGAGAAGCAGCATTTTTTTTTTTTTTACTTTCTTATGAAGTGCCGGGAAATGTAAAAACATTTATTCATACTGCTTTTGTTACAATATTTCACTTTTTTCCTAACCTCCATTTATATGTTCTTATCAAAAAATATCACGTAATGATCCTAGATATTTCATTTCCTAGTGCATAGCCATGTACTCTTCACTTTTATCTGGCTTCTGTAGTTTGTTAGACACAGTTCTGTCCCAGGCAGAAGTAGCCAGCTGGGCTCTTTTCTATTGATCCATGCCTAGGATGGAGATAAGAAGATCTACAAAAGGCTGTTGAAATATCCTGGGATTGCATCAAATTTCCTTCCTTGGGCAGCCATGGTTACCCTAAATGTGACTGTAGTGGCTAGCTCTGCTCTTTCTATACAAAATTACAGAGGGTAGAATGGCTTCTATGGAAAGACAGGGAGAGACAAGAATCAGTGAAGATTCTTGAATATCTGTAATTAATATCAATTTCCCAGAGAAGAATCATCAAGGCTGACATTCTGGTAAATAACAGCAAAAAATCTTGCTATGCTAACATATAGGTTCCACATTGTGAAAAAATGCAAATGTAATCAACAGAAGAAACTGATTCATATACAGAAAGCAGCTAATTGGGCATGACTTATTTGACAGAGCCCCGTAAATTACCATCCATCGTGATCTCAGTACTTTTTATTAAGCTTCTCAGCAAGAAATACTTTGGCAGCATCTGATTAAAAATATATATGCTCTCAATGCTGTTTATCTTCAACACTTAGAATTTGGCAGGGTAAAGCACTAAGACATTAATACAAGGTGGAGAAAACTGAAATCTGATATAAGGAAATATGTTGTCTGATGCTGAACTAAGAAATGTAGTAATGTCTTTACCTTCTATAATTCCATTACTTGGAATTCTGGATTATATGCAGAGCCACATCTCTGTGCTAGTATTTATGTTGCGCCACAGTAATGAATTCCTTACGTCTTTTAGTAAACAGGCATTTGATTAAGCAACGTCACGGACTGAGCCGTAGCTATGCAAGCACTTGATATGGTGCAGTCTCCACTGCTGCCAAGAGATGTTGTTTCTCACCCTTTATTGTGGCCCCTCTTTCCATTGGTTTGTTCAGGATCCTTAGCCCAGTGCTCTGGAGAGGCTCTGTAAGCAGGACAAATGTATAAAGCAGTTATTTACTGGCTAACACACACCCCAAAGATAGCCAGGGTGCGATGAGCTATGAGGCTGAACATGAGCATGCTCACCACCCTGATGAGGTGTCTGAAGAGTCTTTGCTGGCCAGACAGGAGGGGAAGAGTTTCCTCACTGGAAAGTAGCTGCTGCTGAGTTGCTGTCTTACACCAGCTCCAGCCAAAACTGGCAACCCTGACAACTTCACTTGATGACCTGATGATTCCCAGCGAGGTCCCAACTAAACTGACAATCCTGATCAGCCTTTGGTTTTGTCTTTTGGATCTTGTATCTTTCCATGCTGGCAGTTTTGACCTTGAAACTTTGAGCTGCTGATTCTGTCTCAACAATCCGCTATCTGCCTGTGACAATTACTTTCTTACCTGCCCATAGATAGCTCTTTCTGAACGGTCTGGGTCCAGGTTATGCAGCTGTGCCCTATCAGAGCAGGGCCTCCGATGCTTGGTATGTAGACACCTGGACAGCTGTGTATGCATGTGTACGTGTCTGCTAGCTGAGAGCAGGAGCTACAGAGACGGGGAGTGACACCACCGTCTTCCTTACGGCTGCTCATCTCCTCCCGCTCTGTGCTGCTGTTGCTGGGGCTTGCGCCGCTGTGCAGAGAGCCGGCTCGGTTCAGGGAACTGGAAACGAATCCAGATGCTGATGCAACCAGCTGCTCACTGCAGTCCAGTGAGCGGGGCTTCGTTTTGTGAACTGGCACACTGGGAACAGAGCAAACTGCTTATGAAAATGAATAAAGATGGCCAAAGAGTGAGAAAAAGGTCAGAAGAGGAACACTTTGCTTAAAGGCAAACCCCTACTTTTTTCCCTGTAAATCTCCCTCACAGGCTTCATATCTAGCTACTTTAGAAGACATTTCCATACTCTCTCTGTTATTAGAATATCTCCAGGTTCTTCAAAGTTCACCATTTTAGGTTGTTTCTATTTCTATATTTAGTGGATGATTTATAAGTGAGAAGCCTAGTATGCTGATTGCTACCACCACTGTAGTACTTTCTATTCAGAAAGTCCTGCTTGCCTGAATTAGAGCTCAGTCCTACAGGAGATCTGAGATTGGTCCACAGATCCAGCACTGCTTAATATTGTTGTGCTTTCAAGAATCCACTGCATTCTGTAACAGTAGATTTCTATCAGCTTGTTAAATACACTAAACAAATCACTAAACTGCATTTCTTCTGTGGAGTCAGTTACACAACAGACCAACAATATCATTTTATGTCTGGTGTAATAATTTTAGTCAAGTTCCCATTCAGCAGATTTGATATTCTGTGAGTGAGCCACACACATACTTCTTTGTAAAATGTTTACATTCCTATGACATCTAAAGATGTTCGCCTAGAAATGGACTATATTGTCATCCAGTTATTTTATTTTTAAGTTAGGCTCTATGTATGCATGTTTGTTTACTGATTCATATAGTTTAGTTTGCTATATTTAAGAAGTTGTCTAGCTATCTGTCCCAATTCCAGTAAAAAAGAAACACGTATTTACTAAGGCAGAAATAGAATCAACCTCAAGGAATTTACTTTTTTTTTTTTTTTTGGTATAATTGAACATCTGGTATATGGATTACATCTATTTCCATAGTTATGTAGTCAGAGAAAACACATTTCAGCCATCTTTGGGCTGAGTTTCTGATACTATTTAACATGTGATATTCTTCCACAGAGAAGTTTTTATCCATCATGCAGAATTTACTCCTTATTTGATTTTATTCTTTTATTTGAACAACAAATAAAATAAGCAGCTCTTCTAAAAATATATCAAAACAAATTAAACCCCAAACTTTTAAATAAAATTATATGTTTTGGTAATAACTCTGTAATAAATTCAGGAAAATTGGAATGTGAAGTTCTGCAAAAATGTTCTTAGTGTATTATGAGTCTGATATACTTTATGAAACTAGAAATGCCTGATTTTGTCATTGCATTCCAGTTCATGTATAACACAGCCACTTGTGACATGAATGTATTGAACAGAACCATAGGAAAAAAAATATAAGAAACAGAAGAAATCTGCCAGTACCTCCTGTTCTCCTGTTGACAAGGAATTTTTTGTCTTTCTTCCAGCCTGTTCTGTTGTCAGCAGTTCCATGACCTAAAAAGATACATTTGGGGAGGTATATCTTTCCTGTTATCTTAGGTCTTCCTTCTTCAGATTCTCATTACTTTGTTCATAACTTTCGAACCGGGACCAGCTCCAGTAATCTCTCCTTTTCCCTCTTGCTTTTTGGTACCAATCTCAGCTATTATGATATTCTTTGCTAGCACCTTGCAAGTGATACATAAAGGCTCAGAGTGTCTGTTACCAGCCAAAGACAAGTGTCCTTTTGCTCCATTGGATTGTGGTGTGGCAGTCTGGCACAAGACGGAGCAGCTTTCAAAGGTATTAGAGCTCCTCACGGCCCATGGAAGTGCAGCCAGACCATGTTAGAGCTCCTCACGGCCCATGGAAGTGCAGCCAGACCATGTTAGAGCTCCTCATGGCCCATGGAAGTGTAGCCAGACTGTGTTGTGTGACACTGTGGGCTCCTTGGTGGTCCCTGCCGTGCCAGAGCAGTTATCCTGGAGTGCAATATCTATCTTTAGTGCAGGGGGTGTATTGGAAATCAGCTTTCCAGATGAGAGCAATTTGGATTTTTCTATTTATATATCTTTTCAGGTAAAGAACATGCTAAGTAGGACTGCCTGAACAAACGGAAGGTGGTAGCTTGGAAAGCACTGTCTCTGAAAAGGATTTAAGGAGCACAACTGACAGGCAACTCAGTATGAGCTCCCATGTTGTAATGTGGCAACTTCAGGGTCCTTGATTGCATGAGGAAGGAACACTGAGATGACTTACCTCTGCATGGCACAAGTATAAAAGACATACTTTTACTTTGGACTTGAGGCTGCCTTAGCCCTGATTTATTTCACAGTCCCCTATCTTCTACTTTTCCTGACTGAATTGGTGTTCTGTTCCCCCAAGTCCAACATTATAAATCCAGTCTATCTGCCATCTCCTCAGGTTCAAGTTTTGTTCTGCACATGCAATTCACTTTTTTTTTTTTTAAAGCAATAACTTAATTAGCTAGTGGTGACTAGTTTTTGTAATGTAGATGAGGTTCGTGTAGCAGAAAACAATATTAAACAATAGTCAATCCATATATTCTTAACCTTATCATCATTTGTCCAGGCGCTGTCTGACTGTGACTAATGAATGAACCACTACAATAGCAGAAGGCTCAAAGGAGATGGAAAGGGTGACATGTTCCTGAAGCTCAGGGAGGGATGTAGGGAACAGTCATGGCTGTTGCAAAGAAAGTTGAACGTAGCACAAGCCGGACTGGATGGCTGTCTCTCTTCTAGATAAATGGCCACATCAGTTGAGTAGATCAGCCAGCTATGTTGGTGGAGTGGATCAACTGGCTATTATCAGTTGGGTGAATCAACCAACCGTACCAGGTGAATGGATCAACCACTTGTGTGTTTGCCCCTCAGTTAATCAAAAGAGTGGAAACAGTCACACAACTTGTAATAGAGTACCCAACATGGAGTGTAACCAACGTGGTGTGTAAAAACTGAACAACAAATGAAAAGCACTTTGAAGGGAGCAACAGACTTGATCCAGATTCAGCCCACATATTCCTTCCCAGCAGCTGAGGGTACCTACTGTTGTGGTGGTGAGCATATTATAAAGAATTATGTTAGTATTGTGATTCAACTATATACTACAATTGCTGTAGTTTGATTATTTGTACTTGTGTTGTGATTTAAGTTTGTTGCTGTATCCCCCTGCAAAATCAAAATCCTATGTAATGTTAAAAGAGCTTCAAATAGGTAAATTTGGTGTTAAACTTTAAATCCTCCATGTGTGGAACAGCTAAAGCAAGTTGATCAGAATATTTGACTCTGATGTTGATACAGGTTTGTCAGGTCTGCATTCCAGACTTTGTTTCACTGCCAGTATCTGTGTCCTGTATTTGATGTCTCTTTACATGTAGCTTTTTATGACTCTTGAATGTGGAAATTTCCACAAATGATTGTACTTCATTTACATGATTCACAGTAATTCCCCTCATCTTTGCAGTGTTTTTTCCAAAAATCATCACTCATTGAGCCAGGAAAACAGATGCATGCTGCAAGGATATCTTGATATAACAGTCTTTTGCCATATTTTGTAGGTCAACAATACGTAACTTGTCAATATATCTATCTTTGAAAGACTTATCCAAAATGTAAACTCCAGCACAGAAGGCTGGTCCTGAAATTGTGCAAATGAGTCTGGTATCCATATTTCAAGATGATTGCTGAAAAAATAGCAAAAGTTAGAAGAGATACACAAGCAGTATTTGTGGGCTAGAGGAAATGACTTACGACAAATGGCTTAGCTCAGTCTTTTTTATCTTTTCAAGTAGATTGGAGTTAACTTGATTGTACTGTATAAGTGCTTTCACAGGCAGAAAATATCAGTTCCTGAGATGATTTTTAATGTCATGGGGAATAGCATAGTAAAAAACTAAAGCCATGGAAATTCAAATTAGAAATATTGCATAGATGTTTCACTGTGCAGATGGTCATCCAAAGGGAAAAAGTTCTGAAGGCAGTGGTAAACTTTCAGTCTTTTGAATTCTTTCAGCTGAACTCAGATACCTACCTGGAAGATGTGTTTTTGACAAAGACAGTTTATTGCACTCAAGAGGGGGTTAGCTGAGGGAAATGTAATGGCCTGTGATTACAGGACATCAAACTAGGTAACTTAATGGTCCCTACAAGCTTTACGCTCTATGAATCTATTTGTTCCTGTTACATTGTACAGAGATGCATACACCCATCACAGAAAAAAGTTGAGACAAGTCTGAAATATTGTCCCTTGACATTTTTTCTGGTATTCAAAACATTGGACCTAGAATTGTAATGGACCACTGGGTTCATTGATTCTAGTCTCCTGTTTTGACATGTCACAGTATTTTATAATAATTTTGGAAACAGCCCCAACTATTCCTACTCAAAGGCTGTTTCAAAGCCTCGCTGCTCTGCTGACTGAATTTCCATCCCTGATGTATTCATGGCTACCTTACACCTGTTCATTCTCATAACAGTGTTGTCCTTCAGCTTATGCTCCTGATGTATGTGAACATATTTATGTAGAACAGTCATATCCCTACTCAATTTGCAGTTAGATTGGTGAAACTGCTTTTGTGGAACAAATCTTTTTTGTCTTTTCTGATAATTCACGCCTCTCTTCTCCTATTTACCCCAGCAGTCCTTCTCTACATTTGTTTCAGTCTGAGCTCATGAGTGTTGAAGGATGTTGGTATTGTTTGCTGTATTTTATTTCCCTTTTTCTTCTCTATCACTGGTCTCCTGTTCCTTTTTCATTCTTCACTATACTCCGTTCCATAATCCGACCTATTTTTCATTCTTCTATTGCTTTCATTCACTTATTTCTTTCCTTTTTGTCCATCCACTCTGCTCTGGTTCCTTATCCATTCTATCAACCTGAAGTTTTAGAAGTGCCACTCCAGACTAAATCAAAGTCTATAATTAGGCTAACATCCTGTCTCCAACAGTGGCCAGGGGCCATAAATACATAGGTCAAAATATTTTGCTATACTGCTGAAATTCTCCTAGTCTCTGGTAAATTCTGATTCCTGGGTTAAAGATGTCTTTGTATTTCATAACACAATCAACTTCCCTTCAACAAATCAGTCAGGCATTTACTGCACTACTGTCAACTTTACCACAACATTCAGCAACAAAGAATTTCCAGAGTTTTACTATATGTTATACTTCTTTACATTACTTTTGAATCTAGTTGTGTTTGGTATCACCTAGTTCTTATATTGGAAGAGACACTGAACAGCTGTTCATAACCCTGCTCTCCTTACCAAACTGAAGAGCACCAGTCTATTTAATTTGATTTTGTACTGAAACTATTTCAGTTGTTTGGCTACCCTTCTCATTCTTTTCTGTTTTCTAGTTCTACTCCTTTCTTTTTCAGAAGATGGTACTGGAACTATATAGAGTACTCCAAGAACAGATACACATTTCCTGTGTATACTGAGTTTATCATGTTTTCTGCTCTATTTTATTTTATCCCCAGAGTTGCCTGATAGTCTGTTTTCTTTTCTAAAGAGCTTTGAAGACCTTTTCCAAAGAGGTAATAATCAATTACTGCTCCATACATATGCAGAGTCAATCACTCTGCATATAATGTTAGAGTTATTTGTTTCTCTCTGTCATTTTATATCCGTTTTACACTGAATGTCATTCTGTTCCTTTGCTCTTCTGTATCAGTCAGTCTCATAAGGCCTTCCTGCACATTCAGACATTGTCTTTAATATCCCAAATACTTTGATGTATCCAACTCTGTCACCTCAATACCCAACAAGACTTTCCACATCCTCTATGAATAAGGTGAGCAGATTGTACTCCAGTTTCAACTTCCATATAAGCAGAAAATTGATCATTAATTTCAACCTTTTAATCATTATCCAGTCATGTGAGGGACTTGCTTCTTATCCCATCATAGAATAATATCTTGAAGAGCATTTGATGACCAACCTTGGTGAATGCTTTTAAAAGTCTAAATAAACTTTATGAACAGGATGTCTATCCTCTCTAACACTTTATATGGTTTTTTAGAGATATATGATCTATGTACAAAGCTTTTCTTGACTTCCCCAATGCCTGACATCTATCTATGATTTCTCTAATTTTTTTATCATGATTGACACTGATTTGTCTGCGTAAGCATCAAATGCATTGGTCTGTAGTTGTTTGATCCCACTAATATAATTAAAAATTAGCACTGTATTCTGGTTTTCTGGCAGTTTTATGTGAGAGGTTACAAACCTGAGTTATTAGTTCAGCTACTTTACCCTACAGTTTCTTAGGGATGTCTGGGTGAAAATTGTCTTGTGCTAGTGATTTGATATTACTGCTTTTTTTTTTCTTTGAATATTCTACTTACATTTCAATTTAAAATTAATTCTTCCATGGTATCTCCCATTGCCATGGAAAATCGCTCTGTAATGCCAATCTTAACATCAACGCTGAACCCCTAGCACAAGCCCCAAACCTTATCACAAACCCCAACCACTAACCCATTAGAAACCCTATCATAAGCAACACTCAACCCATAATTAAAACTCTAAATCGCTAATCCCAAACCAAAATCAAACCCCTAACCCCCATCCCCTAACACATGTTGTAACCCCAAAGCCCTAAGTCTAAATTTAGGGATAGCATTAGTGTCAGGGTTCAGTGTAAGAGTTTAGGTTTGGTTTTGTGTTTAGCATTGAGAATTTCATTTAGCGTTGGAGTGAGGGTA
Organism: Grus americana; assembly: GCF_028858705.1. NCBI lineage: Eukaryota > Metazoa > Chordata > Aves > Gruiformes > Gruidae > Grus > Grus americana. The sequence goes on from NC_072853.1 coordinate 78,453,548, forward strand.
ACAGCATATGGCTACAGATTATTGCCAGGTTTAGTATTAGGGCTTGCAATTATGAATATGGGTTTGGGCAGAGTAGAACTAGAGTTCAGGTTAGGATTAGGTTTAGGAATTATGGCTATGCTTGCAACCAATGATTTGTGTTATGGTGTGGCTTTATGTTTAGAGTTCAGGGACAGGTTTTGAGTTAGGGGCATTTATGGTTGGAGTTACGGTTTTCTGATGGTGTTCAGATTTAGGTATTGGAGTAGAGTTCAGTGATTGAGTTTGGGTTAGGATTTGAGTTTGGCTTTAGCATTATGGTTGTCTTAGGGTTAGGGATGGCTTTTAAGGTTAGGGTTTAGGATTAGGGTAAGGCTGCTATGCTCTAGGTTTAAATTTTGTGTTTTAGTTAGGGTGCAGTTAGGCTCAGATTGATGATTAGGATTAGGGTTAGGTTTAACATATGGGTTATATTTAGGGTTTGGGTTAGGGTTATGTTTCTGATTAGGTTTAGTTTTAGGATTAGGGTTACGTTTAAGGATTAGGGTTACTGTTCAGCTTTGGTCAGGCATTAGGGTTTATTATCAGTCTTATGTTTTTAGGGGTTATGCTTAGAGTGATTACATTTTTAGCATTTGTTTGGATCCCACCAGTTTTTATCAAGGCTATACTGAGTTGGAATTGTTCTATTTCTGGATTGACATATATTTGGAGCCAAATATGCAGTTAAAAATATTCCTATGGATAAGAAAGTCAGATATATGCAGTTTGGTTTAGACGAGAAATTATCTTGAGTACACACTCAGGTGCTATTTTTGTCTGTATTTTCCATTAGGGCCTGTTAATGAAAAATTTCAGCAAAAGACCAATAAAAATTTTGGAGATACTGTGTATTAAAGAGCTGATGGTGTGATAAAAGCAGCATCAACTCAGGCAGAACACAATCAGAAATGCAAGTGATGGCAAGGACCCAAACAGACTGTGAAGTTTAATCAAGATATTATCCAGCCTGCAGAAATCTAAGTTAATCACATGCAATCCCTTCTGTCTTCAGAAGGAATACATCCAGATGACAGCAAAATTGAAATCATGGCCAACATAAACCATCCACGACTAACGTAAGCAACAAGAACATAACATTTCTGTACATACTTGGATTGATTAAAGTTTTGATGTGGTACATACTTTTAGAAGAAGCCTGAACTGCTTTACAGAATTGATTGTTTTGTAGCAATACAGCTTGGATAACAGTCACAAAAAATGCAGCAACAAACGCAAGCAAGACTCCTAATTAGCCAAGATGTATGTTTCCAGAAGTCTAGTCATCATTTAGACAAAGGGATCCTGGAATGGACTAGGAATTTACCTACTGTAAGATCAAGGTCCTATTTCATGTATATCCTGAGCTTTCATGTCACTCGAATTGTTACCAAGGAATATTGGCTACTGCATTTGCAATAGGTTTTTTTTTTCTGTGTGAATGTAAAAGAGCAGATTGCAGAACTGTCACTTACAAGGCATTGCTGTGACCCTCTAAACCTCTAACAACTTTACTGAGCTTGAGGCAAAATGCAGGACATGCTGACTTGGCAGCCATCCACAACTGGACACTATTTCCCCTTCAGATCTGCAAGGCATGGAAATAACACACCATGATGTACAGAAAAAATGCTAACTGTAAGTCAAGAGTTAAAGTGGAGAATAAGTCACAGTTTTTGGTAGTGTTACAAGTTTTGCACAAATATTCTTATTCATGCAAAAACCCACCTAAAACTTGACTGGTAGATGTATCAAAACAAGCACATAAGAGACAGAAGCCTCTGTGGTGTTATATGAACATCTGGAGTTGATGCTAATACCTTCTGAGAATGCAGGTTGTACAACTATCTTTGGATGCGAATACCACGACACACAGCCTGCCTACACACAGAGGCTGAGCAGTGATGATGATTTGATCCAGTGGATTATGACCTCTGGTCCGTACAGACCTGTTTGACCTTTCTCCTTACACATTAAGTTTAAACAAGCAAACTATAGTTTATGTAAGACATTGTTTCACAGGTAAGATTTAAGAATGAAGGATTATTAATGTTACTTAATTACTTACTATTAGTTAAATAATAGTTAAAAATGAATTCTGTTAGCTCTCCCAAGAATCTCTAGTTGGAAGGGCTCTTTCATACAGTGCAACAGCTTGCTCAGAGTCCAGAATGCCAAAATATCTTTACAGGCTATAGTAATTCTGTGTCTCATAAGCACTTCTGAAATTGAGATGATTTTTGAAACAGTTGATGTATCTCCCAGGTACCAAGTTCTGATAATCAGTACTTGCTTATGCTGCTCAATACAACACAAAGTGAACTCTGCAAAGGTAACGCTGGTTCAGACTACATATGTGGAAGGCAGTATTGCATCTTTGGGGCTACTGCTTTGGGCAGCCCTGTAAGTCCTACACTTTGCCTGAGCTAATAGGTTTTCCCTTGTGCAGAAGGCACTGTCATGTGCTCTGCTTCCTGCAGTGTTCCACCATTGTTCTTTCTCACAGATACACTCTTAGAGATTTTATGGTGTGCTGAAAGTCGAAGATAAAGATACTTTTTTTTCTATTGACACATACAAACTTCTGAGGTGGACGAGGCCTGCTTTCACACCGGTTTCCACAGACATTCTGCTAACATTAATGGAATGCAAGAAATTCTAAAATTACCAAATTAAGAGAAACTTTCTTAGACTGATGTTCACCCACCATTGCAATGTACATTTCAATAATGCAGTTGTAGACATTGCACTGCAAATGTCTAATGTACTGTTAGTTGTCTAGACTCTTTTATTGCCTGGTAGAGAAAGAGAGAATCCCAGAGTTAGACTACTCTTATCTGAATGTGGCATCTATTATAGATCAAGTAGTTCTGAAAAGCTGTCCAAAGTTATAGCAGATGAATCTCAACCCTAATGTTCCCAGGATGTTAGTTTATACTATACATTATTTGATTCTATAAAGAATAGTGTGACTGGTATTTTTTTATCATAATTTAAATTTCCATGGCTGTGTGGCATCTTGTAGTTTCCCTCTATTAAACTGTGTGAGACACTGTAGAAGTGGTTTGTAGCCAAACATGGCTTTTATTGTGTTGCTCTTTTCCTGTTGAATGTACTGCTAAAAGAAAAACAAAAACCCCTTTGCAGTGCAGATAGATGCATTGCAATTAATCTTTCCCATCCTTTGGAGAACGTGTTGTACATTACAAAGGCCAACAGTTATCATGCGTTTCCACCCACATGCTATCCTCCACCTATTACTATATCCATGATATCATGTGTAGGTCACTTTATGACATTAATGTTTATGATTTGATTTTTTTCCCTAATTTAAAAAAAAATAAAAAATCCATGTCATATTGATTTACAGCTGGTTTTATGTGTCAGTAGACAAAATTTCCACAGTGATTTTTCAAGAGGCATATCCCTTCCAATTTGTTAGTTTCACCATCCCAGGAAGTTTTTATGACATTACGTAAGGTACATATCCTATCCTATTTTAGCCGTAATCTCACACAAACCTTATCACTGAAAACATGAGCCCTAATAACATTTTTCCAAATCACTGGTTTAGTCGGATTTTACTTGTAAGTTTAGGACAAAGTCCTCAAGGGATGACAGCCAATTACACTGCAATTGTCCAAGATCAGTTACTATACCCATGGTCAATTTTGTAAGCATATGTTTTCCTGGATTAGAATCTGTAAGTTTTTCTGCCTGGGTGAAATCTAATTTTCTGTTTCACTTCTATACTGAAGACAGTGTCTCTTTCCAGTTTAGCTGTGTGAATGTCAAGTTAATTCTAAAGTAATTATTTTCAGGTACACTTAATACATCTTCTATTTCTACTGACTTAGATCAATGCTTTAATCAAAGCTTCAATGGTTTCAAAGGTTTTCTTGTTGTAGCTGGATGTGAAAGAGAGTTGACAGCTTATAACTCCTGTGCATTGGCAGTTTGGAAGTTAGTATGTATTCCCTCCACTCCCACATCAGCCATGTGTGAACTTAGTACTGGTAAAAGGGAATTTTTTTCTCTGTTATTAACCTGAAATGGGATATAAGAGTAACCGCTGGATGGATTCAGCACGCATTAACATGCACTGTAGCTGTTGGACTGCAAACCTGTTTGAGCAGCCTGGCTTGGGGAGGAAAAAGGAAAAGGGCTCTATTAATTATGTTTTTCCCTTAAATCTGGGGTCCAGATTTACTCCCAGTGAATCCATCAATAATAGTGTGACGCCAGTGGAAGGATCACACGACCACATATATAGCCTTTTCTTTCCAAAATGATTGTATTTCTCTAAGGTAAGAAATTTCATATACAATGGTCATATAGATTTAATGCTTCCTGGTTTAATCTCCTACCTGAACTGCTTACAAATGGACTTTAGTTAATGTAAGTATCAGTTAAGATGTTGTCATATATACACCAACATTACAAAGTCAACGCACAGTGAGAAAGTTGTTTCTGGATTTTCTGTTCTTTGCTCAAGATCAGTGTTGCTTCATACCGTATCTCTCTTACTTGTGTTAAGCTTCTTCTGCACTAATTATTAAAGGCAGTCAAATCACTCATGGAGAATAAACTGTTCAAGGAGGTTAGACACTGCATTTTTGAATGCAGATAGGCTTTGTAAACCTATTTGCACAATACAAGATTTAATATCTTTTCATGGAGTTCTTGTAAATTGTTCTCTTAAACTATTCATTTTCTTTGCTGTGTAGACAGTCACAACGGTTCCAGAGGTGGTTTTCTCTCTGACTGCACAGGTTAAGCTTTCCAAAACAGGAGCAAGCAGCATGTAATGAAACATTGCTGTTACAATGGTGTCTTTCAGAGAACGTTGTGTGCTAAAGATTTTGAAAAATCAGGAGGTCCTCAGTTATTTCAGTAAGTGGATGAACCATCATTGAAATGAACAATTACTGGTTCAAACCGTAGTTCATGCATTTTTTCCATTCACTCACAGGAAAATTTAGCAACCTTTCCATATGTCATTGATGCAGCACTAAAGACGTAGACATTTCAAACAAGCAGGATATAATGCTTTTAAAAGAGTTTCCTTCATTTTCTTCACACATTTCCTTCAGCTTACAACCATTAAAAAATTACCAGAGAAGCCAGTCACACCGTCAAAACTGTATGGTGCCTCCAGACTCCTTTTGTGCTAACCAAGAGCACATCCCCTCACCCCACCTGGTCTAGATACCTCATGTAGGATAAGATAAATTGCCTCTGGTGTTAAGTCTGTCTCCACTGACTGTGAAGGTTTCCCAGATGATAAACTGGATGGTGAATGCTTTTTCACAGATAAAATTGGGTAAGATGAATCCCAACTATGTCATGCCCCAAGAAATTCACAACAGACATTTGTTTTATAGGGCTCCTGTGGCTTCACAGCCTCTCCAGCAATCCTGCCTGGTGCTCACTGTTAGAAGGGATTCTTTTTTCCTAACACACAACTTGCTTCTCCCTTATTGAAATGTTAGACTTTTAATTTTGTTCAAGTAGTCACACGGGCATGGGAGACATTATTTCCTTCTGTTTACCAACAGCTTTTTATGCATTTGAAAACTGTTGTCCTTTTCCCCTCTCTCTTTTCTTCATCAGGCAAAACAAAGCCAGTTCTAGACTTCATTCTAATTTGTCTCCCTCTTTCTCAACTTTATGAAGACCTTCCAGGAAAAAACCAGCACTGCAACATGAACATTGTTGTGGCTAAAGTCTTACCAAATAGAGCAGGAGGACTGCTTACTGTTCTTGCAGGTTGTACTCCTATTTGTATTTTTGCTTCTTCCACAATGGGAACTGACTGGCTTTTTGGTATAATAATCTTCAGATCCTTTTCTTCTGATCCTTACCATGTATATGTGCAGTTGTTTAATTTAACATTAATTTTAATCACATTTTTTTCAGTCTGTTTCTCCATTTCATCGAGTTCACCTGTTCCTTCAGTGCTCATTCAGTTCTTCTTAGTCTGGTATTGCTTGCAGATTGCCACCTTACTGTCTGTGGAGCTGAGCAGAGTGCAAAGCTACCTGCCTGGGCAGACTGAAGAGTAATCACTATTCAGATGGGAAAAAAAAAATCTATTCATTCCCCAGTTTCTCTAGCAGAAACAATTTTTAGTTATCCTATGCCTCTGCCTGATGAATTGGACAATTCAGCTTCGAGCTCTTTCACATCTTCCGAATCAAGATTGACATCCATTCCTTCCATGTGATCTTTTGTTATCAGAGATTCAAGGCTTCTCTGAAAATTCTAATCTTTTTACAGGGGAAAACATAACTGATTTCTAGACCACTCTAAAATGTGTTAGCAAGCCTGAAAGGCCAATAAATAAGAAGAGGCAAATGATTGTAGATAACAGGGTGTTACTTAGACTAAGGCAGATGGAGGCATTTCAGAGACCCAAAGACAACAGGTTGGGTAAGCACGCAACATGGCATCCGGTGGGATTCAGTGTTGACAAATACAGTTTCCAGAGGAATATTGACCACCAAATGTATTCCTGGACTCTAGATAAACTGTAATGAGTGGAAAGAACTGTGGGTTGCTATAGGTAGCAAATAAAACCTCTTAGATCATTGCAAAAACAAAGAACACAAGGAAGAATAGAGAGAGGAGTAAACCCAGAAAGGTTAAAACAACATAAAACCATTAGTTACATTGACAGATTACTTTCAGATTCTTCCCTGTGACAATATGATTTCCAAAAAAAGGATCCAAGATGAATAATAAATCTGATCAGAAACAGACAGATTGAAAAGTAGTGTTCACTCTTTCTCACAAATTAGAAAGATTCATATGATGTGATCACAACATGTTTAAAACTGATGAACAAAATTCTTTATAACTGTGAATCTTATTATTTGATACCATAATGTAGTCCAAAAATTTACAAGGAACATTCATTGATCTTTCTGATGAGAATATGTGTGGTGGAAAAAGGCTGAAATATATCTATAATATTGTTTATAAGTCTACTCTCTCAGGGCACAAACACAAAATACATTAAGAAGGCCTTTCCTATCAGACAGTTTTCCCAGTGTGACAAAGCATCCTTTTAAAAATTTATCAAAAGTGAACCAAGAAGAGTGGGCAAGAATTAGAAAAGCTTTATAAGCAGAAAGAGTTTTCCCCAACATTAATAAGTGCTAGATATTGTAGTCTGGACCAGTAACTTATTACACACAATTACCAGAGTGTTTGCACTGCTATAAATCAAATTGCTGGAAGGCTCTATAGCAATGTATTTCTTGTGTCTCATAAAACCACTGCAATCAGTCAATATTTCTATAGGAAGCTTTGGGAGGAAAGAGGAAGAGACTCAGAAGGGTGTTTGGAGAAACACTGCCAGATCTGAGCCAGGGCTGAACGGCATGCAGTGAAGGTGAGGTAGCAGGGATGATAGCACAAAGGTGCCCGCTATCACAGAGGCAGGCAGTAGCAGCCTGAAGCCTGTCACCCGTTCCACCTGCCCCTGCTCTCTAGAAACTGACTCGCATCCAAACCCACCCACAGCTTGAGACAAGATTAGGAGGCCACAAGCATTTCCTTCACTTGCACCAGGGAGGAAAGGGGATACAGAAGTCTCTGCAGAGGAGAAAAGAACAAACACTGAAGCACTGCTCACTCTGATGCTACAAAAGTCTTGCCACAGTTGTATCAGTGTTTACGCATGCATGCTTTTGACAGTACATCTGTCACTCCCCAAAGCATCTATATTTCTGTGCTGCCAAGATTTACTACAGACATAAATCTCCACTTAGAATAATCATTGTCTGATTAATGCTCAGGAGAGCCAACGCTGATCTGTATGGAACAGAGGGATGTTCTTCCTCACTACATAACAAGCTGCATCAGGCTTGTGAGGCTGTTAGATTAAGTGCTGACGCTTGTACAAGTTTGTGCAGTTCATTAAAGGACTTTGAGTCACACTACTTCTGCTTCATTGCCATCCTCAACTCCTAACCTCTTCATCTGAAGAACCAGAAAAAACCGTGGGACAGGAATGAGCCATCTTGCCACCAGAGATCAGCCAGAAGTTTCACACATAATCAAAGCTTATTACAAATGACAAATAAGGGGGGGGGAAGATGTTGCTAAAGACCATGACAACACCTTTAATAGTTAGATAGAAATTTATCTATCTGGCAGAAAAATACATCAAAAATGTTGTAAGCGTAGAACTGAAGGAGTTTGGAGTGAAGCAAAATCCAGATTCAATCCTAGGATTAGATTACAATTTGTAATACTCTATGTTTTGTAAAGTAAGTGTACAGCATGCTATTGGGATTGTAGAAGTAGATGACATAAAGGTGTGTCCTTGCAACTGAAAAAATAAAAGCATGTGTTGTTTGGGCGGAATCAAAATATAAACACTATTTTTTACCAGTATTCGTAACAAAGGAAGCAACAAATATAAGGAAAACAAAACACAGAACATTAGTGACAAAACCAAAAGGAGCAATAGCTAATGCTGTTCATGTATATTCAATCTGTTTCCACCTGGTAATCGCTGGTTCAGATCTGAAGATTCAGCTCCTGGTTATAGCTGTCAAATTGAACTGTATTAACTAAATGAGTCAAACCAGGTCATATCTTCCACCTCCATTGGGAGTGCCATTACCACTAGGCTATGCATAAGTCTCGGTAAAAGGAGAGAGGAGGTGACAAATTATTTTGTTGACACTACTGCACTCTGTATACCTACAGTTATAAATGCTTATTGAAGCATGAAAGCGGTTAGCTTGAGGCTTTGGGAAAAAGGTTCCCCCCACCCTCCCCAGTGCGGGCAGCAGGACCATGGTTCCTTGCAACCCCTCCAGCAGTATCAATAGTAGAGTTGCTGCTGGAAGCAAGGGCTTGAAATGGAGCCCCACCACATGGCTGGCTCAGTCATTTGTTCCTTTCTCTGTCCTGTTTAAGGAATAAATATTTGGTTTGATTCAAGAAAAGGTTTTTGAGCCTTTTCCAGATAACTAAAGGCCTGGCAAACTGGAAGATGTTGGAAGACTGGAGAAGTCAGTTTAAATGTTTTTGTGCAAGGAAGGCAATGGAGCCCGGGCTGCCCCCGCTTCTGGCTGAGAAATGGTGGCAGTAGTGATGGCAGCTCAATACCCTGTGTTTATACATACAGTTCGACAGTGATTGATCACTTCCTAATGACTAGAAGAGTCAGCATCCAATATTGTTCGATAAACCACAAGTTTAGTATCAAAAGTGGAAGGAGACAAGAAAACAAATTCCTTCATGTTTGAAGTACAACGGTACTTGCAGTCTAATCTATTCCTAGTTAGCACAACATATATATTTACATGGTACATTTTTCAGCTGGAAGCTGACAGTGAAAAAAAATATAAACCTTCTTCTGATACTTCAGATTTGATCTACTCAATTACATTAAATAATTTTACATATTGTCAGAAAATGAAAAATAACCCTTGATCTTTAGCTACTTTGTCACTCTGTGCTACCTCGATGAGCATTATGACCCTGGTAAACAGCAAAGAAGCATGAGCTGGTTATGTCCTGACAATGTGGTTTAGAAGTGACTGATCCTTGCTGCATCAAAACCTTGATTGCGACTTTCCCATGTCTTCTTTGATGCTTCAAACTACTGCATACCACTGAAAAAAGTCTTCATAAAATGGCTGTTAAAATCCACTCTACAAGCATTGCTTACAACATCGGGGGTGGGGGGAGAGAAAACTATTCTTTCTAATTCAGTATTTTGTTGACATTTTAGAACCTTGAAAGATGTTTTACCCTGAATGAACACTGGAAGTTTTTCTGAGGTACCTTTTTAATTAAAAAACCCCCAGCATATGGCTTTAGCAAGAGCCAACCAAATAATGTGCAAATGTGTTTATGTGTGGATGGCTGTATTCCAAAGTTCAACAGTACTAAATTGGCAGCATTTTCTGAAAAGATAAGATTTACTGTTTGGAAACAGGATGAAAGTATAAGCTTTTGCATTCCCATTACTAGCTAAAAGGAGATTGGTTTGGTTTCCATTTGCTATTTTAGTAGTGCTTTATTTATCTTAATTCCTTTGCTGCAATTATGTAGGCGTAGCATAATACTGTCTTCAAGGTTTAAGAGCTAAAGTTTATTCAAAAATTAAAGCACTGAGGGAGGAAGACTTCAAACGTATGGGCTAGGAAACTGATGTTGCTCCTATTGACACAAACAGTACATGTTCAGACTCCAGAAGCGTTGTGCAGTTTAGGCTCGCTGAGGTTTGTCGGTGATTCTAGACTGAGTTGGTACCCAGTACGTACAGCCTTTGATAAAAAATAGCCTCCATTTCTCAAAACTCATGCTGTTATATGGGTTTCTGTTGCACTTGATAATAGCCTAATGCAAACTGCTGCACTATACAAATAATGAGGACATATTATGCTAACAATTAGATTGTCTGCAAAATGGCCCAACTCCATTTGCATGATAATGAAATGGTCCACAAAAAGCAAACATCCCAGAAAATGAGACTTTATGCAAACTGTCTGATACTATGTCCTGGTTACAGTCCTTAGATCAAGTCTGTTTTTTTGAAAATGGGTAACAACTTTTACTAAGTCAAGGATCATGGATAAGCATTACAATGGAAAAAAGAATATGAAATTAAACTTAATCATAAAACAAACAGGCAACAAGAAATGAAATTGTTTTTTTATAATAAGCCAAGAATGCTAAATCTATAAAATAGATTCTGTAGTAGAAAAAATGCACTATTTTGTGTGTACATTGAAGGGAGACTACAGCTCTCTTCTGAACAGAGCTGTGTCACTACAGGTGCTGCATCACCCACTGATATTAGGGAGGCCTAAATGACAGAAAAGCTAAATCCCAGAGCTGCTTTTCTTCCCCATGAAGTTTTTATCCTTATGTGTTATTAAATTAAAAAGCTATGCAATCTCACCTCTCAGAGTGTCTTAGCATAGGAAAACCTTCATGTTTGCATTAGAGAACAAAGGGTCTTTGTAAAGTATTTCTCCATTATGTCAGTGATTTCTTGGAGGGTACATACCTCTCCTATCTCCGGGGCAAAGAGCTTTTTAATGCAGCAAGGGACAGAGGCTTGAAACACCAAAAGTACCACTGAATATAAAATATGACTGTATCCTGCTTACTTTATGTCCTAATTTTATGGCTGATGTTACACTCGTTACCAAACTTACCAATCAGGAATGGACACTATAAAAGCTTTGTGTGAAAAGCAACTCCATCTCAATGAGCTTACCCATATATGCATATGACCTTGGATATGAACTTGACAAATTAGCTATTCTGAAAGCATACCTGCAAAATCTAACACCAAAAACCTAAAAAAGTGTCTGAAGGGTGATTCCCCATGTAGGCTTCACAGCAAGAGTGGAGCTAGGCACTGGAGCAGGCTGCCCAGGGTCTTTAAAAATGTTGTTGATTTTAAAAGCTCAAAAGGATAAGGTCCTGAGCAACCTGTTCTAGCTTTGAAGTTGGTCCTGCTTTGAGCAGGAGGTTGGGCTACAGACCTTCAGAGGTCCCTTCCAACCCAAATTATTCTGTGATTCCGGGATCCTTCCTGCCTATGTGAGTATATGCTGTGAGTCTTTAGACACGGTTCTCTGCTAATTTTAGAGCAGATGCCTTCCTCGCCAAGAGCTAGTCCATGCCTGACTGCTGTTAGCTGGAACCTTTTTGTGTCAATCACTGACTTTGGATCAGGGCCTTGCAACACAGAATAGATGGTGCTCAAGGGAGGAACCAGCTGTCCTATATGTCTTTTTATACTCATTCAGCATGTGGCTGCATGCTTTGTTTACTGAATCACATCCAAATCCCTCTCTGACAGTAATAATAATGTCTTCATGGGTTTTTGTGCAGTTATCGCTATGATATTCAAACGCTTAATGAATTCATCTTTATAAGCTTTAAGTGACATCTTTATACTGTCATAGGGAATAGCAGCATTGTTTCTCATTTTTTACAGATGGGAAGGCGACAACTTGCATGTATAAAGTATCTGCTCAAAGCCCTTACTGATTGTGGACTTGAGTCTTGAGTCCATCAAGTTAAGATAAGCAGCCTTGGGAATGAATGCCATATCTAATCCCAGGATGTGCACTGTGAGGCACATCTGTCTCTTTTCCAGCAGAGTACAGAAATGTTCTGAAATGGTTTGACTTAGAAGAGCTGTGCCATTTCACTAATTACTTCATATTTGAAATTGTTTTAGCCTCTTGTTAACTAGCACAGGAAGATCTGTGAGTGACATTCTGAAAGCTGCATAAAATCCATTATATTTCAAGTAGTTAAGTGGAATTATATTTGGAATTTTTGTTACGTTAACATCATTCATATTGGTGGGTCAGAGATTAAAAGAACAGAATCCTGCAAAAGGAAGAGCATAATTTTTCACTCAATTTGTGAATATAGAAGTCTAAAACAGTGCCACAAATCAAAGTGCTCTCTCAAAATGATGCATTTTAAGCAGTCCTCTCCGGATGCGGTGTTCAAAAAGCTAAGTTAGTTTCACAATTTCTCCTTTCTTTTTCAGCCAATATCACTGAGAAACAAAGGTATGGGAGAATGAGCCATTGTCACGATAGTCTGAAAAGTGATAGTTTGGTTTTAGGTTTTGCCAAGATATTTATGCAAGGTAGAGATATGTTCAAACTATTAAGTTCTGATTCAAATTTAAGTCAATCTCAGTTTTAAACACTGGAGAACTCAAAGATGTTTGGAGATGTTTGTGGCTCAAATCAACTTCTTGTAAAGACCATGAGCAAACAGAAAGGTCTGTGTTTCTCTTTTCACACACACATCCATCTGTATGCGTATACAGACATTTGTTCTTGCTTATTTATTAAAGAGCACACAAGAGCACCTCCTGCTGTTGCCAGAAGTGTCATCCTGAATTTTTTGTGTCAGAGTAGCAGAAGAGGATGCCTGTGGCAAAGATTGAAATCAATGGCAAAAATATTGATTTTCATGGGGTCAGATTTCATAAATTAAGGCAGGCAGCTCTGGTCTAAACATAGCAGAGGAGAGGGAAGAAGAGGGGGAAAGGAAGTGGACCCAGGAATGTGCTCTCCAGTAGCTGGAGAAGACTAGGACTCCCCATATTCCTCCTGCTCCAACTCCAAGTTAATCCAGGTCTGCTTCCATGGCAGATGTTGTTGCAGTATAAGCCTTCTGTTTTGACTCAAAAAAAAAAGCATGGGGGTATTAACCACATGCATTCGTTTTAGAGCCTTAACTTTCAGATCACAGCCATATGACAGGACAGCCCAAGTACTGATCCAAGGCTAGTAGAAATGCAAGCAGCTTGAAACTCCACACTTAATTTGGAAAGTGTCTGAAGGTCGATTTGCCTAATCACAGACATTAATATACCTTCTTCATATGCAGGTTTTAGAACTGGAAAAATTGCAGAGAATGTGAACCCTCTCAACAGTTGCCTTTCCTTTTCTCTTATGTTTTTGATCTGCTCCCTTTCACCAGGAAATATTGGTTTATGTCCTAGAAAATAAAGTGTGGATGGAGAAGAATATTTCCTTAGTATTTCTCCCACTAGCAGTCACTGCTGGCTAGCAGAAGTTTCCGTACATCACACTCGCAGAACCTCGAAAAGTTACTTCAGCCATGGAGAGAAACAAACATTGTTAACAGGAAAATAAGACAACTAGGACTATTATACTGAGCTAAATCATCCTGTCATAACAGTACTGTGGTATTGCACTTCAGCATCAAAAATAATGAGGGTATTATTTCATCTAGTTTTCTTTATTTCCACCTACATGGGGCATTTTTATTTCTGTACAGTGTCTCAATCTGATCAAGAAAAAGGTGTATGATCTGCTTGGTTCTTTAAAAAAAAAAAGAAAAGAAAGAAATAAGGATATTTCTTTATTCCTTAACATCTTAAATACAGTATTTCTATGTCTCTGTTGCTGACAGTATTAAGCTCTGAGAGTTTTCCCTGCCGCTCAGGACTGGCCGTGGGGATTCATTCATGTCTATATTGCTCAAAGCACTCTAGAGAGAAGTGCTATGTCCATATTGCATTGCACTTGAAGGGATGTCTTCCTCTGTACCACATCACAAAAAGCTTTGTGCCTGCTCATCAAGATGCCTCTCTAGCACAACGCACAATGTGCTCACTGCTTATTAGCTCCCTATGTGACATGTGACTGCTTCAGTAACCTCCGTAAAGCGGGGCAGCCAGGCAGTCTGTATCTGCTGCCTACAGTAAAAGCAAGCTGCCTGTTGCCTCTTCTGCTGCTCTGCAGGCTGCTGGTTACTAATACTTTGGCCACTGCTGCATTTTGACAGACAGGTTTTGCACCTTTGCAGGCCATTGGCAGAACTCTCACTGTCTGCAATGGCATCTGGCAAGTTGCTTGCTGTTCGCTAGCATGCCATATGAGCAAGGCATCCAGGAGATGCAGGCTGGCCACCAGAATGACTGCTAGAAATGCAGTGTGCCACTCCTGGTCAGTAACATCAATCTGGTGGGCAGCCTGAGTTGCTGTGGCCAACAGTCTTCCCACAGTGGGGAGAGATCTGGGAATCAGAAAACCATCTCCACTGCTCTGCATATGGGATAGGCTGGAAATCCTCTGAGGATCCCTCTGAGCTCCTTGTGAGGACCTGTTACCTCCAGCACCCTGCACCAGCCACTGCCCTTGTGAGAATCTTGATTCATAGTTAAGGAGGAGAGAAGCCACGCTCAATATAAGGGTCTGGCTGGACCTCCCTCTTGCCAGTCAGTCCACAGCGGGTCTGATCATGACAGAAGACTGAAGCCTTTGCCAAGACCATCTTTTCATGTCGCTTACCTTCCTGAGATGGTAAGAGCCTTTGCACACTTCAACTATGGCCAAGTTGCCCACAATATTCCTATGACAACATTGACTGCAAGTGGCAGAACGTGTGTGAGAATGTTATTATCTTTCCTTATAGACCAATTTCTGCAGGATTGGGCCTTCTAGCTTTTGTATGTCCAGCCTGCAACTGCTGCCACAGTTGGATGTGGAGCACAGAAGGCAAACATAAAAGTTCTCCATTTGTAGTTATGTGGCTATAGGAGCCTGTTCACTCATTGTCACAGCAGAGTCTGGAGAAGTCCCCACAAAGCACATAACACAGCATTTTAATGTAGCAAAAATGTACCTTTCAAACTCTAGAAATCAAAGGACATATAAAGAAAAAAACCTATTATCTCCCATGATGCATCCTGGACTTTACTTGTAGATCATTCATATTAATTGATCATTGTAAAGGTATGGGGAGTGTGAGAACATCTGTTTCATTATGTTACCTGATTAAGAACTATTGTTGTGATTTAACCTGGCCAGCAGCTAAAAGAACCACACAGCCGTTTGCTCACTCCTCCCTTCCCAGTGGGATGGGGGAGAGAATTGAAAATGAAAAAAAAAAACAACAACTCGTGGGTTGAAACAAAGACAGTTTAATAGGACAGAAAAGAAAGATGATGATGATGGTGATGACGATGATAATGATAATAATAATAGCGTAATCCAAACAAGTGATGAACAGCACAATTTCTCACCACCTGAAGTCAATGCTCTGCAAGACCCCAAGCTGCCCTGTCTTCCAGCCCACTCCCCAGTTATATACTGAGCATGACATCATATATCCTTTGGCTAGTTTGAGTCAGCTGCCCTGGCTGTGTCCCCTCCCAGCTTCTTGTGCACCCCCGCCTTCTCGTTGGCAGGCCAGTATGAGAAGCTGAAAAGTCCTTGACTGCTTCGGAACAACTATAAACATCAGTGTGTTATCAACATTATTCTCATCCTAAATCCAAACCACAGCACTATACTAGCTGCTAGGAAGAAAATTAACTCTATCCCTGCTGAAACAAGGACAACTACTCATTATAAATTAAATTAAAAATAACAAGAAAGGTGATAAATTGAACACATAGATACACAAATCTGATGTGTAGGTGATATTGGAAACAGTAACATAAAACAGAACTGCTCAGACAGGAGGTGATAGGTGACTGAAAAACTACTCAGGCTTAGTCTTGAAGAGGGTCAACCTGAACCTTGTAACTGATAAGAAAGTGGAAAGAAGACTGAATATTATGGGATGCTTGAGGGCCCCTGTGGACTTTGCAAGACTTACTATGGAAATTGGGTCCAGGGCGGATCCAGGAGGAATAAGCTTGAGAAAATAGAGAAAAGGGCGAGAAAAGTGGCCCGTCTTGTGTAAATAGGCTGTCAGTCAGTTTGTACGACTAAGCCTTGTGTCTGATCACCTCAGCCTATCTATCTTCCTATTGAATCATTTTTCTGAACAATTTTTCCCATGTAAACTCATTCTCCATCCTATGTGTGTGTGCTGTGGGGTCTATATGTCAGTATCTGGAGAGACCCACGTGCAAGAGAGTTCTGAGTGCTGCGACTGGAGAAAAGGCCTCAGGCCACAGGGCCCGTAGCTCTGTGCTCAGGAGCTGGAGGGACACCATGTATGTGTATATGTGAAACGTCTCAATGCCAGGAACTGGAAAGAGCTAAGTGTGGTTATTTTTCCCCAGGGAATCTAATCGCGTGTGTGTCTCAAGGACTGAGCCAGCAGGTCGAAAGTGAGCCCCGGGTCCAAGCATAGATATATTCAGCAGGGTGAGAGAGCCTGTGACAGTATTTGAGGGGTGTGTGGTTGTGAGATGGGTGTGTGTGTGCATCTGCTGCGCTAGCGAACATGAAGCTAGACTAGGCAGTGTGTAGGAGACCTGTATGTCGGGTAAGGGGTCCCAGGGTCTGAGCATGGATATAAGGCACACTGATACCTGAGGGATCCATGAATGTAAGTGTGCTTGTAAGTCTAGAGAGTGGTGATGTGTGTGATTTCACAAATGAACTACACAGCCAGAGAGGAAGAGCAGGACTGGGCTCTGTGTACTTCCCTACTTATGTTTTATGTGAGTTCTGGTGGTGGTACCTGAATGCTGCTAAGGGCAGATAGACTGTGGCAGCTGTGTCAGTGTGCTCTGCGTGTGTATAGGGGGGTGTGGGTGTGTGCACCTGTCTGGGATACACACTTAGCCTCCCTTCCTGTCAAATCTGCAAAAAGGAACAGCAGTGTCCATAGCTATAGGAATGGGACAGAGAGACCATGGGGTCTCAGCGTGCACTTGCTGATATGGATGGCCAGGAAGGAGGAATTCCTGGGTCTGGGAGTCCACCTGAGGGAGCAGCATTCCTAACATCCTTTAACAACCACCACAGTGTCTGTGAGTAGAGCTGCTGTTCCAGCACCCATCTCAGAATCATGGCATCGCTGAGGTTGGGAGGGACTCTGAGCAACCATCCAGGCCAAGCCCCCTGCTCGAAGCAGGTCCAGGCAGGGATTTCCTCAGGGGGCAGTGTCTGCTGGAGCATGCGATGCTGCCCAGGAACTCCAGGAGGGTCTCAAACTTGTGGGGAGGTAAACAGCTTTATGTTGGAACTGAAGCAATTCAGGAAGCAGAGGTGGTATCACGCAGCTGAGCTCCTTACGAAGCAGGAGCACTGCTGTTTCGGTATTGCTAGGTTTGACTGTTGTCCTGGTTTCAGCTGAGACGGAGTTTATTTTCTTCATAGTAGCTAGTATGGGGCTGTGTTTTGGATTTGTGTTGAAAACAATGTTGATAATATAGAGATGTTTTTGTTATATAGAGGTGTGTTTTGTTATTGCTGAGCAGTGCTTACACGGAGCCAAGGCCTTTTCTGCTTCTCACACCGCTCCGCCAGTGGGATGGCTGGGGGGGGCACAAGAAATTGGGAGGGGACCGAGACAGGACAGCTGACCCCAACTGACCAAAGGGATATTCCATACCATAATGACATCATGCTCGGCTTATAAGGGGCTTGGGGAAGAGGAAGGACAGGGAGGCAGTGGCATTTGGAGTGATGGCATTTGCCTTCCCAAGTCACCGTTACACATGTTGGAGCCCTGCTTTCCTGGGGATGGCTGAACACCTGCCTGCCCATGGGAAGTGGTGAATGAATTCCTTGGTTTGCTTTGCTTGTGTGCGCGGCTTTTGCTTTCCCTGTTAATCTGCCTTTGTCTCAACCCATGAGTTTTCTCACTTTCTCACTCTTCTGATTCTCTCCCCGATCCTGGTGCGGGGGGGAGTGAGTGGCTGTGTGGGGCTTAGTTGCCGGCCGGGGCTAAACCACAACAACTGTGTAGTCTTGCAAAAGCTCTGGTGCAGCTGCCTGCATCTTTTAAGTAGAGCAGCTCTGCTTAGTGCTCTGGGAGACTGCACACAATGAGGCAGCAAACCCGTGTGCCAGCAAACCCGTAAAGGTCTTGGGCAACTTGTCTGCGGATAGAAACCTTTGTCATAGTCACCTCAACTCCCCATGCAGCTTCTGTGCATGGTTGGATGTTACCTAACATCTCAAAATGTTGGTTGGTTTTTTATGATGTGATACTGGAGTGGTGTAACACTCCCTGGAGCATGGTGTGAGGGCAAATAAGCATGGAAGGCTTGCTGGCATATTTTGAGAGGACTGTGCCAAGTGCAGCAAGATAAACTTGGGCAGCCTCAACCCTACCATCTATATGGTGGGATTTCTGAAGATCCTTTCCCCATAAGTCTCCCAAGTTTGGTCACACAGGGAGCTGGTTAGATTAGTCCAGAGCAGGACTCAGTGTGAATAACTAGGAGTCACGTGTTTGCACTTGCTTCCAGGCAGTAGTCTGTACACAACTTTTGTTTGCAATTGAAGGTTACCAACAATTTCTTGAAATGCCATTTAAAATTTTTTCTTTGGACAAGAAAGTTTGAGAATAAAGCAAGTGTTTAAATATTTGAAATAGTAAAAGATTATATTTCTGATGTTGTAAAGGTTATTTACAAAGATAGCTGCAGTGATAAGTCAGAATAATGCTGCGTGACATTGACATATATTTCACCTCATTTGTAGTAGCTGCCATGAGCAGGCCTATTGAGGTAAATGGTGAATGCACCTTGGCATTTCCAGCTTGAAAAGCCATAGTGAAGGATTTATAACCACTGCAATTTTCTAATGCTGCTCTGGAAGGAGAAAATAAAAAGAATAGTTTAAATAACATAACAACATCACGACGGAAATATTCTGTAAAGAGAAATAAAATCATTAACCCATTCAGCCTTTTCAGAGGCTATGGCAATCTAAGAATGATCCTTTCATACAGTCTGTGTTAGCATGCTATAACTCAGAGAAAATGTTAAAAACATAACCAAGGACATACCATGAACTTCAAAAGTCTCCCTGGGAACACCTAGCATGCAATATAACAGTTTAAAAAGTAGCTCAGTGCCATTTGTTCAGCTAATTTTAAAGTCATAAATACAGAACTCTTCATATAAATGATAATTTCTTAATGGTTCTGCCAAAAATTAAAGCCAAATTCTATAAATAATCACTTGAATAAAAATACTGTATTTTTAGAAATGGTATGTCAGAGCTTAAAAGTACCAAATTGTGTGACAAGATGTGTTCTTTAATAATGATATTGTGATATTGTTTGTCATCCACTCATTTTTCTAGAACATGTATTAATAATGAAATGAGACTTTTTGCCAGCTGTTACTCCAGGAGATGCTCCTTGATCTTTAAAGGAGTTACATATTTTTAAATGTGTATAGTAGGGATTTGTTGTGTCTCTCAGAACCAGGTTAGAGCCTGGTTAGACCAACAGTTAAACAAGCAGAACTGAGAGGTGAGGTCCAGAAAGAAGCTCTGAACAGGTAACCTCTTTGCCCACCTCTCCTGCATGCAAAAGATTTCATCCAGCTATATCTTAACACTGTCATTAAATCGAAGTCTCTGGAGTATCCAGAAGCATGCTGTTCTTTTAAACATAATGTTTCACACCAGGACTTTAGGAGACTGAACACTGCACTAGCTTTTTTGAGAAGAAGTCTGGATAACTTGATGTCGTTCAGTTTGTCAGGGTGTCATGAGCAAAATGAACCTCAACTCAGGGTATTACACTGAATTTATTTCATTGCCAAATAACATAAACTTTTAATTACTGATTCAGGTATTGAGAAACAAAACCAACCTGAACAATGGTTTCTGTTTGTCGCTCCTTGCTTCTTACTCCTTTTTTCTGTGGCTCCTTCCTTCTTACTCATTTCCTGTGCTCTACCATGGTCCTCCACAGGATGCAGTCCCTTCAGGCTGTACCTGATTCAGCAAGGAGTGCCTTTTTCCAAGGCAGGGTCTCCAGCTGCATCCCCAAAATGTCATCTTCCACGTCCCTCTCCTATATCTTCCTCTCTGTCCCCTCCTGTGGGTGTCCTCACATCTCCTGTGTCTCCTGCCAGTAGCAATAGCCTTTTCTGCGTCTCCTGCTCCTAGCCGTTAAATATATTTCAGCAGAGGCACTGTGTTCTCCTCTGGCTGAAGTCTTGGTGTGCAGTGGGATGGTGTTGGCTTTTGCCAAGCCAGCTGGAGCTGACTGTGACCGGTGCAGGGTGGTTCATCACCTCCTTCCACGCAGGGCACCAAATAGCTCCTGCTTCCCGAACCCTGCTGATTATGCCTAGGGGGTAGCAAGGGCAGGCTGCTCTGCCAGGGACAGGTAACCAGGAGCATGCACAATAACAGAGCATGCAATGACATAGACCTCACTAACAAGGGAACTGTCCCACAGACGTAAGCAAGATAAGCAGAGCAGGTCTGGTGGCAGTCACCAGGTCCAGCCATGAGTCTAGATCACCTGACAAGTCTGCAGTGATGAGGCAGGTCTGAGGTCAAACAGGGAAATCAAGTCAGCAAGCTGCAGTCATGGTCAGGGTCAGGTCCAGAGACAGTAACCAGGGTCAGCCACAGCTAGGTGCTCTCGAGGAAAGTGATGAGGCAGGTCCAAGGTCAAGCCAGGAAGTCAAGTCTATGAGTCAGCATTAGGGTCCAGATTAAGACCACACATGATCAGTCGTATACAGGGATCTTCTTCAGGATTCCCCCCATCACAGAGGCTGCTTTATCTGTAGTTGTAGATTACTTTTTCTCAGAAGGATAAACAATTTATATTATAGAGGCCATTACTTTCTGTTTTACAAAATTAATTTTGGTGGAAGTCAGATATTTGATGATTCTTGGAACTCAGTTCTCTCTACAGAGTGGGGACTGTACCTCAGCTAGGCAGCAGCTTGATCTTAATGTCCTTGTAGAGCAGTACTGCATGCAAAACACACTTCCTAGGAAGGTACCAGCACCCTAAGAAACTGCCTGACACCATAAACTCCATTCATAGAGCGTGCTGCCTGTCTTTTGTTGATAATAACTTCTCATTGTTGTGATCCTGGCTCGAATTCAAAGCAGTGATCTAGAAATGAAAGACTGTTTCCTCTTATCAGACCCAGGAGTCATTCAGCCTCCATCTCAGAGATGATAGTCTTTAATAGCAATCATTTAATTTTGTAGATTTCTATAAACACCCTTAATGATATCATTAGAATTCTCAAGGCTAAAAGGTAGTACTCCCATTTCAAATTGTCACATTAAATATGCATGACCTATTCCAACTAATTGAATTAATTTGCTGTTTCAGGAGAAAACAAAAAGAAAAGATCTGAGACCTGAGATTACTTATGCTGCTACTATTTTTAGTTTGGATTTCAGAATGAAATGAACCTGCCAATTATTCTGACTGGACTTTCTCTTCTCCTTTGACAAACAATAAATTTGATAAAAATATTTTATTCTGTCATGTCCCAAGCTTTTAGTAAGTTTAAGCCTAGTTCACAGCATGTTTTTAATTGGGAAATGTTTTTTATAGAGTGAAGAAACTGTTAAAGGTGGTTAGTGAGGGTAGTAAATTCCACTTGTAATGTTTTGGTCTCACAGTAGGAGCAAAGGAAAGATGGGTTTCATTTCTCCTTCTGTTTCACTGGTTTGGGGACATGAGGGAAGGAGAGACAGATCTGAATGCCATTGTTAATGGATTTATAAAGAGATCAAGGCAAACATGCTTCATTCATGTTTTTGGTAGTTGCCCAAAAAAGACAGTCTAGCTCTCTTTGAAGTCAGTAGGTATGTTTCTCTTATGTGAACTACTCCCAGTGCTAGACAAGATTACTGCTAATGTCCTGTAGAAACAGAACCTTAGTGGTCCAGCAAAAAAGAAATTTGGATGTGTGTCTATATTTTACTGCTGCTCAGAAGACATAAAGAGGTGTGATGGTGTCCCACCTCTGGTTCCTATGTTTAACCTCCATGAATATCAGAGATGACTTAGATCATGCAGTCCTGTGCTGAATTAAAATGAAATAGATTGGCTCTTGTTCATCACACCATCTCTGCATCTTCTCTGTGTGCTAACATCTTAATCATCTTCGTTTATGCACTAGTATTACTCTTGAAACTCATTGCGCTGCTTGTATGATGAGGTTGAATTATTCATCAAGATGTGTAGAGTAAAGCCATGGTATTGCAAATTCACAAAGTTGCTGACTGTTCCCAGGTAATTTCTTAAGATGACCTTCAAATACAGCATTGATTACCTTATAGTTAAGCTGTGAAAAAAACCCTACTTTTTTGAGCAAACTTTGCTGCAAACTTAGAAATAAATTTTCTGTAGACTAGAAGAGTCAAATACATAAAAAAGCAGCAATCCAGCAGTGGATAATTTGAATTTAAAATGAATTTTAATTTTAGTGTATGCCCTGTATTTCAGGAAAAGAAAATTGCAGGTATTTTTTTTTATTTATTTCCCCAGAGCTTTCCTAAAACATAAATGGAGTTGTAGACTCAGAGTTTTAAAATAGGATCAGCAGATGATTATGGAACTATACTACTAGATCCATGAGCAAAAAAAAATTATATATATAATATAATCAATAATAAATTGAATTGAATGTCTTGAGTTCAGCCAATTAATTGTTCTAGTAAAATAAATCATAGTTCAATATCTTTGAAGTTATTAATTTTACATCAGTGAACAACATTCACATTTGTTGTCAGTCCCACTAGACCAAGACACACATAGCCCCGGATGGCTGAAAAAAGAAGCATTTGTTTCACATTTTAAAAGACATTACTAGAGAGCATTGAATGAATAGCTTTCATATTGCACTAGGAAATCTGAAGGTCCAACACAACGTCTGTAGTCCATAAGTTATTTCCATTGCAGTTACTATCTGATGCAGTTAAATCAATGCTAGCTTGGATAACCCCACCAAGCCACAACCAGACTATATCATTGCATTACAGGTGTATCCCAAGATTTCTTCCTTTTTTCAACATACTTCTCAGCATTACTAATTGCAATGTCAACCTCTTTCAGTCTCTAGACTGTAACTGCCAGGACTTGATCTGCTGTAATGCTTTTCCTGGAAGAACCATCTATCGATCTGGTTCTGGCCAAGACTGAAAACTGATGGTGCTAAACTTTTTGATGTTGTGTTCAAAAATCAAAAAGCTGACACACTGATCATTGCTTACTGTTGCTAACAGTCTTAGCACTGTTTGAATTGCCTCCATCAGTTGACCTGGGTTGTTTACTCAGTTTCCTCTATTGACTTAGGTTACATGTCTTTTGGGCGAGACATTGTCATTCCGTATGTGGCTAGCTGAGCTCCAATCCACAATTTAAGTACCAGTACATGTAATCAGTATAATTACAGCAGTTTAAGTTGATCCTCAAAAATAGGAAATATAAGTCCTTGCCACATGATCTGACTTTGAATTTAGCCCTGCTGTGAGCTGGAAGTTGAACCAGATGACTCCAGAGGCCCCTTCCAATTTAAATTATGCTATGATTCTGTCATCTGGAGTGTTCTTGTCTCATTTTTATATTTACTTGCCCATAACTATACTTTTTCCCATAAATTAAATTTATTGCTGAAAACAGCCAAGTTCATATCACAGCACTATGGTGGCTGAAAAGTGGTGGTGAATGTGCATTACATCTTCATTAAATATTAACTGTGTTGTTACCTTGGTAGAAACTTAAAGTTGTAAAGTTGTGGGAAAAGTATCTTTACCTTCCAGTAAAAAAAAAAAAAAAAAAAAAAAGGAAAAAGTATATTTCTCTGTAGATATTAGCAACAATAAAGCTATATCTGTAGTTTGGAGAACTAATTGAGATCTCACTCTTATCACAAGACATCACAGATAGACTCTCATATACCACTTTTCTTCAATATTCTTTTATACTGAATGGAGACATTTTACTTTTTCACTAACAGCACCTGCATGAGTAACAGAGGTTGGTGAACATTACAGAATCTGCCAGTCATATTTGCCTGAATTTCTGAATGTATTCACTTCTGCTAAGTTTGTATATCACCTTTCACACATGGTTTCTATGAGCACTTGTGGTACTGTGCATAACATATGAGACCCCTTGAAGACACCACAATGAAATCACTGACAGCAGTACTTAAAGTACTTTATTTTAACCAATATGACTCCTTAAAAAGAGTCAATATCACAGTCAAGTATCATTATGTTTTTTAGGTATCTTAAATGGATTTTAAATTTTAGATATTCCCAGTAGAAAATGTTGCATAATTCTCACATAGGTAGAATAAATGCTGTTGTGCATTTCCGTATGTTCAAAGACAGGCAGTAAAACTTTAACTTTTCAAAGATCAACCACCTGTAAATACTCTCCAAATAAAAATTAATTATTTTATTTGCTTAACAATTTAAAAGATATTCAAAGTTACTATGAAAATTCATGTTTATTTTGAAAAACTGAGGAAAAACTAAGGCAAAGTACTGGTTACAAGTTAGTCTTTCAGCTTATAATTAAAATTTTCTAAACTGATCAGATTTTTTGCCATGTACAGACATTGCTTCTTTATATTATTTGGAAAAGTACTTTGAGTCATTTTGTAATTGATTTCATTTTTTCCATTTCTCTTTCATCGATACAATGTTCTTCTAGTTGGAATCCCAAATGGACAAAGAAACAGAAAGATTATCACACTTGTGTGGAGCCTCTGTGAAAGTCACATGTCCAGTTGTTCTGCAGTGACAGTCGGAGAACAGAATCCTGAGCTGCCAAGTTGGTGCTAAAGCTGCAGTCTCTTAGGTATGTCCTCCAGGGAAACTCACTGCCCACAGAATGCAGGCAAGAACTATCAGTTTCAGGAATCTACAATTATTCTTAACTCAGTAAAAAACCCAAACACCCTCATTTTAGTAATTTGTTTCTAGAAAATGCTGCAAAAGATGAACCTGGGTTTCCATTAAGAAAATATAAAATTATATTTTTTATATATATGCTCTTGGAAATTTAGTGATTCCATGCATTTCTTGGGGTACAACAAAAGTGCCAAGACAATAGCAGCAAAACTCTGAAGGAGATTTAGATTTTTGCCAAGGTGCTGGAAAAACTTCTCAGGTTTACGTTGACTTGTGGACAGATCACAGTAATACATGCTGTCCTTGAAACTTCACATATGGACTGGTGATGTGATTTGAAATACTTACAACCTAAAAGTAGGATTTTAATTTCTTAGGTAACTGCTTCATGTTTGTTTGGATTGTCTTTATCTTTAGTTGCTATTCATATAGATAATTTTATTTACACATAAGCAAGAAAAGAGCCTAGCTTTATAAAACAGAAGTGTAGTAAAGTAAAGCTTTGATAGTGGATGTAGAAGAAAGATGTGATTTACTTCTGGCATAGCATTTGTTTTTTACTAATTGAGGAGTTGGGTCATCAATCTTGTGAAGTGCCAGGCTGAAGAGGCTGGAGAATATTTTCATTGCCTTGTGGTACAACAGCTCAGCTACAGAAGAAAGAGAGAAAACAGCTATTCGTAGCAGAGGAGATCTGGTGAAAGATTAGCTGGTTTGATATTAGAGAATGTGGACAGGGTTAACTAACATAGTGATTTAATGTAATTGAAATGTAACTATACCTGAAATATGTGAATAAATTAAAATGAAGATGAAATTGTTAATGAATTGCTTCCTGGACCTACATCCAAGGTGCAAGCAGTGCTTGTCATTCATCCTGTGCTGGAGTTCTATCACTGTTTCATAAAATGAACTATTTTCATTGCTGAAACAGAATGAATTCAGATGCTGCTTAGTTTTGTACAAGGACCTTTCCCCTACAGTAATTTTAACAGCTTTTTAGGCAAAACTTAAAGAACCATATGAATCTAAACAACTAAAAAAATAAATCTCCATTAAACTATCCCATCATAAAAAATAACACATTTCCCATATAAGAAAGTGTCTGTATTTTAATTTATTAGAATTAAAAAAATCATTATCCTCAGTTTTAGAATCAATTGATAACATCACTCTTCTATCAGTGTTGCTTTGTTAAAAAGATAAAATGGCAAGGATATTATTCAAAGAGTCTTCCATATAGAATATCAATATTTCAGCACTATATTTCAGATAGGGATGCAATTTTTAAACAGCAATCACATTTCAATTTAGCATACTTTTCTCATGGAAATATTTTTGGCAGCAATTTCTCGTGTTTATACAGTTATACCCCAGAAATTACCTACTCTGTATAGACTGGTAGACATCATATTTAATTCCTAACATCAGAAAAAGTTGAGATTTTAATGCTCCAATAATCCATGTTTCACATGATTTACATAACCAAAGAACTGCTTTCCACTTCCAATAAGCAGAGCAGCCAGGCATCTAATTCTAAAGAAGAAAAAGCACCTGGGCTTTTTGAAGAATTTTTTTTTTTTTTTTTTAAATAAACTGTGAGTGGAACATGAAACATAATGGATTTTATCTTTACCACTAGGTAGGCATAGGGAGAGCTTCATAGGTCAGTAAATAATAAAAGAATTTACATCCAGATGTGAACAGAGAGCACGGAAAAGAATCACAATGTTGGTTCTAGGCCATGGCACCAGGAAAAGCACCAAATCCTTCAGGTAGATCAATAAAAGCCAGCAAATGTAACTAATGATCCCAAAGGTCTAAACATTTGAAAGTGAAGCTGAAGTAGAGTTGAGGCTGCCATTCTCCAATTCAGGGAAGGATGAAGCAACAATGGTAACAGCCAGTCACTGACTCGTTATGTGATAGGACATGATGCACCAGTGCTTTGACTTCATCATCTAATAGGCATTGTCATCTTGCACATCATTGTGAAGACTGAGACAAAGCTTTGAGGACACTCAGTATGTTTCAATGGGGAATTGTCCTGAATTTTATAAAGACCTGAATGGACAGAAAGGAGGAATGATGGAAAAATAAAGAAGTTAGGGATAAGAATCAAGTTAAAGCTTTCTCCATGACCAAATTAAATAGAAGACTGATGACAAAGGACTCTACAGAGAAGAGAGAATCAACCAAAGATTATATGCTGAGAGTGATTTGAAAGAAGAAGAATTATATAACAGCAACGAATGGCCATACAGATAATGACGTCATATAAGAAACGAGCAGGATATCAGTACCTAGACATTTAAGCAAATCCTACAGAACTTCTTTGATGATTTTTCTTCATTGTAAGAACTATTTGTTCTGTTTGTTCTTTGCCTTTGTTTTCTTTCTTTTAAACAATTATTTATCTAAACAAGGACCTTCCATTTTATTCCATGGCTGCTTAGTTTCTTTAAATGCCTATAGGTTAGGAGCTTTGTCAGAAGTCTTTCAGAAATACAATTTGACTTGTTTATCCACCTGTTTGTTTACCAATTCAAAGGACAGCAGTGATTCTTTCTAGTCCTGCCTTATTTTTTTTAAAAAAAGCTATGCTGACTTTTCTTAACTAATCATGTTTACCAGTGGTCACCACTTTTTTATTTATGTTCCTGCTATTTGGTCCTTAGGGACATCAGGTTTACAGATCTGTAGTTCCCAGAGTGACACTGGAAGCCTCTTTAAAAGTTGATCTTTGACCAAGACAATTTCAAGCAAGAGACACTATGCCAACCTTTAGAGTTCTACGGTTGCCTCCATTCATTTTTTATAATTCTTGGCTAAATACCATCTGGTTCCGGTGATCTATTATTGTTCATTTTGTGAGTTTGTTTCTTATCATCTTTATACTCTTTTCCATTTTCAGCAAATGATCTGATCATTCCTTCAGAAAGAAGGGATCAAGCATAGGAATTTTCCTAGATTCCTCCACTGTGAACACAGATAGAGAACTGATTTAGTATCTGTGCAAGGTCCTGATCTTTCTGAGCCTCCTTTTTCTATGTTGATCTCCAAACTTAGGAAGCATTTTAAGCTGGAAAATGTAAATCAAGAACATCTAAAACTTCATTGGTCAAAATCTTCAGAAGGGAAAAAACTAAACATACGCAGATATGTGCGCACACGTGCACACACGTGCGCGCGCACACACGCTTTCTTTTTTAATTATTTAATAAACCATGATGATCTCTGTCATGGGGATGCAAATCAGCCAGAGCAATGTCTCTCTATGAGACTAAGAAAGTTTTAAATGCAAGTCAGATTTTATTAGACTATAAACCAGAAAAGTTAACTTTTAAAATAGAGAAAACTCAAAATTACTAAGTCAGGACAGAAAAGCAGGTTTAATAAATCAGTCTCCTCCTACTGCTGTACCCTTAGAGGATGTGCCCTTGCTCTTATGCTTGGTTTCAGTTAGCTCAGGGTCTTCCTGGAAAGGAACAGATTCTGTGTGGTCCTCTACAGTCTGCAGGGAGATGCTCCTCATCTCAGGGGAGTGACTGCAGCCATTCCTCCTCTTCTCTTCTGCTGGTGCTCCTCAGTCCCTGCTCCTCAAGGAAACCTGCCTTAGTCTGCCTTACTCTGTACTGTCCACCTTCTCTTCTGGAGAACCCCTGGTTACTCCCAGGGGAATGAGGACTCTTCGTCTCCTTCCTCCAGAGGGTTGCCTGACCCAGTCCTTCTCTTCTTAGAGGAACATGACATGTTTCATACTGAAGTTTGAACAAAGAAAGCAACCACATTCTTATTTTAAATAGCATTTAGATAAAAGGAAAGTATATCTAATAAAAAAAGGCACTCTCAGTCACAGCAAGAATACATGGGATATTTATTTGGTGTTTGTGAATAATTTGATACATTTCATACGAACTGCTTTTTTCTTTTCTTTTCTTTTTTTCCCCCAATGTGATTCTTATGAAGCTTTGTTTGATTACTGAGGCATTCTGTTCATGGTGTTCTCGTAATCTTTTATTTAACTTTTTTAGTTAAATTACTTGCTGGCTTTCAGCTTTCTGCAGCTGACTTTGATACATACAGCTATATATGTAGAGACGTACAGAGGTAGATACATAGCTTTTTCAGTTAAGATTTTGCAGTTTAAAGAAAACTGGTAATATGAAATCCCACAAACCACCAGCACTGCAGATAAGGAGAAGACAGAAATATACAGTATTAAATATTTGTATCCAGAGGTAGAATGGGCTACTACTTCAGCACATCAAGATTATAGCCTCGATCCTTGCAGGCACGCGAACTTTGGCATTAACATGAAAATGCAAGGCTTTATACCAAGGGAA
Source organism: Grus americana (assembly GCF_028858705.1). Lineage (NCBI taxonomy): Eukaryota > Metazoa > Chordata > Aves > Gruiformes > Gruidae > Grus > Grus americana. The sequence goes on from NC_072853.1 coordinate 78,483,003, forward strand.
GAACACCAGAAATTTATCTGTCGGTTAATTGACTCTGTTTGGCAGAGCCAAAGCCAGATTACAGCACGGTATCAGCAGAGTTGCAGTTAGGCCAAAGAGGATTTTCCTTTAAAGGTGGAGTTCTCTGGGTGCTCTCAAAGTCACATGCACACTACGGTTTTACTTTTAACAGTTTTAGCCACAGAATGAACACTGATAAAACAGAGGGCAGGCAAAAGCTACAATGTAAATCAAGTTTCCTGAAGGCTCTCTGAGGGTGGTTAAAACAGTGCTCACAGCTAGGTTGATTTGTCAAGAGATTCCTGATACATAGCCATAACAAGTGTGAGCTATTTGCAATTATTTAGCTGCTTAAAGATTTTTGATAAAGAAAGAGCTAAGGGATACAGCAGGCTGGAACAGTGATGGTGGGAGAAATCCAGTGACACTAGATGTTTGAACAGTGCAAGGAATAAGGACCTAGTGCATCGTATCAGATTTAAAAGAGAACACATGTATTAAGTAGAGTGGGGGCACAGGTGATCCTTCTCCCTTCCTTCTATTCAAGCACAAGGCTCTATTATGAGGCTTTGCGCCTTTAGAGATGTGCTGTGTAAGATCTGAACCTTTCCTTCTGCCTTTCTACATGTAAATTAGAATACTAACTCTCTGCAAAGGAAGTTGTGTATATCCAGGAGGGGGTCATCTGTATGTCTCACATTCAAACAGTATTCATTGCACGGTCTGATTCAGCTGAGACTATCTCATTGAGAGGTATGGGCTGCATCACACCCCTCTGAGGCTCCTGTGCTACAGATGAATGGGCCCAGATTTGTGGTACAGACTTTGCACCTGCTCTCTCTTACCCTTTCCAGCTGCTACAGGCAACATTGTTCACTGAAATGAATACAAATACATGCAGGAAATAATGGAGAGAAGCACAATAATTATGATCCTCTTAGAATTTCCTCACACCTGCTTCAAGCTCAACCCTTCTCATACTAGACTTCTTGTAGAAACTAGTCAGATGAGTTTAGCAGTAAGAGTCACAGGTTCATTTCACAGGTGGAAGAGAAGAAATTGGTTTTAGCAGAGACTGCAGAGTCTGTTCCTCCCGCAAACGGCTGTCTCCTTGAAGTGTGCAATCCAGAAAGCTCCACAGGACATCTACTCCTGTCCAGACTTGCCCATGCACATCAAACATCAGTGGACCCACAGGTCCACAGGCAGGTGGCAATTATTGTTGGAAGAAAGTCAGGAGTAACCTTAGGCATCTCTGGACCCTGTGATACTGACTCTCTCTTACTCCTAAGAAACAAACTCCCATAACACTCCCAAAAAGAGGTTTCACAGAGCTTGACCTGTGGGGAAAATTCCCTGCCATTCCTTGCCCATTGGTGAATAGATTAGTCTTGAGCATGCAGGAGATGCGAGACCAGAGATTATAATGCCACTTTGTGCCACCTTACAGCATACCTCTAGTTCTCATAAGCATGTGTGTTTCAGAGGGAAGCAGAGCAATGATTTCTTATCTCTCACCAGCAACCAGAGGAACCCTCACATAAGATAAATACCAATATAAATACAGTGCAAAAATTCACAATTCCATTCCCTTTTGTGATGCTACTGGAGATGCTAACCCATCAGATACTCAGGGATTCAAACCACATGTTTAATTTTTTGTCTCCCACAATTCTCTTTTATCAAACAGTGTCTATTTCCTCAGTTTTCAGAGGTGTATATACAGTCCTTGTTCCTTGTCTATCACGTACAAGAAGCCGCTGGCTATCCTTCAGTCTGCTATTGATGCATTCAGACGTTTACCTGTGAATTCCCAGCTCCTGAGAGAACAGTTTTAGACAACATACACTAAGATTTCCAGGACATCTTTAACAATTTCGAGTGGGATTTTGGATTCTTTCTGTGTTCATCTAAATCCAATTTATAAAATGTCTGTGTTCTTTATTCTATTTTTTCTTCCAGTTGAGGCAAACATCACTTCCTCAAATAATATCTCGATAGGGCTAATTATTTCTGGCTTCTTACAATACTATCCAACACTGACATATTTCTTACTAATGGGAAATATTGTAGCTCTCATTAGTCAAGATTATGTTTTATTTTAATAGTTTTAGAGATTGAGAAACAGATATGGGATTGTTTGGGTACATTTCCACCTGTAAGGAAAACAAAGTTTGCAGAGATATGCGTATCAGAAGGGGCTCAGAGGGTAGCTAAACACCCAGATTCTTGTTTTGCTTCTCAGCATATTTAAAGAGGCTTAGTTTTTCATATGAAAGTGCTGAGAAATATATGAGAAGCATCTGACAAAGGCAAAGCAAACTTAGAAGAACTAGGATGACATATTCTTATGAGACACTATATGTCTTAAGCCATGTAAGCCTGTGTAAATGACTACCTATGTATTAGGTTATGCCTAATCTTGTATAAATGTGGATTCCACGTGGATGGAAATTTTCTTGAAATTGACATTGATACAAAATATTGTCTAACGATGGAGTAAACTGCAAAATACTAAAGATAAAAGAGTCACATCAAAGATGCTTGAAAATAGTATCAGAGATGTGGCTCCAAGTCTCAAAGTATCAAACAAATCCAAGGATATACCAGTAAACAGTACCAAAAAAGGTATCAGTGGAGCTTGAATACTTACACATTAAAAGGCTTAATGCTGCAGATAACATAGGAGGAAATAAGACATGCTTATTCCACCCATTGTTTTAAGAGATAGTCAAACTTCTGCTCTTTCCTTATTCATCTGACTTTTCAACAGTTTTATGGGTAAAGAGCTGAGTTATGAATTATTTACCTTTGATTTTTATTTTCTGGTGTAAAGATCTTCTTGAATTTTGAATTGATTTGCAGCATCATTATGAGTCTCGCTCTTACACTCTCACTTGAAAGCAGAAGATAATAGAAATATAATTATGTGCATTTTGAATGTTATCTCTGTTTTGTCACACAGGAGCAAGCACTCAATACAACTATGTGGGAAGTATTTGGATGTAACCCCAGGCAACATATCTGAAAATGTCAGATGAATACATCAGTGTTTCACAGCAATCTCCTCCTGTGAAGGTTTCTTCATATTTCATTTAAACAGACAGTTTAGTTGTCATGTAAAATATTAAGAACATTCAGAGCCTGAGTTCTGCTTTGAACAAATAATATTTCCAAAGATTCAGGAAGAATTCTTGTTGAAGAGGATCACAGAGGCACACAAAAATCAGGTGCCTTGGTACAGACAGAGGTATGTATATATATATACTGTAAACTACACTGTACTTTTGAGCCTGATATGCTGTTTTTATAGAAGCCATAGTAGAAATTTTCACTTACTGTACCTTCCAGCCATAATGACATAGATGCAACTCAGCTGACTGTGTGTCCAAGTGCTGCTTTAAAATGGTTTTCATAGAATCATAGAATGGTTTGGGTTCGAAGGGACCTTAAAGATCATTTAGTTCCAACCCCCCTGACAGGGGCAGGGACACCCTCCACTAGACCAGGTAGCCCAAAGCCCCATCCAGCCTGGACTTGAACACTTCCAGGGAGGGGGCAGCCACAACCTCTCTGGGCAACCTGTTCCAGTGCCTCACCACCCTCACAGTAAAGAATTTCTTTCTAACATCTAATCTAAATCAACCCTCCTTCAGCTTAAACCCATTACCCCTTGTCCTGTCACTACACTCCCTGATAAACAGTCCCTCTCCAGCTTTCCTGTAGGCCCCTTCAGGTACTGGAAGGCCACAATAAGATCTCCCCGGAGCTTTACCTTCTCCAGGCTGCACAACCCCAACTCTCTCAGCCTGTCCTCATAGGAGAGGTGCTCCAGCTCTCTGATCAGCTTCGTGGCCCTCCTCTGGACCTCTGTGTGTAAATACATTGCAACATGTTGCTTATTAACCTACAGCTGAGAGAAAAATGGGAAAAGCCCTCATGTTACCTTAAAGCCTGTTAGTAATTCTATTTATTTTAATAATGAACTGGTTTTGGCTGGGATAGAGGTTTTTGGGTTTTTTTTTTTCATAGGAGCTTGTATGGTGCTGCATTTTGGATTTGTGCTGAAAACGGTGTTAATAGCACAACCATGGTTTAGTTATTGCTGAGCAGTACTCGCATAGTGTCAAGGCCTTTTCTGCTTCTCACACTGCCCCTCCAGCATGTAGGCTGGGGTGGGCAAGAATTTGGAGGGGGACACAGCTGACCCCAACTGACCAAAGGGGTATTCCATACCATATGACATACTCAGCATAGAAAGCTGGGGGAAGAAAGAGGAAGGGGGGATGTTCAGGGTTATGGTGTTTGTCTTTGCAAGTAACTGTTACGCGTGACAGAGCCCTGCTTTCCTGGGGATGGCTGAACACCTGCCTGCCCATGGGAAGTGGTGAATGAATTCCTTGCTTTGCTTTGCTTGTGCATGTGGCTTTTGCTTTCACTATTAAACTGTCCTTATCTCAACCCACAAATTCTGTCACTTTTATCCTTCCCATTCTCTCCCCTATCCCACTAGGGAATAAGAACATTAAGGGTTGCCATTTGTCCCTTCTGCTACACAATTTTCAAATCTTGCAGGAAGCCAAAAATTAATTATTGTTGTTTAAACACACAAAATGTGATTCCTTAGTTTCTAAATTATGTAAAACACACTAAGGATTGGAGTGAGGTCCAGCTACATTGGCCAGTCTGTGATTTCATATAGAAAGCTTTTAATGTTGAAATTAAAATTCTTATTAAAGAAGTAATATAGAACCCATTCTTATTAAAATAGAACCCATGAGAGGAGATATGACTGTGTGCACATCTTCTTCTTGAAACAGAGCAAAGATTGCTACAATTTATGCTGCAAAATGAAATAATCAGTGAATCATTGTTTCAATTGTTTTATGTTCCATAATGTCTTACTCTTTGACTAGTGGCAAACGAACACTAATGAGATGTATCTAAAACAAACTAGGAGGAAGAACAAAAGACAGGAGGAATAAAAGAATTTCAAAAGGCTGGGTTTAGACTTCAGAACTGATTGGTTTTCTTAGGTATCTTTCAACCTCAAACACAAAATAAAAGTCATTGCTGATCAGCTGTTCACTGGAAACAAAATGAGCATAAGAATTGTTGATGTAAGGTCATTCAGTTCATATGTATTTTAATTAGCATGTGTCTGGGCATTCTATGTTTCTATGAGGAGTGAGCCATTCTGATAAATCTTTCACCGAGTACTGGGTCCAGTCTTGTTCAACATATTCATCAATGACCTGAATGAAGGGACAGAGTATACCATTAGCAAGTTTGCTGACAATACAAAACTGGAGGAGTGGCCAACACACCAGAAGGCTGCACTGCCATTCAGCCAGATCTGGACAGACTAGAGAGCTGGGCAGAGAGGAACCTAATGAAGTTCAGCAAAGACAAGTGTAGGGTCCTGCACCTAGGGAGGAATAACCAGTACAGGTTAGAGGTTGACCTGATGAGAAGCAGCTCTGCAGAGAAGTACCTGGAAGTCCTGGTGGACAACAAGCTCTCCATGAGCCAGCAGTGTGCCCTTGTGGCCAAGAAGGGCAATGGTATCCTGGGGGGCATTAAGAAGAGCACAGCCAGCAGGTCGAGGGAAGTCATCCTTCTCCTCTCCTCTGCCCTGGTGAGGCCACATCTGGAGTTCTCTGTCCAGTTCTGGGCTCCCCAGTTCAAGACAGACAGGGAACTACTGGAGAGAGTGCAGCGGAGGGCTACGAAGATGATTAGGGGACTGGAGCATCTCTTGTATGAGGAAAGGCTGAGAGAACTGGGTAAGAAGAGAAGCCTGAGAGGGAATCTCATCAACACTTACAAATATCTAAAGGGCAGGTGTCAAGAGGATGGAGCCAGACTCTTTTTAGTGCTGCCCAGCAACAGGACAAGGGGCAACAGGTGCAAACGGGAACACACGAAGTTTCATCTCAATATGAAGAAAAATTTCTTCACCTTGAGGATGACCGAGCACTGGAACAGGCTGCCCAGAGAGGTTTTGGTGTCCCCTTCTCTAGAGGTATTCAAAACCCACCTGGAAGCGATCCTGTGCAACTGGCTGTAGGTGATCCTGCTTTAGCAGGGGGGTTGGACTAGATGATCTCCAGAGGTCCCCTCCAACCCCTAACCTTCTGTGATTCTGTGTGATTCTGTACCTTGCTATCACAGATCACTGCCATTTTAGTTGCTTTTGTTATCAGAGCTGACTGAAAAAACAAGGCTTTTGATCCATAAGAAATTGGCTTTTTGTTTATTACCCAGGAAGCAGATACTCCTCTATATACAGTGAAAGTGATATCTAAAAGGAAGCCTTGGAGTTTTTACACTGGGGTAGAATTCAACATTAAAATAAACAAAAAGCGGAGTTTGCCCGCAAGGCAAGGTCCTTAGTTTTAGATGAGTTTACCTGACATACGAAGGGCTAGAAGACATGGGAGCAAGTATTTTCTACCAGATCATTGGATCATCACAATGGAACCCATAAGGCCTCTATCCTGCATACACAGAAACTTTGTTAAAGCCAAGAAGTTTCAAACAAAACATTTCAAGGCTCAAAATATATAAATTTTGCAAACAAATTTTGACATAATCTGAAAAATTCTTTCTGATCCTAATTGGTGATATTTGCAAAATACGCTTCAATCTCTGTCCCTCAAATGCTTATTCTTATGACTTTTATGGGAAAGAAACTTTATGGAGGAGTAATGAATGGATGGTTGTGGTGCTGCTTTAGTTATAGTCAGGTACAAGGAAGAAAGCTCCTGAAAGATAGTGGGAAATGGTTTCAAAATCCTAAAAGGGCAAGCAGATTGCTTATCAGACAATATGGACTGAACAAGGGGAGGGACAAATTGTGAAGGCAAGGCAGCAGAAAGCTGAGGTAGATTAAGAATCCCACAAGACAGGGAGCAATAGTTTGAACTTCGTTCAAAATGCAAGGGAAAACCATTGATGTGGAAATATGTGAAGAGAAACTGGCCATGACGACAGCAATTAGATAACTTTTTTCAGTAGAGTTAGTCAAATGGGTGCAATTCAATGGTGTACTTTTCTGCTGGGGAGACAATTTGATGCTTGCTGCACTAGAGGTGTCTGTGGTTTACTAGGCATGGTTATTCTGCAGGAATTGTCCATTTGATTTGTCATGGCTGATTTGCGCTTGATTTTATGAGCCCTTCTCAAGGTGGGGTCCTTGCACCTCCCCTGACTGTGCAAGGCTGATTAATGCTCATGTAGTGCAGGATGGGTCGAACAATGGGTGTGAAGGAACTCAACAGAGGCACCTTCTGTGAAGTGCAGGGAGCAGTTAGGCAGCTGGGACATGGAAGGAAGGGCCTGAAAAACAATTCATAGAGACCTGTTAGAGCTGTCCGGTGTGCTAGAAATCAGGAAGCTTCAGGAAATTACTGGACTTAGGGCAAGACTGAAGAACTGTGCAATAGTTTAGGCAGGCGGGACTCTGGTTTAGAAACCTTATTTATCTCTCAGGCAGCAGAGCTCTGCTTTCCTGTTTAAGAATTTTGTTGTTCTGGTCTGGGTTGTTATAAAACCTCATTTTAGCATCTAAAGCTGGATTGGATCAAAGAGCACTAGCAAAATTCCCTCACGTATCTGGCTGGCTTGAGGTCCTTTGACAAGGAAGAGGAAAAGGAAATCAGCAATACAGAGCCAAGGACAGGTGATACCAAATAGCAAGTGATTCGTGATTTTGCTATGTAAAATACCTACGTAAAGGCCAAAGCTGTTGTGAGTTGCACACCGCCAGAAGGTATCACACTCTTACTGTTCATGGCTGTTGTGAATGGTATCTGCAACAGTTCTAGGCTTTACTTCAGCAAAATCTGAAAATAAATAGAAAGAAAAATGATCAAAATATGAAGATGCTGAAGAAATAGCCTGTGGGGAATGATTAAGTAAGTGAAAAGATGCAGTTTTGCTATGGGGGAGATACTAAATCAGTTACAAATCTTTTGCGGAAGATTGGCATTATGGAGTGAGAAGATTAAGTGAAGGTATTCCATGAGAATGCAATACAGGTGTGATGGCATGATAGCTTAAATTCCCACCAAACATTAAGGACTGGCAAGATGCAAACTGGCTATGGAGTCCCCACACTTCTCACTGACTGTAGATATAAACAACAGGAAAATTGTTTCCCACAGAATAGTCCTGTGTTTGCAGGCAATTAAGAAAGATTTTTCAAAGACTTTTCTGCCCCCCCACATGGATTAGAGAGTAAGCATATTCTACCTATAGAGTTATTCTAAAATTAGAATAAGAATATATGGATAACTCTAGAACACAAGTTCTTTGTCAATTCAGCCACTCTTACATCTCAGTTTCAAAATCTTTGACATCAGTGTAACAGAGAGCAGGCAGCAATCAAATTGGACAGCTTTCTGATACTATCTGAAAGGAAGCAGTTGTGTTTCTAAACAGAACTCTGTTCAGCAACAGAAAGTTTGCCAGTATATACTGTTGTAAATATATAATTGAATTGCTTTCAGTGGTTGCTGCAAAAGCAATCTACGCCTCCTGCTCATGGAATAAAATGTTATTAGAAATAGTTTAATAAAATATGTTGCTTCATTGTGACACTTCAAACTTTTATGTGTTCTACTGGGATTATTTTTAAAGAATGAAACTTCTTCACATTTATTAGCTTTCCAGAAAAGTAGCTACAGTAATTACAAAATCCTTCCTAAGTTCGTATGTTATTCTCATTGTATGTGGTGAACCTACTGAGAATACCTTTGCTTCCTCAGGACTTCTTTCTGCTTTTGTATCCTAATAAAGACCCAGGGTAAAATATCCACAGCTGAGCATAGTTAAATATTTCCTACTGAGTTATGGAGAACTTCCCGAAGTGTGCATTTTTGGAGAATTGTTTGTGCAATGCTTTTGTTCTGTATAAAAACATTAGTATTAGACTTGTTTTATGTCTGCTTTGGAAATAAGGTTAAATCTTGACATTCTTTATGATTTTTCTCTAGATAGATGAGAAGACCTAAAATAATACCTGGAGGGAGTGAAATGTAAAGAGAATAGATTACTACATTAGGTCCTTTTGGAGGAATCTAAGTGTTTGGCCTTTTCATATATTTAATCCTATGTTTTATTGACTAAATTGGATGTAATTGTGTAATATTCTTTATGAAAACATTTTTATGTATCCTATGTTTCTGCTAGAAACTTAAACCATTCACCTTGTACAATGTTTAATAACATTTTATTCTATTTTACTCAAGAGATCAGGATCAACATCTGATAGCTGGCTAAGATGACCCAGTTTTTGAGTAGTTTCAAATAATTACTGTAATAAATATTCATATATGTGAAATTTGAAACACCATGAGGATACTCCAGGGCAGTCTTTTATTGTGTGCCAGAATGTATTCACTGCTTACAGAAACTTCTGAAATTATTTAAGCCTTTATATTTTTGGGAATTGTATTAATTTGAAGTAGTGATTGCGTAGGTATGTTGCATTTACACTGTCCTTTTCACTGTCATGAAGCTTTTCCACAGAGCGACTGCTCTTGTACATGTTAATTTACTAGAAGTGTTATTAAGTGCCCTGATTAACTTCACTGACTTAATGTAATCCAATATCTGTCAGTGCTTACATTACACTTGTAAAAATGACCTTCAGATCTAAATTCTTGGTACCATCAATCTACAATCCAAACTCCATGGCACATGAAGTTGGTGAGGCAAGGTCTGGAGGCCAATACACAGGAGGGTTTGAATGGGGCACATAATGAAATGAATAATTTTGAGGGTTAGATTTAAAGAACCCATGTGAAATTCAGTAGCACAACAAATTAGTTTATTTAGCACAGCACAACAAATGGGTAAACAGTTTTTTACTGAATAGATAGACTTGTCAATTATTAGAAGTATTGAAAAATGGATATAAAGTAACTAGGAGCAAATGTAGAAATTAGAAGGTTATTTTGAGATAATCTTATTACTTTTATGAAGAAGTATTTTTAATGTAGTTGCCTGTGACAAGAAAAGAAGCAACCCAGGAGGCCTCTTCCTGGCTGTATTTATTTCTGAAAGAAACAAGCATTATGTACTTTAGAGACAAAAGAGCCACAATTCTTCTTCTGTAAATATTGCTATCAAGCATTCTATAATATGCTGTTTAAAATCTTCCAAATACTTCTGTGTGTACCAAGCAAAACACCTGTCCATCACCCTACCTCGTCTCTGAACTCCAATATCTCCATATAACTTATATTTGATCTTCAGAGAATAATCATAAGCAGACTGACCACTGGTAAAGAAAAGGTAAAAAAGATCTTTCGAGGCCCCTTTTCCAGCAATATACGGCACACGTGAAAAGTTACACTCAACTCTGCCAGACATCAACAAAAAGAGGATGCTTGATAATATATAATTGCAGGGAAAAGGACAAACCTTTCAATCAGAAATACTCGCTCTTCTTCAGAGAAAATGTATTTTTTCCATGTATCAGTCCATGGCCTCTACAAATTTTCAAATGCATGGAGTAAATGACTACTAAAAAAATATTTTTTCTGTCCCTTTATGGCTTGTATGTGAGACAGAGGGAGAAAAAGGGACTATATGCTTATGCAGGGCTACTGTCACGTTGTTCAAAGGGAATTGCAATTATCTTGATTTAGCAGGGCTGGATCAAGAAGATTACTCCTGATATCACTCAATGAAAATCATCATATATTAATGAATACTAAGACAAGTATGACGAAGATGATAATTAATACTTTCATACATTTTTTATTAGGCCTCTTGTAACACATTAGAAGGAAAAGCAAGATAAGTTAATTGAAATTATTTCAGAAAGCTACTTAATTCCTGAGATGTCTGCTGCAAAGGTAGTCATGATGGTCTTTGAATACTGATCTGAACCATCTGATGCAGAAAGACCTTTCTTAGTTTGACTAAGAACAGTGGACTTGAGGTCCTGAAATGACGTCTAATATCCTACCAGTGTTTCTCTGTTTGATTACAGCAACCTTGAAGGCAAATTTAACTTCTTACAAGCTGGAAAACAAGGGACTCCTTAAGTGTGGATGGGACCTGACAGAGAAGACATAATGGTGGCATTTTTAAAAGGTTCTTGGTATCAACTGTTAGAGCAGAGAAATCAATCCTCCAAAACCAGACTGACTAAAATGTAGTGGCATCAAGATCCACGCTTATAGATTCATAGAATCATAGAATGGTTTGGGTTGCAAGGGACCTTAAAGATCATCTAGTTCCAACCCCCCTGCCAGGGGCAGGGACACCCTCCACTAGACCAGGTTGCCCAAAGCCCCATCCAACCTGGCCTTGAACACTTCCAGGGAGGGGGCAGCCACAACCTCTGTGGGCAACCTGTTCCAGTGCCTCACCACTCTCACAGTAAGGAACTTCTTTCTAACATCTAATCTAAATCTCTCCTCCTTCAGCTTAAACCCATTACTCCTTGTCCTGTCACTACACTCCCTGATGAACAGTCCCTCACCATCTTTCCTGTAGGCCCCTTCAGGTACTGGAAGGCTGCAATTAGATCTCCCCGGAGCCGCCTTTTCTCCAGGCTGAACAACCCCAACTCTCTCAGCCTGTCCTCATAGGAGAGGTGCTCCAGCCCTCTGATCAGCTTTGTGGCCCTCCTCTGGACTCACTCCAACAGCTCCATGTCTCTCCTGTACTGGGGCCCCCAGAGCTGGACGCAGTACTCCAGGTGGGGTCTCAGCAGAGCGGAGTAGAGGGGCAGGATCACCTCCCTCGACCTGCTGGTCACACTTCTTTTGATGCAGCCCAGGACATGGTTGGCTTTCTGGGCTGCAAGTGCACATTGCCGGCTCATGTTGAGCTTCTCATCAACCAATACCCCCAAGTCCTTCTCCTCGGGGCTGCTTCTTGAGATGTGATGGGAACTACAGTCAATTAAATGAATTGTTCAAAAATGGGAAGTTCACACAAAATAAAATAACTTTTTTGTTTTTTCAAAGGAAAATAGGCATGGTAGAACATAACTTTTCTAATGTGATTGTATGATGTAAATTTGTGGGAATATCTAACACAAGAGCTAACTTGGACAAAGATTATTGCAATAATAGTTAGGTCAATTCAGTGTTATTTGAGATTGCAAAGGGCAATTAATAGGTTTAAATATAGCGCAAACTATTTCTGAAATGAACATGCAGCAAGCATGGGAAAAATGATAACTTAACCCTATGAGATCTAAGTGAAACTCATGCAGATGTGGATTTGGTACACAATTTTCACATTGTAAATTGGTAACTCTCTTAATGTCCCATATTCTTGTTCTATTCATGGATTTCAATCATTATGCTCAATTCTTATAACATTTTCTATGGCTCTTAGAATTATGCCGTGGGACAGTATCAGTTTTGATATGTTTAGTAATATAACTGACAGTTCATTTCCAATTTCCAGATTACAGTGTTCTGTGTCAGTCCTTCAAAAAGAGAAATATGTACAGATGTTAATAACTGCACAGAGTGAGAATTTTGTGGCAATACCTATATCACTCGGTGCAAGGTAGAAAGCTTGGAGTCTCATAATCATTAGACAATGAGCAGTAAGGCTGCTTACTAGAGGTTAGGAAAAAGAGTGTGTGAATACTTGTATCCTGGCCCAGATAGATAATGCAGGTAGGGTGACATAACTGATGCAACCTTGGCTGTAAGGAAAGTGGGCATCCCTGCTGCTGTGGGAGCTTCCCTGTGAGCTGGAAGAGGGTTTAGAATGTCACCAGAGCGCAGAGCCTCTGAAGTGTGCCCATGGTTGATGCAATCAGTCTCTATTTTCATGACCTGGCTTCTTTGAAAACATTGCTTGATAACAGAGGCGTATGGAGAGCTATGTACTATGTATCTACGTACTATTATGTCAGCTTGGGGACTGAGTGCACCCTTGGGCCCAAACTCCTTAATTCTGCACACTGCATGTGGGCTGGCAATTAGCAAAAATTACAAGGCATCAGAACCCGATGGGGACAGGGCCTCTGCACCCTGTCATAATGCCAGCGAACTCACTGATACTGCAACAGTTTGCACCATCTGAGGAATTGCCCCTGTGTGTAGAAGTCACGGCCCATGAACCACTATGGCCGAAGTACCTCTAACAGCAACATGCTGTATAAATAATTCTAAGATCTGTGCTTACCTAAAGAGATGGAGTTCAACATTCATTCCTCTCTACTGGTGTTTTAATTGAAAGTGCTTACAAAATCAATTAAAACTTCCTTATGAGTAGCTGTATTTCAAAAAGCAATTAACAGTTTCTGAAGCAATGGTGCAACCATTTTCAGGGCTGTTTATATCTTTTAGGATAACATCTTTATATATTAGTTTTACATAATGGGTTTATTGCACTGATGTTGTAATTATGTTTTATGTGAATCAGGTATGCTATACGTGTTAACCTTTTCAGTGCCACCAAAGCAGACAAGCCTGATGCACCCCAAGAAGAGTAGCTAAATATTTTTAAAGTGGATAAATCATATTAATATCTCATTAACCTTCACTTTTCCATGCACACTCATTAAATAAAAAAGCATGTTACTCAAGGTTAAGCAATAACTACAAGAGCATAAATGTATATATGAACACATAAATGAATTTGAAGTGAGTTAAACAAGAGCTCTTATTGGTTCTCATTGAGAAACATTGTTATTCTCACTTGGAGTTTATTTGTTATCTTCCATTGCTGGTTGTCTATCCTACTGCAGCCTGCTGTAACAGTAATTGCACATGATACAAGCTTAATAGCATACCTGTTTCTGGGGTAGATAAATACTATTACAATAATTTTCATCTCTTACTGGAAGTGATAATTTATATAAGTATATACTGTAGGTGAATGAAATTTAAGAATGCTGTATATCAAAGGGGTTTTATTCCACATGTCATTTTTACCCTATATTTGCTACAGTTGCCAACTGAAAACAGCTGAATGTTCAGTGTGTGTGTGTTAAGATGTATGGATATTCAGCTGCAGCTCCATATTTTTTTTTTTCCCCTGTTTTTCAGGGGTCACTTCCTACAGCTGTATTAATGGAAGTCACAGATATGGAGATCCCGAAGTGTCCTTGTCCAAGAGGGCAATCATCTAGTCTTAACCCCACACACTGAGGAAGAAGACAGACCGTCCTTGACAGGCACTGGTCTACCCCAAACAGAATCATAGAATCATAGAATCTTTAAGGTTGGAAAAGACCTCTAAGATCATCAAGTCCAACTGTCAAACACTGAAGAACACTTTCCCTGTTTTTTCCTAGGTTTTGTGAAATCCTGTTTTTCCCATCACTCTGCTATCAAGTCTTTTTGTAGATTAAGCTCATTTTTCCTGTCACATCTCTCCAGTGGTCACAAAGGACAATTTATGTCTCTCTCCTGATAACTTATCTTTTTTGAAGGAAATCCTAATTCCTTCAACCTTCTGACTAGCCAGAGAAAGCTCATTAGAGACTTTTGCAAACTACATTACCCAAAACTGGACATAGAGCTACCCAAAACTGGACACAGCTTCAGCTGAGGTCTTAGGGGGAAGAGCAGAGCAGGTACCTACCATCCCAGTGCCTCCCTGTAGGTGCCGTGTGACTAAACCCTGGGGCTTTGCCTCCTGGCTTCAAGGACTTCCTTCTTGTTCTTGGACACTGTGGGCACCCTCTGGGCCCTAATGCCCGAGGGGACAGCTGCCCTAGAAAAGAGGATGGAGAGTTGAATGGTCCTTTGCCTGAAATAATTCTTAGACATAGTTTATATTTTGAAGTTATGGTGGTTAACATCATAAAACTTGGTAGAACTCTGGTTTGCTTGCTTGCAGGCTCTTTATTTCCTTCATCTTGGATATTACATCTTGGTTCACACATACCTCTGTGGAGAGAGGGGAGACTAGACCTCCCCTGAGGGTTCCTGGGCCCACACAAGTGGAAGAAGCTTCAGGGGGATGATGCACACAGCTGGAAGTCAGTGGAATCTGCAAGCTGGGAGGCTCTCAGAGAGGCAGAGAAAGCACGTGCAGCCCAGGACAGAGGTAACAGGCAGAAGATTTTTCTTAGAAATGAGTGTACGTGTGCAGAGTTTGCTTAACCCACTAAAGTCTGCTGGACTGGAGGAAAGGCCTTTTATTAAAAGAATACATCAGTGGTGGGGATGAGGACTGATTTTTCAATTAGTTTTATTTAGTACCTCAACAAGAAAGTAGCGTTTTGCTGCTCTCCCTCCACACACTTATGAATGTGTTCTCTCATGTGTTGCTGAAGTAACTCATGAAAATATTAAGTGGAATAAGGCTTACATCGGATCCTGAAGGGTCTGACAGACTGTCCCAGTCTGGAAGACAACCACAAAGAACCAAAGCATCATGGTGCTTTACAATTAAAAATATGGTTGATTTGACCTCATTCAATTTACCACTCAGGGGAATGTTAAAACTTGTCTCTAAATGACTAACTTGAAACTAGGTGATTGAATATATAGTCACCTTCACAATTAAGTATTTGACAGATTGTTACATTAGCTCTTGGGGAGAGTTTTGGACAGTTCAAGAGATTTTCTCAGGAAGTTCCTGCTGAGCCCAGACCTTTTTTATGCTTAACTATTGATTAACACCCTGGGTAGAAAATCTGTCCCAGAGATTCCTATTCCTGTTGCAAAAGTGATGGCATTGTACATAGATAAAATAGCTGTAAATAGTAAGAACTGTTTCTGCAGAGGTGGACAAGGGACACCTAAAAAAAATCAAAACAAGGCAGAACAATATCTACAGATACTGTGTTAAGCAAATTGGGAAAGTTACATTTTCTGTGTCTCTCCAGTAAACATCTGGGAAAATGTCAGAGCTTAATCCTACTCCAGGTTGATAACATGAAAATATACAATGATTCTTCAATTTCACGTTTGTTTTTCATGTTTTCTTAGCTCAATTCTTAGAGGGTTTCCAAGCAGAGGTTAATTTGGTCTGAAACAATCATCCAAAGTTCCCTGAGAAACTAGTATCAAAATGTAAATGCAAATGTAATGTATATATCCTTTATATAAGGTGATTTAATCTAATGGTAACAAAAAGAATAAAAACAAGTCATGAACCTTGAGTAGGGCCCAGTGTTTTATCAATAGAAATGCAGAAACCAGCTTCCCATCAGCAAGTGCTCAGCACAAACAGCTTGAAATGAATCCTGTTGCCAAGGCAGGGTTCCAGGAGGGGCTTGGAAGAACCATGGAAGATTATTCTGACCAGCAGAAAGGGGTGGATGACAGACACAAGGTTTTCCCTTCCCTTTTTGGGGAGTAATCAGATAACATATCATGCTGGAAGACATTGCAAACTGGATGGTTGTTTTCCTTTTATTTTTTTTTCTTTTTACAATTGTATCAGTAAGGAAGTCATTGGTTGATGTCGGTGTTATTAATAGTCATACTTGTGGAAATTCTTCACTCTTCTGAGGAGCTGGATGGCCTAGGTAGAGCCATCTTAGGAGACAGTTGTTACATAAGGATGAAAGGAGGAAAGGGGAAGAAGAACATGGACTTGCAGCTGATGGTGAAGACTATGGAAAAGCACAGCAGGGCAGGCCACTGCCATAGCAGTGTGAGAAGCAACAGCTCCATTTCTTTCCCTTTTTGAAATATAGGTCACAGTTGGAGTGGTGTCTTTTAGATCCTGTTAGGTCATAGGTGGGGGGAAAAGATGTTTAGGGCAATAAAGAAATTGTTTGAGAGAATAGGTAAGAAGCACTAATTTCAGTACAAAGAGCAAAATTGGACTGAGGGCCAGAACCTTTCTCTAATCACTTTGCAGGAGCTGAAGGCCCTCACTAAGACAAGCTCCTAAGTATTTTCTAGAGGTCTTTTCATATTCCTTACCTTATCAAGGAGACTTGTCACTGGTTCAAATTTAAAATCAATAACAGTTCTGGAAGAAAAGAACATATAAAATGTTATTGAGGAAGGTGGCTTCAGGCAATTGCTAATTAAGCAGATGTAAACCTTCCCTGTGAGAACAGCACGTTAAAAACCCAATGAACTTCATCAGTGCTAGATAAAATTAGGATGTTCTGCCAGCATTCACACCCTTGGGATACAGCAATAAATGAACGGAATTGGTCTATGATTATATTCTGTGTGATACTTCATATGACTTGGCAATAAACCTTGAGGCTCCAAGCACATGCTTACAACAACAAATCAGTATTGCGGCTGCTCCTAGATTCAAGTTCCTGAAGTGATATTCCTTTGATAAGTTCATATCACTAGTTGCTTAGTATTCTCTTCACTGTTTGGATGGTTTAACAGAATGCAGGAAGGGGCACCAAAGTAGGAAACACGCTGCCCATAGGTAATCAAAAACGTTAATGAATTTGCTATATGCTGGCAGAGTGGCAACAGTTAAGCATGTCAAATTTATGACATTTTGAGCATTAACTGGGAAGCCAAGTGTATCATTGGAAGAGAAAAAGAGAAGGTCTGATGCAGAAGGTGACTTATGATGGAAATCAACACCTTTTGAAATCTTCTACACTGTTACAAGACAAATTACAGGTATGATTGAGATGGGAACTGGATGTTGTGATCTGTTGACTTAATTTCTTGCCAACAATCTTACGTTCTACATTTGTGATCAGATTTGCCACTGTCAGAATCAGGAATTAGCCAGCCATGTCAAAAGAGGCTATAGTATTCTGTCTCCCTTTAAGGATGAAGGCCATTAAGGAGCAACCAGCTGCTTTCCAATACAAATACCTTTATCAAGAAGATAGTTCCTTAAGTAGTTGTCTTTTTCTTCTTTCATACTCCTCTCTCATAGCTCAGTGGAGCAGCAAATGTTTCTTTCTTACATATCTGTTCAGTGTCAGTTAGCCTTTGGACATGATTCTGCAATGCAAATAAATACTTGGCAAGTTGTTCATATGTTTGGATGAAGACAAGAGAAAAAATCATCACTGTGAGAATGGTTTAGCACTGAGAAACATTGCCCAGAGAAGCTGTGATTCTCCGTCCTTGGAGATCTTCAGACTCTACTGGGCAAGGTCCTGAGTAACTGGATACAGCTTTGAAGTTAGCCATTTGTGGAGTAAGGGCTTGAACTAGAGATCTCCAGAGTTACCTTCCAAAGTAAATCCTGCCATGATTGTGTGATTTCAGTTAAAAACCTACTAAGTGAAGGTGTAAGTTACCTTCAGCTGTGAAACAGTCTCAGTTGTGTAACATTGTCTCCTATGTCTGAAGTTTTCAAATATATTGTTGCACATCCAGTCTATGTATTTGAGGGCCCCTATATAAGGGAGGAAAAACAGACTTTTGAAGAGATTTTTTTCTAATACATCTAGAAAAAGAAGCTCTACAGCCACCAGCAAATTCTGACTCTGCTGCAACAAGTTGCTAGCAAAGATTGCTGAGATGCAGTTTTCTATTCAAGACTGTAGTTTCAACATTTGAGGTAGCAACTAAGCTCTCCATTGGATTTCAGAACAATCAAAAAGGTTGTAATCCTTCTGAGCATACTGACATGTACAGTTTCACTACTGACAATGTAACTGCCCTGTAGTTCCAGATCTGGTCAGTCTTATTGCTTCTATAATGTTCTTTGCACTAATGGAAAGGTAGCACTGTGACAAAACAGATTATATCACTGCATACAGGAAAGCCTTTTTAATTACTAAATAAATTGTCAAGAAAAGTCTATGAACTTGTTCAGAGTAATAAAGTCATGTATACAAAGTCTTCTCAGATCTAGCAAAATGAGTTGTAAATCTGTCTACAGAGTGAATTTAGACTGCCCCACGTTGCATCACTGAAAATTAGTTAAGGTAACAGGCAAGGGAACTTCTTCAGCAAGGAAATTTTTCATCTCTCCTGATTATGGCAGTACATTTTAAATCATAGTATTGAACACAAAAATGTTCTGCTTGCTCTTGGTCCATTGGGGTCTTTGAAAAGATGGTCTACAGGAGGGTGCTAAATAATCTTCCCTGCTAATACATCTGGTAGGTTAAAGTCTTCGCTCTGACACCTACCAAGCAGTGAAGAACAGGTAAAGATTGTCAGGATCTGTGATCTCAGTGCAGATTCAACCAGCCTGTGATAATTCTAATTGGCTGGAGTGGGCAATGATCTTGTTAGGAATTAAAAGCTATTAGCAACCAGTCGCTTCTCCCAACAGTGAAAGCCCAGAGGGGTTGGGGAGCATTATTAATTAGCAATCCACTTTATTTCTGATTACACTATCCTGAAGGATTTGTCAGCAGAGAAGGTGTATGCAGCATTCTCTTCTTTGCAGAGTCAGGGCAGATAAGTGCAATACAACTCTGACTCAGCTATTAAGCAGTGATTAATGGCATCCAGTCTCCAGTTTCTGCCCAATATAGTTGATAGATGAGAAAGAACTGAAAAAAGAACTGATTGCCCTGGAGATGAAGTAATTCTGGAATGAGCTTACAACCAGAAATCCTTTCCCTTCTGGTGTCAGGCTCACTCACTTTCACTGCCTGTGTTCCCTAGTCAGAGAGTTAACCTCAAGTAGTCATCTAAAGAAAGAAACAACGATATTCAGAATAAGGTTTCTAAGCCCTGAACAAATTAGTGGCTAAGATAAAGTGCCATTTCAATATATACAAATGGCAGCTAATGAAAGGAGAAGTATTCAGACACACTGGTGAAGAATGTCCCTAAAGATAAATCATGCCAGACTAACACAATCACTAACAAAATAGCATCTTCTGTTAAAACAGGGAGAGCAGTGGATGTTGTTTACCTGGACTTGAGCAAAGCATTCAACACTGCTACCTACAGCCTTTCCCTGGACAAACTGACAAGTTCCAGATTGGATGGGTGGTCTGTGAGGTAGGTAGGAAATTGGCTTGCACTCAGAGGGGAGTAGTCAATGTTTTTTACTCAGGCTGGCAGCCTGTCACAAATGGGGTCCCCCGGGGATCGATACTGGACTTCACACTGTTCAACATCTTCATGAATGACCTGGATGATGGGATTGAAAACACCCTCACCAAGTTTGCCGATGACACCAAACTGGGTGGTGAGGTGATCACATCAGAAGGGTGAGATATCTTACAGAGAGACAGGCTGGAGGAGTGGGCTAGCAACAGCAGCATGAGGTTTAAGACAAGTGCAAAGTTGTGCATCTGGGATCAAATAACCAAAGAGCCCAGTACAGGCTAGGATCAGTGTGGCAGGGGAGCAGCCTTGCTGAAAGGGAACTAGGGGTCTTGGTAGACAACAAGCTGAACTTGAGTCAGCAGTGTGCTGCTGCAGCAACACAGGCAAATCAGATCCTGGGCTGCATCCATGGGGGCATCACTAGCAGAGATAGACACACGATCTTCCCAGTTTACTCAGTGCTTGTCAGGCCACATCTGGAGCACTGTGTCCAGTTCTGGTCCCCATAATTGATGAAAGATGTGGATAGAATGGATAGGGTCCAAAGAACAGCCGTGAAGATGATCAAAGGGCTGGAAAACATGCCCTATGGGAAAAGACTGAAGGAGATAGACCTTTTCTCACTGGAGAAGACTCAGGGAGGACTTCCATTACAGTATTCCAGTGCTTAAGGGGTGGCTACAAAGAGGATGGAGGCTGTCTTTTCACAAGAAGTCACATGGAGAAGAAAAAGGGCAATGGGTACAAATTGCATAGAAGGATATTTTATCTTAACACAAGAAAGATTTTTTTTTTTACAGTGAGAACAATCATTCACTGGAACAACATCCCCAGGGATGGGATAGAGTCTTCATTACTGGAGGTTTTCAAGATACAATTGGACAGGGTGCTAGATAATCTCATCTAGACTCCCTTTCCCAGGTTGGAAAGGTTGGACCAGATGATTTTTCATTCCAAGCTGGGCTATTCTATGATTTTATGAATCTATAAGATAATGGTAGGAATAGAGTCAGACTTGGTGGTGTGTATATGCCATGCACATTTCTTGTTTTTTTACCCTAGGCTATCACAGTAAGTGCCTTTCATCTTGCAATTCATAACTGCATCCAGCATATAGCCCAGTCTGTTAAGTTCTTCATATTGTGCATCCTGCAGAATCTTACAGCTTCCTTTTGAAAGAGATCTATGCTCATTCTCATCATGGTATTCCTTACTTATTTGTCACTTAAAACTCAAGACACAGTTTTTAGCCCATCTTATTGAAAATCTTCCTTTAAAGTGTCTCAGAAGTACTTCAAGGAGAAGCCAGATTTCCCTTCTTTTTATTCCAGTTTGCTCACAGGAACTGTTTGGCTGTTTCAACAATTTCTCTCTAAATTATGTCCAAATCATCAGAGCTTGGCTTTTGCTATTCACGCTTTGCAGGATGTGCTGACTTCTCAGTTAGTCGAACTCAAAGGAAGGCTGAGAGATGTCATTAGTAGACTTTGATGGCAGAGACATGCATTTACTGCCCCAAAGTCTCATATCCATCGAGCAGCAAGTAAGGGTAGTAGCTTTCCATTGATTCAAGACTTCCTTCACAAAGATCAGGTGGATTGACAAAATGGGAGAAATGAGCTCTACTGTAATCACTGAAAACTTGCAGGGAAAGTGAGGTCATCAGGAAAAGAAGGATGTGATATGTGAACTAAGACCTCATCAATAAACAAAAATATATCTTCTGCTGGGTATCGAAAGCCAGCATGCTCTTTTCCAAATGCTAGGTGATAGGTAACTTCAGGGTTTTTTTCCCCAGGTTTCTGAGTCTCAAGCTGTTTGTTATGAGTTGTTCTAACAAATTCTGAATCCAAAAGGAAGGGCTGCATAATTCTGAATCCAAAAGGAAGGGCTGCATAACAGAGACACTTGAATAACCTAATACTGTGCTACATTAGATATATAAAGCTAAGCATCTTTTTGCAATATGGCTTTCCTGTTTCTTTGTGGGGTTTGAGACAGATTGGGGTGGAGTGTAAATGTTCAGTCTCAAATGTGAGACTCAAATTTCACATTGCAATGACAGTATAACATCATTGGGCTCTTGCTCCCTACTTTGCCCTAGTACTGCAAAGTTGATGCTACATCTCTGCTTGCCAACCATATGGGTGATTCTACTTGTATATTTATTTGCTGTTGTTCTAACTAGCCCATTCCTGAAGCCTTCCAAGGTGTAAAGTACAGAGGTTTGGGGGTTTTTTTTGTTTTTTGGGTTTGTTTTTTTTTATATAGAAGGAAACTCATAGTAATTGTTCAGTATGTACATAATGAATTTTAATTTTAATCATTTGTTAATTCTCCCCACAGCAGCCCTCACAGTGCTGTGCTGTGCATCGGCAGCCAGCAAGGTGCTGGTAACACACCGGTGTTTTGGCTCCTGCTGAGCAGGGCTGGCACAGCACCAGGGCTGTCTCTCTCCAACACTCCCCACACACACCACCAGCAGGCTGGGGGTGGGCAAGATCTTGGGAGGGGACACAGCCAGGACAGCTGACCCCAACTGACCAAGGGATATTCCATACTGTATGACATCTGCTCAGCAATAAGCAGCTGAGAGATAGGGGGAGGAAGTGGGGGAATTCGTTTTTTACAATGTTTGTCTTCCGGAGCAACTGCTACATGTACTGAAGCCCTGCTTCCTGGGAAGTGGCCAGACATCGCCTGCTGATGGGAAGTAGAGAATAATCTTTTGGTTTTGCTTTGCTTCTCCACACGGCCTTTTACTTTTGCTGTATTAAACTGCCTTTATCTTGACTCACGAGTTTGGGGTTGTTTTTTCCACCTTATTTTTCTCCCCTCCCTGTCCTGCTGAGGCGGGGAGCGATAGAGTGGCTTGGTGGACACCTGGCATCCAGCCAAGGTTAAACCACCACATCATTAATGTCTCAGGCATGGCTTTGCCAAGAACTTTGAACGTGTGCAGTGCAAAATTGCATGTAAAAGTCACTGCTCTCCAACTGTGCTGATCTGCATGGCTGGCTGTGTGTGCATTGCGTATATATATGTGTCCCTACTGGGAGTACCTGCTCAGCATCACTCCTGGCTGGACCTGGGAACACACAACAGCAGCAGCCTCCCGTCTGTGGGGCTGGGACAGGAGTCATCCACCAGATCTTAGACTCCACCACGTTTGCCTCTAGTGCACCAAGCAGTGTCCTGAAGTCAACCATATTCAAGTATGTCTAGTAAACAGTTGGGTCTTTGGGCATATGGGCTGGTGCCTTGTATTTCTGCAGCACCGACAAACATTAAGTATGTAAAACAGCTTACAAATAACAGCAAGGACTATTACCATTACATTAAACTGAACAGAAATTATTTCACAAAGGAATATCAACTGGTTTAGAGAGTATTTGTATTTCAAATAGTCTCATGAGCTGGGTAGATACTTCTACATGTTTCTTTATAAACGTACCTCTTTGTATCATTTCATTTCCCTATCAGAATTTAGAATATTGTTAGCAGTCTTCTATAGATGTAACAAGAAAGTAAATTGATTGTTACACTTAATGTATTTTTTTGAATATAGAATGAACTGCTTTGCACGTTTGAATATGTGAGTAGTATATATAGAAGAATGCTTTGTGCCATCAGAAATTAAACACTATAAATGGTACAATACACAAGTGTACACTGAAAAAGCACTGACAAAAACTTTGTATAATATTTATTACTTTTTTTCTGCTTTACTAAGGGGACTTTATAGTTCTTCAGCACATGATTTTGGGAGTGTAGGACATTAAATTAAACAGCATTCTCAACCAAAATGAGGAGATCATAGGAAACATATATGTTTCCTGTGTAATTCAGTGGGGCAAAGGGTCATAACATGTAGGGTACTGAATATGAGTTTGTCTAATATTAAAAGTATTTGATAAGAAATAAGTTGTCATAAGAAAAATATGATTGCCTATAACAGAGCAGAACATAGGATCATTTTAGCTGGTATTCTCCCTTGAGAGGTAGGTTGAAGCTGATGCTCTAGATGAAAGTGAACTCTTGGGTAATACAACAACCTATTGTGAGATGATAGACTGTAGTAAAGGGAACTTCGTTCCTGACCTCTACAGAAATTAGCTTCCTCCCTCCAGTATGAAGTTTAATAACCTGTGTCATTCTACTTCCTTGCGTAGCTAGAATGCTAATGTTTTTAATATTAAATTCAGAGTGTTAAGCTGAAAAACTGCTTCCAGCATATCATGATGTGTTCAGTTAAAGAAATTACTTTGTTGTATCCTATTGATGAGCTAATGGCTAACACCTCTCAACACATTTGAGGAAAAAACATCAAAATAATTTCACAAGAAATTGAATGATGTACGTTGATTAAAAGGAAGATAAGGTGAAACTAGTGTTTAATCAGAGGGATAGTTACCTGTAAAACTTCTGAGAAGAATGTGGAGATTTCAGAAAAGTTCTCACTAAAGTAAATAAAAGTCTAAGGAAAAAAATCCATTTCTTTCATGGTGCACTTCCTTAGGAAGTGGCAATTCAGTGTAATTCTTAGTCCCAGTCTTCCTCTCACCGACTGCAGAATGAGTTCTTGCTCTTAAAAATAACAGAATTGTTCTGGGCGTGCTTTAATACAGTGACAGATGCTTTGTTGGACATATGATGTAGTGACCAGAGCATTTTGATAGTCAAATCTGAAAACAGGCAGTTATTTTTTCCAGCTTGAAATAGGTTTTCTGATACTGCCTGCAATTTTTTGTCTACCCAGGGCAAGATACAGGCAACCTGGACTGATTAATATTCTGCTCCCACTATTTCTCTGTTCTTCCACAGCCTTGCACGGGTCTCGTGTTTATCTGAAACTTGGAATTCTTATAACCATGTAGCATCCAGAGGTGAATTTGAGCCATCAGTGAAACAATACACTTTACTGATCCCCCGAGTATTTACTGTACTTTTTTTTTTCTTTCAATAAAAGCTTTTCCCAATTTTCTTTTCTATTTTTTACAAGTTTGTTTGTTTGGGTTTTTTAACACAACGTGTGGCACCTTGCATTTAGCGAGAGTGCAGTAACAACATGAACCTTTCCAGTGGATGACAGAATCCTTTCTCCTGCTGTTTTTGATAGAATGCCTTCAAATAAATACATTAACACTTCATCTCGACAATCTTTATTTAAAAAATGAGGGAAAAAAGAATGCTGTTTCTGTGTGTTTTATTATCATTCTGAATGTTGTGTCAACCTGTAAAATATTAACTATAATTTCTATAAAGCACACTGAATCCTTAACTACTCCCAGGGTCACACTGATGTTGTAAGACAGTGTTATGCATGGACACCATTCCATGTTTACTTACTTTTCCAACAGCCAGACTTTGAAAGAATCTTATACCAGCCTTATAAAATTTATCCTGTGCTCCCAGTGACATTGCTTTGGTAGAAGACCAATGATGTGTGTCAGGAAGGCCACATTTTGCTTTCATTACTGAGAGAGCTTGATCTGGTGACTAGGTCTCAGTAAACGTGCTGAGGAGACATGATGGGAACTGGTAGGTTTCCTCCAGAAATACTTCCACCACACTTTCTTCTTATCGCTGCTGTGAAGCAGATCTAAAACTTTGTTCCAAAAAATACTAACTGGGGCCACCAGCAACCAAAAAATGACAGTTCAACTTTTTTGTCTTTAAGAAGAAACTTATGGAAGTCATTAGCAATAGAGTTATTATCCAATGATATTTTGTGTTGCTTCCTACTGAAGAAGTATAGCCAGGCTAGGTGAGAATGACTGGATATGGAGATAAAATGTGGCTATGATAAAAGTATCTTATTGTAAAGAACAGCAAAGCAGAGGTGAAGCATGGCATGCTTATCTAAAATTAATACTTAAGCAAGAACTATAGAAATAGTTTTTAAAGGACCTTCTTTAAGCTAAAAATAAATCCAATAAGTGCTTTCTTTGTTATTAAATGTTTTGACCATTTGTGGTGGGTTGACCCTAGCTAGGGGCCAGGTGCCCACCAGAGTCGCTCTATCACTCCCCTCATTCACCAGACAGAGGAGAAAAAGTATAATGAAAAGCTTGTGGGTCAAGATAAGGACAGGGAGAGATCACTCACTAATTATCGTCACGAGCAAAACAGGCTGAACTTGGAGAGGGAATTCATCTAATTTATTACATTACCAAGCAAAACAGAGTAGAGGAATGAGTAATAAAATCAAATCTTAAAACACCTCCCCCCACCCCTCCCTTCTTCCCGGGTTCAACTTCACTCCCGGCTTCAACCTTCCCCCCCTCAGCGGCACAGGGGGACGGGGAATGGGGGTTACGGTCAGTTCAGCACACGTCGTTTCTGCTGCTTCTTCATCCTCAGGGGGAGGACTTCTCTCATCATTCCCCTGCTCCAACATGGACTCCCTCCCATGGGAGACAGTCCTTCACGAACTTTTCCAACGTGAGTCTCTCCCACGGGGTGCAGACCTTCAGGAGCAAACTGCTCCAGTGTGGGTCCCCCATGGGGTCACAAGTCCTGCCAGCAAACCTGCTCTGGTGTGGCCTTCTCTCTCCACAGGTCCACAGGTCCTGCCAGGAGCTTGCTCCAACGTCGGCTTCCCACGGGGCCACAGCCTCCTTCAGGTGCCTCCACCTGCTCTGGCGTGGGGTCCTCCACAGGCTGCAGGTGGAATCACTACACCCCCTCATCCTTCCTCCATGGGCTGCAGGGGGACAGCCTGCTTCACCATGGTCTTCACCACGGGCTGCAGGGGGATCTCTGCTCCGGCGCCTGGAGCACCTCCTCCCCCTCCTTCTGCACTGACCTTGGTGTCTGCAGGGTTTCTTACATCTTCTCACTCCTCTCTCCGGCTGCAAAAGCTCCCTCTAACTGTTTTTTTTTTCCTTCTTAAATATGTTATCACAGAGGCGCTGATGGGCTTGGCCTTGGCCAGCGGCGGGTCCGTCTTGGAGCCGGCTGGCATTGGCTCTATCAGACACAGGGGAAGCTTCTAGCAGCTTCTCGCAGAAGCCACCCCTGTAGCTCCCCCCCGCAACCAAAACCTTGCCATGCAAACCCTACGCACCATTTCATGAAGCTTAATTTGTATGAAGGTCTTCACACAAATTAGACGTAAATCTGAAAAGCAAACCATACTGAAACATATGAATACCATTACAATTTGATATCAAAGACAGATTTTCATTAAAAAACACATACCTCTCCATTCTTGCCTTTTCTGGCAGGAACCAATGTCTGTTTTCTGAAGAAAATTCTGCTGAATTTTTTCAATATTTTTCAGAATCTTTTAATCAAGCTAAAACATTTAAGGAAGTCAAACAATTACTTCTATCTATAACAGCAGTAATGAAACCTTTCTCACTGTGAGAGTCGCCTGTAGTTGGATTCTCTAATGTCTGATATGAATGAGACAGCCTTTCTTGTGAGGAGAGTTCGCTGCTTCACCTATGTCCACAACATCTATAGGAAGACTTTGGTTTTAGTATCTAAAATCAGTTCAAAAATTACTAGGGACATACATGCACCTGCAGTTATAGACTGTAATTGTTTAGGAAGTTAGGCTGATATCAGTAATTTAGGTGCTTCCAAGAGAAAATATTATTCATAAAGCTTTTTTTGCCTTTTTTTTGTTTTTGTTTTTGTTTTTAATATTTTATTCTTGCTCCTTTCATGCACTAGAACCTTGTTACATCATAATTAAAACAAACTTTAAAAAAAATTCTGGAACAAAAAAGATCCTATGGTATGTGAGTATCACAAACACTTCTCTGACATTGTAGTGTTACAAAAGAGGAGATGGAATATGTGACCTTTATAGTGTCAGTCATTTTTTAACTTAATTGGAAAAATCTCAGAATAGCTCCAGAGGAAAATTCTTCCAGAGCATTTTATGACTACACTTTTAGTATTAAGTCTAGGAAATTGATGTATTAGAAGAAAGAGGTCACAAGTGAAGGAGAACTTGCAGATCTGTATGACTGTAGGCAGCAGAGACATATTACGCACTCACATTAATCTTTTCAAGTGACATGAAATTGTATAAAAACGGGTTTGTAATCATAGTACTATAGTTCAATGATCAGTAAATACTCTGGGAAATGTTCCTTGTAATGCTGAAGTGTTAAATATGCTCTTGAAAGGATTTAAAAACAACTATAAAAGGCAATGCAAACAAACAGAGATGAAGTCAGTAATGTACCAAAGGTATAAAACTGGAAAAGTAAGTATAGCCTTGCTCCCAGTAAGGTAAATGCTGAAGTTCTCATTGGCATTTTGGTTACAGTGGACTTCTACAGATAAAATGTCTCAGTTACAACATACGGTCAGTTATTATCTCAAATCAGGGCACCACTATGCTGTCTCTCACTCAGAGTGAGACTAATGTGAAACATAGTGAATGTTATTTGAAAGTCATACTGGTCTGGTTTTCCATTATTATTAAATGAAGACACTAGAAATGAAAGTAGTCGAATGCTTAACTTACCTCTCTGATAGTTCTATGCTTTTCTTTTGTAAATATTTTTATCTAAAACCTTTCATATGATCCTCATTGTTTAAATGACCAGTTGCCTCATTGAATATTGCCAGTCCATTAAAGGTAAGAAAAGTCCTTCCATATTCTCACCCCTGAGACAGCAACAGGGCTACTAAGGTTGCTTTCAGCAATAAATACTTTTTTTTTTTTTTTTTTTTAGGGGATAGAGCAGATTTTCTGATGTATGATGATTTATCAATAGACACTAGATCAAAGTAGTAAAGTGATTTCTGGATATTAAGAATCACAAAAATCTGTAAAAATTGTACTTAAGATGTCAGTCATTTAAAAGGTACTGAACTGAGGCATAGGAAGCGTGCCATGGTAGCACCCCTGGCAGTCTTGTTTGGTTCTGTTCTGCACACTTCTATAAATTTTCAATGTGGCTATGAGCAGATTATTTAGAACTGGACCGTCGTATAGGCAAAGCCTGGACTTTACATAATAGATGACTGGTGTTGCTTTAGGTACAGCTGGAAGACACTGACTATGCTTATATGGCTAAATGTATTAAGGCTGAACTATTAACAAAGTAATTAGACCTATCAAGAAGTAGGAAAACGTGGAAAGTCATAAGAAATTATTTCCCCTTACTTACAGGGAGTCTGGGAAAAGTTTTACCTCAGTGCACTGCCAACATAGGTTAACAGTGGAGCAACCAAGGATCACTGCGAGAGTGGAGGCACTGTCCCAGTATTCTGCACAGGGCTCAGTGCAGAAAATGTAGTGCAGTAAGATCTTATTCAATATGCCATATAGTTTGTTAGTTGAGGGGACAGAGGGGGCTAAATTTCTCAACCAAGCTTCTAAATAACCCAAAAAACCCCAAAGTTTGAAGCTTTCATTGGAAAGTTTCTTCCTTACAGATATGTGGGGAAGCTGTGTCAATTCTCTGTCCTCAAAGTGAAAACACTGAAGGTTCCAGCTATGTACAGCAGTTAGTCAGCACGCTTCTAAGGGGAAATGGGGACTATTTTCTGCACAATATCTGTGCTGTTGTTATCTTGTTTTTACAAGAAGTGACACCTCACTGACTGGCAATTTTTTTTTTTAATTTGTTTATTTTTTATTTTTCAGGTGTAACACAACAGGCATTTTGTACAATATATAACACATACACTATTATGATAGCAGAAGCTTCTCACTCCACATCACTTTCTTGCATTCTCCTTTCATTATTGTCAACTCTTCAACCAGGTTGTTTAATTTTAGATGCTTTGGAAATGCAGGAGGGCTCTGGAACACAGGTAAGCTGGACTCAGATTGCATAACAGGGACGTAGGACACACCACTGGACCCAGAACTCCAATTGAAAGGAAAGTGAGAGCAGCAGTCATTATGAGAACTGTCTTGAGAAAAGGTGAAGCATTTGCACAATATCTCAGACAGCAGTGAGGGCACCCCTCAGTCTCCTCTTCTCCAAGCTGAACAAACTTAGTATCCTTAGCCAATCCTCATAAGTCATGCCCTCTAGTCCTTTCACCATCTTTGTTGCCCTACTTTGGACACATTCTAATATTTTTATGTCTTTCTTGTATTGAGGAGCCCAGAACTGCACACAGTACTCTAGGTGAGGCTACAGCAATGCTGAGAATAGTGGGACAGTCACATCTTTCAACCAGTTAGCTATAATGCGCTTAATGCACCCCAGGATACGGTTGGTCCTTTTGGCTACCAGCCCAAATTGTTGACACATACTGAGCTTACCATCAACCAAAACCCCCTCTCTGCAGGGCTGCACTCCAGCCTCTTTTCCCCCAGTCTATACGTACATCCAGGATTACACCACTGCAGGTGCAGAATCCAGCATTTGTCCTTGTTGCATTTCATGTCGTTGGTGATTGCACAGTACTCTAATCTATCAAGATCTCCCTGTAAGACCTCTCTACCCTTGAGGGAATCAGCGTCTCCTCCTAATTTAATATCACTGGCAAATGTTTTTAGTGTGCACTCAACTCCAGTGTCCAGGTCACTGTTGAACTCCATTTTCACTCTGAGAATTCACTGCTGAAAAAATGCTCGAAGCCAGCTGAATAAAAAAGGTAGAAGTTGTGCTAGCTTTATATTTACAGGCATATCACTGTGTCTCATTATTATTACTAAGAAGTCAGCAATGGATTAAGGTATAAGTCTGCAGATGCAGGAGAAGGATTCATTGCAGTGTTTGCAGAAGCCGCGATGCCATCCTAATCATGACAGTTTAGAGAGTTCATGTCCTCTGAGACCATAGCTTTGGGGAACATTGGTCTCTTCCTTTGATATTCAGTAAATATTCACAGGAGACTGGACAAGGATCAGTGGAGAATACATCTTCTATTTGTGCTTGAAATAAAAGCCAAAAAGGAGCATCAGTAAATGGAACTGTCAACTGTGTGCTAAAAAATTTCCTTACGTAAATATCATTATTTGCATCTGATTTTTCTGTATGGAAATCAGCAAGGTTGCACAGATAGCAAAAGATAAATATTGAACTGTATTACCTACTATCAAAAAGCTGAAGAGTTCTTGCTATTGTTTATTTCCTTGTGCAGCCTGTGCCAGACCATAATATCCCCTGTAGTTCTGTTTCATTTGGATTCAACTGTAGGATTAAAAATTCAGTGGATTTTTAAAAATTTTCTTTCAGGTATTAGTAATTGTTAAGTTACTAATAGCTGTGCCTAACCAGCTGAATATATACGTTCTGTGCAATGCACTATAAATTCTGAGAGGAAAAAAATATGTAGTGAGGAATTTATTTATGTGGATATGATAAAGGGAAGGGCATCTCCTATTAAAACCTGAAATGTTTGTCTAATACTTATGAGTAAAATAGAATGTTATCTATTCTTTTAATTCTTTAAAATGTTTTATTTAATAACTATGAAAATAGCCCATGGTTACCTACATTGCATATGCTAACACTCCACAGGAAGCAAACTGTAATAATAATAATAATATAAATTAAACGTTTAGGCAAATTCACTGTTGTTCATGAAGTGCTAACAGCAAGCTCAATGTTAAACATATTCTCCAACTGTGACACTCATAGCTAGTTTAAATATTTGTCTATTTTCTACAAAGTTGGAGTCTGATATTCAAGCTTCCCCTCAGTTACCCAAACTGACCTCGCAAAGTGTAACAAAATCAGAAATTTAATCCTGTGCCAGTTTTAGCACCTCCCTGGCCTTAAATAAGGCACAGGAACATCTGTCAACACTATTGACTTTCAGTAGGCAGAACTTGAATAATGTGATGATTAACAGCAGCATCATAAACCTCCTACACAAATCTATTTAGCTTGTTGTGCTAAATCAAACTTGGGAATATAACTCAAAATTTCTCATAGCCTTGAGTAATATCATACCTCTGGGTACTGATGTATCTTGATGTAAAGACTAAGAAAATAGTCTCCTATACTAGCTATTAGTTCCTGGAGTCTTGCTGCCTCAGATCTAGATTTGGCAGAGAACTTTTCTTTCTACTAGGTTTATTTTCCAGTACACCAACTAGCTGAACCCCATCAGTAAACAGCTGCATAGGGTGACTGAGTGGCTGAAAGTAGGGATGTGCCTTAAACATACCTGAATTAAACATTTTCAGAAGATACTTATGGAGAAAGAACAGTTACTTTTGATACATGGGTGCTAGGGAAGGAGATTCCCATTGACGTGCCAGCTCTATTCACAGACATTTTATGAGTACCTATCACATATTCAGCCCACACAGGCAAGCTGAAAACTGCTGATGCATGGGGATGAGGCATTTTGTTCAGAAAGACAAGAAGTTGGAGAGAAATACATGTGAAGATCAACACTCTGTCGTCCTATAGAGGATGCAGGACCTTGACAGGAAGGCAAATTAACTTTTGTCTAGAGAATAATCACCTGGCTAGAGTAAATTGGCATCTGCTGAGTCAGCACCCCCAGGTAGCTCATACATCAGGCCTAACTAAGTTCTATGGGATCAGAGGTCTAGATGCTATAGTAAAGATTATATAGAAACAGCAGATAAGAGAAAAAATATTTTATAGTTAGTTGTTTGAGTTATCCCTATCCCTTTTCTGTGGCGGATAAGCCCCTCTAGCCTCACTTTGCCTTAATCTTCAGGTCATGCATACAGTGCTGTGCATATCCCAAAACATGACCTGAAATAAATGTTTGTATGCATGA
Source organism: Grus americana (assembly GCF_028858705.1). NCBI lineage: Eukaryota > Metazoa > Chordata > Aves > Gruiformes > Gruidae > Grus > Grus americana. The sequence continues at coordinate 78,515,594 of NC_072853.1, forward strand.
AGGTTTTGGAAAATGTATCTTTCTATGCGGAAATGTGTACACACCACAAATATTACATTAGTTGCATTAGTGGTGTACGTATGTGTTCAAGTTATACAAGTGAGACTACCACGTCTTAAACAGAAATACACGCTGTCCACTATTCTGTATAAATCCTTTTGAGTTTGAAGTATGACAACTCACTATGTGCTATTCAAGTAGCATCATGTAGATGATCACAGTGAATATAATACAGATATGTTTATGCTGTTACATGCAGGTCTGAAAATTATTTGTAATCTTTTGATTTTGTCGTCCGTTAGTTTGATGTGAATTATAGCTGTTCCACACCAAAGAAAACGATGTGAAGTTATCTATAAAAGATCGGCTTTATTATTTAACTAAAGGCACTGATCTTCATCAGTTCTTCATCAAGTTATAGTCTAGAAAGTATAATCCTGAAGACTATGTAGTGGGGAAAAGAAAAAAAAAAAAAAAAACCAGACCGATATTGGAGCATAAATAACTCAGGTAATATTTTGGGGAAAATTCTCTCAGTTTTTCCGGGAACATTACAAAATCTTCTGTGGAGTACATAGAAAGATTGTGTGCTGTAATTTACATGGATTCTATGCTAGTCCAGTTGCATCCAGCAACCTAAAGGGAGCGTTATGTTACAAAGCTGAAGCTCTGGAGTAATTTGCTTATTTCCATCAAAGGGCTGGGAGAGGAAATTGAACAAAAGGATTGTGACTACTTTGGATTCTGAATCTTGTCTCATCTGCATACCGCAGTGGGCACTGCTCAGGTCACAGGTTGGAAAACTGGTGTGGACTGCTGTGATAATGTAGTCCGATTTCACGTCTAAGACAGAGGCATACTTGTATTTCTATCCCAATTTAAACACTACTACAGAAAAAGGAATCTAATATCACTTTTGAAAAAAAAAAGTTTTAATAGTTAAATATCATAACTTCTACAATAGTGCAACTTTTTTCTTGTTTATACTTTCCCACTGTCAGTTTTCAGCCATGGGCTCCTGTAATTATTTTACTAATTAAAATATTCTGTATCTTTCTTTGTATGTAAGGACTATGATCAAGGAAACTATTACCTTTTCTTTTAATTATATAGAATTGGAAGATATCTTTCTATAAATATTTCACAGATCTTTAATCATTCTCATTTCTTCTTTTCTTTTCCAGCTGCCATGTATTAACATTCTTTTGCTGACGCCATGACTGTGCTCAGCATTTGCTGTAGTGCCAGTTTCAGAGGTAAGGGACTCAACCTGCTGCCATTTGAGATTTCCGTGTTTATAGATCAGAGTATTACTCTGTGTGAGACTAAGAAAACTGAGAGACATAAGGAGGGGAAGTAGAAGAACTTGCAAATGGAGTGACAGCAGGAGCCAAGGCTCCCTTCGTTTGTGCACTTGGGCAAAGGCAGCACCGTATGTACTGGGGTTTCGGTCCTTGTCTTTTTCATCACTCTGACTGGGGTAGCCTAGAGTTCAGGTAGTTGGTCTGGCAACTGTGAAACAAGACTTGTCAATATTGGCTGGAACTGATGTCAATCTGTGCTTTTTCCAGGCACCACAAACCCACTGTGAAGTCTCCTTTTTTAACAGCCCAAACAGTGTAATGTGAGAAATTCTGTCACCAAGTATTTTGCTCATTTGACTATTTTTAGTCTGTTTCTATTTGACTCTAGGTTTTTTCCTATGTCATCAGCAGGATTTTTTTGTTTAGCCTAATTCAGTTAGTCTGTCTTCATTTTTTTAATCTCAATGAACAGCTTTATATAATAGTGTCTAGGCCACAATGAAGTTTATGACAGTTTACCACTACTCACAAGGCTTTCTCAGAGCCAATGTTTTCTGCCAGCTGTGCATGGCCAACCTTTTTCTTTTAAATAGGTTTAACTTTATATTTGGCCATATTAAAATTCAGAATGTTTTGCCTTGCTGATTTGTTCTCTTATTTACTGTTCCTCCAGGTTTTGTGTCATCTGCAAACTGTATCAGTAATTTATTTTCTGATCATTGTTAAAAGGGGTAAAAAATGTTGTGTTAAAAATCAGCTTCAACAACTCTTCCATTTTCTCTATGCCACACCTAAATCCTCTTCCTGTTAGAATGGTCAGATGATTTGAGGAGAAAAAGACATCTCTGCCTCCCTCCATAAAAATCCAGGTGATCTTGTCACATTCATCTTCAAGGATTGGACATTGTAATATGAAATGAACAACTAAAATACACATGAACCATCACAATGTGCTTCACTTATATTTCACTCCTTCAATTCTTTACTGAAACTTGTACCAGTTATTCCATTTTCTTTTGCCTAAGATGAATCTTGAGCTGACAGAACCATTGATGTTGTCAGGGGCCTCTGGAGGTCGTCTGGTCTGCCCCCCCCTGCTCAAGTAGGGCCACCCGGAGCTGCTTGCCCAGGACCATGTCCAGACGGCTTTTGAATATTTCCAAGGATGGAGACTCCAGAACCTCTCTGGGCAACCTGTGCCAGTGCTTGGTCACCCTCACAGCCAAAAAGTGTTTCCTGATGTTCAGATGGCACCTCCTGTGTTTCAGTTTGCATCTGTTGCCTCTTGTCCTGCCACAGGGCACCGCTGAAAAGAGCCTGGCTCCCTCTTCTTCATTTCCTCCCATCAGGTATTTGTTAGCCTTGTCTTCTCCAGGCTGAGCAATCCCAGGTCCGTCACTCTCTCCTCATATGAGAAATACTCCATTTCCTTAATCATCTCTCTGATCTTTTGCTGGACTCTCTGCAGTAGCTCCATGCCACTCTTGTACTGGGGAGCTCAGAACTGGGCCCAGTACTCCAAGCATGGCTTCACCAGTGCTGAATAAAGGGGAAGGATCACCTCCTTCCACCTGCTGGCAATGCTTTGTCTAATGCAGCCCCAGATATCAATTGCCTTCTTTGCAGCATGGATACATTGCTGACTCATGTTCAACTTGGTGACCACCAGGACCCCCAGGTCCTTTTCTGCCAAGCTGCTTTCAAGCTGGGTTTTCCCCAACATATATTGGTGCCTGGGGTTGTTCCCCCCCAGGTGCAGGACTTTGCACTCTCCTTTCTTGAACTGCATTATATTCCTGCCAGATCATTTCTCTAGTCTGCTTCTTTTTCAAACTATGGGTACAGTGTTTGTTTTATTTCAGTCTTTTTGATCTTTACCAGTGTTCCAGGTGCTATTGAAAATCAACATCAATACTGGAAAGAGACGCTCATCAAGCATTTTCAAATTCGCATTAAATCACCAAGTGCATATGGCTGAAAAAATTCTCTCGTGCAACTTTCACTCCAAGAATTAGGACATTAACTGAAACTATCCTCATTTGAGGACTGATTTACTTGACCTCTATGTTAAAAGGACTAACCTGTTGCCATTTTTTTCAAATCCCAGAGACAGTAAGTAGTCCGGGCAACTCTGGAAGGACCTGCTCACAATGATGAGTTAGTAGGAGAGAGAATTTCCAGCACTGTGCACAAGTGCAAGACTCCTGAAGGGTTTTTTCTAACAACTAATGGCATCAATCTCAGAACAAGATCAACCCTCCCTGGAACAAGCCACACATTTTGTAGCTGTTAGATAATGAATAGCCCCGATGTTGTTTTCATTCATAGCAAGCATTTTTTTCTTGATAAGGAAGAAAATTTTTAAAATCTAAGCATTTTTTGTTGTTTGATTCTGCAATAAATAAAGTCACACTAATATAAGGCTATCAACAAGACTTGCACGGTCCTGCTAAAAAGGGTCATATTGAAAGAACTCTCTGAAAACAGCAACGTGGGCAGTCTCACCCCATTACTCTTACTGTGGCTGTTTCACTGAGCTCAGTGTGTTGAGAATGGAAAATCATTTTCCCCAATTTAGCTTATTCCCATAACTAATTAGATCAGAATTGGAATTTCTGGTAGATGAGCACCCTGAAGGTATTAAAATATCACAAAATACCATACATGGTTTTTCAGACACTACTACACTGCATCTTCTGTACAAAACAGATAAAATACAGTAATTCAGTAGAGGGAATATTTAAGCTGTTAAATTATAGCTCAAACATCTTGTATAGGCAGACCTTTTTCGATGATATTAAAGTAAATTGGCTTCATCTCTGCCTAGCTACTGATTGATCAGTATTTCCAGTGGCTTAGTGAAATCCACAATCTTAGGATCTCATTATTAGCTTTAATACTTGGATGTACTAATGATATCCAAGAAAATGGAATAAAATTGGTGATGTGTCAGAGGAAAGTCATTCATATTACTTGTAAGGCAGTTCTGGGATACTTCACTAAATGTTTTAGTACCATAAAATTTCATAACCTTTCCACAAAGTGCAGTCAATACAAACTAGATGTTTATAACAGTAGATTCTAATCTTAGGTGTATCCTGAAGAATCAGAAGTACTGCAAAAATTGTCACATAAAGAGAGAAGTGAAGCAAAAGATCATATGTGATATGCTGATGGACAAAATGCTGGAATTTTAACAATAAAAATGGCTGTATAAGCAACCAGCTAATCACAAGAATATCACTGTATAGTGTACACAAGAGCTGTACTTCCACTGGACTTTTGCTAGTCAGCTGCCGGGTCTTCAGAGCACATCCTTCATCTCCTTTTGTCTTTGGCTCAATGCTGTCTGAAACAGGGAGGTCCAAGCATGATAAAAATTATGTCCTCTATGGGAAATCTGAGCATCGTTCTCACACCAAGTCACTTACCAGTTCTTTGAATAGGGTTTGACAGCAATGATTCCCTTGATCCTACCTGTTTAAACATTAGTCTTTGAAGTCATGCATACTGCTGCTCTCAATTCCTTTCTCTGGTCTACCGCCTTTTGAATATTTTAGCAAAAATCATCAATTTCAGTGCTTTCACCCAGAACGGCCAACAGCCTAGCACTTTCCAGGATATTCAAAGAGTGAATTGAAACTGTCTCAAGTTGCAGGTGGAGCTGGATCTCAGTCTCCCGCAACCTTGGATTGGTCAGGATTTTCCTAGTGCGAAGCACTGCATTAAGATGGATCATCTTCACAACTTTAAATCTCAGTCATAGTTGAGCCCATATTTTGTTTTGGCTTATATTCTGGATCTGTTTCTAAGAGCCTATTTTGCTTAAGAAATAGCAGCAGCTTAATCGCTATGAGACATGTACTAATGACGATATTAAAATATTCATTTCTAAAAATGACCTTTTCCAGCGTGTCACACCAGTCGTTTACGCAGCACTGCTGGGAAACAGAAAATGTAGGTTAGCAGAGTTACGTTGTTGTAGCTTGTGGTGGGTTGAGCCTGGCTGGGGGTGAGGTGCCCACCAGAGCCGCTCTCTCACTCCCCTCATTCACCAAACAGGGGAGAAAAGGCATAACGAAACGCTTGCAGGTCGAGATAAGGACAGGGAGAGATCACTCACTAATTGTTGTCACGAGCAAAACAGACCAAACTTAGAGAGGGAATTCATCTAATTTATTACTAGGCAAAACAGAGTAGAGGAATGAGAAAATAAAATCAACTCTTAAAACACCTCCCCCCACCCCTCCCATCTTCCCGGGTTCAACTTCACTCCCGGCTTCAACCTTCCCCACCCTCAGCAGCACAGGGGGACGGGGAGTGGGGGTTATGGTCAGTTCATCACACGGTGTTTCTGCCGCTCCTTCATCCTCAGGGGGAGGACTCCTCTCATCGTTCCCCTGCTCCAGCATGGAGTCCCTCTCACGGGGTGCAGACCTTCAGGAGCAAACTGCTCCAGCATGGGTCCCCCACGGGGTCACAAGTCCTGCCAGCAAACCTGCCCTGGCGTGGGCTCCCCTCTGCACGGGTCCACCGGTCCGGCCAGGAACTTGCTCCAGCGTGGGCTTCCCACGGGGCCACAGCCTCCTTCAGGTGCCTCCACCTGCTCTGGCACGGGGTCCTCCACAGGCTACAGGGGGAATCTCTACACCCCCTCATCCTTCCTCCATGGGCTGCAGGGGACAGCCTGCCTCACCATGGCCTTCACCACTGGCTGCAGGGGGATCTCTGCTCCGGCGCCTGGAGCACCTCCTGCCCCTCCTTCTGCACTGACCTTGGTGTCTGCAGAGTTTCTTACATCTTCTCACTCCTCTCTCCGGCTGCAAAAGCTCTCTCTCTCTCTGTTTTTCTTCTTCTTAAATATGTTATCACAGAGGCGCTGATTGGCTTGGCCTTGGCCAGCAGCAGGTCCATCTTAGAGCCGGCTGGCATTGGCTCTGTCAGACACAGGGGGAGCTTCTAGCAGCTTCTCACAGAAGCCACCCCTGTAGCCCCTCCCGCTACCAAAACCTTGCCGCGCAAACCCAACACATAGCTTCTAGCTGCATCTCTGTGTGTTTAAAGGAGAAAGCAAATAACATATTATAAACAATACGCTTCTCAAATTTAACTTCCTTTTTTTTTTTTTCCCTGGATAACATATTTGAAGTTAGTTAGAAGTTTAAATCCATACTCTTACTTTTTAACAGTATTCCTTGATTAAGGTTTGACTGCAAACACTTTTTTACATGAATGTTGATAACTCCATATTAAAAAATCAAGTCACCGCAATGTGCTGTAGCTGATCTAATAAGAAATTTGGAATTTTATTTATTCCACAACTGAGAAGAAGTAAGCTATTAATTAGTCTCCCAACCAAAACTTCTACAATTGCAGTTCTATGTCATTTTATGCATGATTCAGTTATGCAAGCCTCAAATTTTTGCATCGTGTATACAAAACTGTATCAGTTGTTTGGTTTTTTAAAATCAAATGCCCACTGGGTATAAACAGACATTCAATTGAAAATGAGTCTTTTTTTTTTTTTTACCTTATTGATTTGGCTATGCATAAAGATAGTCACTGCCAGTGAAGTATTAGAATGAGCTTGAGGGGAACACTTACTCCTTGCTGTGAATCATACATAAGATGAGCTCTGCCATTTAAATTTTGTTATTCTGTGAATTGAAGCAGTGTCATCAGTTTCAAGTCAAGTCACAAAACTGAACTACTGTCTCCATCCCCCTGCCCTTATTTAAGATGCAACAGTAAGATATTCTGGTATGGTAGGTCACAGCCCTTTAAAAGCTGCTGTTTGTAAGTCCCATTAGCATTTTCTAAGCTGTTTATTCTGCCCTTCTAGCAGCCATCCTTCTAAAAGCACTCTTTGGCAATTACTGTACAAAACTGGAAAGAAGCAAGGCATAATTAGCTTGGTCAAACATGAGCAACCACAGGAACAAGATAATTGTGATTATCTTCAAATACTTCGGTCTAATATATTTTTAGTTACTGGTGTGATAAATTATTATGTAGAAAAGACTGTGACATATTGAAAAATGTGTTGACCTTTTAATTCTGAACTATAGAAAGAGTGAAATACTAGGAGAGAATGAATAAATCTTTTTATTATTAAGATTAAATTTAAAACTTTGCAGTTTGTATTTAACTTCTGTATTTCCTCCATTTTATTTCATGGGAAAGCATTCATTTTAAGAGTACATGACTGTACACCTACATACACCTTCTCCCTCACATTTAGCACAGATCAAAATATATTAGTTTACTAGAGAGGCATGCTAACAAGGTAGTATTTCTCTTCCCTGTTACACAGCTAAAAGACGATAGATCTCCATATTTGACTGGAGAAACAAAGAACTTCAATAGCAGAGGGAGTTTGAGAGGAAATTCTCTGTTTCTAAGATCTTGCCTTTCTTAGTCAAAGAAATATTAAGAATGAAAGTAAAACACTTTAACCAGTGGTATTCCTGCCAGTGCAAATGTCAACATTTTCTCACACGAATCGTTATGTACAGAGACGTGTTTAATGACCCACAGTTCCTCTGAGATATGAATATCCAGCTAAGTTCTGTTTGGCCTTTAGGAAAACGAACCAACAGAAAGTAAGTGAAGAAACCTTTTCGATTACTATCAGGCTACTGATGAATGGTCTTAATATCTTGTGTTGCCAGGTATGTTCCATGCAGCACCAGTAGAGAGGTTGGTATTATAGAAAGCAACCTTTGTATGGGCTGTGGATTTAATATCCAAACCAGAGCTCGTTCCTGAGATTGGGAAATCTGTGCAACTTATAATCATTACAAGCCTTGGATTTTTTTTCCTCTGATTTGAAAAAACTGCTAGCAAACTGGATGAACAACACCACCCAGGTGCCAGTGAAGTTGACATTCTGTGCCTCTGGTTTGGGTCAACAAACTGGTGTTCATCATCTTTGTTTCCTCTCTTTTTTCCTAAGGTTGTCTTAAGGTACTGGATAAGGTGGTAAGTAATAACAGAAAGATTATATGTATGCTGTTATTTGGTTTGGTTTGGTTTTGGTTTTGGTTTGTTGTTATTTTGTTGGGGTTTTTTTTCACTAGGGAGCAAGTAAGGATGAAATTGTCTTGATAAACTATAGATACTGCTTGTTTAGGCTCCATTTTAAAAGCAATAGCCCAGGTTCACAGGTAAACATTTGTATTTCCCTTTGATTTCAATAAGATACACTCATTTGCATTGTTTGAGATTTTTCTGACATTTTTCCTGTTTTTCATTGTTTTTAATAATTATACATTTGCAACACTTTAAAGATTAGGATAAATGCACAAAACCAATGAAGAGAAGACTAATCAAATCTTTTAAAACTTTAAGAAGCACTCTTGTCTTGGGTCATTTCTTGGTTTAGACAAGCCTCTTTACTCATCCCTGTGGTAAACTGAAACATTAAGCTGAATTTAAATGCAAATAGCCTCTGAGGATGATTCAATCTACTTTAGTAAATAACAGGCACACAATGCGTAGTATGTGCAACAATTTATCAAGCTCTTAATTCAAAATTCTTATCCTTCTAATTATGTATGTTTCTTATGTGTGATAGTTTCCTCTTTTGTTGCTTTTATATCCAAGTAAGTTCAATCTATTTTTAATGAAAAATGAGATTACTTCTGAACATGAAAAGCAAGAGCGAAATAAAGTAATTTAAACATAATCTACAGGTAGCAAAAGATAGTTCAAAATTATATCTGCATAAGTTATTCAGGAACACAAAGACAGTCTGGAAGCACAAGAGGAGCTTAGGCTCCTTATCTGATGATCTTAGACTATCAACAGAATAAATTAATCCATATTTGTCTTCTGAAGATTCTGACTGGCATAAAAGTGAATTATTTTCAAATTTAGGCCACTCAGGTAAGAATCCTGACTTCATATTGAAAGTATGGTATGTCTTGCTTTGTTTCCTTCTGAAGAGGACAAATGCATCACAGTCATTCATTGTCTGGAACAACTGTTGACCAACAGTCAACAAGCACGGGAGACAGACATTCTTGTGAGCCCCAGACTTTGGTCACATACGTTTGTACGTCTTGACTTATGAATACTTTCTATAGTCCACTGAAGTAAAATAGAGAATTGATGATAGACAACTTTCAGCTTTGTGAAACTGCCATTCTGTTTCTACTTGAAATGGCATGCTTGCTAACTGCTAAACAGGGAGAAGCAATTGAACGTAATGCATGCAGAATTGTTCCCTGCTGGTTCACAGCTTTCTGAGAGGAATCTAACGCTTAACTTTTTGTTTTAAAATACCTTTCTCTATTGCTGGATGACAGTGACTTGAGATAAAAATACTAATGACGAGATAGTGCCACCAATCCTTTTTCCATCTGTTCTACTGGCGTGGAAGGGTTGCCCATAGGTTGTGTGCTAGCTTTGCAGTTCAGAAACCGGATTCTGCTGTTGGTTCTAGTTCTAACCTGCTGTATGAACTCCTTACATATTGTCAGTGTGTTTCTTTTTGTGCATGCATATTTTACATTCTTTATTTTCCTTAACTAATATTTCTGTGTGATAATATAAGTCAGCTCTGCATTTAAAAGCAGGAAAAGACCAGTCTTCCTTCACATGGATGTTTCTTCTAAGCATGAGAATAGGACTTCCGTCAAAGGTAGAATCTGGGAAAATTTATCTTTTACCTGTCTCACAAATACATTTCTTCAACATCCCATGGAGGTCTCTGGTTTCTTGAAAATCAAAGAAATGGCACAGATACATCACTGTTCTTTCTCCTGTATCATGGCAAAAGACACACCGAATTTATCTGTGTCTTGATGCATATGAATTATTTCTATCTATGCATCTATATGAGAAAAATAGTTCATTTTTCCCACTATGAATGAACTATTTTTCTCACTAGATTTATTTAAAAAAAAAATCATATTTTTTCTGAACGGAAGAATTGAAATAGATTTGCTTATTCAAAGTGAAATTATTTCAAATCAATGAAGGTAAAATAAATTGTTATCATACAGTTCCTAGTATATCACAAAATTTTAAACTATATTTTTGCATTACATTGCCTAAATTATAAATTGATACAGGGAAAAGGATGCACATTTTTGTGAATATTTAGTTTTATCAAACATATCAGAGACAAATCAACAATCTTGTGTGGCTCCATGCTGAAAAACTGATGTGAAAATCAAAGCACTTTTTGTAAACCAATATAGTGCATCAGAGAAATGCACTGCCTCTACTACTGTCTCCAAGGACACTGGGACATCCCAGAAGATGACATATTTTGGAGTCCCACTCAAGTAAAAAAAGTAATCAAATTTTTATGTTTTAATTATGTGGACACACCTAGGCATTTTAGACACCTTAGGTGTAGGTCTCACTATGTACTGTATTTTCAGGGGTTTTTTTAAATTTTCTTACATTCTTTTGATTTTTCCTAATTTTGAATGTGCATATCCTCCACCAAATTTGAAGTCATAAAAGTAATTCACTGTGCACATTCTAGTCTTCTTATTCCTCAATTTAAAAGACTATTTCTAATAGGAATAGTAGTTTTCACACAATTCCTAATCTTTTACATTCCTGAAGTTTGAGTGCCATTAATTAGTAGTTGAACACACTTATTAAGTAGCAATTATGCTTACAGCAAAGAGGTTTTACAGATCATGTATTTTGCACATTTCGCTCTTCACAAAAAACTCAGATGTAAAATGATCACCGCATAGATTTCTGTTCCTATTACATTTCAGACAAAAGTATATAAAAAACATCAGTAAATAAAATGGTAGTACATTTTCATACTAAATATTGAAGATTTACAGTAACATTATAATTTCGTTTCAGTAAAGCTACAGTACATAAATTTTTTAGCCATGCAGTTTTCAGTGTAGTTCTTGATGGCAAAATGTAAGGGCTGTATTTACAGACTGTAGTAATAATTTGGCCAGATAAAACTGCTGAGTGTAAGAGAAGCTTATTACAGGTATAATGGGAATGGAAACATCATTTCAACAACCTAATCATTTTAAAATTTGTAGAGTTGAAAGTAATGTCATTTTAGCAAGGCCATTTAAGACTGAAGATGAGTAAATAATTTACTCAGTTAAATTAGCTTCTTCTGTTAACTGGGTGTATGTAAGCAGGATCATAATTTTTCTGCATTTATCTACCATTCAGATTCACTCCAACCTGTACGTTTTCTGCTGAGTTTTTTAAACAGCTCTGTGAAGTCCTTGCAAACATGCAAGTTTATTTTGTTAAGAAATAAATGACTATGAAGTTCAAAACACTGCCTGCTTGTGAATCATTCACAAATAAAAAAAAGATAGTATCACTGGATAATTCTTTTGCACTTGCTAGACTTCCTATGTCTATTAATTAAAGAAGAAGTTACATTCTATAAATATCCAAATTAGCAAGTTAATATTAAAATGCATCTACTTGTTAAAGAAAGAGTAATAAATTCCTCTCCTCAGAGTAGGAATTTTTATTCACTCTTCACTTTTTTTTTGTATCTTTTGATTTTTTATTTTCATATTTTGTATATTTTGTGAACTCATTTCAAATACCTATATATATATATATATATAGGATAAAAATTTTACTTGCTTAATATAAAATAGCCAAGAGGTAGGCAATGTTTATAAATGAAAAACAGATATTCTTATATTTTTCCTAGTAAAATTTTGTCTATCTTTTTTCTCATTGCTTCATCAATCACTGAGATGGTGACTGTCTCTTTCAAAGCAGCTTGAGCTAACTTTGCAATTTCTATGACTGTGTCATCTAATTCTGTCCTATTAAACCTACTCTCATTTGTTCTTTTCAAATGAATGGTGTCCACATATAGTGAGGGCTTTTAATAAGTAAATTAATTAAAGTTGAAATTATTGAAGATTTTTTCCTTTAAAAATGTAACTCTTGGTTTGATATTTTCTATATGTAATGATATTCACTGGGAGAGTAATTGTATTCAGCTACAGCAAAAAGATATATGGAATGAAGAGTATTTTTACTCTTTTCACCAGATTTTTTCCCTCCTTTTAAAGATACAGTTGTCCATAAAGATATAGAAATGCTGTAACTGTAATTTAGGTCACTGATGATGGAGGAAGTAATGGTTTGAGACTCTCCCTTTAACAGTGATGTGCTACTTGAAGTAATGTAGCATCAATTTAAAAAATCTACTAGCTATGTGCATGTGCAAACATTTGTTCCTAGTGAGTAGTTATAGAGACAACTACTAGTTTCAAGGATGTTGAAATGCATAAATCCTTTTCAGTTCTTGTGGTGGGTTAGCCTTGGCTAACTGCAAAATGCCCATCCAGATGGTTTGTGTCTCCCTCTCAGTGAGGCAACCTATGCAGTTCCATACTAAAGACTGACCTTGGCACAGGAACTAGGTATAACTCTTCCCTTTGTTATGTGCCAGAAATTTAAATAAACTCTCTATACTCCCACTCTTTGCGTTGTCCTTACATAGTACCAAGAGAAGAAATAATTTCCATTAATTATAGAAAAAACAGAACAAACAAATCTACTGTATCTCCCTGGCTTACTGAACTCTTACATAAAATTAGAAGAGGTCATTTCATGTACCTAAAGTTCCTGAAAGTAACTGATACAACAGAGAAATCAAGAGGTATTTGTCAGATGGAAAAACTAGACCTATGATGCATCCTCTTTAAGGTATGGAAGGAGTTCCACATGGAGGTCAATTCAGCCTTGCAATGTTAACAATAGTTCAATTATATTTACACTACAGATGAAAGAATATGATCTGCCATGTAGCAAAACAATCCCTTCATTCAGGCATATCGAGGAATAATTTTGTGTCAACATGTGTTTAACAATGGAGAGGAAAGTATTAATGTTTGTTCTTCTTCCATGCTGCCAAAAGATTTGAACGTATCTCTTGGAATAACATAAAATGAACACATACCCAACATGTCTTCCTAGGACTCAAGACTTAGCTAGAGAGAAAGCTCATGGGGAAAAAAAATGCCTTCCATTCACAAGTATCCTTTGAGAAAGGCATATGTCAACACATAAAAAAGCAGCAATCAAGTATAGCAATGAAATAATGCATGAAAGGGCTTTTGTAGTATGTGAATCTGAAGAGCTGATCCATTCACTGCAGTGCAAGAGGTCACAACTCTGAACCTACCCACTCTGAAAAGTCTCAGCCAGGTTTTGGAATTTGTGGCTCTGGCCTAAATGGTTGAAGGCTTTGCAATTTATCTCTGTCCTTATTCCTACCACAGTATGAATAAGATTGTGAATTGTATGTAACTAAAGCAATAAACAGAAAGTAAATAGCTTGTTATATAAATGAAAAAAAACAAAACAAAACCAAAGCCAAAACCAAACAAAAACCAACAACAAACAGCATTCAATGTCAGTGAGCACAATGGCTATATAATCTATTTTGGTCCACATAGGTTCCAGAGCCTGCAAAGACTCAAAGATATCTTTCAGAGTCAGTGAAAATTGTTATCCTTAAACAAAAATCTGAAAAAAGATGCTAGAATTTTAAATTAAAAATGCATACCAAGGCATAAACACAATGCTAGAGTAAATAAACACAGAGTTGAAAACTGTCCGGTTCAAACAACGCGGTACCGCATCTGTTCTGAGAGCAAGCATTTTGTGAAACCCGTGTCTGTCACAGCTGCACTGAAACACAACACACAGCACAAGGAACAGAAGACACATTAATAAAACCAAGAATGTAAGTTCCTTTTTTCTTGAGGGTGTTGCTCTCCATTTGTTGACAACGAAAGCCAGCAGCAACAAAGGGTGGCCTCCTGACCCAAGAGACCACAACCGTATCAGCAGATGTTCATTGTTCCTTGAGCAAAAGGGTTCAGATGAAGTAAAGTGGCTGGAACATTTGCCCACACCCAGGATTTTTGTACATGTTTGACTAGGATCAGGGCAAAAGGAACAGGAGACAGGACTTTCCACATTTGAAATCTTAAAAATATTCAGATGAGTCACTTGCATAAGGTTTCTCAGTATAAAACCTGAAATTTGTCATCCCTTATATCTTAATTTTGATGAAGAATTTTTTGCTTACTTTCCTCTGCATCATTTGGGAATACATTGTCCTTAAGCAGATAAAGTCTGTGAATGTATAGTACATATTGTTCTTGAAGTATTAGTTTTTTCTTTGATCTTAGGTTGCATGTGTCCTGTTTAACAATCAGGAAAGGGCGAGAAAACTAGAGCTGCTAAAAAGATAAAAGGAGATAACCTTTGAAGATCGTAGATGTCTTATGAACTATTATTAATACTAGAACCACCGAAAAGAGCTTCTTTATTTCTTTCCAAGTCCCAATAGAAATATACGTACATATTCTGAACTGTTTTTCAATCCAGTTTTGATTCAATGATATATGTTCCTGGCTAGTGTATTATACAATTGCCACCAACTCCAGTTTCAGATGCATAACAGCTCCTGCAATAATACCATAAATAAGGCGAATGATTTCAAAGCTGTCTGGAAATTTACAACTTTACTTATCTGATTGTAATACTTTTATGGTTAGATAGTGGTTTATATATACAAGGATCACTGAAGAGTTCTTGCAGGCATGAATTTGGGAATTGTCTGCAATATTAACAGATTATGAAGTTGGAAGTGAATTATTAAGAATGGAAGACAAATACCAGATCAAGCGAGTTATAAAGAGGTGTACATGCAATGTTAGTATTACAAAATAAGAACAGATGCAGACCTCTGAAGTTGTAAATAATTCTATCCATAATTTCATGTTTCGCTGCAGGGAACAGAGTAAAACTTAGTGCATTTTCCCAAGTGACCCAAAAGGCTTGATTTGTTTCAAAGATCTTGTGAATTGATACTTCATGGAACCCTGAAATTGCGTTACTTGAATTATTCAAATATATACAAGAAATGCCAGAATTTCCCTCTTTGACTTTACATATTAACATGTATCTCTTCGACACAGCCACTCCTCAACATATACTGGCAAAGAAAAGAATATCACTGATTATGCTGTAAGCTTATTGAGTCAGGCACTGGTTCTTTATTGTTCATGCACACAGAGCTGTGATTGGTTTTCTCCAATGTAAGCTCAATATGAACACAAGACAGAGTAAATACAAAGGTGACATTCAGATCATATGTCAGCATAGAAATCATATTTACATCCCTTCCAAAACCTCATGTTCTGCAGTCAGCAGAGGCTTTTCAAAAGAGGATTTAGCAGGAATTGGGTACAAAGAAAAATGAAGTTAGGGGATTTTGAAGATTTGGTTACATAGAAAGAACCAATATCAAGTTTTCACAAAGAAGTCAGTTTACTTGCGCAAAGTCTGAAAGCTGTCAGTGTGACCAAACATGATAATTTGAGAGTGGTAGAGATAATGAAAGCTCATGTCCTGTTCCCATAGAGTGATACCAGAGGTGATTCAAAAGGACTCAGGTCAATTTATCAAGATGATAAATACCTACCTAGCACTATGACTTCTACAGTCATGTAATAACATCAAAATCTGCGTTAGCTTATATTTGTACATAGAATCATAGAATATCTTAAGTTGGAAGGGACCCACAAGGATCATCAAGTCCAGCTCGATGCATTTGTATATATTTGATTATATGTATTTGATATGTTTATATTTGTATTTGTTTATACTTTTTGGACTTGATTTAAGGAATACTGAAGACTGTGGGAAGACTTGCACTGATTCACTGATTAAAAAGAATTAATCTAGATTAAAGCAAGGAATCAGGTCCATTTTTGACTACAAGAGAATCTCAACATTTCGGCTTCAAGTAATTGAAAACCTGTGTAAACTGTGGCTTCTGGCCACTCTTTATATCTTCTCCTAGACTGAGTGGAAAGTGAGTGTATGCCATGTTTTCTGCAGCACTGACACCTTGACAGTCCTGATCAGAGACCTGCCTAGAGAGTTGTAAAGCACTTTTCTTGTCACTCAACCAGATTCCCTTCCCTCAAAAAACAAGACACAAAGGTGTGTGCAAGATATTGCACCCAAGAGATTTGGAGCGTAGCCAGGACGCATGTGCATGGCTATCTGTTTAGGTGTAGCCTACATATACCTTTAGTCACAAATGTGAGTAATAGCTGCTTGCTCAGCACCGTTACAAAAGCAGGCAACTATATAATGTATCTCTTTTGCTTGCCAGCATCTACTGCAAGGATGCAACTGGAACTTTGCAAGGTCCAACATCCCTGTTGGCCTGTTGCTTTCCCTGTGTATTGCGGATGTCACTTTGGGGTGACGTGCTCATATGGTTTTCCACAAGCTAGCTTCTATCATCAGTAGATTAAAAATGCTAAACCAAATTTCAATCTCTTTGTCCCAAATCTATTCTTTATTCCTTAAATGCTTGGAAGATTTTACCATGAATGAATATTTTCAGCTGAGAGAGAGAAGTAAAATATTTCCTTTATAAACTAAAAAATTTAGTTAGTAAACTAAGCCCCTATATAGTCTGTAAAAAAAAAAGGGAAAACCCTACTTCATAATGGAAATGGGAATTTGAGTTTAGAGTCACTGTCTGTAGTCTGTTAGTCATATTATTCTAACTGTACATTTCAATAACATTTAGTAAGTTAATAATGCATTTTATATACATGAATCTTCAAAGAGAAATGCCCTAATAGCTTCCAAGTAATTTGCAACGTTGGAACGGAACACTGTAACAAAGGTTTTCATATGCAGTATTGCTTATTTTGCTTTATTAGAAATAATCATTTTATACAGTACACATTTATTTTATATAGCCAGCCTTCAGAATTGAACAAATTAATTTACAGGAACCGCTGAAAAGTTCTCACTGAGCAATAGGGGAACTCGACCAACTGTGCCTTATGCCTTTAAGCCACAGCCAGAGGAGAAGCAGCAAGGAGAGGAGAGAGGTGGCTGAGTATCAAGAGAGGAGAATATCTCCTGAAACCAGAGAGACCAAAACATACAGTTGTGGCTTTTAACACGTTGCCATGTATAGACTTTCCTTTACAGGTGAGATTTGCAATCAGGAATAGAGGAGAGCGCGCTTTACTCCTACAGCAGAAAATGCTGCAGCTTTTCTGCTTTGCAGGCTAGCGCAAACTTCCTGCATTTCTCCCCACCCTCGAATTCAAGGTTTCACTTACAAGCCACCCAGAGATCTGGGTGACCCCATATAAGCAGACGTGCCAAAGCTTTATGTTAGCAGTCAGTAAGCTTTATGGCAACAGTCAGTAACTCCCCTCAGGCACAGCAGTACTGTTTGTAGCAATGATTGAAGTCACCTGTGAGGAAAGCAAAGCCTGTGAAGGATTAGTCCCAGACTGTTACCGGACACTGGAGCTACCTAACTTCTCCAGCCTCTGAGCTAGTCTTCTCTTCCTGTTCCTTGCCCTGAACAGTCATTTGTTGACTTGAATAAAATATGTGGACTAGAATAATAAACTTCTCACCTAAACAGACCTAAATAGAGAAAGAATTATAGAGCAGTTCCGTGTTCATGATAGATGGAGCCACGAAGTATTTTATCTCAGGGAATGAAACATCTGAGAAGGGCAGAAGGAGGACGCACTGAATGTGACCTTTTAGTGGATGCATGCTTGTAAAATAATTAATTCTTGTTATTAGCTGACACTTTAATTGACTGTAAATAGATTATAAAACCACAGATTGTTACCACACCTTTTGCATGACAAATATTAATGCTAATTTCAATGGTGTCAGGTAATGAGTCATCAGTCACTGCCCGTTATATGGGTTAAAACTCTTAGGATTCTTTTCTTGTCTCAGATCCATCTGGGGCACAATAGAGCTGGTAAACATTTCATTCTGCACAGAGTTCATCTTTAAAAAACATATGATATTGCTAATAGTTCTTCACATAATTGACTGAGTTCTTCACATAACATTTCTGGAAGTCACTATCATCTGTTTCAATATGTGTGTGTGTGGACGATTTCCTTCTAAAAATGAAAGAATGATTTTCTAGACAGAATATGATATAAGAACATACAGATTTACCACAACAATGTGCCAATATACCTTTGTCTTCATTTTGACATCTCTCACTCCTACTCTTGCTTCAATATGACCATTTTTAACTGTATTAATATTTTCATGGCAGAAAAGAAAGTGGATAGCTCAAACAATCACTGTGTTTCTCCTCCAACTCATTCTTTCAAATTCAGTTGACATTTGCACTAAATAACTGACAGGCATTATGACTTGAAATTTTTTTTAGTACTTCTCTAAAAGGATTTACTTGCGGCAAATGTATTGACATAAGGTGGTATTTTCCAAATCAGGAAAACTAGTCCTGAATTACATCCTTGTTAGAAGACTCAAACAGAATGAAACAACGGGGGAAAAAAAAAAAAGAAAGAAAAAAAAGGTCTTAAGTTACTGTCTTTTTGAGTGGCTTGATTTCCAACATCAGGCTGTTGTGGTTTAACCTGGCAGGCAGCTAAAACAACCACACAACAATTTGCTCACTCCCCCTGCCCTCAATGGGATGGGGGAGAGAATCAAAAAGAAAAAAAATGAAAGTGAAACTCGTGGGTTGAGGTAAAGACAGTTAATAGGACAGAAAAGGAAGATGATAACAACAACAAACAACAGTAAAAGAATATACAAAATAAGTGATGAGCAGCACAATTTCCCACCACTTGGACCCAATGCTCAGCTAGCTCCTGAGCCACCTTGCCTCCGAGTCACCCCCCGAGCTATACGCTGAGCATGACGCCAGATGGTATGGGATATCCCTTTGGTCAGTTTGGGTTAGCTGCCCTAGCTGTGTCCCCTCCCAGCTTCTTGTGCACCCCCCGCCTTCTCGTTCGCTGGGCACTATGAGAAGCTGAAAAGTCCTTGACAGCTTGGCAACAGCTAAAAACTTCAGTGTGTTATCAACATTATTCTCATCCTAAATCCAAAACACAGCACTGCACCAGCTACTAGGAAAAAAATTAACTCTATCCCTGCCGAAACCAGGACACAGGATTAGAGTTCTTTGATAGGGTTAATACAGAGAAGTGTATACTGCTGTCCAACCAGAACTGTACTGTATAATTGCACCCAAACTGTTTCTGCTCAGTAAATGAGAATAAATTGAAGCTTCAGGATTTCAAACCATACATCCAATTGAAATGCTAGGGGAGGGGGGGTGCTGACATTATTTAATCTTATCAGATCATTTCCACGATAGTCTTTATTACGGGTCAGTTCTATATACTCTATCAGTCTAAAGGCTGGGAATGAAATTCTCCGTGCTGGTGTTCTGCCTGAGGCTGAAGAGAAGACTTGTTTTCCTTCTGGAAATGAGTCAAGCAAGTAAGTCCTGACAATGAGATGATGAGAAACATGTGCAATATTAACTATACCAATATTGGAACTGAATAATATGCTAGTTACTTTTTTCTTTGCTCTCTCAGTGCTGCTTTGCTCTGATACTGGCACTTGAAATGTCCTAAAAGGTGACCATTGTGGTGGATATGCTTTTTGAAAAACTAGCCAAAGTTAATTTTGAAAATAATCCCAGTTCATGCATACTCCATGGATATTACATAGATTACAGTAGGTAAATTTTCTGCTTTTGTTCCAGGGAAAATGCTTTAATCCCTCACGGGCCTTTATTCTGACTAGGCACTACATGTTTTATACCTGCGAAACAATGGAATGTGGATAAACTCTGGTCCGTAAGGGTAAAGCCAGCAACCATTGTGTCTATTGCTCGCAAGGATCTAGCATCAGTAACACAAACGGTAGTAATCATAAGGACTCTAGAGGCACTAATCATACTGATGATCAAGGTAAATGTCGGTATGATAGAATGACTGAGTTTTGGTTGCCTTTTAAAGATTTGGGAAATCACACCCAATATTGAAAGAAAATTAAGTCTTCAAAGCCAAGCACCAAAACAAGAAAGTCTCAGAATGTCAGGGCCCTGTGTGCACGAATGGGCCTTAATTTCCCTGACGAGCTTCACCTCAAATGTCCATGCACACACAGTCTACCTGTTGGTACATTTAACTTCAGAGCTGACCTTGTTTGCTTGCCTAAGCTATGCCGTGTTTCCAGTCCTCTCTCTGCCCTTGTTTCCTGATGGACTTTGAACACACTTTGTAGGTAGCTTGTCTCCAGCTCTGTCTCCTGCATAGACCTTGGACCTATGTTATAGCCTTGCCTCCACTCTTGTCTCCAGCCTTGTCTCTTGCTGCCCATGTGGTTACCCTTGTTTTCCAGCTCAGCCCCACTCACAGAACAACCCTGTCCTTACTGCTCCCTGAAACAAAATCAGAGATTCCCTGTGCCTTTTAAGTATTATGTCTTTGCAAGTATGTTCACACACAGTTTTTCACAGGAGCTTTACTTTATTTATTATTTAATTAATCATTGTTGTTATTATTATTATTATTATTGTCATCATCATCATCAACAGAGGTGTGACCAGCAGGTGGAGGGAGATGATTCTTCCCTTCTACTCTGCTCTCATAAGACCCCACCTGGAGTACTGCGTCCTGCTCTGGGGGCCCCAGTACAAGAAGGACATCGAGTTGTTGCAGAGAGTCCAGAGAAGGGCCGTGAAGGTGATCAGAGGGCTGGAGCACCTCTCCTTTGAAAACAGACTGAGACAGTTGGGGTTGTTCAGCCTGGAAAAGAGAAAGCTCCGGGGAGACCTTCTAGCAGCCTTCCAGTACCTGAAGGGGCCTACAAGAAAGATGGTGAGGGACTGTTTACAAGGGCATGGAGTGATAGGACAAGGGGTAATGGCTTTAAGTGGAAGGAGGGTAAATTTAGATTAGATATAAGGAAGAAATTCTTCACTGTGAGAGTGGTGAGGCACTGGAACAGGTTGCCCAGAGAGGTTGTAGACGCCCCCTCCCTGAAAGTGTTCAAGGCCAGGTTGGATGGGGCTTTGGGCTACCTGGTCTAGTGGAGGGTGTCCCTGCCCATAGCAGGGGGAGTTGGAACTAGATGGTCTTTGAGGTCCCTTCCAACCCAAACCTTTCTATGATTCTATGATTCTATGATTTGAATTACCTCTTAGAACTGCTCTGAAGATTTATCCAAATCCAAGTATACTTTCTCATGCAGTCTCTTTTCCTGCCCTTCCCTTCTTTTTCCTCTTCTGTCCCACTGCTTTCCCACCCAACTCTAGTCCTAATCTTCTTCCAGACTATCTTTGTCTCTCCCAAGACCTATGTCCCACTCTCTTAGCATCACAGCATCATTGAGTTTGGAAGAGGACACTGAAGATGCCTAGTCCAGCCTTTGTTATTCTTTAGCCTTAGACAGTCATATGTTGAATATCTCCAACAATGGAGACTCCACAACCTCTTTTGGCAACCAGAGAGGTTTGACCAGCCTGACAGTAATAAATAAATAAATAAATAAATCCTGAGTTTTAAATGGAATTTGCTGTATTTTAAATTGTGCCCATTGTCTCTTGCCCTTTAACTGGAACTACTGGGAAGAG
The DNA here is from genome assembly GCF_028858705.1 of Grus americana. Lineage (NCBI taxonomy): Eukaryota > Metazoa > Chordata > Aves > Gruiformes > Gruidae > Grus > Grus americana. The sequence goes on from NC_072853.1 coordinate 78,537,368, forward strand.
TCTAGCTCCATCTTCTTTAGTCCCTTCCATCAGGCACTCAAATATATTAAAAATATTGCCCAAGCCTTTGCTTCTTAAATCTTGGGCTTTCTTGAAGTACATGATATTGTGGTCTTTTAGATATAAAAATAATAGTTCTTCCTCCTTTCTTGTTATGTACCAATTCTTTTTTATTCTAAAATTTCCAAGGAAATACTGCCCTACAAAAAATTCCTGGACGTTCTGTTATAGCTGAAACAGTTCAAACCTGAACAAGACCAGTGAACACACACCAAGAATGGGGACTAAGACATATTGCTACTGCTTGAATAGTGTCTCAAAGTATCACCTTGTTATTAACTGTGGAATATAAATATACACAGAAAAATTTACTTCCTCTAGCAAACAACAATTTGCAATAAGGCACTGTTTTCTTGCATTAGCTTTTCTGCATTTCCATTCACCTCCCAGCTTTGTTCCTATTCTCATTTTTTTCCTTTTTTGATCTGTGCTGCTTTTTGAACATTGCTACATTTTTGCTGTTTCTCCCTTTTCCCTGCTATTTTCCCATATCCTTTCCTGAGTTTATACTTCCTTTTGCCTTCTGGTTCTTTGGTTGGTTGGTTTTGGGGGGGGGGGGTGATTTTTTTTTTTTTTTCTCTTGCAAGGATAACAGGGTTGAGGTCAGCATCTGGGTGCTAAAAGGCAGACATTTTGAAGTACCAATTTAAAACATGTCAGCTGAGGAGCTAGAAAATTGTGAATCACCTTTTGAAAGTGCAAAATATGTAATTTGGGATCTATTGCAATTTAGCATGGTTCTTGCTCATGTTTCCTCAGCACTGCCTGAGAGGGTTGTTGACCCTTCATAAAAAAGCTTTCTCCTATGGCATAAAGTCCAATGATCTGACAGATGCCTGCAGAAAAATGAGTAGCACATTTCTCAGTTCAGTCAGAGCTTTAGTATGAAGGACTAAAAATGACAGCTGAGGATAGGAGGCAATTAGGTGATATATTCTGAGGATTTGAGATGAAGAAAACTACTGTTTTGGGAAGTCTGTTCAGCTTCTGAATTCTGCTTCTAACTAGATTCCTTTATGGGCTGAAACATCAGCCTGGAGACTCAGTATGGGATTATTTCATAGAATTAAAGAAACTGAAGGGTGGTCGGGAGGTCATCTTGTACAGCCTCCCATTCAGAGTGGGTCTGCCGCTTTCTCAGTTATCCTTTTAAATCCATGATGCAATGGGACGCTGAAAGGTAGCAGTTCATAGTTCAGAGTTAATAGAAAAATATTTTCCCTTTGCTTTTTCTCAGGAAAACTTTTGTCATGGGAAAGACAACTGCTTAATGAAGTCATTGATAACAGCTTCTGCAGCTGGTCACCTCTTGAAGCTTGCCAGGAGGACATATAACAAGGGATAAGGAAAGTTTCTAAATAGCTTTTCAGTTACTTTGATTAGTTTAAGACAAGCAGAGCTGTTTTCCCAAAAGTAAGGTAAACTGGAATAAAAGGTGTTGTGTTCAATGTATTGTAAAATTAGAGGATGTATTCCCCCTAGTGTGCTCTTCCCAAACTGTGACGGGCTCAACAGCCATGGGTAGAGGCCTTTGCATTGTAAATGAGAAGGAACGGTTTTAATTGACTGTGTGCATTTCCACAAAATATAACATCTCTATAGTAACTAGGGTTGACAGAGATCTGTGAGTATCTGTCCAGCTTTGTGCTAGAGAGCAATGAGTTGCACAAGGGGTTTCCTAGCTTGTCCTGCTGTGGCAGTTTTTTTGTTTGTCTTGTGCTTTCAGAGTTGCAAATGGAACAGAGCAGGGACTGATGTTCAGCTGTCCCACTAAACTGTGAAAAATATTCTGTACAAACACTGAAATACTACCTGGGCATCCAGCAAGAGTGTCTTACAAAGAGATCTGGTTTTGTACATCAAAACCTGGCAAAATGAAACTGTGGCTCCAGACTCACTGCACAGGAACTGGATTGATGATATTAGTGCACGAGTTGTGTCCTTTGCCAGCATCTCTTCTAATTCCTTTATTTTAGAAGGCCTTCATAATACAGACTAGGTCAAGGAAGTCATGTAACCTGCTGTCTTCAGCCAGACCTCTCGTGTGACTGCAGAGACCAACTACTTCTTCTTCTAGGAATCTCAGTAAGGACTGTGTGCTGACTCCCCAGATTATAGTCTTCACATAGATGCTTGTTAACTTCTAAGAAGATTTTTAGGATTCGGAAAACAGAAGGAAAAAGGGATCTATTTTAGCTACAGAAGAAGGTAAAACTCCAGTGATAAGACTGTCAACAGTAAGCTAGTGAAGAAGTAAGAAGCTAAGAACATTAGAAAATGTACTCAAACCTGTGTTTCAACCAGAGCGACATTCAGTCTCAAACAGTGGTAAAAGGAGATACAGTTTAAACATAAAATATTTTAAGCAGTGAAGTTACATGGTTTTTTATGGCGATTTTAGAGAAATCTTGCTAAAGGAAGGCATGTTGTTATCAACTTCTAGCACGTAACTGGGAAAAATTAAAGCAAGTCTGAGGGGGTGGGATTTGGTTTAGTGGAAGCAGCAGCAGAAAATGAGTGTTTGAAGGAATCATGAATGAGATCATGGAGAAATGTAGGAAAAACTAATATTCTTGATAAAAAAACTATAACTCTTCAGAGTAAATTATGCACTGAGTGTCATCTCATAAGGTAAAATCATGCAGTGATGTATGTAATTTTTTCAAGATTTTTTATTAGCTGGTATGTCTGGAAAGACTGTGTCCCTACTTCGTATTTACCACAGATTCACATGTAGAATTAACTATTTAGTACATCTGCAAAGTTTTGAAAATGAGATAGCATGAAGTAGTGTCATAAACCATAACTTGTTTTTTTTCACTGTATTCTTTTAACATTGCTTTAAAAATTGTCCATGGACACCTGTGGATATCCAGTCTATTGCTTTTCTATTGGAAGGTGTAAAAAATATTCATGGTTGCATACTGACTTGTTTTTTCCCTACGTAGAAGAACAGAAGGACCCTGAGGTCTCATGCTCGAGAGCTGCTTTGTTTCTCCAAAGGGATGAGGTGACCAGATTATGGGTTATTTGATCACTTGGGTCACCTATTTCAGTGGCAGTGCAAAGTAACCAGAAATTCCTTTAAAAAACTTTCTTTAAGAATATCTATATATATCTTTTAAATATCCCTAGTTCTAGGTCCTTGATGAAGAGAAGGCATGAGAGACAGGATAATAATAGGACCACCTTCCTTATTCGCACAACCTGTGGCTGATTCGGGAGTTCAGGGACTGCTCAAGGAGAGTGAAAATAACTCTCAAAAATCAGGGAAGTGGAGTTCCCACCCCTTCTTCTTACTGCACAGCTGGAAAGGGCTGTTATGGACAAGTTCCAGCCTGCTGAAGGAATGGAGACACAGTGCCATAATGCATAGCACAAAAAGGGCTTTATGTCACATCCCCTGTCCAATCAACCCAAAGCACAGCCGTGTGCAGGTACAGGCTTATCCTTCAAATGCAGAGTTTATTACCTGAGGCCACGAGGTGAAGAAAGAGTCAAGAGGAGCTCTTGGGAGCTTTCGGTTCAGAAGCTGCACCAACAGGCAGCTCTGCCTTTTCCCCTCATCTGCTTCACTTCCTCCCAGAAGCACTCAGTGTCAAAAACAGACATAAAATAATGTCCAGTGCCTCCATGCTTCATAATGAGATGTTAGCCACTAGATGTTGCTCACACATAGTTACTCATTCTCCTGCTTCCCACTTTCTTACTTCGTTTTGCTCAGGATGACACTAACTTTTGTACAGTTCTTTATTTCACAAGACTTTGGTTTCCTGAATACGAAGAAATATTAGCAAGAGAAGAAAGCCTGTATTTAAAAGTTCATCTATCATAATAGAAATGACTCAGTTATGACCCCTTCAAAAATCCTGTGCACACAGGGGACACTTAACCCTAGTGACTGGATTTATTTTACACTTGGTCAGTTACGCTTAATTTGTCATTCTCATTAGCTAGATAAAATGTTTTTAGTCTTCCTTTGTGTTTGTCTTTCAATTAATAAAAAAAAATGCTTATCAGCAAGTGGAGAAACTAATTAGATGAACATTTTGACTTCTGAAAGTGAATGTATAGCAAACAAGTTATACACAGGGTGTTTAAAATAGTACCAGCACCTTCTTTCTTTTTTTCTTTTTTCTTCTTTTTTTTTTTTAACTTTGCATACTTCCTTCTTTTAATTCTCTATCACAAGTTACATACAACAGCAATCACTTTCCCCATGAAAATTCAACTGCAAATATCTTCAAAATAATAGTCAGGGTGCACAAAGATTTAGCACTGTGGATTTATTAATTCTCTTGCCATCTTTTGCTACATCTCTCTGAAAATGCAACATTTTAATATTTAAGAAAAAGAATTATAACAGTTAAACAAAGGCACTGTGCTTCTTGTCATTGTGATTCCATTATAATTATATTTTTAGTGGAATTCATTCAATTTAGCAATCAATGTGCAGGGAATGTTATTGAAGCATAAATACACAGGGTTTTTTCTTCCAATTAATTTTGGTTTGTGTTCAGCTACTCTCCTCATGATGCTGTTGCATTGATAATGGATGTGAATTAGACTTAACTATCTTGTGTTGTCTAGCCAATCAATGACAGAATTTCAGGAAGTATGGTTAGTCTGTATTGTTATGCAAATATGAGTATTTGTTGTTTACAATTTGAAAGGCGAGCTACATAAGCCAGTAGGGCAAAAGACTGTATTAGAACTTCAAGTTATATGGGACTAATCATTTACTTAAAACTATAAATATACACACACTCTTATATTTATAGATTTTTATATACCTATAAAATTATAGTGCCTCATAGAATTAGGGATTTAGGCAGTTGGCTAGCTGGAAATTGTTTAACTGTTTCCCAGTCGTGTTAGTATTGATATGGCAAAAAGCCTGGAGCCTGCACAAACACGGAACGACTGACTGCAAATGTTTTCCCGGTTGCGCAAAGCAATGGGTAAGAACAGTTAGTTGTCTGTCTGAGCCTCTCAGGCAAGGCTACAGTTAAAGCAGTCACATGGAGGGAAAAGACCTCAGAGAGAATCATTATTGACTTGGCTAAATATTCTTTTTCTCCATTCTTTCAAGCTTGATTGCAGGGCGAAGCTTCTTCACATGCACTAAGACACAGAGAAAGTAGGAAAAAAGAGAAACTCAGACTGGCCTGCATAAAAGAAGAACGAATGGTAACAGCGGGATCAAACCCCATTGTGTGAACGGTGATTGCCACCTCACTGCACAGGTCTGTATTTGGGAGAGACAGCACCCAATGGCTCGTGGGTTCCCAACAGGAAAGCGTGACTTCAGATGAGAATGACGCCGGCCAACAGGCGCTGCCAGATGTGGTCCCGTTAGCTGACGTTACATTAACTTTGCCTCTGCGTCTGTAGTTGGAAGGTAACATGCATTTTATTCATTCATAATGACAGAGGGAGAGAGGAGGTGGATAAGTAAAGACAAGCTGAGTTATATGACTGAATCAAGGAAAAATAATCTGTCAGAAACAGATGGGGTTGATTCTCACGGAGCAAGAGACGCCATATTACCAATCAAAATAGGCAATAGAAGACATGCAGAAGAAGAAAACACCACCACTATTTGTCTTACTGCAGAATATTTTACAGATCGCAGAGGTAATACAAGGTGTATTTTATGTTCTGGTTAGTCTGGATTGTAAAATAAAGCCTGAATGTGACTGACCATTTGCAGAAAGTAAACCCCAATTTCAAAAACTTATACATCTGTGCAACTAGTGCCTATTGATATGACAGATTGCCAGAAAAGGAAGCACTTAATATAATCTTGAAATATATATTTGCCTGATAAAAAGGGTAGATAACTCCAGAATTGCAAATACTTAGAAATACATTTACAAAAGGACATCACTGTACAGGAGCATGTACAAGAAAGGAAATGAGAGTTCAGCTAGAGAAAGCCCTGATAAGAGGATACTCCCCAATCTCTTCAGTGCAACATCTGAACACATACAGTATTCTGGTAAACACAGCAAGCAATATCACGATAAAGCAGGAGGAAATGCCTTATTTGAGATTTTCTGATGCATATCAAAATACTCTTATAAAATTCTTTGCATTCACTGAAAAAAAAAAGATCTGGAGTCACTGAAGCAATGGATCACAAAAGTATAAGAAAACATTTTAATATTTTTTTAAAGCTGTATATAATACAGCAGAAATCAAATGAAAATGTTATGTATGGATGAACCACACTTTCTAAAAGCAATATCATTTCAAAAGCTGACAAATGGGTTTATTTGGAGAGCTAACTATAGTGCTATTTAGTATATTTATTTTTTTTTTACAGTGAAAAAGCAAAGAGGGAAATTAGACTAGGATGAATTGGGAAGCTTCCCAGGGTAATGAAGAGTAGCACACCATCTGTTTGAATGGGAAAAATATTTGATCAGTGCACGTTCCTCATCCTGCTGTGCAATACAGAGGTAAAGGTCCTGGTATGAAAATGACACTATGTAACATGAGTAATGACAACAGAATAGAACAGACAATAAATGCAAACCGCCACTGACTCTTGGGTCACCTAAAATGCAACCAAGGTCTGGGCCAGGTCTCATAACTGTGAGAATTATTTTTATACAATGACCAGAAATTTTCTGAAGTTAATAACCTGATAAAACTTTTTTCTCTTTTAAAGGTACATCAGTAGGAAAATATTGACTACTGGGCTGATACAGGACCCGGGCAACAGGCTGACATAGAAGCAGAGTACCTCTGGTATGTTTTGAAAAGAAAGCTGAAGTAAAGTGCTGAGAACCTAAAATGGACACGTGGAGGCTTTGTTTCTGATTGGATGCAATAATAACTACCAAGCATAATTTTTTATTTCTTTTCCTCCCATGTGCCCTTGTTCACACTTATTCCAAACAGTATAATGGTGGTGAACTGTATAATACTGCTTTGCATGCAGGTAGTCAACAGGCAAGTAGGCAAGTGATCTTTAAAGTAAAGGCAGGTGTTTCCATCTTCCCAATGGAAGTTACGCGTGAATTGTCCCTGTGCACCAAAGTTTGTACTGCTCTCCGCAGAAGTAGGACTGCACGTTCCAGCTCATGGTGCAATAGCAAAAGCTCCGGAGTATTAGTGCTGCGCGAGGTGGAAAGCATCAGCTTTCTGTTTGCTCCCAGCAGTGGCCGTTTTGGATGAGGAAGAGGCCTCAGCTGAACAAAAGAAACCTCTGGCTGAAGAGGAAAAACCCTGGTGGAATGAAAGCGGCTGTCTAACAGGAAAATGTGAGGGATTTTTATGCCTCTTACTGCAAGATGGGTGCTGGTTCTGCTGGGATTTGTGGGAGTAGTAGTGACTCCATATCTCAGCCTTCTCCCCTTAATTTCTAAATAACTTGAGAGCCATTGAAGCCAGAAGAAGAAAGGCATAAGCTTCCACTTCCTCTGGGCATATTTCAAGTAAGTTCAGAGTGAAACAAAGCCTTGGGGCTTTATGGGCAGCTCTCCCCCTTTCCTGTGCCCCACCTGCTTTGGAGAAACATGAAAAAGCAAAAACGATCAGGGAAAATCAGACACAGGAAAATAAAGCAAAATAAGGGTAACAGTACACTCGGTGGTTTGCTTCCGTGTTTGTGGGGCTTAACCATGCCACACAGATAACAAAGAATCAGCCAGGGTTGCTCTTGGTCACTGACATCTGCTCGCTAAGTCGCACTGAAAAATCAGTCTCCCCTTCGTATTCCAAATGCCACGCTGCTCCTGCAGGGCACATCTGCGGATCTGGGCAGGTCTGCTAATGGACAAGGGCCTCTTTCAGCTCCTACATATGTGTAAGAGCCAGTAGTGCCTCCCTCAGATGCTCTCAGCAGAACTGTTCTGATCCCTCAGCTGAACAGAAGAGACCTCTGATCTTTCTCAGGATGCAGAGCTGTAATTATAAAACTGTAAACTAGATGTGAGGCTTAATTATAATGTCAAATAGATTGGATTTTAATCAGCTCTCTGGATATATAGTTAGGAAGGATTTATCAGGGCAATGACCTAATTTTAAGACTACGGATTTCAGCTGAACGGTCTGAAAACAATTTGGTTCAGTGCCTGTAGAGGGGAGACAAATAAATGTAGACCATCGCTTTTTAATGAGTAATGTCTCAATCATGGCACAGGCTTTAGGAAACAAATTAATCTCTGATGTAACGTCAAAGACAATTGCTATGCAGTGGTGATGATTCTGGTCGTGGGTCTGTCCAGCAGCAGAAGCACAGCAGAAGAAATGCTGCAATGAGAGCTGCCATAAGACATGGGAGTACATTTATTCAGCATGTAGAAATGTATATTTGAGCAAAAGTTACTGCAAGTGCTCACTGTGAGAGGCAGAAGACTTATGGGAGTATGGTTCCAGCTCAGCAGCAGCTGGACTCATTAGTCAGGTTTTTGTCAGGCTTGGTGGGAGATGGGAGCCAGAAAGGTCTGCCTTTCTCTGAGAGGTAAGACTTGGCTCCCATACCAAGGTCCCATAGTTCCTGCTGGGATAAGACTTCAGTAAGAGCTCTTAACTAGGACCTATCACATTGGTGAGATGTTTCCAAGCAGATCAGCCAGGGGGCTGTCAGAAGAGGGGGCTGCTGGTAGCAGGTATACAGGTATTGCGTTGGTGCCAGGTGACGGCCTTGGGCTGCAGCAGGGGCTTCCCTGTACCCCAGAATGGCAGCAGGCTGGGCAGGACCCCTCCTCTACTGCTGCATAATTTCTTGTGTTGTGCTGAGCTCAGAATCCAGAGGGAACAACCGTCTGGGAAGCCTCGTCTGCCCAAAGCTGGGCAGCAACAGCCCTTCTGGTCCTCCTCAGGCTTCTCGGCTTCCCAGCTCTCAGTAATTACTTGAAGTGTTCTGAATGCAGCCAGCACTCTCAAAAATGTCCATTTGGTTTGGCCCAGGACGTTTTGAAGTGGTGGTTGGGCTTACGATAACTTACCACCATGATTTTAGGAACCATCTCAAATAAGTGAACAGCACAGATGGCAAAAATCTGGCCCCCACAAGTGCTTTCAAAGTAGAGCAATGGAGTAAACCCAAGTCTTCAGATGTCAGAAATGCTGAAATTAAAGGGGCCTGTGTAACTTTGTGCAAAAGCACACACTGATGTAAAAGATTCAGAAAGGCACTAGATTAACACTGTGTTAATTGCAACTTGAAAGCACAACAAAGGCATTCCAGAGCAGTCTCATTACATGTTAATTCTGGGGATTAGTGTCAGATTCAGTCACCGGGTCTGTTGCAGGACTGTTTTCTTGTTTTTGATCGAGTTTTATGTAGGGCATTAGCATGGGGCTTTTGCAGGCTTTTTCTCCTCACTCCATCAAGTGTATATTCTCTTAGTTTCTCGTGGGGCAGAGAATATTGCACATCTGTGCCAGGCTGTCAGACTGACCAGAGTGGTGAACGCTTCTCCTTGGATAACTGGTTCGCGTGAATTGGTGCAGTGCTCTTTTATTAGGATTCATTACTTTAAAATAGTTGACTGTGTTACAGATGTAAAATTTCTAAGAGAAAACAAAAGAGAAAAGGAAAGGAAAGGAAAGGAAAGGAAAGGAAAGGAAAGGAAAGGAAAGGAAAGGAAAGGAAAGGAAAGGAAAGGAAAGGAAAGGAAAGGAAAGGAAAGGAAAGGAAAGGAAAGGAAAGGAAAGGAAAAGGGGGTCCACGTAAGCATTTTAGAATTATTTTTGCTATAGTAAGATATTGATGTTGGATTGTGAGGGAAGCAGTGTCAAAGAGAACCATATTTGAAACAGAGAAACTCTATAGAGGTCAGGACACTTTTTATGATGTTTATTTTATAGTTAGAAAGAGTGTATGCTGAAGTAATCAAGCTAAATGGGAAATTTAAATAATAGATCTACCAGTAATGGTAATATTGCAAGTTTTTTATTTTAAATGTAAAACCATGGTTTAAAGCACATTTTTCTGATTAGTTTTCAAAGTGCAGATGAGTTATAGCCTCTTCTCTGAGGTGCAGTCAAAATTCTTTCTGTGCTAAGACAGATGCAAGGGATCGGAGCTATCCTCCATATATTGTACCTGAAAGCCATTACCCATCCTAAAGTCTCAGCTTGCAATGAAAAAAAATTTCAAGGATTTTATACAGTTAAATTAAACAACCATTCTTTGAAAGTTTAAATTCATAAGAAAATGCAGAAAAACTAGTTTAAAACAATTTCAATTAAAAAGTGTGAACTATAAGGTTAAATATAATTATTGGTTTAGGAAGGCTAGTAAAAAAGTATAGTTCTTTGTGAATAAAGATCTAAGATTTGTCAGTTCAGGTTTGTTCTAAGATTATAGTGGATATCTATAGTTATTTTCAGCATTTGGCTTTGAGTAGACACACTAAATTTTATATCATTCCTAGTAATATTGCAGTAGAACATAATATTCCTATTATGAACTTGGTATTCATTTGTTCGTAATTCCTATGAAAATTCCCTTTAAATGATTTCCAGATGAGATTTTGGAATCGTGTCTGCATGTGCCAAAATTGAACAAAAAATCATTTTTATAATGTAAAAGTAAGCTTTAAAAGTACTCTTAAAAGTCATAGTACATTTTATATGATGTAAGCCTTTTTATTAAGGTCAATCACAGCATCTTTTCAGTTGTTTTTTTCTGAACAAAAAAAGTCTAATAATTTACTTTAAAAAATAGTCCTGAACAGAAGAAAAAAAAATCACAAATGAAACGTGAAAATCAGAGTCTTGCACTTAAAATCTCATTCATTACATTCTCTATGATTGCAAATTTGGGTCTTTTATTAAAGCACAGATAAAAATACAAATATAACATTATTCTATTACATATATAATGCTCATCTAAATATAAATCTAATAAGCCAAAATTAGTTTTATATGGAAACCTTAAATACTCTGGCAGAACAAATGTTTGGCTTTCCGACAAGCAGAGGAGTGCAATTTTAATGTTTCAGATGTAACAAAACCTGCATTAATATAGCTGCTGTATATCATCTTTAGAAGAGTAGTTGACTATGAACAAGACTGGTTTGCAAATACCATATGCAAACATTTAAAAAGAATTTTGGGTGCATATGTGCTTCAAATGTTCTATTTGTTGTTGAAAACTTAGCAATAAAACATTAGAAAGCTAAACTCATATTTTATCCCTGTGTTGCAGTAGCGTTAAGTTCCGGAAACCCTAAATATCTTAATGTCATATCAATGACAATTACATTAACTTACTTTAGTAGCACTGAGAGATAAAAAATGTGTGATTCCACTAAAATTCTCCTCTCACAATTGGATTCTGCTCAAATTACACTGCAGGTAGCCCTGTATTTTAATGAAGAAGCATTACTGCCTTATGCTGCTATACTGATAGTCTGATAGAAAATGAGTTGAGCTAAACTGTTCAGAAAAAGAGAAATGGGGAAGGTCTGCTAAAAAAATGGAACTGCCTGACATGTAAAAAGGCTAGCATGGACTGACCTGGCTTTGGAGTCATGCTTGAACAGACTAATATGCCAGCGCAAAGGTTAAAGGGAGAGGATGCAATCTTAAGCAGAACAGTTGGGAATCTCGATGAAAAACAGTAAAGAATTGATTTATTTAATTGCTTTTTTATTCTACTGCACAAAGGTAAAAGGAAAAAGAGAGGTAATTATTGGATGGGGAAATTCTTTTGGATGGCGGATCGACACTTTGATATTAGCAGCTGGAAAATGCACTATACACTGCATGTATTAGGAAAAAAAAATTAACAATTGCACGAATTTGACATCTATGCCTAGAAGGCCAAAGAGTTTCAAAATTTCTGTCTTTGGGTTGTTGGCCCAGGCTGGCAGGCAGGACCCACCCAGACAGCTGCTCACCTCCCCACCCCCATACATCCAGTGGCACGGGAGAGAAAAGAGGAGGCATAGGAGTGAGAAAACTCATGGGTCAAAATCAAGACAAGGAAAACACTCTCCAGATGCTAGAAAAACAGACTTGGCTTGAGACTGCCCTTGCAAAATGCCCCTGCACCCCTGCTACCAACACCTTGCCAACTACACCCTATACACTCTCAAGTGCCTTTCAATAATAAGTTGTTAACACCGTGAATAGATTTCTTAGGGTAGATCTCTGTGAAAGTTTGGAATTTTAAGCTATAAAATAACATTATTTGGATTGAAATAATGTTTCTGTAGAGCTAGAAGAATTTATGCAAAACCTGGATTTCCATTTTTTTAAATTTCCTTGTGCCAGTACATAGGTTATCCCAGATTGTATGCATATATACGCACAGATCCAATTGCTCTCTCATAGTGACCAAATAATAAGACATTATTTTTTCATGCAAGCAGAGGTGGAAAGGAAAGCCTGCCACATGCGGTTACAAAAGCTTTAATACTGCCATGGAAATAACATGGAAAGTCTGGCACTGCTCCTGAACCCTGTGACATTTTTGCAACTTGAACACTTCCATGTGCTTGGTTATAGAAATTTCTTAGTTACCAGACTGTGGACTTTTATTTTCTTGGATCCTTTTTTGCGTTAAGGACCTATTGTAGAAAGTTAAATTTGTGTTTTAAGATCAGGTGTTCTGGTTGCAGTATTGACATCTGAAGGCAAACAAGATACAAACCTAAAGCACAGCAGACCCGGTTCTCCCCAATGCACAAACTGGAGCAGATGAGCAGCACTATAACCACACAACCCAAAGCTCCCTGGACACAAATGAGTGCCCTGCAGGTAGGATGACAGGTTTGCTCAGAATTTTGTGGCTTAAACTCTCTTCTCCAGCAGGCATGCAAACAGACTGAAAGCTGATCAGCTTTCCCACTTCCCTAGCATATAACCGAGCTGATCACGATCTAATAATAAACACCAGCAGATGGTAAAGCTGGTTTCAACATCAGTGCTGTGAACTATAAACCATTATGTCTTGCTCCCGTGATGCTTCCATTGTAGCACAGAGCATGATGAATCAAACACACTCACAACAAAATTGCACTTACACGGCAGTGAAGGCTGAGGCTCCACAAGTCCGTAATCAAGCTCTGGAATGCTCCAAGTGCAGCTCTTCACGGGCAGGCACTGTCTGGCCTAGTTAAAGACCCTTCGGGGACTGCTGAGCACAATAACATCCAGACTGAGAGGAGTTGGCCTTAGAGACTGAACTTAGATACGAGGTACTACAAAAATACTTTCAGGGCAGTGCAAGTCAAATGTGAAAGCAGCGCTAACTTCTCCCATGGCGATTCAGTATGTTCCACTCTTATCTGGTTTCTATTCTACGCTGTGAAGAAAATCAGCTGATGCCAGCTTCATTTATCTTTAGGGGTTGTTTTCCTTTCGCATGATATCGCACAGATAAGGGTGCTATTCATGCATCCTTCACTATTCTAAAAAGGCAGCCAATTTAAGAGAAAAATTGTTTAAAAAAACATTTGGTGGCTTCATCGGAATTTCAGAGATTCAGAAATATAAAGAATCCTATCTTCAAGGGATCTTCTAGGAATAAGCTGTGTTCATTAGAATCTGGTACTTATGGCTTTGAATGATTCATTCAACTAAGACTCTTTGGCTTAACTAATGTGTGTTCTGCAACTGGTTCTCATCAATCACCATGGTATTGCACTTTCATAGTATACCTATACTGAAGAAAAAAGATTAGAGAGAGAGATTCTTTCTGGCTACGCATTTATATTCACTCTGATAGGTATTGATTTATTTTTTTTAATCAACAGAGACAATAATTTTCAGAGGTAGGCCAGTCACCAACGTCTCATTTAAGCAAATTCTAGCACCTCACAATTTTGTATGCTTTTGGAAAAATGTCAGATGTGTCACAGAGACAAAGGTCTACCTCCATAAACTTGCTGCACAAATATATTTGCAATACTTTGTTCATCTGCCATAAATACACTGCTGTGTTTTCAAAAATCCATATGTCACATTTGCATTTAACAGTCAAGATAAATGGTAATAGCTTATTCTTCAAGTTTAGTAAACAGTTTCTGAATTAATTCTTCTAATAAGTACTTACGGTAGAAAAGAGAACTTAATTTCATTCTGTGCTTAATTTAAAGCGTTTTGTTACAAGAGTGTATCAGCCTATGAATTGATTCAAGGCAATATTTCAGATTAAATAGGAAGATTGTGAGACAAACACAGGGTAAAATCTGAGAGCAGGAAAAGTATTAGTATCTTTGCGTTATAGATTACAGCTTATTACCAATTACTCACATGTTATTGATTCTGTGAGAGAGACTGCAAGATCATTAAAGATGTGCATTATTTAAATTTTAGAGTGCTATTAAGCAGGGCGTTAGAATTCCCAAATTGCTAAGCAAACTATTGAAAAGTCCTATCAAACCTCACAGCTTTGGAAAATATGTTCAAAGGCATATGTAACAATGAGGAAGTATATGTTTTAGTATATTCACATCAAATGTCATGTGCCATGGGACTGTGCAGGACTGAATGTAGGTGGTATAAAAACCCTGTACAAGGCTTCCCCCCCCCCCCCCCAAAAAAAAAAAATAATGTAGTAAATGTGTTAATGTCAGTGCTATGTGACTTCTGCATCGTGATATTCCTACATTCAGCAAGGTCTATTGACATATGCAGCATCATAGTGGGAATAAATTTCTCTGCTGTGTAGGCAGAAAGTGGAATACATCTGTCAAATTCTCCATCTCCTGTAGAGCTTCCCTGTGAATGGCTCACAGAGCTATTGAGAACAGCATCCTCCTCCCACAGCCCGGAGCTGGGCAATATGGGCTGAAATAATTTAGCTCTTATTTCTCAATAAGATTTAGCTAAGGTGATCAATTAAACTCTTTTCACTTATTAGATTGTTCTATGCTATTCAATTCAAACCACTAGTTCTTAGTCAAATATGCTACTCCATCTCTTACTTTTGTATGTCTGGCTTCTGATACTCCTAGTAACTTCACATCCACATCGCAACATGCACGATAGCTAATACTATAGTCCTCCTTGCTTGATATTTTTCAGAATTACACTGAATTCAGGTGTGTATGCCAAGTACCACATGGAGCTTCTAACATTAGGTTTCCAAATACATTTTGCAATCAATCTTTACCTAGTCACCAATGCCTAAAGTCAATTTAGAGAAATGTCTTGAGTATCCTAACTTTTAGGTTTTGGCTTAAGAATTTATACCTAAAAACCTGCTCTACTGCATTCATACTCCTCCTAATAAAAAAAAAAAAAAAACCAACCAAGAACACCTATGAAAACAAGAACACTCATTTTCTGCAGTATTAAAAGTCTAATTTTATATGTTGTTTTTAACCTATTTTAGGAATTAATATAATGTCTAATACATATTGCTAGACCCGATTTGCCTATATAAACAACTAGTAATTCACAAACTAACTCTACTGTTTTATTGTTGTAACTGGACTTGCATCTACCTATTAACTCATTAAATAAGGGTCTGATTGCATTTCAAAAATTGTAATAAAATATAATTACACTGAACAAATAAAGTCAATCTACTTATACAGTAGGTATAAATGACATTCTAAATTAAAGATAAGGAACTGAGAGGTGCTTTACATAATGTATATTATCCATGCACATAGAAATACCGTGGTTGGATATCTTGCAGTTTCACAGATTTAAAATGCACTTATGCATCGCTGAATGGAAAACCAGTAATATAAGACTTCATTGTTTTTAATCCTTACTTGAATTTGCAATTACTACATCAAGAGATCAGAATTTAGTATTCCATCTTTATCTTCAGATAAAGTTTAATTGAAGCGCTTTGTATGGAACCTTCAGGGATCTCTGTGAAATAATTGTTGTGAAAATATAATAAAAAAGTCTAAATTGAATTCATTGTCTGAAAGATTTCAAAGTGGTCATCATGACTTACTAGATTTTGATTAATCAAATGTGAACTCTTGAATTTCAACAGATTAAATGGAAATAGACATTATTACTGTAAAGTCAATAACTAAGAATTTGGCCAGTGATACAATAATGACTGGCTGCATAAGAAAAAATATAGAAACTGCATCTGTCTTTGAAAGAGTGTCACATGGTGAAACATTTAGGATGAAGAAAAAAACCCCACAGTTCCCCGGTTTTTAAATTGCTTGGAGCCTCTGTCAACCACACAGTAGTCTAGTAGTGCTGAGCACCTGGGAGGAAGGGAGAAGGAAATGGACAGACTGAGCTGAAAAGTTATTTCCCTTTCAATTTAAATAGCAGCAGAAAGGAGAATCTCTTAGACCACCCTATACTCAGCCACCCAGGAATTATTCCAGTAAGAGCTCAAAAATGACTTGCATATTTCTGCATTTGAAGGCAGGGGAGTGTCTGAGGAAGGAGGGTCTTTCTGCATAAACCTCTTGAGAATGGGAGATGAGGTAATTATGTATGTAAATCACTGTTTTGACATAGAACCTGCAAAGAAAAGAGACACTACAGTTTTATTCAGCAGCTCCATCAGCTAAGCAAGCAACACCAAAAGAATCTGTTTTATATTTATGAGAATGCCATATCCTCAGAATCATAAAGGTTGTTTCCTACAAAATAACAAAAAAAATCCCACCCTGACTCTGAAGTGCCAAACTAGACATGCAAAAAAATTATAATTTATTTCTCTAAACTTGAAACTGCTTTATTTTAAGTGTTAGTTACCTAAAAGCAAAGAGTTCATGCTTGAGTACAACAAAATGTTATACTCTAGGTATGAAATTCTCTCATGAAATATTCCTATCTTATTAGATACTTTAAAGATTATTAGACAAAGTTTGAGAATGTTTATAAATTATATCCAGCTGGTATTTGAGATTCAATGCATTACAATTTAATATGGAGAAAGATCAAATATAAACCCCTATCATCTTAATATTAAAACTATTGACTTCTTACTGCATTTGTGCATGTGCAATATTGTTTATTAATTCTGTTCTACAGCTGATCATGCCAACAAATAATGCAGCTGATGTCAAAGAGTATTCCACATTTTATTTGTCTATAGGAAAATGAGAATTTTTAGGTGTATCATCCATTTTCTCCTTTTAGAAAAAGAAAGTAACTGTTTCTGTAGCCTATTTATTTTAGTTCAACCCAAGTAACAAAGATGTTATTTCCAGGGAAGACTGAATACCAAATGTTGTTACAGAAAGTGATATACATCAGTTGCTCCCTGTTCTCTAAAATGGATAATGATGTTTTGAACTTCCAGGTCAGATTCATCCAGAGATGACAGTGTTATATAATGTAGCAGAAGGGGGAGCGCCATCTCAGTGTGTGAAAGGCGTTGGCTGCCTTTCCCGCATATTCAGATTTACATATCTGTGGAGTCTCATGTTTTGACTTTTTAAAACACTTTGGAGATGCTTTTCGTATTGCCTTTCTAGATAGTGACAAGACTGTAATGCAAATGCTAAAAATTTAATAATTCTGTTGATATGAAACATCTCAGGATGGGAGATTGAGTCTTCAGGTGGTAGAAAGTCTTTGCAATGAAAAACAGGGATGAAGGATTGTAGATTAAATCATTCTTCCTCTTCCTAATCATTGTCCCTTCCTGAAAAATGACCACGACGGCTAAGTTACACCACTCTGCAATGCATACTAGCAGAATGGCAAAAGATTACATAGCTTCCAAGTACAGTATAAGGCCTAATTTTTAGTAATAATTTTAATATAAATATACTCTAATAAGAAGACAGTCCTCTTCACTTGGATATAATTCAACTTTTATCCTTTATTATGCTGTTGGACATGCACATTTGCATGTATATGTACTACTGAAATCAGTATTTAATCTGTGTGCAGAATTAGTTGACAGATTGACAACTGCTTCAATTTATTTGTCGTACTAGAGCTAACACTTTTTCAGACTTTGTCATACTACTTTTTCAGTATTGCAGATGTTAAAGAGAATTTCAGTAATTCATGACATTTAGATTCCTCATGTGTAAACATGCAACCCAGAGCTGCCAGCAATGCAGCATGACATATAAGTAGTATTGTTAATAGTGCTTGTTTATTTTGAGAACTAGTTAAAAAAGATGCACTTTGCATACTTGAATACTTTATTTTATCGCCTATTAATGACATGTTGACCAGAGCGATCTGCATGAATGTCTTGATCAAAAAAGTGAAAGCACAAGGATATGTCATATTAACATATTTACTCCTTAATGTGTAGAAGCCAGTCTGGAATTTGTTTAATTGGGTATATGAGAATTTATTCTAAACAGTAGAGTTGTGGTCCTCATTATTTTTGTGGCCACTATAACGTTATGTGTTATTTGCCATCAGCAGAGCAGGATAGCTAGCTATCTCTAGCTATCTTTCTTTGAACAGAAAGACAAATTACTTTTTATTGTCTTCTAGTCTGGTACAGCTGAATATACATATACTTCTCTGCCCTATCTGTATTTTGTTCCCATTAGCTCACAAATAACAAATGCAGAATTTTTTATTCCCTACTTTTCCCACTCCAGCGAATTGGTGTCTGAGAGTGTCTCCACTCTTTGAAAGAGCTTATCTCTAAAAATGTCAGCTGGAGAAAAGAATAAACATTTAATATACAGTGTTTTCTTCTTAAACTTTGCTGTGAGGGCAATGTGGGCGTATGATAGCAACTAAACTCATGAGCTAAGCAAACCACACATGGAAAGTGTTTGGGGGCAGGAAGAGGCAGGGGCTCATTGTGTCCTGCGAAGGGACCCATGGGGCAGAGGCCTCACATAGGACCAGCAGATGCCTATGCTCAGCTTCTGTTTGCTATTTAGCTGGACCTCACCAAGTGTGGTGGCCCAGAGGGGTAAAGTGGGGCTCAGCTGGCACCCAAACTGGCAAGAGATGTCAAGAGTAACAAGGATTTTATAGGTATGTTAGCAACAAACAGAAGTAAAAGGAAGAGATAGGCTTGCCACCGAAAGGGGCTGGCAAACAAGTTACAAATTACACAGGAAAGTTTGCTGTACTCAATGCCTTCTTCGCCTCGGCCTTCATGGGTAAAGTTAGCCCCAAAGTCTCTATGCCATGAAGAAACAGCAAAGCAAATGGTAAACCCCAGAGGAGAGTCAATTTAGGGATCATCTGTACAAACTGGAATCTATGAGACCAAGGGTGCTAGAAGAGGAGGCTGACATCACTGCAGAGACACTCTTCATCATTTTTGAAAAGTCATAGAGGCCAAGGAAAGCCCCTGATGACTAGAAGACAAATATTACATCCATATACAGAAAGGGAAAAAAGAAGATTTGAGAAAATACAGACCAGTCTGCCTTACTTCAGTCTCTGGGAAAATTATGGAGCAGGTCCTCATGGAAGTTATTGACGGGCCAGCGAAGGACAACAAGTTGTTTGGGAAAAGCCAGCAAAGATTCTCCAAGGGCAAATCATGATTTACCAACTTCATTGCCTTCTCTGACAAAACAATTCACTCCGTGGACAAGGGCAACACTGTCAATGTCAGACTATAGCAATTTGTCTGACATAGTTTCCCCACAATATCCTTGTTGGTAAACTGGTAAGACATAGACTGGACAGATGGACCACACGATGGATTAAAAACTGGCTAACTGCCAAGATCAAAGGGTAGTGGTTAATGACTCAAAATAAACCTGGCAGCCAGTCACAAGTGGAGTTTCTCTGAGGTCAATGATGTGTCTGATACCATCCAGTATCTTTAAAACAAGCTGGATGATAGGATTGAATGTACCCTCACCAAGTCTGTGGATATCCACAATCTAGTAGAAGAGGTAGATATTCTGGAAGGAAGAGGTACCATTCAGAAAGACCTTGACAGGCTGGGAGATTGGACCAACAAGAATTGCATGAGAATAATTTGAAGTCCTGCACCTGGGGCAGAAAAATCCCAAGCAGCAATACAGGATGGGGTCTGACTGGCTGGGGTGTAGCTCTGTTAAAAAGAACCACAGGTCCTGGTATCATACTGGTAACATTGGATACCAGAGCACCCTTGCAGCAATGCAAGCAAACCATGTGCTGGGCTGCATCTGCAAGATTATAACTACCAGATCAAGGGGTGTGAATATTCAACTCTGCTCAGCCCTTTTTAGGCCACACCTGGAATACCACGTCCAGTTTGGTTTCCCCAGTTCAAGAGAGCCACTGAAAATCTTGACATGGTCCATTGAAGCCTACCACAATGAGTAAAGTGTTGAAGAACATCATGTTCAGAGAAAGATTGGGGGGCTTGTGTTTGTTTTGCCTAGAAAAAGATGACTCAGGGAATCCAGTCTTCCAATACCTAACAGATAGAGAAGATAGGGGTACTCTCTTCACAAGGATTCACAGTGACAACAGGCAAGTGGTACCAGTTGCTTCAATGGAAATTCCATCTGGACATAAGAAAAAGATTATTTGCCATGAGAACAATGAAATGTTGGAATAGGTTGCCCAGAGAAGTGATGGGATCTCCCTTGCTGGAAATATACAGGACTGTGCTTGACAGGGCCCTGGGTGACTTAATCTAGGGTTGGATCAGATGATCTCCAGAGGTCCCTTCCACCCTAGACTTTTCTATTATTCTACATGTCAATGATTCTATGATTTTTCTTCTTGGACTTACACCACATGACCACATGATAAGGTAAGACATAAACCACAGAAATTAAGGCACAGAACTATTGCCAGTGGAAAGTTGAATGTGCAAGAGAATATATAAAAATTACATGCAAAACTCCATTAATTATGTTTTTACAGGCATTTGTGATGATTGGTTATTTGGCCAAAAAACTGGGACGATCAGGTTATTTACCTGGAAGCTAGAACAAGCAAGTTAAATGTGAGGATAAGATGTGTTCTTGATATGTAAAGGATCCCAGTTGACATAAATCTGAATCTCTAAGCATACGAAGAGCAGTTCAAAAACTCCCAATTATAAACCAGCCCTCAGAGCTGTACATCATCTGGAGTCCCTGAAGGAATTTACACCTGATTGTTATTCAATAGGAACTCCAATACTTTTCTTCTTTATAATGATATGCTGCATAGACCCAGTATTAAAAGAATGAAATTCAGCTGAGGCATAATAACCAGCCACTACATCAATACTTTCAGATGTTTCTAATATTTCTGTCAAACAGTCATCTGTGTTTTAGGAAAATGATATGCTAGAAATGTCAGATGCTTAAAGTAGAAGTGGCCTCCTTTATATTGGATGTTTCCTTCTTTCAAACTCCGGTGTTCCTATTGCTAGTCCTTCACTATCACTTATATTAAGATCTGTATATGTGATTGTGTGTAGCAGTGTTAGTCACGCTGTTTTTAACTAAGCTGGTGTTAAATTTTGGTCCTGAAACAGCTTGACTACAGTAAGGAGTATAGTTTAGAACAATATAAACTGTTCACAGCACACCTTAGCCCACTCTTGTTTTCCAAGAGAAAGTATCTTAACATTATTTATAGCATGTAAAATTGTCTTGTTGGAATTAACCTTTGAAACCCCCAAACTTGAGACCTCTGTTTCATGCTACAAGGGTGTAAAGGGTTGCCTGGACTCCAGTTCTAAGCCAGAACCTCTTATTACTCTCAGTTCTCTGAAAGTCATGTAAATAAATCATTTCACCAATGTTACCTATGGTATTTCCACATTGCAAGACTTAAATATGGTGCAGGCTTTCACTTTTTTCCATATGTTTCCCTTTTTGATCTATTTCTAATCGCTTGACAGCTATTTCCTCCTCATCTATTGAAAAAGGAGCTCACAACACCATCTTTCCATTGTACAGGCTTGCAAGATCTTTGACAAAGAACAGCAGCTTGTCTTTCATTCTCATCATACTCCTATTTCAAAACAGAGAAAATGGCCCGAGGAATGAGGAGCTTGCTGCTTTCATATATTCCTAGCGTGCATGCTGGAATTATAGCGTTTTGGCCAGTATCTGTGCAAACAGTGTGGTCTGCAAGAGCACAACATGAAAAGACAACATACGTAACAATGTAAGGGAGGTCTACATTGTACATAAACTCAGCCAGAAAATCCCTGGAGCTAGTTAAGGGGAAAATTGATGAAATACTATGTCATAGGGAAAAATGTCTCAGTTGACTTAGTTTAAACTGAATCAGGATAGAAGCTGGTTATTGGTTTATTAATGACATAAAACTAACAAGCAATCATCTGTATTTTCAGGGTCAATATCAGTAATGCAACATATAAATCACAATACTAGACACTTTCAAAATTCTAGTAAGCACCTACAAATTTCTGAATCTTTTTTAATAACCTGTCCGCAAAATTTCTAATCACAAACACACGAAGAGCCACACGCTCACAGAGCCACAATCACACCCATCCCTCCCTCAAAGGATGTGTGGGTTACAAGCACCACTGCTCTGTCAGAAGCATGGGTTACCCTACTTGCACGTGTCCCATCAGAAGACATGGGTGGTACAGCTTTATGGCTATCTGTGCTGCTCTCTGCAACCTATTGATCCACAAGCTGGTGAGAAAGCATCCCGTGAGTTCATGCGCACAGAGACACCTGAGGTGTGGGTCCCTGCTTGTCATGGTCCGCACCGTTGCCCCACCAACTGCAGGGCAGCAGCTCACGGTGTCTGATGGGGAGGCTGCTCTCGCTGGCCAAGGGAAAGGTACGGTGCTTGGTGGGGCACCTTCTGGCAGTGTCAAACCAGGTTTTGATGGCTGCTGTTTCCTCTCCAAGGTGTCTGCCTCCTGTTGTGAATTTTCCTGCTTCTTTTATACTTCTTTTAAGATTAATTTATTCTTTGTTTCAAAAGTCTCTTTAAAGTTCCCCAGTTACTGTTTAATCCTGCTGATGGCAGTCTTCCTCTTAAACATGATCAGGTTTTGGCAAACACACAGATTTTTGTGTTTGATACACACACATACTGTTTACCCTCACATTCTTATTAACACGGGTTGTTAGCATTTAATACTGAAAGATTAAGTATTAATATTAAGCATTAAGATTATAAACCTTAATACAAAAGATTTGGCAAGGACAGGCTGTATGAACATTACCACAATGGAATAGCTGCAAAAGACTCCTGCTAGAAATAGGTAGAAAGACTTCTTCCCAGAAAAGATACTCTTCATTGTCTGGAATTGAGTGTGTTCATAATAGTAAATAAGCATAACACTATTGTTAGTACTTAAAAATCCCCTAGCTTGACTATGGCCTGAATATACAAGCTTCTATGGCGTGACTGCAAATACAGCATGCCTGAAACCTGAAATTATACTCAGAAGATATATGGTGTGTTGATACATGTTCACATTAAAAAAAAAAAAAAGGTGATACATATATCTACACTACTGATGGCATTGCAGATATCGACTTAATTGCTTATTTGTATTTATCATCTTTGTCTACCTGCTTGGACACCCAATCTTTGCTGAGTTATCCAGCCAAATACAGAACGTATGAAAGGAAATATATCTTTTCTTTGTCAGTTTTTGAGAAGATGCCCTTTCCTTTTTCCAGGTGCTATTCAATCCCAGTGGAGTTAATATGAGGCACATAGTGTCTTCTGCGGTACTGGAGTATGTTTTCATACACAAAACAATTTTCCCTTCAAGTTTTGAAATGCTTTGTCTTTCAAAAGATTTCGTAGTATTTGCTTATTTTTTATGCAAGGATTCTTTTGCTGTGATTCTTTTTATGATGCGGGCAGGGCTGGCCAAATGTGTATCTTTTTGCAGTTTTGACAGGGCAATATTAATTTTAATTATCCTATAAGAAAATCTCTTACAATTAAAATTCTATTTCTGTTGCCACCTGATGCTTACTTGGCAGTCTTCTGTGTAGGCTGCTATACTTGCCACGTCTTAGGTTGAAGTTTCGCAAGACAACTGAGCATTGGCTGAAGGGTTTGTTTTCTGCTTGTTTAATAAGCTGAACCACCTTTTTGGGGTGTAGATGAGCTCCAAGCTGATGCAAGGGTAGCAGCAAAGAGGGGAGGCAAGGTACGGACTGGAGTGAGGCATCCCCCCACCGGGGCTGCCTTGAGCAGGAAAGTTCAGCTATCCTGTGAACCTCTCCTGACAGCGTGTATGAACTAGGAGATTAAGGCCCCATCCGGAAAATAAGTTTATTTTAAATCATAGACTGACTCAGTGTCTTAAGATGTCTGCAAGACCTGCATATTATTGAATATTATATATTAAATATTTTTTATTATTATTATTATTGAATACCACTGTTAACAGTCTGTGATGCAAAAATTAGAAGAGGGTTTAGAATAATATGACTTAGCAGTGCCACAGTATATATTATCATTTTGGATGACTGTTAGCGTACCACTAATATGCTTTTGCTTCTTATACAAATCCTAGATTAAATCTTTTATATTGGAATGAATTACACCTTATTAATTAGAAGACAATTGAATTGTCTGGGGGGGTCTGGCCCAATTGTCTGATGGGGGGGAAGCGTGGAGCAAGGTCCTGTGCAATTCCAAAAAATTGTACTTTATTAAATCTAATTTCTTCTCTATTATTATCTATTTTTAAATTTTTATTTCTTAGTGTCTCAGATGGCACCAAAAGCTCCTTTGGGAAGGGAGGGAGTCTGTTAAATGATTATTTATTAAGCTATAATAGTATTACTGTTACAATACTATTTTTGTTTTATGGTGATCACATGGACAGTGGTGAAGACAGGAAGCAGGCGACAAAACAACACAACTTCTGGACAAGTCTGTCTGGAGGGTGGCATGCACACAGAGCAGGAGGGAAGAACTGGAAGGAAGCATCAACAACTCATTGCATTGGCCCGTGGCTGAAATGTCAGCTATGCTTGCAACATCTCTTGACAAAGCGTAGGTTTACAGGGAGGATGCACTCTCAAGTTACTACCTTGAACATAATGTTTGAAGCAGGGTGTCCGCAGCCAATCTGTCGAGACCTTCAGAAAGGAACAAAGTGTTTTTAACAAGAAATCAAAGCAGTACGCAACAGCGGAACAAAACTGCAAGACAGAGGGACAGGTGTTTGAAGCGTGAAAACTTCAGTGAAGATAGGAAGGTAAAATCAAGAAGTGAATCTTAAACCACATATTCAGCTCTACCACAGGGAGAAAGAGAAACAATACGGAGACAAGAACAAGACCTGGGTGCAATTGTGTTACTGACAAGAACTCCCAAAGCACTTTGACAAAGAAAGGAAATTATTAACTTTTGTTACACAACAGAGAACTTCAATATCCCTCTAGCTTCAGATGCATTCTGTTTCCCTGATTTAAGGGAGCATTTGGAGGGAAAGGCATCAGATTGCATTACCACAGAACAGTAGATCTAAGAAAATGATAATCCTTCTTCTATTTGTCATCATCTTTAGGCACAATTTTCTTGGCACATTTTCACAAAACTTTTCTTAACTTTGCATGAAGCTCAGATCTTCCTGGACAGGCAGGTCCTCCCTCTCTACCCTCTTTTCTCTCACTCATTATCTCTTTCCTGAAGTTTTTTTCTTCTCTTCCCACCTGCTTTGTAGCATATTCCCCATTAGTACACTACTTGAGATTCACAGTCTTTATACATCGGGTGTGTCAACAGAATATTTTGGGCAATCCAGTGTATCACTGCCTGGTACAAGTGTAAAAAGCTGCACGTACACGGGACAGATATGATGACGGTATTTCATAGGAGCCTGCCTGTAGTTTGGAGGGAGAGAGATAATCAGCGTGGTTTGGATTTGCTCTCTACATCTTACGGGCAAAGTGATTTGTGGTTTTATAGTGTGACCAGTAAAGTAGCTGATTGTCTTACAGACTGCACGATAGCAATAAATGCTAGGACAAGGAGCTAATTGCTCTTCTTTCTTCAATTTGAGGGGATAACAGACTGAGCTGCAAGCCTTTCCTCAAAAAATTACACACTAATATTTCCTCCTAAATTTTCCCTGACACAATATTAGAGTCATATCAGGAAAGAAGGGAATGAACAGCCCTTTGTTTCTGTTAAAAAAATGTTTCTCAGTTTGATGCAGCCTAACGCACCGTCCCAGGCTGTCAGAGGCTTCTCTGATTATGTGAACCTTTTACAACAGTACATTTTTAAAAATATTACGCAAGCAATCCCAATCATAAACCTAGTTTTCTTATGACTTTTTGCCCTTTGTGAGTCTTCTTGGACATCATGTGTTTTCAGCACCTAATTATATAATTTGAGTTAATTATATATTTTGAGTTGAAATTACTTGCATCATGAATTATGCTAGTTAGAAGAATTTGACTCTCCAGCTTTCTATATGCCAAGTTGGAGTAATTTCAGCACTAGCAGGCTTAACATTTTACCACACGTGCTTCTTTTCCTGAAGTATTTTTTAAATTAGATACAGAAACCAGAATTTTATTCTGCACTGAATTTGTTTACCTTCAGCTTCCAGTGGCTGGATCTAGTCACAGCCTTGACTGTTATGTTATCCTCTACTATCAAATTGTCATTTCCTATTAGGAAATTTCTTTTTTTCATTCCAGTTGTCATTTTCTATTATGGTCCGTGACAAAATAACAAGTTCTAACTTATCAAAGAGAAGTTTACTTGATTGTCTGTTTGCATTTCTCTGGCAGAGGTGATTAGAACATGAAACATTGGTTAGCATTAGGTCTTCAGGGTAAAGAAGGTGTGAGAGTAAGCAAGTTAGTTGGAGGCACTGGTGCTGGTATCACTGCGTTTCAGAGGCTGACTGCCTACCCAGCTCAGCAGTGAGCTCTGTTATGTCAAGAGTATGCTTACCTTTCTTACCAGTCTTCCTTGATACATGGGTCGCAAACACAAAAAGATTTTCATGAGTGTTTCACCAAAACTAGCCGCTCCCGCTTTCAGGCCTGTCTTCTAATGCTTGAATTATGGAGACCACAACTGGAAATCTATCCTAGTAAGAACAGAGCAAAAAAATCCACAATCCTGTTTACTTTGAAGGATTATTTTTCAGTATGTGCATGTAAGTGTTGGCTTAGCCCTTTCTGGCCGGAAAGCTACATGCGGAACTGATGTTGTGATTAGCAACCAGAATTTGCCCTTTTCAAACTCCACCAGTGCCAAGATGGGGTTCCCTCCCCATTAAACATGTATGGCGTACGCCACCGCTGTAGGACTTTACATTGGATACATGGTATCATGGTATGATTTTGATTTCACACACCTAGATGTCTATTTCTCAGTCATTGGAAGAAAACCAAAACACCTAATAAGGGTTAATCAAATGTGAATTATGTTATTCATGGAAAAATAATTAGATGAGAATACCTCCAAGATGTAATTACTTTAGGACATTCTATCCTAAAAAAGGATCCTAAAACAATTTCCACAGTCTCTTAAAAGAAAGTCAAGTTAAATGCTGATAAGACAAATCCAAACAGACTTAATAAATGTATACAGCTGTTGGATATCTTTTGAAAATGAGAATGGAAGACGCTCAAAGACCCGAATAAAACACAGGATTGCACATTAACGAGGGGGTTTGAAATGACAATACTCTTTTTTTTCTTGATAGATGATTTATCCACAGTCTTTTCTAAGGAAAATTAATCCAGTTAGTAAGAAGTTTCCTTGTTTAGGTTGCAAAGACCTTTTCAGGTTTTTTATTATTTCTAAAAAGAACGGCAGCTAGTTACACAATGTTGAGACTTGATTCAACTGGTTATTTAAAAAAAAAAAAAAAAAGATAGTTTAAAGAATCAGACTTTAATCAAAGAATAATAATACCAGAAATGGGACAAACAAATTCTTTACTAGTTTCTGCATGTAAGACTCCATAGAACCTATGTAGAGAAAAGGCATGTTTTCTTTGGAAAAAAAATCCAGATATGAGTGGTAGGTTCTACTAGCAACAATTTAAAAGGGAAAAAAAAAAAAGTGGTCTGGTCCATCACCATCACAATTTTATTAAGTGATTAATAAGTGGTTTATTAAGGATTGCTTTCAATGACATGGAGGACAAGGGACATCAGTTTTTGCACCCTTTCCACAGTCCCCAAGCTCTTCCTAGGAGTGTGCTGGATTTGGATGTGCCTCATCATATCCTTCAGAAGCTGTGATTAATCTCTATCCTGCCCCATGTCTGTGACTGATCAGAATTTAGTCACTGTTTCAGATATGGTAGTCCTGAGAAATCACATGTAGATGTGTGCTAGGATCTTGATGACCAGCTGCTGTAGCTGTCAGCAATGCATACGATTTTTACAACCCTTCTCCTGGTAATTTGAACCCCTGCCTTCACATTCACTCTCCATTCATATCAATACAAACATTTTTATTACCATTTTCCACAACCCTAGAAGATTCCTGGGCTTTAATTTTCTAATACATTGTAGACACTTCGGTACCTGCTGGCAAAAAATCACAGCTATATTTTAAGATTTGTAAGTTTTCTTCTTAAAAGTTTCCCAAACTTGTGCTGTCCCTCAGTATTTCAGCAATATATTATGGTAAACTTTCTACTCTCCTGGCCCAGAAATAGAAAATAATTTCCTTCTATGCAATTGTTTTGGTTCTAAATTCTGATTTCATCCAATCTTCATATTCTATTTCTCTATTTTATTGTATTCTGGTTATGGTGTGCCTTCCCACTTTCTCACCCCTTATTAGTCACCTTACTTTTTCCCTTTTTTTCCAAAATAAATTGGAAAAAAATTTAAGAGGAAGGGGAAGAGGCACTTGCCATTGATAGCAAAGACAGAAAGAAATCTTTTGAGTAGTGGAAAAATATTTATTTCACTCGTAAATAATGTTCCAAATACTCTATGAGTTCTTTGAGTCATAATACTCTTTCATTGGCCTGTTACATATGCCCTGATATATATTTCTCAAGGGCTAACTCATTGGCTGATCTCAACTGTATTGATTATAATAGAGATGTCTGCTGACAGACAGAGACCTTGATTCAAGTATACTTTAAAGAAATCCAACTTGGATTTGGTGCATTCTTCTGAGAACCTGTGAATGAGATATTAAACTATAAGAATGAGATATTAAACTATATCTCTTGTTTGTGCATTCAGATTAATATCAAGGTAAAGATAGATGAAGATGAAGATGAATCACAGAATCACAGAAGGGTAGGAGTTGGAAGGGACCTCTGGAGATCATCTAGTCCACCCCCTCTACTAAAGCATGTTCACCTAGAGCAGGTTGCACAGGATCACATCCAGGCAGGTTTTGAATATCTCCAGAGAAGGAGACTCCACAACCTCTCTGGGCAGCCTCTTCCAGTGCTCAGCCACCCTCAAAGTGAAGAAGTTTTTCCTCATGTTGAGACAGAACTTCCTGTGTTTCCGTTTGTGCCCGTTGCCCCTTGTCCTGTCACTGGGCACCACTGATAAGAGTCTGGCCCCATCCTCTTGACACCTGCCCTTTAGATATTTATAAGCATTGATGAGATCCCCTCTCAGGCTTCTCTTCTCCAGGCTAAACAGACCCAGCTCTCTCAACCTTTCCTCACACAAGAGATGCTCCAGTCCCCTAATCATCCTTGTAGCCCTCCGCTGGACTCTCTCCAGTAGTTCCCTGTCTGTCTTGAACTGGGGAGCCTGGAACTGGACACAGAACTCCAGATGTGGCCTCACCAGGGCAGAGGAGAGGGGGAGGATAACCTCCCTCGACCTGCTGGCCACGCTCTTCTTAATGCACCCCAGGATACCATTGGCCTTCTTGGCCACGAGGGCACACTGCTGGCTCATGGAGAGCTTGTTGTCCACCAGGACTTCCAGGTCCTTCTCCACAGAGCTACTTCTCAGCAGGTTAACCTCTAACCTGTACTGGTGCCTGGGGTTATTCCTCCCTAGGTGCAGGACCCTACACTCACCCTTGATGAATTTCATTTGGTTCCTCTCCACGCAACTCTCTAGTCTGTCCAGATCTGGCTGAATGGCAGTGCAGCCTTCTGGTGTGTTGGCCACTCCTCACAGTTTTGTATTGTCAGGAAATCTGCTAAGGGTACAGTCTGTCCCCTCATCCAGGTCATTGATGAATATGTTGAGTGAAACTGGACCAAGCACTGACCCTTGGGGCACACCACTAGCTACAGGCCTCCAACTAGACTCTGCACTGCTTATCACAACCCTCTGAGCTCTGCCATTCAGCCAGTTCTCAATCCACCTCACTCTCCACTCATCTAACCCATACTTCCTAAGCTTGCCTATGAGGATGTTATGGGAGACGGTGTCAAAAACCTTGCTGAAGTCAAGGTAGACAACATCCACTGCTCTCCCTTCATCCACCCAGCCGGTCATGCCATCATAGAAGGCTATCAGATTGATCAGGCATGATTTACCCTTGGTGAATTCATGCTGACTGCTCCAAATAACCTTATTTTCCTCCACATGCTTAGAGATGACCCCCAGAATGAGCTGTTCCATGACCTTTCCAGGGATGGAGGTGAGGCTGACTGGCCTGTAGTTTCCTGGGTCCTCCTTCTTGCCCTTTTTGGAAGATCGGAGTGACATTGGCTTTCCTCCAGTCCTCAGGCACCTCTCCTGTTCTCCATGACCTTTCAAAGATGATTGAGAGTGGCCTAGCAATAACATCTGCCAGGTCCCTGAGCACTCATGGGTGCATCCCATCAGGGCCCATGGATTTGTGGATGTCGAGATTGCCTAGATGTTCTGTAACCCAATCCTCCTTGACTAAGGGAAGTTCTTCCTTTCTCCAGACTTTCTGTCCTGCCTTCAGGGTCTCGGATTCTGGAGAGCTGGTCTTAGGATTAAAGATCAAAGCAAAGAATCATAGAATCATAGAAAGGTTTGGGTTGGAAGGGACCTCAAAGATCATCTAGTTCCAACCCCCCTGCCATGGGCAGGGACACCCTCCACTAGACCACGTTGCCCAAAGCCTCATCCAGCCTCCCCTTCCAGGGAGGGGGCCTCCACAACCTCTCTGAGCAACCTGTTCCAGTGCCTCACCACTCTCACAGGAAAGAATTTCTTTCTAACATCTAATCTAAATCGACCCTCCTTCAGCTTAAACCCATTACCCCTTGTCCTGTCACTACACTCCCTGATAAACAGTCCCTCATCATGTTTCCTGTAGGCTCCAGGTACTGGAAAGCCACAATTAGATCTCCCCGGAGCCTTCTCTTCTCCAGGCTGAACAATCCCAACTGTGTGAATGCCTCCCAGGAAGGCATTCAGTAACTCCATCTTCTCCGTATCCTCCGTCACCAGGGCACCCACCTCATTTCCCTAGTCTTCCTTTTGCTGCTGATTTACTTGAAAAAGCACTTCTTGCTGTCCTTGACATCCCCTGCCAGATTTAATTCCAAGCGACCCTTAGCCTCCCTCATTGCATCCCTACATTCTCTGAGTACATTCCTCCATTCCTCCCAAGTGGCTAGTCCCTTTTTCCACATACTGTAAACTTCCTTCTTCCCTTTGAGTTTTTCCAGGAGCTCCTTGCTCATCCATGCAGGTGTCCTGTCTCCTTTGCTTGATTTCCTACTCTTTGGGATGCACCTATCTTGAGCTTGGAGGAAGTCATGCTTGAATATGAATATGAAGATGAAGATAAAGATGTATTTTCATATATGAGCACTTTGTGGTCCAAAAGAAATAGGCAGCCACTCAGAGAGTGGTTTGTTTTCATGTGCATATAAGTTCAATGGCAACCAGCCAATCACAGAGCAGTATGAAAACATGATGTTGTCAAAGATGTCAGCCTCTGCGTATGCAGTAGACAGAGGCTTCCTGTTGTGATGTAGTTCTGGGTAGCCTGGTCCTGCCAGCCAATTGCAGGGATGGTTCTGAATATGTGGGGTATAACGGTTTCTAAAATGGTGACACCCCAGCACAGAAAGGGGGAGTCATGTGACAGCTATCACAGGGGCGGAGCTTCCTCCGGCAGTCAGGGCTGTGGCTCGTGTCACTTCCTACCTGGGACAAAAGTATCCCTTGCACCATTCTCAGTACGTCTTAATCATACTATATGGGTTTTTTTGCTACTCTCTTCTATCAAAAAATACACGACTGTACACCCCATGGGCTGCAAACATCCAAAGAATTCAAATCTACTAAAGCTGCTGCTGAAGCAAAACCAGACTGAAGAAATAAATGTTCAGGCCCCCTGGCACTTTTTTCCTTTTTCCAAAGGGAAAATCTCTGAACAAATAAGGAAGCCCTGTTAAAAATCCTGCTGCTTACTCAGTACAAACAAATATGCTCTCCATGATCCAAAAAACAAACAAAACTCTAAATGCAAATAGAAGTAATTTATATTCTTTCTGGTTGAGTGTCACGATAATACAGGACTGATCATTGAAAACAGTCATGCAGCTTTTTATGTCAGCTGGAAGACTTTTGGCAGTTTTCGTAAACTGCCTTTTACAAAACATTTATTCCTTGAAAATGTGAATTATTTTGTCATCCCCCAAAATACTTCTGACCCTCAAAAATGAATTTGGTTTGTGAATATGAAATAAAAAAGATAAGATGAAGAGAAGTCTTAGGTAACAGCAGATCACTGTAGTTGTGAGAATCAAAGTAGCAGCAGTTCTTCATATTAAGGATTTGCAATATCTGTCTGCAGGAAATTGAGAGATCCCCTTGATTTTTTTTTCATGGTGTATATACAAAAAAAAAGAAATTACGTGAAAACCACAGTACACATATGAACTGGAGTGTCTGGCAGTTGCTACTAATTTCAGGGTGCACACCTCTAGAGATCTGCAGAGGAGTTTGGAAAGATACAAGCTAGATTTTGGGAAGAGTGTACCTGCAATGAACTCATTAGGGAGAAGGGATATGAAAGGTAGAGCTCACACAATAGGGGTGTTTCAGAGAAAAGTGTTTTGTGGGTTTGGATTTTATCCAAGTAGAAGAAAGTGTCATGATTTGGAGGGACAGAGATGTAAATTATAAAGAAACAGTATTATTTATTAGTACTGGGGTATTTAAAAAGTTATCTGTAAACTCAATCCTTTAAAGAAAATACTTATTTACTGGCCAAAAAAATAATAATTTGTACATAGAACTGTAGTGTCCCATTTTCCCTTCTGCTGATCATTTAACATATTTTATGATTTTTTTCATAAAGCAAAATAATACTTGAACCCCAGAAGAAAACTTAATTGCTGAGACTGGTTACCCTCTTCCCACATACTTATTTTTCAGTGAAATTCTTGCCCATCAAAAGGGTAATCTGAGGCCTCACCATGCTGCCAGGTCAGCTCTGATTCTTTCCCCCTGTTCATAATGAGAAATGTCTGTTGAAAAACATTTTTCTTCATGTTCTGTGCTGCCAGCTTGCAAGCTTAAGTTTTGTTCACAGTTCTGGTGATTTGCATCCCCGTTCTATGTCTAAATGTCTACTTCTCATGAGGTGGTGAGAGACCTCATGCAAGTTGAGGCTTGTCTTCTGTTCAGTTAAGTTAGAACACTTAGAAAGATCACCAATTTAACATCTGATAGATGAGTAACAGTGATAGAATGAAATGAGCCACAAGGCTTCAAAAATATGTTAAGGTTAATTTTGTTAAGGTAGGTTCAAAAAGAGGTGTAAGAAACCAGAAACTGAAGTGTTTCTAGACAAAAATTGTTCATACTGTGTTTGTGCATTTGCCATTACATGCAGAAATCTTTGTCTTTTTGTGAAGGACTTGTTTGCTTTTCCCCATTCCTCAAGCACATCATGTAGTTACACAAAGAAGACCAAACCCAGGTTTATTTTACTGCTCTTTCAAATGAAAAACAAAAAACAAAAACAAAACAAAACAAAAAAACCCAAACCACCAACTCTAAGAATTTTGAAGGATTATGAAAGAGATTAAATGAAAGGTGAATGGAAAGGAAATGTACCTGAGGAATTTCAGTTATGAGTAACCTCATTTTCTATCTTTAAGAAATAACTCATGTGTACAACTGCTCTGTGAATGTCGCTGACCAGTCACTTTAATGTTCCACATCAGGTGGGCAGCAGTGGTCAAAGATGAAGATTTCTTTTAGTGATCTGATCTGGAGGCTGGCCTAACTGAATGACAAATCCAGTTTAGTAGTCTCATAGCATACCACTAGGCAGACTGCCAGAAGAAAGATAGATCATGCACCAGGAATGTCCCTTTGAAGCTGACAGTGTACATTGCATGTGTGTTCAAGGATAGAGTTTTGTCCTCAAGTTTCTCAAGGGCCAGAAGTTCTACCGAGGCACAATACAAACTCTTCCCCAGGGCAAAATGAGCAGGGAAGACTTGCCATGCAGCTGAAGAAACTCATGGGAGTTGGGTGTTTTGTCTTGATAAGGCAATCGAGACAATATGAAATGGTGCTGGGTAAATTTCATTGTGACTTCCATAGTTACTGGAGGAAAATATGTTTCCTGTCTTTATTGGCAAGGCACATACATGCTCATAGATGGAAAGCAAACATGGACTAGACATCTTAAAAAGCTCCTGATAGGAGCAATTAACTCTCCTTTTTGGAATCCTGTAAAATCAGAATGATCCTGAAAATGCTTCCAAGCCACCTCACCCAATAATCTTTTTCTTTATTGAAATTAAGTTTTTCATGACAGGAAAAGTAGCTGTTAAACATATTACTGCACTAGACAACACTCCTTATGAAAGTGAGCGTAGAATGTATATGCCAGTGAAAGTGCAGAGATAGGCTGTATTGCCTGGGTTGGAGGTTTGACAGCAGAAGACTAGCATTTCAGTTGTTGTGAAGAGTGTTATCAGGATATTCATTGTAAAAATCTCCTGTGACATATTTCAGTCATAATCCTGAGAGAGAGCTGAGTGCATATTTTCCTTTAAGGGCAAATTTAAGTCTATAAAGTTCAAAACCTCAAAGTAGTGGTGTTTTAGTTGGCAGCAAAAATCGTGGATAAGACCCAAATGTGAAACTTTTATGCATGTTAGCCTTCCCTAGGCCTAGGGAAATTGGTATTATTTTAAAGCATACAAGTTCACGCATTTTTATTAGCATGTGCTTAGAATACTGTTTAACATTTAGCAGCTACCATAGACGTATTAAACTTGCTTTAGAAATGTACTGTCTAGTCATGATCAATGCTAAGGATGATGCCTACGCTGTTTGCAGCTTGACACTTGCAAATAAGCTATTAATTCAGATGTGCTTGCTAACTTGCTGTG
Source organism: Grus americana (assembly GCF_028858705.1). Lineage (NCBI taxonomy): Eukaryota > Metazoa > Chordata > Aves > Gruiformes > Gruidae > Grus > Grus americana. The sequence goes on from NC_072853.1 coordinate 78,572,478, forward strand.
CAATGTCTGAATTCATCCAGGCAGTACCAGTGAAAATGATTTCTGTATGGAGAAGGACAGAATTAAAGAGATTCATTGCATGAATAAGTACTACACAAGATGGTCGTTGACATAGTCTGGCATTGGTGCTTCCAAAGTTAACTGGTGCTTGTTTTAACTCCCCATTCACCATTCAAGCTCTGCATTGACCACTGACAGAAGAAAAAAATTATGCCTATTACCCGTCTTCTGTACTGAATATCCCACCTTTGATAGGACACCTAAGATTGCCTTTTCGGATGTGGATCTCACTTTTTTCTCTCTCTTCTCTTCCACTGATTTTCACAAACATGAGACTGTAAAAAGGTTAATGCCAAAAGTACATTGAAATAAATTATTCTCTTATTGTCTAAACGATCTGAGTAGGCTTTGTTCACTTTCAACAACAGTAGTAGAAAAAAACAATAAAAAAGTCATTATTCTTGACTGAAAAACAAGGAAATAGGTACTGAAACTGTTGCTTGCATATCAGTAGTACAGCAGTGTTTGTACCACTGCTGAGTCAAATGCTTAACCTAACTGACTGAAATGAGATGAAAAGAGAATTTAGTAGAGAAAAAGAAAGTCAAAATTTATTCCAAAACGTTTTTCACTTCTGTACTCCTGCAGTTGCATGTCATCCTTACACATAGCATGGCTGTGGTGGGTTGACCCTGGCGGGGGGCCAGGTGCCCAGCAGAGCCACTCTATCACTCCCCTCCTTCACTAGACAGGAGAGAGAAAATCCAGCAAAAGGCTCATGGGTCGAGATAAGGGCAGGGAGAGATCACTCACCAATTACCATCACAGGCAAAACAGACTCAACTCGGGGAAATTAATTTAATTTATTACCAATTAAAATCAGAGTAGGGCAATGAGAAACAAAACCAAATCTTAAAAACACCTCCCCCACCTCTCCCTTCTTCCTGGGCTTAACTTTACTCCTGGTTTCTCTAGCCTCCTTCAGGTGTCTCCACCTGCTCTGGCATGGGGTCCTCCATGGGCTGCAGGTGGATATCTGCTCCACTGTTAACCCCCTCCATGGGCTGCAGGGGGACAGCCTGCTTCACCATGGTCTTCTCCACAGGCTGTTGCAGGGGAATCTCTGCTCTGGTGCCTGGAGCACCTCCTCCTCCTCCTTCTGCACTGACCTTGGTGTCTGCGGAGTTGTTCCTCTCACATCATCTCTCTCTGGCTGCAATTGCACAGGCTTTTTCCCCCTTCTTAACTATGATATCCCAGAAGTGCTACCACCATCACTGATGGGCTCAGCCTTGGCCAGCAGCAGGTCCATCTTGGAGCCAGCTGGGATTTGCTCTGTCAGACACAGGGGAAGCTTCTAGCAGCTTCTCACAGAAGCCACCCCTGTAGCCCTCCCACCCCGCTACCAAAACCTTGCCATGCAAACCCAAAACAATGGCAAATTTTCTTTTTCCTGCTTTTTAGATAACAGTGGATTAACAATGATATTATTCTATATTTAGCCTTAGAACAGCACTTTTTGGGCAATTCATTATTAAAAAAACCCAACCAACCAAACAAACAAGACAGACAGACAGACATAACTGGCAGCAGGCAAGCGTACAATGTGCTGGCTGCTCTTTTAAGTCATCTGTGCAGGACTTCTGGCCCTGAAACTTGCTGCTATGTGTGAGATAGTCTAGTGTCCTCTTCACCATTTCATGGTGTGGTACAACTCTGGAACTGGTGGTGGGCCAGAGAGGGAGCGCCATCTCTGTCCTTGGGGGTTTATAAGAGTTAGCCAGACAAAGCCATGGCTAACCTGATTGTGTTGGTGATTGTCTGCCTTCTGGTGGGATATTGGACTGCATGACCCCAGAAGAGAAGAAATAAATTATCTTCTTTTATATCTGTTTTCATATTTAAGCTTAGAGATGTCTATTGAAATCTGCCCATAGGGCATAGTTAGAAACAGCGTAACACTGTGAAATGAAAACACATTGTTAAATGAAGAGCAAAAAGGAATAATGAATACTTTCTGAAGACAAACAATGCCTGTTACTTTGCATTTTTCAATTTGTGACCACAAGCTGTGCTCAGGAAAGATGCTGAGATACGAAATGCTGGTGTCTGTACTGAATGTAACCTGACAGCTGAGCAGCAAAATGATGTCAAAATGCTTTAGTAGAGCTAGTGATTATGTATACTTAAGATCTGAAGTGGGAAGAAAAGAAAAAAAAATGTAGAAACTTTTCTCCTGGAACTCCACATGCTGCAGCTACAACTTATTCATGAGTCTGCAAGTCTGACAATCTGAAAATCTGAGTCAAAATGTCAAAGACATTAAAATAAGCGTGTTACAGGCTGGTGTTCACTGTGCTGAAGACATGGCTTTGCTTGTAGACAGAAAATGATAGCCAAGATGAATGGTTGTGAGGGACATTTCTAATGAATTTTGTGGGCTATCTAGACAAGTTTTGTCCAACATTTGTTGGAGGTATGAGGTATCTTCAGCTACAGGATCCTTATGCCACAACACGTGCAATGTCATCTAGAATGCCTGCTTAGGTGAGATTTATTCTTTTTCTTTAAGAAAACAAATTGAAGTCAAAGAGAGGAGTAGAAAGAAACTGTTCACTCTGAATTCATCATGAAAGCTTTCACACTGCACAGGATTGGAAATCATGTCACAGTAGGAAAAGGGGTTTACTTCCAGCAGCAAAATGATGACTCCAGTGATGGTTTACCATCTCCCCAAGTTGAATCTTCCAGTTGAGTTTGAAAAGGTAGCTCCTTTCTGGAATTCAAAACAACTATTTATTAGCAGTTTAGGTTACTGTATAAGTGTTATTATGTGAACATAACAGTAGGTGTGCTGAAGTTGTTACTGTGTAAATCATCACTCCAATTGTGGCATTAATATAGATTTTCACATTTAAATAGGGAGTGGAAATAGCATTTCACAAAAGCATCAGACTGAACTGTGCTGTAAAGTTTCATGAGCTGCTTTAGACAGCAGAAATTAAAACTAACAGCAAAAAGTTCCCGGATGATGCAAATCTAATTAACTTCTCTTTCCTTCCACACAATTAAATATTTATTACCAGGACAGGAGAAAGTTAGCTGAAATATTCAAAACTATAGGAGTGATCATCACAATGTGTTTTACTCTGCTGTTAGTAGAGATGCCTTTTTTCCTTTTGCAGGCATTTTCCACAGAATATAATAATCTTTGGCATGCAGTAAAACAGTTCTAGCTTAATACTTATACCAGTGGATTTTGAATGCATTTTTACTTTAATTTTCATGGTAAGTTTTTTATGTTTTCTCATGCTTATCTAAACAGACATTTGAGCAGTTATTGTAATGCACTTGTTATTCAAACTGATATTTTTATTGTCAAGACAATTAGCAATTAATGAAGTGAGAATTGGATCCACTAAAGATCAGAACTGATTTCTTTTTAACTAATTTATGAGTCTTTAGACATTTAACTCACTGGCCTTTTTACTGATAAACATCTTGCTTCTTCCTAATAATAATGAACAAATGACAAATCACAAATTGCTCATTGCTAAATGCTCCTCAGCACTTCAACTGATAACGTACTGAAATGCACTCATGCTGACATAAAGATTCCTATTACCTGCAAATAATATAATATTAATCCCCAGTTCTGAAAGTTAGTTTTGGAAAGGGAGGAATGATAAAAGCTTCCATGTTATTTTAATGAGTGGCTTGTACTTGCATATAAATATATCAGGTAAATTGGTCTGCGCTATTCAAGGTAGTGTAGAAATATGTTATATACGAGAACCTCCTATACAAAAGCAGTTTATGATATTAAAGAACAGTTGTAGTTATAGTTGATGAATGAGAATACAAGTCAGGATGGGTGGAGGGAAACAGAAGACATCAGGTAGAAACAAATAGGAAAGATTAGGTATTAATTTTGCCAGGTAATCAAAGTAATGCTGCTATATTTCTGCTTTGGGTTTTGTAAGCAGAAAAATGTGTAATTGCTTCCTGAAGAGCATGCATAATAGCATGTTTGAGATCCATTTCTACTGTGCATGTCCTATACAATCAATCTATTCACATGCTGTCAATGCAATGTGCCCATAGCACTTACTGCAAAGTTGTAAACTGAATATACATCATAGCAACAGGTCTAATGCAAAATTCTGCATTTTCCATGTCATTGCTGCAGAGCTTATCTGTACATGTGCAGGAACTGGTGACTTCCAGACAGAATGAAATTTCAGTCAAATGGCCACACTAACAAGACTCTCTCTGAAATAAAACATGGGGTTGGGGAAGAGTATGTGCACGTGAAAATTTTGGTAAACAATTTCTCTGAAGATGAGAGACAAAACCTGTCCTCAGATTTTCAGTTTGTTGTCTACTGTATTGCAGTGCTATGTGGGGTCTCTAAACTGTTCGGGTCCCCATCCTGCTGTGTGCAAATGAAAGGGCTGTGTCTCTTCTAAGAGCAGTTACTCTTTCAAAGAGAGTAAAATTTTTATTTCATATCTTTTAGATTAATTGTATCTTCTCATGAGCTTTGACAGAAAATGTTTATAATTAAAATAAATTTCACTGAAAGTTCCCCCCCCACCCCAGGAACTATGCAACAAGAATTATATGTAGCTTGTCAAAAATATTTTACTACTGGATCCTTAGAATTCAAATTTGGTGGAGGATGACATAGAAAAGAACTTGCAACACAACTTGTAAAGACAAAATGACAGGATCAGTTAGACTTTTTTGGTACATCAATAGATATGTACAACTGCTTGTAAGAGAAGGAGTGCTACTTAGGAAAAAATAATCAATTATTCTCAGCAGTAGAAATCAGTATTGTTTAGCAGTGTGACACCTTTCTGAAAATACACTGCTCTGTTTACTTAACCACTATAGGAAAGTAAAGAGAAATCCTGCGTTTTAATACTCTCACTCCTACTCCAATCTTTTCTCAGTAGGTAAAATGCTGCAGGAAGGACATTCTTGTGAAAATTCTTCCAGGACTGGTAGTGCAACAGATAAATGCAAGCCTGTGCTTTACCAACAAGTTAGGAAAGACAGAGCAGGGCCTCCTCATCTCAGACTTGACAGGGCATCAGAACAAAGACTTTGAGCAGAGATGTGCCTAGAAGATGTGCCCCCTAGAGCCATCCAGGAGTGTAAAACTCAGAATGATAACATAAAGCCATGTACAGTCTCTTACATATGTTGCACAGAATTTTTGTTCACAGCTTCTGTGTAAAGTGTTTATGGCTCTAGTTTTTCTTTTAATTTGTTTCTTCTCTACTTTAGACAAATAGCAAATATACTTTGCCTTTATCTTTTTCTAAGAGATGGTTAAGTAGCTTTCTATTTTGCTTATCTGAATGTTTGTGTTACAAATCAATGCAAGGCTCATTTCCTGTGTCTGATGAGGGTCTTGGATGAACAACAACAGTATTGTTGAGACCAGCTCAAGCAGTCCTTGTTCCAAAAAAACCTGCTGAACAAGCATGACATTGAACACTATGTTTTAGCAGAACTTGCATGCACATTCTGGTTTAGATTAGCAGGTATGCCACACTGAATTTACCGTAGTCATTTTCACAGTGGTGGCCATTACTGTTGCAAGCACAGTTTTGAACAGCTGTTAAAAGCTGATTTTATTTTTCTGTATTCAGAAAAGAAAAGATATTTTATGGCTTTTATGTAGTGGAGAGAAAGAAGCAGAGAAGACCTTAACCAGCAGAGAGATGAGCTGCTGGCCATGTCGATGATTGGAAATGGAAGCCTGCAAAAGATTCTATCACCAAATAGAGATCGTGAAAGGTAGTGCCTCCTTCACATAAAGTTGCACACTTGAATTCAATGTCAGATAGAGAAAAGTTGGCTGTACTAGTCGTACAATTATAGTGTTCTCCACATACAGTCATAGTTCTTCACATATAAAAATAAACCACTTGTTCCTCTGAAATTTATTGCCCCTTATAATCCAGAGAGTGTAAATCTGCTGTGTAACATAAACTACCTCACAGTATTATTCCATGAAAGGAACCGAAAATGTTCAAAATCTAATGCATTTGTATATATGAATAGCAAGCTTAATACAAGCCTGTCTCGCTATTCCATCAGCTACTACTTATTTCTTGTTACCATGACAATTCAGCAACTTAATGTCCTCACCAAAATCCACTGCAGGAAATAAATCCATTACATGGGCTAGTTAAAAAAAAAGGACAACTCATCATCCTACATATAAAAAGAGAAAGTCACAGTTTAAGACCAGAAGAAGCTTGATGAATCAACAAAATAACAAGGTGTATTAAAATCTCAGGCATAGTTTGAATTGTAGAAGAGAAGCTCTTCACACAGATTTAATCTTTAGACAGTTACCTTCAAATGAAAATTGACAAAATAAAACCTTTTTTTTTTTAGTAGCAGGTCAGACACAGATTTCTATATTTGTCTAACAGTAATTTATGCAGCATATTTTCATGTAGCTGTCATTTTCTACCAACTAAAGCCAATCAAAGTTTCAGATAAATTATTTCTGAAGGGCATTCTGCAGAAAAGCATCTGCATCAGTAGTCAGTAAGAAGTAACATTTCAAACTAGATAAAACAGCATGACTAACATGGCTTTGGAAATTCACATAGTTCAGCCACTATGGTGGAGATCGTAAAGACAGTTTTATGTCCATTGTCAACCCATTGCCAGATTTTATTTGTTCATTGTTTCCTGATTCTCATTATGCCTGTACTTTGCATACTGTGTTGGGCCAGAAATAAAGAAGAGGCAAACCAAAAATGGCTTAGTTAAACTCGTGTTAGGCTACTCTCGGTGCACAACTAACCAGACCTACCAAACAGCTGTTACAGAGTTAACGTTTTTACACTATGCTGTCTTAAGCCCCACCTTACTCTAAAACAATCCTCTGCTATTGCTGTTAGCAGAATATATGAGTTGAAATAGATGCACTCAATCTAAAGTCTTTTCCATCTCATTTGTGAATGTGTTTTTGAGTAGCTATGAACTTCCAGCCCTTCTGAAACAACCATTAACAATGTCTCTTCATAGTCTAGGACTCGAGTATCTGACTATTAAGCTGTTCCAGCACCACCGAGATTGCATAAATCTTCAGAATAAGAAATGGATGAGATTTAGATCACAGTCCTAGACTGAAAGGAGTAGCTAAAATTTAATCCAAAGGATTCATATTTACAAGACAAATAGGCACCGCTTAAGCAATTTCTAGAACCACAGGTGTGTTTCCAAAAATGTTGGAAGAAATTTTGTGTGTCATAGGATGAAATTGAATACACATACCAAGGTGCTGCTCACACAGGGAATTGAATAGGTTGGAAAGCACGCAAACATATGGTAAAAACCATAATGCATTTCAAAAGTGGTTAATAAGGGTAAGAGGTAGAAAACAGGAAAAAAAAATCCTACTGATTATGCATGATGCAAAGCCCAAGTCTGGATTGAAGACTAGAAGAGATGACTGGATATGGGATTATTTGTTAGAGTACATCAGAAGCTTTACTTTGATCATAAAGATAAGCAGCACTTTAATTTACCAGCCAAGCTAGAAAAGGCAATGTACCAGCTTGGAGAGGTTTGTTAATGTTCCAGAAGCAGGTGCTGCTGCTGCAGCGCGATAGTGGATTTTATTCTAGAGGAAGGGGAGTAGAACTTGTGAACCAGTGTTCTCAGTGGATGCATAGAAGTTGTTCTTCCCCTTGCACCGCTTCCTGTGAAAAGGGGATCACACCTTTGGGACAGAATGGATGCAATATTTCCTGTGTGACTACAGGCACACAACAATAAACTTCTCTAAATCAGCACACTGATAGTAAGGCTGACTGGAGAAGCAGCTTTAGGAGTCAAGGCTAAAGCAGAAAAGGCTGTTCATGTGAAATGCAAGCCTGTGATGTATTTTATTTCATCCCATAGCATATACTCATGTTGGCAATATGCAAGCTAGAATTTTTGCTTTGGAATGTCTCTTCAGGTTCGACCACAAACCCCTGCAGTACATTTGAACAGTATGATTTGATGCCAGCACTGAAGAAAGGGAATTATCTTATCTGTAAAGTTGCCACTGATAGAAGGAAAATAATCTAATATCCCCCAAAGATAGTCTCTACTAAGACAGAGTAGAGAGGTGTGATTTTTATGTGTTTTATACCCACCTTTTCCATCATGGTTATTCTGTTACTCAAAAACATAGTCTTACTCTTTCCTCTGTCATGTTTCTCTCTGAACATCTAAATTGGTGTTTCTTCCAAGAATGCAGATGATCTTGGGAGCACAAGAAGTGCAACTCATTGTAATAGTGTCTTTCCAATACTGTGGCATTTCATAAAGGCTGACGTCCTTGCAAGACACATATACCTGCCTGCTAAAGACTACTTTGTCTTCCAGACTTTGAATTCCACCTGTTCTGTTAAAAGGCACTATTAATGGAAAACATGTTTGTCATTCAGTCTTTTTCTTTTCCAGTGACATAGTTTCCATTTCTATCTATGCCTGCTGGTTGGTCAGCTCTCAATCAGCTTTGGCCAGTTTTACTGTGGTCTTGCCAGCTGACATGAGAGCTCTAATGCTTGTTCAGATTAATTGTATGCTGGCAAATAACATCTGTCTGAGGTACAGCGGATGTATTTTAAAGATGTGAATCCTAATTGGGAAAAAAAATAATCATAGAGCTTGGTATTTAAAGTCCAGTTATGACTCTTACACAGATTTTAGTGGACCTTTTGCTTTTTCTGCTATAGGCAGGGTACCTCTACCCCTTGTTGGATTTTAGTACATTCTAGGAGTGCACTGAGGAACACAACTAGTAATTGTAATCCAGTTGTTCTTTTAAGTCTGTCACTGAGACTGATCAACAAGGGCAATTACTCACCAGTTCCTTAATTCTTCAGCCAGCAGATAAAAAAACAAATTAAAAAAAAATTACTCTCTCAGGCCTGGGAATTTGCTAGAGTCCATGAATCTTCATAGTCTAATCTAGTTCACAGGTCTTTCTGGTGAGTCTGGAGAATTCCTGTCATTATAGCAAAAAGATTATGTGACTCACCTAAAATACAGCTTATCTTTTGGCTAGTTAATTTGTGTTCTGAAAAGATAATGCTATAGGAGACAGTGCTGAATAGCTCTAAGCTTAGCTCCATGGGAATAATGACGTAGTGACCAGGAGAGACTTGCACTCAAGTACGTGGATTATCTTGATGTTTCCAGACACCTAATGGCAAATTTTAACATCTCAGAGACTGAGACAAAAACAGATCCTGGAAGACTTAAGTCCCAAATAAGTACTGAATCACAATAATCCCAATTTATTTTTCCTTGGGATGGGAACTGTGTGTCATGCTCTAGACAGCGCTAGGCCATGACCTTCCCATGTGCTTCAGTTCTCATCAGGAAATACAGCAAGGTGTGTCACAGTGTTATGGAGATGGCTGTATTGACACTTTCTCTTTGGACAAGTTTAATAAAAATAAATCTTCATTTTAGTTTAGGAAGCACAGAGAAACAATATACACAATATATTGTGTAAACAGTAGTTCAGGCAGTAAAAGAAATTAGATACTATACATTTATGTCTTACAATCTAGCACTAGATAACCAGACCAGGTAGCCTGACCTTGCAAGTTCTCTAGTTTTCTGCATGCTCCCAGGAGTACAGAACAGTGGGAGGAACACAGAATCTGAGCCCACTTCTCCACCCAGCACACCACAGGTGAAATGAGTGGGACGTTCATCTATAGCCTGTCTGCACAAGGACCTTACAGTTTTCATACTGGAGAAGAGAGCTGAACAGGGAGGAAATGGAGAACAACTATCATGCTTTACTTGAATTACTGGTCCTTAAGTCAAATTTAGAATAAAATAGCTCAGTAAAGAAAATGTCTTGGGAAAGAAAAAGCTTAGTATAAAACTTCCCAAGCTAAAAAGAAAGCAGAATGAACTTTTCATTGTGCCAGTACACTTTGATTAGTCATATCATTATGACTCTATGGTAAGCTTTTTTTCAAATCAGCCAAACAAAATGGATTCAAGTAATCTTCTTAGTGGATAATGGACTTTCTATGGGAAAAGAGTAGTCAGAGAGACAGCTCAACTGAAAGATGGACAATGAAAACGTATTTGCAGTCAGAATGTCTTGATTGAACTATGTTACGTAAATTGCTTTATTAAGCAGAAATTACAACTTGGAGTATCTCACCATGTTTTATATAATTAGACTAGATTACTGTTGTAGAGAATAATCTTTTTTCATTTCTAGAATTCAGACTAGTAAAATTCTGCATTCTGACATGGAGAGAAGAAATGGGTTTCCCAAGACTTCAGTAGGTTTACCTGATGTGAGACTTATGTTTTGGGTTTGTTTGTGGTTTTTTTTAAAGGAATTATGAGAATTGGTTGCCTCCATCTAGACTGTGGTAGATTTTGATAAAAGATGTAATAGGAATATTTATTATGTCTGATATTTCAAAAATGATCATCTAACAGAAAAGATATCCTTTCGCTACACAACAAAAAGATAGAAATTCAATCAGGATCATTTAGCACATCCACATAAACCATTCTTGGTCATGCCAAGAATCTTTGCAATCCTGTTTAGTATGTTCATGAGTTCTCTGCTACACCATTTCAGCTACAGCATCCTCTGAGGCACAGTTGTGCCAATGGGTAGAGTTGTCTACACTACCCTGCTCCCACACAGGAGAACATACCATGAGAGACCATTCCTCAGCTTTGCACAAAGGGCAACACTGTATTCCCTTGAGGAACATTGGCAGTAGCAAAGCATAAAAAGGGAATTTTGGTCATCAGTTCCATCAACAGTTTGTTTCAAGTGGAGCACCGCAGTAATGCAGCAGTACTGCTCCAGTTCCCAGTCTATCCCAGGGAACTCTGCACAGATCCCAGACCCACAGCGTTGACATTTCCTATGGAACCTCAGCTTTTAGATTATCAACCTCATTTTCATCTAAGCAGTTTTTCTCCTGAAAAGCTAATGAAATGAAATATCCCATATGACCAATATTTTAAAATAAATGTTGCCATTCTTCAAATACAAGGGTAACAGCACTACCATTAAACAGTAAACAACATTTCTGTGACTGAAGTTATATAAGAGAATTTCCATCCTTAGTTTCGTTTTTCATTTGCTATGAGTGAAGCACTGAACTCACATACTCTTTAAATATCCTCATTTGGTGATCAAAAATCTTTTAACAGATCAGTCATTTAAATGAATATAAACTCTTATGTTGTGTTTATCTACAATAATTTTTACTGCCATTTTTCCTATGCAAATACGACCTCAGATACTCCTAAAGATCCAAGCTACTAATGGGAATTTATATTATAATTAGTAAAATCAGAGTTGAGGAACAGCATTACATTCATTTATTTTTTTACTTCTTGATTCCAAGAGTAAATAACAGTCGTAACAGTTAGAGCTCTTGTGTATTTTAATCCTTATGAAAGTTATTTTTAAGACCTTAGGGACCTGCAACTCACAATGAAAATGTTTTGAAATGTCCAGCCATCCACATCACACAGCAGTTGCTATCAAAACCACAAGGATTAATGTTATTGTTAATGAGCTTCAGGCAACTTTGAGAAGACTGACAGTGACACCTCCACCCCCCAATAAATCATTTGAATTACAGACCAGTTTTATTAACTGTAAGTGATGGCTCATATGGCAGACAGAATATCCTCCAACACTGACTCTACTGCCCCTCCTAGAACTGTAGTACGACCTCCATCCAGCAACACCTTCCAAGCACCACCAGTGTACGGAAGTGATTAGCAACACAACCATGTCTCCAATACACTAGAAGACTCAAGGCTCCTGTCTTTGTTAGCTAAGAGGGGGGAACCTTTGTCTTTTCCCTCAGGTTAGCAGCTCGCCATATGCAATACTCAGTTGTGTGCGCTAAGGGAAGAAGCTCAGACAACAGTTGCTGTTCTCTGGTGTGTACATGTTAAGCCAGATCAGCTCCCTGCTGGCAGCTATATATTGACCCCACAAAGCCATGTTGGCTGAAAGAGCTGAGCAATGGGAGGCTGGATCACCTGGCATGGCTGCTGATCTTGTGATGAGAGACTCTGTCCCACAGTCAAGACTTGCATTACCTTTGACATCGTTTCTGCTGGTATAATTCTGTATCCCAGATACTTGAATAAGCGAGGCATGTTGGTAAGTGAATGGTCAAGTGACATGGCTGCTCCACAGCTAATTCTGTGGATCCTGTGGCTGAGAGTATGTATTCTTATCACACAGGTGGATGTCTGCTGTTCAGAGGAAACTATGGAAAAATTACATAGTTCAACTGACATGTTAAGATCAGAGGAAAAGGACGACTTTCCTGACACCTGCAGAAGTTCACTAGTACAGTGCTAGAATCAGAAAATAAGAAATTCCTTCTTGCTCGCATATGAGTACAAAGGCTGAGTTCTGATAGCAAAGGGATTGGGGGGGGGGGGTACAGGGGTGTTGGTCTGAATAAAAGTGACCCACGTAGAAAAAAGAAGGGAATGTTTAAGCTAGGAAACAATTCTCTTTCCTCAATCTGAACAACCTTCTTCTCTGTAAGCTGCCTTACATTCCCATGGCGTGTCCTGTCTTGCACAGAAATTAATCGGCCTGTGCAGAATTTCAAAACCTTAAAATAAGTGATGGAATCTCTACCTTTTCATATCTCAACTGTATAACTCTATACTTGGCTTCAGGCTGCTACTATCCCTTCATCAAAGTGAGAGCAATTCTCTGTTTCTCTGGACAGTGCTCTTTGACGGGTATTTATTGATACCTTTCTATTCCCATCTCGTTTTGGCCTTAGCTACAAGGCAGCCCTGAGTCCTCCATGTCACCTCTCTCTTATTGTCTTAAAGATGTTTCATTTCCACAGCTGTTGAAATTAACCAGTTAGAAATTGGCCCGATTCAAAAAGCATTCACTTCAGAGAGCCTAAATACAAGCCAGAATCATGACTGGAATTTCAGAGCAGCTGCACCTTCCCACCTACGCACAGTCATAAATCAAAACAAAAACATGATCCAGGCACATCTAAACTTCAGAGATTTTGAAAACTAAAGGAAGATTAGCCCAGATTTTGAGATTCACCTTCCACTTTCCCTCACACAAATGTAGGCACGTGCAGATATATAGAGGGGAGCAATTTCAGCAGAACTAGAGGACGAACAGCAACCTCTTCTTTTATAGATATTGAAGAGATCAATTTGATTTACATCTCGCCCTGTAAAGTGGTAGCAAAACTGGAAAAACACTGTTAACTGTCCATCTTGTATCACCATTTTGACAATGACAGGTTGAAATGACCTTTGGAGAGATGAGGTCATGGGCATTATGACATTCCATTGATGATTCCACTCTTTCCAAGCAGCTACTAATCAATTAAACTGGCTTATCTCTGATAACCTCACAATTAAAACTCTGGGCTGGTCTGATTTGCAGCCACCCGATGCTCATTATATCTGGGCCATTCAGCCTTTCTCATTTCTTCTCTCTTCTAGAAGAGACTTTAATGCTTGTCCTGGAGTAAGGTACTGCAGTTTTCTTGCTTTCATCCTCCGAGGACCAATGTCTGATAATAAATCAGGTTCACTGTTGATTTGCTAATCAGAAGGAAAAAATACCAGAAGTGGTGTATGTTTATATTTAGAGTGAAATTTCTCTCACACGCTTTGGAGATATTCTTCTGATAAACATGTTCCCTTCCTCCACTTTCACTGTCTGTAGTACAGCCAATCAAATTAAGCATTGCTATTTTAAGTCTATCATTGGGAAATGACGTGTTGAGCAGTGGATGCCTGAATTCAGCTACACTTTTGCAACAAGTTTCAGTGATGGAAGCATTGCATCCCAAGTGGCTAACTGCATTTCTTTGGTCTTGTAAGATTCCATTATTAAAAAAATAGCAGACAAGACTGAGAAAAATAAAACTGACAAAAAGGAGGCTTTAAAATTTTAACAGCTGCTTGTAAATTATAGAAAAGTTTTGGTACTTAATATTTTTGAGTGCTACTGAAATATAGAAACAGCATTCCATGTTTTAGTATGGCTTCTTTCTATACTGTTCAGATCTGTACAGGCTCTTGCACAGCATTTTTGTGTCCTGCAAAGCAAGAAATGTACAACCCAGAACTGGAACAAAGTGAAGAAATAGCCTAGCTCTTACAAAAACAAAAGCAAGAAATGTCATGACAGTATGTCACCTTCAACATACAGAAGAACATAAAACATAAGCCAAAACATTGCATAGATAACGGAAGTTATTGTTCCGGAGAAATGGAATCAGCGTTTCTGGTAACAATTCCTAAATGCTTAACTGCTCAGAAATGCACATAACCAAATGGAAGCTATTTTGAGTTGATGTGTTCTACATTATGACTAGCCATGGTAAATTATTGTTGGAGTTTCTCATGTATATCACAGAGTATATAAACCAGATGACATACATATATCAGGGCTAGCACCTAATCAGAAGCATGAGTGTGAAACAAGAAAAAAAAAAAAAAAAGAAGAAACAAATCGGCACTGTTGCACTGTAAGAAGAACAAAAACAAGTCATATTTTGGATCACCATCTTTGACAATGTCTGTATAAGTTTGGTTGGAGAGAACTGCTCAACGAATAATTAATGAGAATGTCCCAATTGTCTTCTGCTATTTCCACTGACTCTATTTAGGTAGTCATTTTTAATCTCTGCATATTCTAAATCAACTAGCTCAATTTTCAGGCCATAACAAGAAGTAAAATAGATATTTCACAGGCAGTTTTGCTAACATATTGTACTTTTATTTCTGCATGTTCACTCTCAGAACTAGAATGGTTGTTTTTATGTCACACTGGGATGTAAACTGTCAACTGTTGAAGTATGATCTTTCAAATTGTCAGAAGTGTTTACATTCTGTGTTCTAAGTTTTTTTTTAAAGTTTATTTTAAAATACACTTTGCAAATTGATTTTTAATCTAGAAGGATGGAGGCCTACAATGTTAGGTATTTGTGGAGGCCTACAATGTTAGGTATTTGTTACTTGAGGTATTTTGTTAAATAATGACCTTAAAACAGAGTGACCTAAGAAAAGGTCTAATTTTCTAATCACAGTCCTAAATCAAAGTTCTCTTCCTGTCTTCTTTACTCGTAAGTACCAACTTGTTGCATAATTTCTAAGCAATTGCATCCTGATATGAAAATACCAAATATTGGAGTCTAAATAATATGTCAAATGGCAAGCTGCTTTCTGATGTACTGTTCTCAGGCACAGGCAATCAGAAGAACAAGTCAGCAATCCATGGAGAAGAGAGGCTCTTTACATTCAGTTTACTACCTCAACTATTCATCAAGCCTGATATCACCGAATGGAAAATACTTTCATGTTGTTCGATATTAGTGCCTAGTAGAGAATACCAAAACTCATCCTACAGACATTTCTTGCAATGTTTTTATAGAATAGGCTTTTTTTTTTTTTTTTTTTTTTTTTTTTTGCTTAGGGACCTTGGGAACAAAATGTCTTTATTTTAGATTTTATAATCATCAGTATTCACATCAAATTGCTTCTTTTTAAAAAGCAGCCTTTTTACACAATACCTTTCAGAGAGAGGAAACTGAATTAATAGAGTTATGCATTTCCTGGAATAATACAAAAGTCATTAAAGGAAGATATCTGAAATTCAGTGGTGAAATGTCTGGCTTGGAGCATACACATATAGCAACTATAATTTTTGGATAATAGTTATTAGGTTCAAAATATTTATCTGAACATACCAAACAAGCCCAAAGTAAACAGTAGGGAAACAACATCAAACCTGAAGGTATTTTTAGAAAGTGGGTTTTTTAATCTGCTAAGAAAAATGTTGCCCAGAATGAGTAACTGGGCTTCAAGGAGGTGCTCCTCTTTACATTAATGACATTAAATAATTACATTAATTTTTACCTAAGGGATTCAAGGCGCACACATACACGCATGCACACACGCACACGCACACAGACACACAAATCCAAGATTTGCA
This sequence comes from Grus americana, assembly GCF_028858705.1. Taxonomy (NCBI): domain Eukaryota; kingdom Metazoa; phylum Chordata; class Aves; order Gruiformes; family Gruidae; genus Grus; species Grus americana. Next base: position 78,588,520 of record NC_072853.1, read on the forward strand.
GCCTGTTAGAAGGAAACACTTATTATTGTAATTGAACCACTGTTTGTGTTTAGTGAGAATGGCAGACCAAGATCTACATCTTGCCTTCAACAATTGTCACAGGACATTGCTCTAGGAATAGGGCAACCATATATAATATATTTAGCTGTAATAAGTTCCTAGCCTACAGATATTTTCAAATAAGGGATTTCCAGTGCCAGGTGAAACTTCTTTGCATTTAACACCACCAAATAGATTTCTGTTTATGTGAACTTGTCAAGCCTCCCTTGGAATCCAAGGAAAACTCCAGCACCTACAACATCCTTTGACAATGACTTCCACAGATCTGTCTCCAGTTGTGGGAAGAACTTTCTCTTTTTGTTTGTTATGAAACTTGGTTGAATTGAACTCATATACACCAGCTTTATTTGAAAATTTATTTGATGCCCCCTAGTTGTTGGATTGGAAGCCACCCTCCTTGCAATGGTCAATTCAAAGCTCATCATCATTTTATATATGATTAACCTTTTTTTTCCCCCGTGTAACACTTTAAGTTCATCTGCAGTGAAGTTCATCTGCTATTTATTGTCATGTCATGTATTCCCTGAGGCCCTCTTTAAAATTGGCCTTCTTTTTTGCTGCTCCAAATAATTTATTATCGTTAATTTATTTTGCTACCTCTGAGCTTGTATTATTTTTCAGGTTATTTATGAATATGTGGAACAGCACAGATCCCAGCACAGAACCAGCAGTTGCCCTTCATCCCTTCCTTGCAAGAACTGGCTGTTCCTTCATGCCGTGTGTTTCCTGACTTGTGTGCAAGCAAGGGCCTTCCCTCCTGGCTTGCAGAGCGTTGGAACGCTTAGCTTACTTTAAAGCAACTGGCTTTTATCCATTTGCTTTTAATCCCTTCAGAGAACCCTAATGGGTTTATGAAGGAGGACTTTCCTTTACAGATATCCTGTTGACTCTTCCCCATTGGGAAGAGATCATATTTATCCGTGTGTCTGCTAATTCTGTTCCTTATTAATTTACACTTACTCTAATTCTCACCAGGAAATTCTTTGTTTCAAAAGCCAACTAGATTGTTGTTTTCAGGGCTACAATCCATCTAATTCTGATGGGAGGGTTTGGGAAGGAAGCAAGTACTTGGAGGCAGGAGGAAAGACAAGAACTTTCTCAGTTTTAGTACTAATGATGTAAACATATTTGGGGAAACTGCTAGTCTGTATTCTTATTATTTAACATCTAGCATTAGAAGCTCAAACTAGTGATAAAGACAGCTGTATAGGATGAAAGTCCTTTTTGAGAGACACTGCCTCTTTTATTCAAAATACTAGTTAAACTCATTACAATCAGCAACAATTCTGGCACCACCAGACAATGAAAAATATGATTGGAAAGTGAAAACAAAATCAAGAAGTTTTCATTCTTTCTACATTGAAAATGTATCATAAGTTATTGTGTGTATTTATCTGTGAATCTAACAATTGCAGAATGGCCTCATAGCCTGAATAAACAAATAATAAGCCAAGCCTTATGATCTAAAATTCTTCATCAGAGCTTTCATTTTCAGATATAGCTTGGTATTGGACTCCTTATGATTTGCTCTTTGACGACAGTTTATGTTTTCATGCTGCGTAGGTTCAGCCCTTCTAAAATGCAGAGGACACTAGTCATCTAAACTAAATAGAAGACAGCAAAGATGCTCCTAGAAGAATGAAGGCCAGAATATCATTTACATGTGCAATTCAGTGTAGTACAAATAAATCAAGCCTACGTACTGAAGAGCAAAATAAAAATAAATTAAAAAAAGGACTTCTCTGTTGAGATCTTTTCTTCTGTCTCCACGGTAGGAGAGTGTTTTTCTTACTTTGTCATGGTGATTTATTTTGCAACACTAAGCTAAAATTTGCAGAATGTTTGCAGTTTTTAATTTTGTTGCCTCTAGGAACATGCTGGGGATGAGCTCTTCTTAACTTGTCAAATGTAGCTAATAATAAATTTATTAACAGTATAATAACACAAGACCTGAGCTCTTTACTTTCTTCAGTATAACAACGTCAGTAGACGAGTAGTGACTCACAATGTCCCAAATATGTCTTCTCTGTAAATCTATAGGGCCTGTTTCTAATTGTGGTGCAACAACAATAGTTTATGGACAATACCTATGAGGACATCCATCAGTAGCATCTATTAGAAATCTAATGTGCAGTAACAGGTAAGTTAGAAGTCTTATTGTCATGTTTTTAGTAGTCTCATACCAAGACACTTGAGAATCCAAGTATTTTATACCAAATCTGAAACGACCCAACACCATTAGAGAAGCAGATCTGCAGGCCTCCAATGAAATATTAATAGCGGAGTGCCCTAGAAGGAGCAATACAAACTGGGAAACACTGATGCTCCAATGTGTTTTATGCTCTGTGACACAGTAGCTGGCATTATGCTGTGCATCTAGGGGATGTCTGACAAACTTATTGATAGTGAACAGAAGAATACATTAATGTTGCTCATACAAGAAATGTTGCATCTGGACGTGACCCAGAGCCTGTTGGTATCAGTGGGAATATTTCTTCTGCCTCACGTGATTTCATCTCAGCCTGTATGTTTGTTTAGTGGGCATGCGAGCCAGGTCTCAGATACTTAATAAGTGCTTGAATGTGATAAAGCCTACAGTTCAAAGTGAGCAAGAGGTGCATTGTGTGACTGTCTGCAAGCTGTTTGCTCTATAAATTCATGTTGTCTCTTCCACATAAATAATACTGTAGTTCTGTAATCTTGCAAAACTGGTATTTTAATATTCCTTGCTTTCAGCATCACTGCAATGATAAGCCTGATTTTTACCTGCAATGTGATGAACAGGTATTGATATCTTTTAATTACTTCCAAGATTGTTCGATAACATTTTTCTTTGCCATATTAGTATTTGCTGAAGAAGGAAAAAACAATTAATAAAAAGTGACTCAATAGCTTAATTCAGATAATAACCTTTTTAGTGGGGTTTTACGTACCTGGAGGGTTTTTTCCCAATGCACATTATTTGTTTCCTTGTTCATTTAACCAGCTTGCTGATCAATTTATATTTTCCTCTTTGGGATTTCTAAGTCTGAGGAAGTATGAGGGAGTCTAGCATCCTAGCAATAACTATAACTAATGGATGTCTATAATTTTAAGGGTGAAATTAGAAACTAAAGAAGCAATAATTTCCAAGAGAATCCACAAAAACAGTTTTCCCTCTTCCCCTTCTCTCCTGATCCCTGAAAAACTACTGAGGTAGCCCATGGTCTGTATAATCTAAATTAGCTCTAAAATTCCATCCGCACAACTTAATTAATCACTATGGACACTACAAATTTACCTTGGTTTATAGAAATATTTTATGTCTTTTGACAAATGGAGGTATCTTTCTGCCAAATGACATTTTCAGATAATAATCTTATGCTTCCACTTGCTCATCAGGTATCTTATTTATTGAGGGTGTTCCAAGTTCTCAGAAAATTTAGGCTATAACAGTAAGTTACTGTGCTGGTTTTGGCTGGGATAGAGTTAATTTTCTTCACAGTAGCTAGTATGAGGCTGTGTTTTGGATTTGTGCTGGAAACAGTGTTGATAACACAGGGATGGTTTCATTACTGCTGAGCAGTGCTTACACAGAGCCAAGGCCTTTGCTGCTCCTCACACCACCCCACCAGCGAGGAGGCTGGGGGTGCGCAAGGGGTTGGGAGGGGACACAGATGGGACAGCTGACCCCAACTGACCAAAGGGGTATCCCATACCATGTGACATCATTCTCAGCATATAAAGCTGGGGAAAGAAGAAGGCAGAGGAGGATGTTCGGAGTGATGGCGTTTGTCTTCCCAAGTCACCGTTACCCGTGATGGAGCCCTGCTTTCCTGGAGATGGCTGAACACCTGCCTGCCCATGGGAAGTGGTGAATGAATTCCTTGGTTCGCTTTGCTTGTGTGCACGGCTTTTGCTTTCCCTATTAAACTGTCTTTATCTTAACCCACGAGTTTTCACACTTTCTCACTCTTCTGATTCTCTCCCCCATCCTGGTGCGGGGGGGAGTGAGTGGCTGCGTGGGGCTTAGCAGCTGGCTGGGGCAAAACCACACCAGTTACCAATACAGTTTTAAGTCGCACAATTTTAGGTTTTTTAAGTGATAATAGAGCTTCTGAAGTTCTACTTAATGTTCACATTATGATTGCTCAAGTGGGTTTACTAATTGAAATAGCTATGTAAGATATATTTAAGGACCACTGCAGGAAAAACAAGGAACAAGTTTAAAGTCCTAAATAAAAATTCCATCTTGAACTTTAATTGTTAGAAAACTTATCAAAAGGAAACTCCATCCAGTTTCCAGGTTAAATTTTATAATGGCCAATTATCTAATTGTTTTGTTCCAGTGTTGTCATTTGACTTAAATCTGGTTTTCTTAGTCTAGAAATTCAGTTATTATAAGATAGGAAGTTATTAGGTTGTCTGTAATTTTGACAAAAGTTCTGTTGCATTGTTTCCATTTTCTCTTTACCTTCATGAATTCAGTTACATTTTTCTTCAAAATTTGTTCTTATCTTTTTTCATCCTGTTGAGATTATACTAATGATGCTATAGTTGTCAAAGTAATTTTTTTTCCTTGGCTTCTTAAGTATAAGTACTGCATTTTCAACTGTCCAGGGATATGGTACCAACACAATTTTTTTAGATAACTTCATTCTGAGACCACAACTTTGTGTGCTAATCATAGAATATTTTGATGATGATTTCTGGTTCCTCAGATAAATCTCTGTATTGGGTTTGCATGGCAAGGTTTTGATAGCAGGGCGGCTACAGAGGTGGCTTCTGTGAGAAGCTGCTAGAAGCTTCCCCTATGTCTGATAGAGCCAATGCCAGCCGGCTCCAAGATGGACCTGCTGCTGGCCAAGGCCGAGCCCATCAGCGACAGTGGTAGCACCTCTGGGATAATATAGCTAACAAGGGGAAAAAATTGCTGCACAACAGTAATTGCAGCTGGAGAGAAGAGTGAGAAGATGTGAGAGAAACAGCTCTGCAGACACCGTCAGTGAAGAAGGGGGCAGAGGAGGTGCTGCAGGTGCCAGAGAAGAGATTTCCCTGCAGCAGCCCATGAAGAAGACCATGGCGAGGCAGGCTGTCCCCCTGCAGCCCATGGAGGATGATGGTGGAGCAGATATCCACCTGCAGCCCGTGGAGGACCCCACGCTAGAGCAGGTGGAGGCACCTGATGGAGGCTGTGACCCTGTGGGAAGCCCACGCTGGAGCAGGCTCATGGCAGGGCCTGAGGCCCTGTGGAGAGAGGAGCCCACGCCAAAGCAGGTTTGCTGGCAGGACTTGTGACCCCATGGGGGACCCACGCTGAAGCAGTTTGCTCCTGAAGGTCTGCAACCCGTGGAAGGGACCCACGCTGGAGCAGTTTGTGAAGAACTGCAGCCCATGGGAAGGACTCATGTTGGAGAAGTTGGTGGAGGACTGTCTGCCATGAGAGGGACCCCACACTGGAACGGGGGAAGAGTGTGAGGAGTCCTCCCCCTGAGGAGGAAGGAGCAGCAGAGACAACTGACCACAACCCCCATTTCCCCATCCTGCTGTGCTGCTGGGGGGGAGGAGGCTAGAGAAACCAGGAGTAAAGTTAAGCCCAGGAAGAAGGGAGAGGTGGGGGAGGTGTTTTTAAGATTTGGTTTTGTTTCTCATTGCCCTACTCTGATTTTAATTGGTAATAAATTAATTTCCCCGAGTTGAGTCTGTTTTGCCTGTGATGGTAATTGGTGAGTGATCTCTCCCTGCCCTTATCTCGACCCACGAGCCTTTTGCTGGATTTTCTCTCTCCTGTCCAGCTGAGGAGGGGAGTGATAGAGCAGCTTTGGTGGGCACCTGGCCTACAGCCAGGGTCAGCCCATCACAATCTCATACTTTCCCTCTACAACCATTGTTCCATACCTTCTTTACTACTTTCTATCTCAACTTTGACCCAATGGCTGACACAAGGGACAGCATCTCTTAGTGATATTTCCTCTTGGGCTCTGGGTTGCATTTCTTTAAGGAGAGTGACTGGATGAAACGGACCTCTCTTGAGGTAGGGGGAGATCGCTATTTTCCAAGGGCTGAAAAAGCATTTTGAAGGGAGAGAAGCTTCCAGATGGACGTACCAAGTAAGAAGCTGGGAGTCTACAGTTCAAGGAGAGAATGTGGAGAGCTAGAAACTGACAAGACTCAGAGGACCAGAAAGCAAACTTCTTAGGGGCCAGAAAGGATTGTGCATTTCAGTTTCTTAGACTTTTTAGTCCCTGCAACACAATTACGTAGTATGCCTGGCCCCATCAGAATGACAGTTCCATTTAGAAAGCCTTCAGGAGTTCCCTGTAAAATCCCTGGAACTGAGAGGCTTGAAAGTCTGGGCTTTTTGTGGCAGCAAGAGATCGGCCAAGCAGAACTTTTCTTCTTTGGCAGACAAGGACTTCTGGATCATAGGTCTCACTGAGATGAAACCTTTTTTCATTTGCTGTTGGAGTTAGATCTCACAGGAGACCCAGTAGAAAGGCAAACTTGTCTGTGGTTATTGCAACCAATCCATCTTCCAGAGCTGTAAGATACTGTAAATCAGCTGATTAGCCATGTCTTGCTTTTGTGACAGGCAGGGACTTCAGTTTACAGTTCCTGCATAACTAGAACTGTATCTCAGCATGCTTTCCATGTAACACTGCTTACACTGGTGTATTTGGGAGAGACTCTGATTGGCCTAGTGGTACTAATATCATAGGTCCCGATCCAGACTGGGATTCAGATGCCTAAGTTGATATCTAACCACAATTTAAATGCTCAGAGTATAAATCTTTGGAGTGTCCTGTAGCTAGCCCCATCTAGCTCTTGAGGCATCTAAATTTCTTAAGCACCTCAGCTTTTTGACATCAACGTCTGTGTTTCTCAACTGAGAAAATGAGCCCTGAACATTATCAGTGCTAATCAGAGTTGCCACTGTAGCAACAGTATGCCCCAATGTATTCACAATTCATACAGTAGGGGTGGGACTGTGGATTTCGCCATCCCTGGTAAGAATATTCTCAGGCAAATTATGTTCTATTTTGATCATTTGTCTGCTGACTTTGGTGCTGATTTTATCTCTCTAAATCTGAATTGAGTCACCTCAACAAAAAATTCCAGAGAGAAGTGCTATCCTAACCTTGTCCATACCTTTGGGATTAGGGTTTTTTCCCAGCAGATTCTGTGATTCAGTCTTGGGCCACTGCCCAAAGAAAGGGAATGAATTTACTCTCTCCTGCTTCACTGGATGACCACATTAAAGGGGACTTTCCACTGACATGCCTTACATCTTAAAGAAAAGAAAGGGAAACTTCCTCCCAAGAGTGGAAGAGACCAAAGACATTCCCCTACCATTAGCAATACCCATTGATTAGCTTTTCATCTGAGCACACTGGTTCTGTTGGTGCACTCACCAAGGCACAGACACACAAATATTAGATCTTAGTTCTACCCAGTTCACAATGCCCATGCCCTTCTGAACTTTCATTTTTTCTTGACTATTTTAGGTGGGTTTAGTAGGTTCATGAAAATAACAAATTGCTTTATTTAGGCCCCTTGATTCAATCCCTTGGAATATGCAATGCCCTACAGTTTTCCCAGAGCCTCCCATCTGCTAAGTCACACCTCACATCCAATATTCAGTATAGTGAATATCCTTGGGAAAGAGTCTGTGAAGAAAGTGTTATGGATCAAAGCCATGATAACAGTGAAGAAACCAGAGTTCTGTCAGGGAGCAGCAAGGGTGGAATGCTTCGTACAGAAAGGGCAGCCAGGAACCAAGCATGGCATCAAGGCAGGCAGAGGCACTGGTGGTGGAGGGAGTCTCACTGCACCAGAGCAAGGTGAGCAGGACAGGCACATTGATGATAACCTGGTTCAGCAGAAGTTGGGTAGTCATCAGGCAAGTCTATAGTGACAAGGCAGGTCCATGGCCAGACTAGGAAGACCAGTCCCCAAGCCAGTGTCAGGTCTGGCTCAATGAAGGACATGGCAACACACAGTCACGGCTGCAGCATCTGTCAGGCAGAGACCAAGGGCAAGAGTCTGAGCTTGTGAAGGAGGGACAGACCTCTGCTGAGGCTTCTCAACATTGCCAACATTGGCCCAGGAAGCCCAGCCCTGGGACACTGGCACGCTTAGCATTGGAAAAGTTTAAAAGAACATCTGAGAAAACCTAGCAGATCCTGGACATTCAAAACTTCTTTTCATTAAAGCAGAAGTTATTTGTGTTCCTTTTCTCCCTTTGGTGCCAACATCAAACTTGTGAATTTGTTTTCCTGTCAGGCTGGTGCTATTGTCCTACATATACTCTGTGTCCTGGCTTTGGAGTGGAAAATGTTTAACTGTTAGAGTGTACTAGACTGAATAAATCTTATTTTTCAGATACTATAGGTTGACTATGAAATGTTTCATTTCAGCACAGATTTTTATACACCAGAAACAGAAAACTGAACAATTCTCAAATAAATATTTCTATGTGCTCCAAATCTACCAAACTTCTCTTGCCTTAATTTTAGCAAGGTCTGAAATGTCCTTTAACTACTTCTTTTGTATTTATGTAATCATTCGTTAATAAAGCCTAAGCTTTGGAAGCTGGCCACTGCAGGCAAAAGTACGTCTGAGAGTTCCTCATGCTTTGCTCTGTCTGGCAGTTATTGAAAAGCACACAGAGAATATGCTTTTAAACAAGTTCATAGAAGAAAGTTATGTCCTTTGTCACACAATGGGTTTTTTTCCAGAATTGTCTTGCTCGTATTTCAAAATCATTCCACTATTTTTTATTTTTAGCAACTTCCTGTTGGCTTCCTACTGTTTTTTTCTGAGAAGAAGCTGACCCAGTTACAGATTAGAAGTATGGAGCAAGAATTGTCTCTATGCATAAATTCTAATTCTACCAGAAATCCTTCCTCCATTCATGGGAGCCACTTTCAGAAAATTGGAGCAGGTAGATAAAAGAGATTCATGGCAGCATGATGATACTTGCACAAAATTACTGTTTAAATCTATGTTTGTTAGTTTTTGGGTTTTTTTAAATAGTGTGGGCTTGTGTGTCTTGAAGTACTGTAAGGGGACTTTCAAAATCACAATAATCAAAGGTGTGAAATGAAATATTGATTAATTTTAGTTGGTTTATTTTATGGAAACCTTGTTACTTCCTGTTTGATTTTTCTTGGGACTCTGGTTTGCCCTTAGATACTTGACTTAAGCTACTGTGGGATTCTAAAAGAGCAAGGTTGCAATGTCTGTAACACATACCTATAATACAGGGGATTTGACACTACAGTAATGTACTATTACAAATAATTGCAGCTTCTAGCAGCCCTGGATTTAGCCAAACCTATACTGATTTTTTTTATTGGGCACCAGTTTAGGAGTTCAGGAGGATGGAGTGGTATAATGTCACCTTTCCTAAGCAAAGTTAAGCTGAACCCTGAATCCCAAATATCAAACTTTGGGCATGTTAGCCTTTTTTTATGCCCACTTGAGGCAGTATCCTTGAAGCTCTTTCTTGCTTGACAGAAATTATGATCTATTGTATGCTTTCAAACCAGCATTTTAAAATACTTTCTTTTCATTCCATTGTCCATATTTTGATTGTTTTGACAGCAAAGTACTTTGTGGGAAGGAAGGTTAAGTGATCATTGCAGAGAATTTGAATATGCTAAGACTGAATGGAAAAAACATGTTTTCTCTCAAGAATTGTTTCATATTTTAGTCTCTTCAACTCACCATCTAGGTTTGAAATGACTTTTTTTATAGCAGTGGGTCTCCTAGTTTATAAGGATTTTTTAAAACATTTTAAGCATAAATTATGGTTTCTGCGTATTAATACTTCTATTAAGTATATTCTGTTCCATAAGTTTTTATGTCATATTCAACTCATTAAAACACTTCCTAATTAAAGTCTGAAGGAATGTAATTAACATGTGCCATATGTTTGTTTTTTCAACCTCTCTCCCATAGGGAAGAATGAGTGCAGTGGAATATTTTTCTTCTCATGCTATTTAATTAGACACACACAAACTATTCTGAACTTCTATAAGAGAAGGAAAGATATTAAAAAAAAAAAATCTTCCCCTGATACCAGAAGTTTTTGGAGTCAGTAACAATCTCTGTTTTACATTATAGAGTCCTCAGTCAGTCACTGTCTGAAGTCTGTTTCCTCCACAGGTAAACTGCATTACTTTTGTCAGACTGATAAAGCTGGTGACCACAGCTTATCTCAGAATTATGGGCAATCTTTTTTATATTGATACCACTTTGATATATATACATAAATATTTGTATTTCTTTACAATACATGGAATCACTTGCAAAGTTCCAAATGTTGCTACTTTGAAAAGCATAGCCTCCACAAACAGCAAGAATATGTCTGTCTTTGTATCATTCAGTCTACACTTATATCTCTGAAAAAGGTGCAGCCCAATCCCCACTTGTTTTAAGTGTTAAGTATTACGTTATTCAGAAGAATAATCAGAAAATTTAAACAGGCTGGCATGTGGTGCTTTGGTTACCTGCTTTAGTTTAGAAGGCGGATGCTGTATTTTTTTATAATATAAAGAGTTTAAGAGTCTTTACAGTTATTTTATTGAACAAGTTGGACAAACCCACACTTGCATTTATACAACAAGGAAGCGAATAGGAGAGCAGAAAGGTAAGAATATTATACCCTAACCCTAAATGCAACACTGTCAGGGAGAAATTAATTCAGACATGATCTTATTTAGAGACTATTACAGCTGTGACGCTATCACACAATGCAGATATGCAATTGTACTCTACTATGTGGTGTTAACAAGGGTTAGCATGGAGCCAAAGTTTCATAGATTCTTTCTTCCCCCAGCTAGACCAACACCAGATACCTAAGCCTAATTTCATTAAATGGCAAATATCATGTAGTCCAAGTAACATTTTCTCAGTGTTTTTATATTGCCATTATGTTTCTTCTTCACCAGTTTCAGTGAGTGATCCTTAAGCTAAATATTGAAAAGAAACCCCAATGTATTTTATGAAAGGTTGCAACATAGGAAGCGTAAAAAGGGAAATACAGCAAGTTAAAGAATTTGAAAATCCACCAGCTAGAATTGCTCTATTTGTTCAAATGGCTTTTTTCTCTATTCTTGTGTTTAGATCCAGCCCACAGTGGAAATCAATGAATTCTCAGAGCTGACAGGTTTGCTTCCGCTGTTGTCTGTAGACAGAAAATGGGTTGGAATTAGACCCATCATTGAAACAGGCTAACATCCTCCCATGGCTCATGTCCAAATGGGTTACTTGAACAAAGGCAGAGAATTGGAAAAACTGTTAGTATGAGAATAGGCTTTATGACAATGGGCTTACTTGGATCTCCATCTTCCGCAGCATTTTTGTCTCATCTTGCTTTAATTCATTGCACATTTATTTCTTTAGCATCAGAGACTGCTTTTTCTGTCTTTATGTCAGCACTGCTGTCACTGTAATGGTTATTCCCAAGCATTGCACAAATTTTCATTTACAGCTAAGACTAAGGATTTTAGGACTGCAATTTTTGTTTTCCAGTCCTTCCTCAGAGAGCAGTAATTCCCAATCTGATCTATAGTCTTCTGGTACCTACAACAAATGAATATTAAATATTTATAGACTTAAATATATTGTAGATCAGCACCTCTACTGGAAGAATTTTAGGCAATGCAGAAAAATGTTTTTTTAAAGCTACAGCTTTAGTGACTTTTCTATCCACCTTTATTCAGTTGTTTACCTTACTCATCCTGTTTACTCAGCTTGCATCGTCATCCCTCTCTCTGTTATGCCACTTTACCTGATCCAGTTTAGTGCAACCAGGCTTTATCAGTTTACCATTATTTCTCTCATTTTCCATCTGCTTTGCTTTGCCACCCAAGAACATGTCTTTATATCCATTGCAATTAAGCAATTGTTATTTCATTTCAACTGCTTTTCTTTTCTAAGCAATTGATTGACATTATTAGATACCAGCAATTAGATCCTACTTTGTTTTTAACGATTATCCTCTGTTCCTGCCATTTTCTGATTGCCATCTAACTGCTGCTAATTATTTATCATGAATCACTTATAAATACCATTCTTTCCCAATACCTATCTTTTGCCATTCAATTTTCCACACTTTGGAATTTGCATTGAAATTTTTACAATAGCTACTCCAAATCCTTCACTCCATGGATCTTTATCTTAAAACCCTTTGCTTTATCATCTTAAATGAATGCAGAACAGGGTTTACTTTCTTTTCTGTTTGCTGTATAGAGAAACAGGACAAGTGATACAGTGTGAGTTATCTAACATTGGGGGGGGGGGTGTATTATAAATGTATATAAATACATGAAGGAAGAGAGCAAAGATGAGGGAACCAGGATCTTTTCAGTGGTGCCCAGTGACAGGACAGGAGGCAATGGGCACAAACTGAAACACAGGAGGCTCCATCTGAACATCAGGAGACACTTTTTTACTGGGGGAGTGCCCGAGCACTGGCACAGGTTGCCCGGAGGGGTTGTGGAGTCTCCCTCCTTGGAGATATTCAAAAGCCGTCTGGACACGGTCCTGGGCAACCAGCTTTGGGTGGCCCTGCTTGGGCAGGGGGTTGGACTGGATGACCTCCAGAGGTCCCTTCCAACCTCAACCATTCTGTGATTATGTGATCAGCAGATATTAATTAATCTTGTAGACCACCTCAAAAAAAAAAAGGACTTTTATGAGCAAACTGTCTTCTGTCCCTAAAGTTTGTCACTCTTCCTCATGAAAAATAGAGCTCCCTAATTGCATCTCATTTCCAGTACCTTCTTCACCTTATGTTTCTTTTTCTGTCTGACATTTGAAACACTTCAGAAATATTAATCATCTCAAAATATTGTTTTGTTCCCTTTTTGTAGCGGAAAACTCTGGCAGCTGGAAGTCAAGTGGAATGCAGTTAATGTGGCAAGAGTTATCAACTTTTTTCATCTCCAGTCAATATTCCAGATATCAAACTATGTTCCCTTTCTACTTATTTCTCTTTCCACTTTGGCCCATTGACCTCAGTTGCTTGGAGGGCTGTGTTTTAAAGGTTTTCTTTCCTGACAATGATATAATACAGATTGAATTGGGTATTATAAAATGTAGTAACTGGCAAATTGTAGTTTAATAGTTTGGGGGAAGTCATCTAATTTCTCAGCTTTCCTATGCTGTCAAGACAAAAGGAAGGATGAGTGGAATTTAACTATAGAAATAGCTGGATTAGAAAGCTACCTTTGACGTTAAATATGCTTTCAGAAGTTTTTCTTTTTGATGCCCCACTCCATGGTGCATATAGAATATATAACTGAAGACAGAACTTTTTTTCCCATGAGTGTGTCTGATGGACAAGAATGGTCTTGATAAATTCTAAAGAAAGTTCCTATAGAAAGTGCTAGTAGACAATTTTCTCATTCGTAATAATGCTGCATTAAATTTAACACTTTCAGACTGAGCTTTGTCAATGGTTAGTTATTAATGGCAGGAAACTGAGGTCACAAGAATTGGTTAAGACTAACATAGAGAGGAAATATGAGTAAAAACTGAAATGACAGGACAGAATTGCTAATTGTCGCAGAACTATAATGTAAAGTGAAGCACAACAATGATTTTTCGTTGTATTACTCAATGCATAACTAACATTCACACAGTGAAATTCTGCTCACTGTTTTGTTTGCACACAGCGAGCTCCAACATAGCACTGAGATATATCACAAAATAAAATTATCAAAGCATATTAATGTTTCTTCATATTCTTAATGTTTTCAATTTGAAATTGATTTCCCTCAGGTTGAATACAAATATGCAGACTTCAGTTCCTGCCTGTGATTAATTTCAAATGCTTTCTTTAACTGACAAAGTACAATGCCATAAAACAAATTATTGTGATGCATGGTAGTGGCAAAATATTACACTATTAGTCATTTAATATGCTTGACATATTTTCATTCAACTTAGAAAAAATAAGTGTTCATGGCCAGGCACCAAATGAGGGACACTTCATCACCAAAAGTTAAAAGTCTGCTCACATTTTAAACAGCGAAGAGGCTCTTTGAATTAGAAACAGGCAGATAATCTTAACTGCAGGTGTTACGGGAAGCTATAACAAAGACGCACGCTTGCTGTGATGCACACTGTCCAAGCAGTGCTGAAGCCTCAGCAGAATTTTAGAATGCATTTAACTGTTGGCCAGCTCTCTGCACACTAATCCACTTCTGGCAGGATTATTTTCAACGCTTGAAACCTCTGAGCAGCTCCAAAAAGTTTTCCTATCTTTTATTAGCCCTTGCCACCATTCTTTTTCTCCTTTCTGACTCCATCAAGAAAAATATGGCCTGACAGTTAAGGACAGAGTGTTTAATCTTGGCTACTGACATCCTTGATGTTTGCAAATCCAGCATGGTTAGAAATGGGTGATTTTCAACAAACGAAGAGTGGCAGTTTCCCTCCACCTGCTCTTTGCTATAGCATGAAGAATTTGTTTTCGTTTCTAGTTTTATCCTTTAGTCCTCAAAATTGACAGTTCAACATTATCAGTTAATGGAAAAATAATTTTCTGCAATTTAACTCTGAATGGTATTTTCTTGTTCCTCTAAAGATTGTACAGACAACGTTTTGGCACAAAGGCAGCCTGTAAGTACAACAGTTATGGGTAAGTGATTGAAAGCCTTTCTTGAAAATGTGTACTAAGTATTAAAATCTTTCTTTCAGGAAATGACTGGGTACAAAAATATCTTGGGATTTTGATACGGGTTCCTCTTAAAATAAATTAGATGAAGCTCTGCTTAGAATGTCTCTCACAACATCTATGAAATTAAACAACTCCTTTACTCTGACATTGCTATGACTTCTACTCTGGTTTAATATGTACCTTTTCCCATCCTTTCCTTCACTAACCCTCCCTTTCCTTCTGCTAGTCAGAAGCAATAACCTTTACGGCCTATGAAATGCTCCTCAAAAACCTAAATCAATTTCCAAGAATTCTTTCAAACACCTGACACCCATCTCTTAGAAACTTTTAGTACAGTCTTTTATTTTATTCAATGGAAAAAAAAACCCAACATTGCCTGTCCAAAAAGACAAGAAATAGTAAAAGCTTCATCTTAGATAAAATTTGGAGAAAGACTACTACATTGACATTAGAAATAGACAGAATCACAATATTTGGTCTCTCTTTTGACAGATATATATTTTGTGGCTTAGCAGCACTTTTAGGTGTGCATTTGACTGATTGACATTAGCTATTTACAGAAGCAGGGAGGAAAAAAAAGAGATTTGTAATGTCCAAGCTTCTTCTGATCTTAGAACTATTAAACATGTGCCAAGACTTCTACTTAGCTAGTTCTCCTTGACTTTAATGGCAAGTCTGGTTTCAAAAGATTTGTGAAAATGGCTCCTTTTAACCGTGTGAAGCAGGAACCTTTGAAAGTTGAAAACAAATGGAAGTCACAGGTGTCACAACACATATACAAGCCTTTCAAGATACCGGGATGTTTTTAGGCCAAAATTCCTATGAATAAAAAGGTCATCGTGCACAGAATCAGATCTTACCTGGCCGCAAGATTCACAAGGTTTTGCCCAAGTAAAGTAATTTTAAGGCAACTTTCTGCTGCTAGCCACTGATTTCCAGATCAGATTATGTTTTTACACAGCTCATGAATGTGTAGCATATGGTTGACTTTATGACAAATAGAATCTTCTTTATGGCTGATGAAACATCATTTGTAGGGTTTTCTACCCGCTTATTAGGCTGCACAGTACAGAGAGACCAAAATGTGGGTTTAAGAGTAAAGAGCATAGAGTAACTCTAGATAAAATCCATTACTCAAAAAGTGGAAGTAAAGTAAAAAAAAAAAAACTAGAGAAAAAGCATCTACAAGCTTCAGCTCTGCCTGGGTTCATGATGTCCTCATTTCCAGGTTTAATTTCAGTCTGTTCAGTGACTTCATGAGTTGCAGCACATCTTATCCCATCCCATCTGATCCTGGTGATGGTCTCTTTTTTCACTTCACTGCCCTGGTTGTTAGCTCCCTGTTGCTCTCAAAACGTTCTCTCTTGGTATGAACTGCAAGCCCCTACGGCGTGCTATGGTTCTGCTGCCTCCTTCGGTAGGCTCTCCAGTCTTCTCCAAGCATTTTCTCCAACAATTTCATCCTCTTTCCAGAGAAGCTGACCTAACCCAGTTTGTGTCTTCTTAAAGGAAGCAATACAGTTGCTAGCCAAGAACACACGTGCGGTCCCAAATTCTAATATGAGCACATTTCACTTACAACCTTAGCCAAAAGGCCATCCAGCTCAGCTCATGAAAAGTCCTTTCTATAGACATGAAGCATTAATTTTACTTTCATTTGGATAAGTGTGCACTGCATTCCTACTGGTGAGCAAGCTTTAAAACAATCAATGAAAACTAATCAAGTCAGAGAATGCCTGCAGTCCTGCATACTGAAGTCACCAGAACTTTGTAAATAAAAGGCAGAAGTAAAGTTTTCCTTTTAGCAGAATTTGGTTTTGCAGAGGGGAGATGAGAAAAATCTAATATGTACCTGAGGTTAAAAGACACATAAGAAAGATGAATGTGGAATTTTATGTCCTTTGAGATACTGTTACATGGTCACTAAAAATCTCTCTGAAAACTAAAGAAGGAGGGAGAGACAGAAAATTAACAACTCATTTTTAGTATTCCACTCCATAAAGATTTAGATTGTCATGTGGTTTGGCTGCAGATTTTACAACAAAAGTTAAAATTGTCTTTTAAAGGTCTTTGTTTTCATTGGAGAATTATTTTGATGAAGATGATATGACATACCAAACTGAGGAAAGGCAGAGAAAAGAAAATGGGAAAGGAACTAGTTTTTGAGATGTAATAAAGATCTGTGTCCAGTCTGGAACTAGAACATAATGAAAAGCGTAATGAAATACCAAGTGGTATTGCGATGACTGAGAACTCTGAGAATAGCTAGTTGATACTAGAAAGTTAATAGTGTGATATTGTTTGCCTCTGTGAGGAGGCAGGATACAGGGTCCTGGTGGGGAAACCTTAACGTTTCCACTGCATTAGGGAAGATGGGTCATAGTTAATCTGCTGTGTACACACGAGTTTGTAAAGGTGGCTGACTGAGCTGGGAGATGTTTAATGAAGGCTTTTTGC
The DNA here is from genome assembly GCF_028858705.1 of Grus americana. Lineage (NCBI taxonomy): Eukaryota > Metazoa > Chordata > Aves > Gruiformes > Gruidae > Grus > Grus americana. The sequence goes on from NC_072853.1 coordinate 78,605,708, forward strand.
AGAGGCAGAAGAGTGCAGGTAGCAGAAAAATCCCAGAGTCAGACAAAGTGCAGAAAAAGGCTCGAAAAGTTTCACAGACACCTTAGAGCCACACGGAGAACTTTGATAGAAGTAGAAGAGAGGGAGAGAGAGACATGCTTTGTACCAGACAGCATTTCAGCGTAACTGCAAAGTTAACAAGCTCAAAATGGACAGTGCTCTGTGATTCTACAGAAGTTATGCAGAGCTCTCAGCCTGAAGGCATACTTCAGAGTGGTACAGAAATGGAAACAGGAAAATGAACATAGACCTGGAGACTTTAGTTTAAGATATCCTCCCTTCTGTTTTTATCTTTAAATACAGAAGGTGTTCAGAAACTTTCTGCAAAGCCTAGCTTTCTGAATGTCGTGTTCTATGTCTGCAATTGATCCAGAGGTATACCATGAATGGGAGCCTTATATCTGGGAGAAGAAGGGAAGGATCTGGGAAACAACCTTATTTTGGCCTTTATAGCTTTTTATTTTTAAAAATTAAAAATTTGTGTTGATTGCTTTTGGTATGAAATAAGATATGAAAGGGGAATACCATGAGGAAAAGGTATAGGAAATGCTTTCCTGCCTTCCAGTTAGTATGCTTATAACACATCAATTGATATTAAAGCTGAGGTTCAGGTATACTTATGTTGAGCCCAGAGTGATGTTCCAAGTGTATAAAGTAAAAACTGCAGAAAAGACTCTTTCACACTAATTCCAGCTCTGAGCACTAGCCCTACTCTTATGGAAAATTATCAGGAAGGAGTTTCTTGATGGTGTCCACCATGCAGGAGGTTCTTCGGCTTCTCCCTTCCCATCCCATGTTTATACAGAAACCTTATTGCTGATTTCTTCTAGAAAAAAAAAAATGCTGCCTTTTATTACGTTCTTTCTGCACAAAGAACAAGCAGAGTTAATTGCAAGAACAAAAAGTATAAATCTCTTTTTTATTTTTGTATGAGACAGCAAATGACTCCCATTTGCTGAAAAAATGACAATGCTGTGGGCCAAATGGACTCCAACACAATATTGATTAGGACTGTTATAGCCCATCAAGGAATAAATGGGACAGCAATTTCAAAAATGCTCTTGTATATTGTGTGATAGAAAGAGAAAGACAAATGATGTGACACAGAAACAGCCGAGGCACCTAGCACTGCAGATGAAAATTACGGACATTAATATGAGTATGATATGGCCAAGGAAACTATGAAAAAGAGATTTACAAATAATTTTATTTAGTTAACTTACTCTTATATAAGTATTTCTGTGAGAATTAATTAATACATTCAAAAGCACTTTTAAAGAAATCCAAATGTTTAGAGATTCTGTCCAAACAGCTGGAATATTCCCTTCTCCTCCAGAGCTGCGTGAAGCCTTATGCCTTCTCTTTTGACGCACACATCATCCTACAGGGAACATAACATTCATCAGAAACGGTGCGATGCTTCCTGCATTGCCTTAGCTTCTCCTCTGTTAACAAGTTTTGTGACTGCTGTGCAGTGAGCTGGGGCTGACGTGGCGCCGCTCCTCCTGCCCCTTCCCGCGTGTCCCCCCGGGCCGGCCACTGACGCCGGCCAGGGCTGCGCAGCTGCTGGGTGCCGGCGTGAGGTGGTGGTAAGCTGGAGGCACCCAACATTTGTGTCTGGTGTCCAAAACTCTAAGGGGTCAGTTGTACCAGCAGGGTGAAGGCTTTATCTCAGCAGTAGATTGTACTTTCGGCTCTGAAGTCAATACTGCCTTAAGTTGATGAGAGGTTCACACTAAATCCAGTGGCAGGAAACGCCTCCTTTACAATGTGCAGTGGGATATTTCTTGCAAAACAGGCACCGGTAATGCAATCTAGCCTGTCCCCTTGAGCTCTTCCCTTGTTTGCATCAGCATTTTGGGGACCGTTAGAGGCTTTTTGATTTCTACTTAGTACAACAGTATTCAGACATGTCATAGATGACTTTTCTATACTTGCTGGTGGTTCTGTACAGCTCTGCTTTGGATATCGATGCGAACTGCAGCTGTGTCACTCATCCACACTTTGCCTCCACGATTCCCTACAAGGAGGTAGCACTGCTACTACGAAGCACGTCTTTGCACCATCTGATATCAGCACTGTGCTTATTATTGCAGAAAAAATATATATCTTTGTTCATCTGTATTACAGTCTGATAAGATTTGAGTAAAATATCTAAACAGTTATTCCAGTTAACAATGGCCTCAATCTCATTTATTTCTCTCAAATTATTATTTTATCCCTTTTCAGCACACTATTAATTCTCTGAAGTACCATGGGATGTTTGCATATAGCAAAGTATTATATTCATTATGGGCATAGTAGGTTTTGTCCACTAAGAGTATACTCTCTCTGTGTAACTATCAGCCCTTGCCCTGTTCCACAAGAGTACTCTTAAGTGTTAATTATTGGAGGTGATTGGAGTATGAGCTATTGCAGTCCATCTTCTCACAGTACACAGTTTGACTCTGTGTTCTCACCAAGACTGCTGTGGCAAATAAATAATTATATTAGTTTTCGGATCACAGATTTTCTTTCCACAAAAGGGAGTAGAGGTTCAAGATAAATACTTCTCTTGATCTAAAACCAAGTCCTGCTGTTAGCTACTTTCCCTTCAAATCAATATGACTCATACAGTATAACAAGCTAAGAGCTGATGACACAATCCAAGAGGTGCTGGGCTTTATACCTTTTTTAGATATCAGTTAAAAATCAATAGCGTTTGGAATTACAAACACAAGCAGTACTTAGAAAAGGAGAGCCTGTAAAGAACAAAGCAGGGGTCTGTATACCAGCCATAGCAAAGGTTTGCTGGACCTCCTTAGGTTAGCTAAGAGACAACAGTGCTGGATTGCAGCTTATGGACACGTATATGCACATATTTTTGGACACTTTTAAAGATAACCACCTTCTGCTAGTGTTACTTGAAAATTATAAAGCTAAAGTCTGGCCCAGTAATTTCAATTAAGAAGTACAATTCATAAAGAGATAGAAGCTACTAAGACAACACAGGAAATAAATACCACAGAAGGATTTTAGAGCAATGCAGTGGTATATATATGGAAAGAGAGTTAACAATTGACAATATGACTGAGACACAAAATCCATATCTACTCCACAGATAGGCAGAGAAGATCAAGGAGGTAGTCAATGCTCTTTGCCTAAATTAAATCTCTGATAAATTCTATAAAAGAAGCTACTTCTAGACTAAAGACCGAATATCTTGCCCTGCATCATTAGAGGACACACATGTGGAGTGCTACAAGCATGGCAATCGCCTCTTCATGCGTGGTCAGGAGCATGCTGAAAAGCGACTGTGACTGGGCTGCAGCAGGTGACCAGGGGTTCAGTTAGTTTCGGTGTGGTACCAAATCACAGAAGTTCAGAGGAGTGTGGAGATGTCCAGGGCACAGTTCCCCCTTAAAGCAGCTAGTCCACATGGTATTGCTCTGTTGTGTCCTCCACCAAGATGGAGACAATTCCCCCTTAAATCCTGTATGACAGCGAATTACTCCAAGCAGAGTTTTGGTGGTTGTGTTCAGCAAGTCTTGTGCCCTGATGGTCTTCTATAACTTTGTTGTATCTGAAGGATAGAGTTAGAAGCAATACTTCTGAATTCTGCCTACAGAAAGAAGTCAGAGGAAAAGAGATTTTAAATCTGTGTTAACACTTCTCCCATGAATTAATGATGGGTGTTGTGCTTTCTGGAACAAGTAACCCAGAGCTGGAATTGCCAGCTTTAGAGCTACTCAAAACTTGCATGGCCAAGGCTCCAAGCAACCTAATCTGAATTTGAGTTTGGACTAAACGTCAAAGCTAGCCCTACTTTGAGTGGAGGTTGGATCAGATGACCTCCAGAGGTCCCTTCACAACTAAATTATTCATGATTCTAACTGTAATTTCTGGGTGGTGAAAAGATTATATTCTTTTAATACATGCTTTATATATCATTAGTGTCAAGCTTAGCAATTCCTAGCTCAGTTAGAAAAATCCCAGTGGTTAACTAAGAACTGGATGGGGAGCTATTTCAAGTCTTCCCTAAACAGATTGGACAGTTTGAGTCTTTAACACAGATTTTTTTTTATTTTATTTTATTTTCTTCTCACAGCTGCTATTCCAGACATTAGAATTAAATTGAAACTCATGAAAGAGTTAAAAAATAGAAAACAGTGCTGTATTTTCTAGTCACTAGTATATTATAAACTAGTTGTTCATTTAATAATTACTTCTCCCTCAAGGAAACAGCTGCATTACAGTTGATGTCATAAATGTACCAGTTTTCCAGTTGCTCATAAAGTGTTCAGAGGGAACAGGAGAAGAAAAAACCTAAGAATATTGTGGAAAATATCTTTACAAAATGCATCAGATCATTCTTATAATTTGACAATACAGAATAAAAGGTTAAAACCCCTTTTCTTTCTTTCTTCCTTTTTAGTGTCTGATTGTCTTAAAGCAGCAATTCATTTACCAATTCCCCCTTTCAAGCTCAGCATAAAGATGCCTTGCTCTAATTTTTTACTTTTTTTTTTTTTTTTTTTTTTTTTTACAGCCTGGACTTTGCTCTTTATCTCAAGTGTAGACCGGCAACCTTTTATTTTCGTGACTTTAATTAAAGACTAGCTGAATTTCTCCTTGCTTCCTTACTAAATGACTATTGAATGGATTTGTCTAGGTATGAACCTTATCTGCTCCTTTCCTTTCTCATGCCTAATCAATCATTTTCTGAGTGTGAATACTGAGATGGCACATGTATACATCATTCTGCTAGTGCTTAACTACATGGGCTCTGAAATGCTGGAGGAAGAAAACAAGTGACATCCAAGTAATATATATTTTATGGTCTCTGTCTCTGACAAATATTAATTACCTGTACAACAGTTTGCTCTCTAGTTTATGGTATCTCCAACCTGGGGTCAGATCTTTTTCTCCATTAGAGTAAAGTAGGGTCAAATTCTGCTCAACTCTCAACAAGATTAAATGAAATCAGTGCTCGGGGGAGAGGTAGGATGCAAGAAGTGATTATGAATTGCAATATTTTACCAATCAGGTTAAAACCATAAGCAGCGCTCTCAACTCTGCATGATGTGTCTGCCCTGCTCTTAGCAAACCAGACAAATGAAATAGTGCACCTCCCGGAAAGCCACGCAGAAATTCTTCCTCTTCCCCTTACACTGGCTGACAGATTCCACTGTTCTAGCACTCTCTTGATAGAGTGCATGTATACTGGATTTTAAAATTCATTTTCCTTCCTATTGCCATTTTAACTCCTTTTCTATCACCTGGTTATAAAAAGCACATTCATAATCTCGGATCATCCAGACAGCAGAGTCAGTTCTTTTGCAAATGTAGTTTGCATGATTATACTAGAGGGTGAATTTTGCATGGAATAAGTTTACAAGCACTAGTTCTCCACATGCCTTACATTTGCAATCACAACTTCTTAGCTAAAGAATGATTACATTTGTAAGCAATTCTAGCGAGAGGTGCAACATGGAATATCTGATGAATGAAATTATTTCGTTTGTAATTGTCTTATATCCTGTTTGGAGAACTAATGTTTATTTTTGTTGAGTATTATCCTTATTATTTGATTCACTTCTATCTTTCCAAACATTTGTAATCATTTGAGCTTTGGAAAGTCTCCTAATAATTACCCCTCAAGGTCAATGTAGACTGTAACGTGGAAAACTCTGAATAGTACTGGACCCAGAATGACTTTTAAAGGAACTTCCTCAAATATCTGTTTAGTCTTTGGGTCTTTAAGTGCTTTCTTTAACCAATTTCATATTCTTCTGATCTGTGAACTTTTAATTTTCATATGTTGTACCCTGTAAAACTGCCAAAAATGTCTTGCTAATATTAATCATCTACAGTTATTATTATAACATAAATTATAATTATAAAGTTTTGTATAACACTTTTATTACTCACTAAGGACATTATTTTTTATCAAAGAAAGAATTTAAGTCTTCTTGTAAGTGAAGTATTTTATCCTGAAGACCAGAAATTGACTTAAGCAATCATTCTGGTGAAGACCCTCTCTATTCATGGAATGTCCTTAAGCACTGCAGATTTCCCACTTGAAAAAATGAATTTAGACTGAATCAATCATTCATATGCTTTATTTCAGAGACTGTCTGTAAAACTTGGCTGGTTTTGGGATGTGGTTTGTGAAATACATGAGGTGATATCATTAGAGCTGCCTAACTGCACAAGCCTTTAGGTTTTTCTAACATACATACCTGACAAAGTTATTAAGCATTTGTTTTCTCAGAATACTGCATTTAGTGACCGTAATGCAACGGTCCTTTCTCCCTTGTAGTCATATATTCACTGTTTCTCCTCTTCCTCTTTGGTTTTTTTTGTTGTTTTTTTTGGTTGGGTTGTTTTTTTTGGGGGGGGGGTGTTTGTTTGTTTGTTTGGGGTGGGGGTTTTTTGGGGGGGAGGCTTGCTCCAAATCAATCAGTTATTTCTTTCTGTCAGTCACCTGTGTTACTTCTTTCCATTTGCTAATCGTATAGTTCACTAGGATATCTCCTTGCCATGTTTTTTTCCCACATCATACTCATTCAGCAAGAAAACACTTTTCCTCCATCTACATTATGCATTGATAGTTTTCCCATCAGCCTTCCCAGCAGATGGCTGTTCATCTGTAGCATTTCCTTGTGATTTTTTTGGATGCTAAGGATGCTAAATCTCTTGGCAACCTTCCTTTGACTGGACTATGGCTGTTACTGATGTTGGTGGTTGTGTTCCTCCCTTCGCTTTGTTTAAATGAAAACAAAGATGAACATCTAGCTGGATCTTGTAGCTGCAGACTGAAAATGCACTGTCTAGCACAACTGGGAGAAATGCTAGCCCCCTCCCACAAGAAAATACTGGCTCATTTTAAGTTTTGCTTAGTCCTCAAATAAAATGAAGCAAACAAAAATTCACATAAATTGTAGGGAAGCATTTGTATTTTTATTTCCCTAGAGCCTCTTCTAATATGACTCTGCCTAGTCGTTCCCTCTAACGTGATGTGGCTTTGTCCATGTATTTCTTTTCTCATGTCCTTGCTTTTATCTTTGCCAACATGGAGGATTTATTACTTTCACTAAAAATAACAAATACAAGCTTTTAGCTCAGCATGAAACGTTTTCCTCTCCCTTGAGAAAGAGCACAGCTCTCTCAACCTTTTCCCACAAAATGAATTCCCCTCTGGGACTTCATTCTGGCCAGTGACGTGTAGATTTACAACGTATCATGTACGAAACTGTCAGCCTGTACTTGGAAGAAAGGGCGTTATCTTTGGAAGAAGGAAGCTCGGTGCTGTTTCTGTTCCAGTGATGCTGGGAGAGGCAGGGGCACTGCAGCCCTGGTTGCTCCGGGAAGGGCTGTGCCTGCGCTGCAGCTCGCAGACTCACGGGACATCTTCCTCAGCAGCGGGGTGGAGAGTAGTGCACAGCCCTCCCCTTGTTTCTGCTGAACGCGCGTACAGCGGCACCGAGGTTTGGAAATGAGATGGAAAGAAGAGCACATAAGAGGCAGACCTACAAAAACCTCCATGTTATGAACCAGAGGAGACTCATGTTTGCTCTCTACTACTTACTATGAAGTGGAAGAAATGAATTGAGCAGAAGCCATTGCTCATCTGAGACCCTTATGAAGATTAAATCCTTGGAAAACTCATTAAGTGTTACTGCTTGGTAATGTACTATTCTCACTTCACAAATGGGGATCCAGGGTCCTGCCAGCCTATATACCACGGGTTTCTTCCCATGTAAACGACAGCAGGGGAGGGGAATTTAGGAAAGAAAAAAGTGCCTACCTAATCTCACCCTGACATGGAATCAGGATGCAACTAGATTGGACAAGAAGGTCTGGGAGCTGGGAAGTGTTCCCATGTCCTGCAGTTTAGGTATAGCCTAAGACTGAAATCTATAGCTTCAAAGGACTTCTGTCCTACTCACTGACTCCAGAGACCTTTTCCAACCTCAGCGGACGTGTAAATCTGTGAAGGTGTATAACCCAGACAGCCAGAAAGTATGTGGAGAAAGATGGAGCATTCATTTAAATGCCAGTTATCTTGGAGAGTCAGCTTATTCAGTTCTTTCTTCATTCTCAGGCATAATGAATTTTTTAATTGTTTAGAAAAACCAAAAACAAAACAAAAAAACAAACAGAATATTTCCCAAAAGTGACTGTGAGCAACACGCTGCGGCACCAAAGAGCATAATGTCTCTTAAGATGTGGGAGATTTTTACTTTTAATAAGGCCCAGTGGTGATCTAAGCCCAGAATGGTACTCTGGACATTGGTTTATTGCATAAAAACCCACACATAGCCATCACAGAAAGTCTTGTTCTGCTGCTGTTCATTTCTATAGGTTAGGTATACTTTCAACATGCCAGTCTTAGTTTGAGAATATCACCGATGCACAAGCAAAAGTTAACAGTGCCGTGTCTTTCTGTGCTTACAACTCCGCAAGGACTTTATGAATGTCGGTGATGCCTCAGTGTTGCATTTTGATGTTAGTTTCTTTTCAAGTTCGACGTGGATACGTTATGTAAACTCATGTAATAAATCTGCAGCAGAGTAAGGAACATGTTCCAGACGTGTCTGATCCTAAGTGAACACCCTTGCCTCTAAGACATCCTTCCAATTTGGAAAGAGGAGAGGTTGCCCTCCACAAAACCTTGAGAAGGAAACAACAGCAAAACATACCATCCACAAGTAAATATACCACATTTCTTAGTTCTCCTTTGAAACACTTAACTCTGAACAAAGTCATATTGTTCTGAGAAGCAACTGCCTAGATTAAAGAGTATTTTCTTCCACACTTCACAACCATTTCTTTTTTTCCCACTGTGAAAATAAACCCAATTTTCCTGCTTGTCTCATGAGATCTTTGGATGATGACAACAGACTGTTCTTTAAACAGCTGTTCCAGTGCCTGGTGAATTAAAAGAGTTTGGAGGTGCTTCAGTGGCAATATCTACATTCAGAATAAGAAAATCACAGCCATATTCTTTAAGGTAAAACTGAGAGTGAAAAAGATATGCAGCTCAGAGAATGGAAGTAAATTAGTTTCTGTGGTAGCTGTACTACAGCTGTTGTAGATGCAGCACAATTAAAGTTTGAATTAGAATTTTCTAAACTTGTACTTTGTTTTCATTAGGATTTATGTTTGCTCTGCTGAGTTTGTTTTAAGTAGGTGCACACGTATGGAATGAAAATAAGCTGTTCAGTTGGTTTGCTTAACATATTTAGTCAGTCTGCTGAAGGATCTCCAGCAGTCTTTCTGAAGTTAAAAGGAGGAAAGCAAAAATTAACAAAGGATATTTTTTCCAACTTTTTTTCTAAAACAGCTTGAATAATCATCATCTAGTTTAAAGCATTTCTTTGTCACTTATTTCATTGTTTTGTTTCCCTGATGGCTTGTACATCTTGAGTCTCCGTCCTTTGTAACTTTTTCTGAATAGTGGTGTTGGTCTGATTTTGCTTTCACAATCTTCTAGCTAAAGAGGACAAAGCAGAGACTCTTTCTGGGCTCCTCACACTGTTATTGCTTCATTATCTACAGAGATCGAGGAAACAAGAGCTTACCATTGCTTACAACATGGGGAACCCCCATTTCTTCAGCCCTCTTACTGAGTATACCTACATCTGCAGCTGCGTTCCCCTGAAGAAGGCTGGAATTAGTATCCACGATGAAGAAAACAGACTTATTTCTTGTTTGTATTCCCACACCATATGCTTCATTCTGTACATAGGATGGAAATAGGAGATCTGGCAGCAAAAGAGCTAATTCCTACGAGAAGCTTTGTGCCATTACGTCACTGAAAGGCTGGACAGTCAGCGGGACAACATTCATGTTTCTGGCCTCCGTTCTTGGCTACCGTCTAACCACTCTGTCTCTTCTCCAGTACAAAGCAGTCCAAGTTGGCTTAGTTACAAGTGGAACATTTTCCATGCAAAGATTTTTCTTGCATCTGCGCCCCACTTTGCCCTCAAGCCAAGTATGACTATCAGCAGTGTTGCACAGCTGACCCACACCACCTCGAGCAACCACCGCCTGTTAGCCCAACCATAGAAAGGCTCAGCTTTATTTTTCAGTAGGTGCCCTGGTGGCATGAAAGTATGATCCCCTCCCATCTACTCTTAGCTTTGCTTCCTACTTCTACTATCTCCCTTGATATTGCACATTTGCCAGAAGACACAGATTTAATCCCAGAGCTCTCGTCCTCTTCATGTTCTCCATATAACCTCTCATCTCCAGGTGTTTCAAGGTCATGTGTTTCCCTGTTCATCAGCACGAATCGGCAGTCTCTCTGTCTTGGCATTGACACGGGGTGGGGAGAGAAGGGAAAACGGTCTTTACAGTGGCTAATATAAGATACCTTTGGAGGCTAGGATGCCTGCCTACAGCATGTAATATGACAGACCAAAAGGCAAACGAGTGGAGGAACCTGTTATGGGCGTCCTGAACAGCCCGCTGTGGTAATCTGTCAGCTCTCCATAGGCTCTAGGCCTAGGCAGATGAGCCTCCGAGTTAGTACTCTTACATCAGCTCCTTAAATGGTAAATGCCGCTTGTGTTCATCATGATTAACACCTCTCAAGCGCACATTGCCACATCATTGTCTTATCCTTTTAACGAGCATTGTCAGGCTGCTTCTATGGCATTGAGTAAAGGTGTAGGGCATTACTTACCTGGCACCAAAAAGGTTTTAACATAAATAATAAACCTGTACTTTTCTCTTACAAATTATCAGCTTTTCTTGCTGTTTCTTCGTTTTGGGGTTTTTTAAATTTGTTAGCAAAAGTCAAGCTGTGCAGAAAAAGTGAGTTCTGGAGTACTCTCTATATTGAAAAAAAAGCATTTAAAATCAGCCTGATGCTTCCTGCTTACACAGACAACATTGTACCCAGCTGGTACACGTGGGAAAGTACCTTCAGAGAAGCTAATTAGGGGGTTATCTGTGCATAGACTACATAGCACTCTGGAGTACTCTCCCAAACAAATCTGCAGGGTGGATGGTTGAATTCAAATGTCCTCCAAAGTGCCAAAAACCAATTAGTGATGGATGTCAGAGCAAACAACTGTGAAACACTTGCCAGAATGCAATGGGTTTTTTACCACAGAACCCATCAGCGCTAAATTTGCTATAATATCAATCATATAAAGTAAAAAGTAAGCTATCCTGCTCTGAGTCCACCCACTAGGTAGTTTTAACCTAGTGCCATACCAGAAATTACCTCACTGTGCCCTTTAGAGAAACAGAAAGTGCCAGACTGGACCTTAAGTACTGCTTTCCTCAAAAAACACTCAGAAGTGTGACTCACTATTTTAGTTACATTTCTTCTTTGCCATGTTTGGAGGGATACCATAAGTGAAAAAGAAGTAAAAGAATCAGATGTACCAACTGCTGTTCTTCTATCACTAGAAAAGAGACAAAACATCTGCTGCTGTCTTCCTCTATACACTAAAAGTCATAATTTGGAGAGAGATGAGCTCTCTGAGAGTGGGGGGTTCTTCTCCACTAAGTCAATGTTGATGTACATTTTATTCTAATTAAGACCTGGCTTCTGCTTTAAGGTGCAACAGCACAGTCTGTAGTCAGTCAGTAGAAGTCCGTTTAGTGTTTGTCAGTTCTTCTCACCTATTATGTGTAAAACCCAAATGAAAAGATCATAAATAAGACAGATAAAGTCAAAAGAGGTATTTAAATTTAATCAGTTGTCTGAGGAACTGCCTTGAGTCAGCAAACCGAATCTACTATAACCCTCTACCAAAGGTTACAGCCTGAGTTATTTTGCTGTTCAGCAGGAGGGTCTGCTGTTGTTTAAAATAAAATGGCATTTTAGTATTTCCTTAGATCATTAAAAGAAACAGATAAATGTAATCAGTGGGTTTACACAATTTTTATCTGGTTCTTTATACCTTGGTGACGGTATTAAGGTGATACTCCTATACTGCAGAAGTAACGGCGAACCAGAAGGCAACATTTCACGATGCTGCCAGGCAGCTTCTGCCTTTGTCTCCTCGTTTGTTTACTTGAAAAGGCAAAGGAGTGTGCTGAGATAGCAAAGGAACTGAAGGTGAAATATAAGAGCACTTTGCTTTGCTCGCTTCATCCAAAGATAATTTACCTTCCTCCTTCCATAGCTTCACAAGGGAGAGAACATCTCTCCAGCGCTCCCCTGAATTTGCGTGCTAGCTGCTGCCGTTCCGTGTCGGCGTAGCGGCTACACCGGCGGTGCTGGCAGCTTCTTCGGTTCGTGTGCGTGCAGGGGGGATACACGCGCCCTGCGGCGGGAACTCTGGAAAGATCCTTCCAATTTCAGGTCTTTCCTGTATTCACTACTTTTTCTCAGATATTTATTTAGTTGAATTACCTCTTAACAGAAGTTCAAATTCTGTTTCAAGTTTGTCCAGACATGCCTGGTTTTATAAATAAGTCATCCCAAATGCAGTGTTTGAATTTTCACAGTTCTTAAAGCAATTCTTTAGCATAAACAGTCCCCACAGACATACAAACAGTTCTTAAAAATTCAAAAGAGGAGAGCGTTGTCTATCTTATTTTTGAAGGTCTATTGCATAAATATTGCCTTATAGCTAGCTAATCCACAAGTAAATACAAATATTCTGTACTGAAGCAGGTTTGCATTTAATAAATATCAAGAATGTTAACATTGTATTATTAATAATAATAGTAACAGTGACAAAAATAATATTAATATAGTTTTTATAGCTCTAAAAAATATTTTTGAAAGATGGGTATATCTTCTCCTAAAAGTTTCCTAAAATCTTCATTGCGTTTGTAAAAAAAAAAAAACCAAAACCAAAAACCCATAACATTTTCCAGTGAGAGTATTCTTAAATACTTTGTAAAGCTTAAACTGATTTTTTGTTTGTTTGTTTGTTTGTTTGCTTTTGTTGTTGTTGTTGTTGTTGTTGTTTGGTTTTTTTGGTTGTTATGGAAAGCGAGATGGGAAAGTGGAAAAGACATACCTCTCTCTCTCTCTCTTAGGTTTGGAGGGCATTGAAAATCTGAGTGCTGGCCCCTTTGAGATTCCCTGAAAACGATTTCTTTATGTTCATTAAGAAGGGAGAACGGCTTTTCGGCTTTTCGCAACAGTGTCTTTCTTTTCATTTAACAGTTCTTGCATGTTCAGGACAGTTCTTTAGTAGCTCCACTCCCAGTTTACAACTTAAAAGCCTAGTGAAACACTCTTTATAGGGATCTAATAGCTAGCATTTGGTGCTTTCTTTCCAATATGATATAAAAATATTTGGACTATTATAGCATATCAGAAATTCTGAAACTGCATTCCAGAGCCTACAGCTGGCCCTAGAATTAATAAATAAGGATTTGCAGATAGGAAGGACTTCTCCTGAAATCTGCTGGCACCGGAAGCATAGGGGACGACATACTTCATACAGGTTTCATTAATTAGTCTGAAGAATTTGCTTTGAAAAGCAAGCAGACTAAAAATAAATATAGACTGTGTTTTCCCAATATCATTTATAAATAGCTATTCCTTCAAATTTAATAAAAGCTTAGGAGACTCTGTAGCAACCTGAACTTAGTTGAAATAATTTTTGTATTTACCCTTCTGGCAGCAATATTAAGCCTTATAATTTGCAATCCCTCCCAATTTGTAAACTTTCACAGAGCAAAGAGATGAGAATTCAGTTCCTTGTAAAATCTCAATTCAGTTCCTTGGTGTTAATGTTTACAAAACTCTTTTAATGCATGATCATATACTGCTTTGTCCATGCCACTTCAGCTGCATCAGGGTACAGAATAAATGATGCTTAATTACTGATGAGCTACCTGGCTCTTTTCATTTTGCAGGGTATGGCCCCAGGTCTTATTTACCACACAACATCCAAATTCTGCTAAAAGATAGAAATATTAACTTCTTTGTAGAGTCTTCCATTACAGTTGTTACTGTTATCTCCAAATAATCCCACAAAACTCCTGAGAGTTTATTACCCTCACTTTTTGGTTGGAGAACCAAGGCATGAATGCATTAAGGTGAAAAATAACCATTAATTTAAAGTGGTCAGTTTGAGACATTTGGACCCTAACTTTTCAAAATATCAGCACTGTAAAGCAATGTGTGTTCAAGACCCCACGCCACTGACTTGTCACTGTGGATAGTACCAGTGATGGAAGTATAAATGAAATCATATCTCCTAGAACAGATGCTTCTCTTGAAACCACGCTTGTTGCAAACATGTTTCTATTTCAATACTCACTGAAATTTTATCTTTAGAGGAGGATTGAATTTTGAGAATGTCAAATGCCTAATTTGAGGTTTGATTTTTTTTATGGTGCTTCAAACTTTTAAAAAGATGACAGACTTCTTGTATGATAATAAAATCTAAAATTTAACCACTCTGTTTAAACAATCTGAAATTGCTTATATTATAAAAATTGAGCCACCAGAAATTATTTAATCTGAGGAATATACACTGATTTGGAACAAACCCATATTTCAAAATCTTCAAATCCTTTAAATAATAGAATTTCTTGCAGTCTGAGTTGTGAGTACTCGGCACTTCTGCAAATCAAACAGCACGAGCCCAGCTGTACTGATGCCTATCAGGAGATAATAAACACAACCAGAGAACACCTGTGAGAAGTTTGGGTGCATGACCTGCCCAGGATCACACTGAGAACTATTTGGCAGATGAACATTTGGAATCTAGTCTCTTGGGTGGATTTCAACAGCCTCAGCCAGGAAACCATTATTCATTCTTTTCCCTCAATTCCTTTTCCATCGTCTACACACCTTTCAGCTTTTGCTACAAATGAAGCAAGGATCCTTCAGAAAATATGCCTATTTCATCACACACTCTTAATTCATCCCAAAAGTGGAATTCATTGTGCAAAGGTGGGAAAAGAGAAAACATAATCACACAGTTCAAATTCTTTTCATGCTGCTCACATATGGGGATGATATCCTCAATGAGCCAAGCAAATGGAAAACTTATTAGAAAACTAGGTCCCTCATCTGGCGTTTAAAGGAAGGTGCAGTTTGGGGCAGACGAGTGCCAGCTGAAGTAGGATCAATCAGCTATAAAAACATAAAATGAGGAATGGTCCGGACCCAAGATCTTAGAACTTCATCCCAGTTCAATGCCAACATGCACTCCCCAGACCTCCCATCCTGCCTCCAGTCTGATGGCCTAGACATTCCCACTTCACCCATGTCCAGAGTCTCCATCACAGACTTAGAATCTTAGAATCTTTTAGGTTGAAAAAGACCTTTAAGATATTGCCAGCTGCAGGGTCGTTGTTCAACCACTGCCTTTTCCACAATACTGCCCCAGTATTTTGTCCTCCCCTGCGTGCTCACGGCTACCCCCAGCATATGTTGGATGTCATCATTTGCTTTGTTGGGCAAGCAAATAGTACATGAAAAAAGCTGTTTCTCTTCCCCGCCTCACATCAGAAAGAATCAGCAGGACCCAAGTGAACACTGCAGCCCCTTTAATTAACTTACGTTGTAAGATGACTAATTCTTGGTCTCAACATCGGGTTGAATACACAAGCCTGTTTAGTGGATTCCCTTTCTTTCTTGTAACTACTGTGTCACAGAGAACATACTTTGGTTTCCACTTAATTTACAGACTGGACACCAAATGAATGTTAATATATCGCTGCAGTTCACCACCTATAGTTCAGCTGCTTCAAAGGCAGGCCTTTCCATAAAATAAGTGTAGCTTCTCATATATCTTGTTTGCAGGTTTATGGTATATCCCAAGGCTTTCTGAAATAATGATAGTATGTTATTCTTCAGTCTTCTTATCCTTGATGGTTTCCCATGAACTGAATAAATGTTTGCATAATAAATTTGCTTATTTTTCCCATGCATTTCTGAGTACTTCTTGCTGTTCTATATACCTTCTGGATAAAGTGGCCCATCAATTTAAATAGCTTCTAATCTCTATCATTCACTTACTTTACAGTTAACTTATGATCATATTCATATACTGTCATTGAAGCCTAGTCACTGATTTATGAAACATTAGCTTTTATCTTTTGCTGGAAAAAATATAAAATAAATGCTTACTATTTCTGAATCTTTGGCAACATCGTAACAGTGAAAAAGATTCTGTTTTTACCAACCTTTGTCTTCCATACCCACACGTCACCAAAATAATGGGTGTGTTCCAGTGCCTTAATACAATAGCAATTTTGTCTTTGGGAAAATATCATTGGCTTTGATTTACGCAGGTTCGTTCCATCCTCTAGTTAATCTATTACTCTTACAGAGCTATATGTCTGGATAGCACAATGAATACAGATACCTGTCAAAAGTTTGATTTTGTTATGCAAGCAAAAGAACCTGGTGTAGGATTTGATTTTTGTGCTGTATAATGACTTAAAACAGCATACAAAGGACTTATGATATTAACTACGTGGCATCATTCATTGCCAGAAAAGGTTTTGCACTCACTCGAAAGGAAACTGATTTTCTCATTCAGAAAATCTGCATGCTCAGGTGGATAATGAAAGCTGGGAAAGGTACAACATCGAACATTTGTTTTATAGCTAATCTGATAGAATCGTGTATACTGAATATTTGAAAGGAAGATTCTGTAGTGGCTTTTTTATCACCTTCAAACTACCCCAAGGCTGCTGTAGTCTTCTTCTAAACGGCAGTAACTGGAGTAGATCAAAGTCCTCGTAACCAGTGAAACTAGAAATTACATCAATAGATAATATTTTTAGAAGAAACTCAAACAGTATAGACAAAGTTTAATTTGTTTTTATTTCCTAGCCCATTAAAACTTTTTTTTATAACTCTAATATTATTCTTCCCTTTTTTCTTCCACCCACACGCAAATACATCAGGATTGGCAATGGAAAAATAAATACTTTATAATTCTCATGAATACAGGGCAAAAATTTCCCTGTTCAAACAGGTATAGTTTTCTGTGAACTGATTAATCATTCTTTGCAGACAAGATAAAAACTCAATATAAATGAACAAGTCCTAGCTAATGTTACATCAGGAGAGACTGTTCAGTGCTCTGAGGTTTAAACTTTAATGGAAGTATTGACTGTGACGCCAAACCCTGCTGAACACAGTAGCAGTTCAAGCACACGGGGATTCGGCAACAAAAAGGAGAACTCCTTTGTGAGTTGGCCAGATTTGAAGTTTGATCAGGACGTGCATGTGTACCGGAGCAGGTGGGAAGTAAGGAACCAGCAGCTGGTCTTCATGACTTATTTTGATTCACTGGGAATCACAACAATATATTTTTAACTTTCTAACTAGCTGCTGCTTCCACCAAACTCAGGAGGAGACAGGAGGTAACCCTGTGGCTGGCAGGCTGTCTCTGAACCTGGCCCAGAGTGCTGTGCCTCCTGGGATGTGTAATTTATGACTCGTCAGTGGTTCAATGCTGTGTTCATTAAATGTCCATTTAGAGAAGCAAATCAAACATATTCTAGTGAAAACTAATGTGAATATTTAATTGTAGCTTAATCATATTTCATATCTTATTCTACTCTTCCTCATTATATTTGTCTGACTACATTACAGACCGAGAATATAGACTTTCTTGGGGTAATTGTCTGGGTTACATTTTTTCTAAGGTCCTATTCAATTCTGGGCAGTCTCAGCCTCATAAACTGACTGAATTGCTTTCCTCAGCTTGATTCTCCTCAGGGCTTTTACCTCCTTGGAGTAGTTATAAAACAAAGTTATTTTAAGGGGGAAAAAGTCCAAAAACCAGAGAAAACAGCCAGGAAATTAAAGGAAAAGACTTGTTAGTTTACTTTAAGTGAGTACCTGGGTATACTTCTATCCAAGATAATTGGACTGCAATACCACTCATGTAATACACACCTAATGTTTTGAAACTCCTTGCTACAGGAGTTTGTGAATGTGCGGGCTGCAAAAGCAACCGGACAAAGCGACTGAGGCTTTTCAATCCAAAGAGAGCTCTGTCCCAGGAAGTCCCTGACGAGTCTCTCGTTGGAGGCCGAGAGGGTGTGACAGGCAAGTAACATTACATCTTGTCCTTGTCCTTGTGCTCTGACCAAGGCAGCTGCTCCTGGCCATGACCGGTTGCAGAAACAGCAGTGTGGCAGCACAGGTGGTATCGGGGATTCAGGCAAACAAATGTGCATATGCACAGAGAGAGAGAATATTGGTTTGATTCAAAATAAAACTGAGTATTAAAAAAATCACACCATGGTCTTCACTTTCAAGGTGTCTGGTGACTGGTCAAAGGGTAAGCATAGGAATGAATCATTGGTGGAAACGGGAAGACGTAAAAAGAAGAAATGTCTCCAGGTAAAGTTGATGCTTTTATTTTTTGTTTAAGAAAATTAGTAGCAAAGCTGGAAGGGTCTATGAAAACTATTTGGGTTTGTTATCATTTAAATCATGTCTGAAAATTAATTCATATCCACTCTGTGTAAGATCACTGGCATACAACTGAAAACTTTACGCAAAGTGACTTGACAGGAAGGAATGTAGTGCAGGGGGAAACACATATGTTGGGAATATGGCAGGTGAGCCTTAGCAATTTAGGGAATAGAACAAATAAAAACCTTAATGAAAATGACTCAAAAAAAATGGACAGAAATTGCAAATACCCCTGACAGCAGAGGAATAACACAAAGGGAACTAGAGATATCCAAAATATGAGAAGATAAAAGAAGATCCAAATAGAAAAACTGTGAGGTAATGCAATGAGGAATTAGCTGAAACTCAGCTTTCAGTCAAAAAAGAGAGAAATCTGAAGAGAAATGTAGCTTACTGCAGAGGAAAAGAGGGTGCTGAACTGAGCTCCCACTAACTAAAAAACCAGTCTGTTATTTTTTCTCAGTCTGACTCTAAATTTTCATTTTGAAGGTTAGTTGGATGTTTTCTTGAACTAAAACTGAACTAAATGAAATATTTCTTCCCACCATTCAAAATGCTTCAACTAAAAACTGACATGAAACAGTGACTATTTTAACCTTTGAAATAGGTTTACAGTAAGCTCAACATGAGATATTTCCCTCAAGAACAATATTTCTTTTTTGCAGTAGTGGTCGAGTTGTGTTTGTGGAACCGTATCTGTTGAAATGGGAAGACCTTGGCTTTAAGTAATTAACCTGGATGCTTTCTTCTTTATTGCAGAATCAGTACATGAGTAGCAGGAGGAATGCAGAAATCAAATCAAAACAAAAAACAAACCAAAACAAACCAACCAACCAACCAAAACAAAATAAAAAAAAAAAAAAAAGAAAAGAAAAGAAGACAGCGACTTGCAACTGTCTTTAGTCACCCAGCTTATGTGTAGGCCTTCCTGACAGGACTCACTGAAGCTGACTGAGGAGCACAAAGTCCAGGGGGATACTGGAATGTCTTTGCACCCTCTGAGTCTTTCATCAGCTACATTTACTATTTTGAAAATTTGCATTTTCTTATTTTACTGTGGAGTTTAGCTGTGTTCACTGCAAGTGGGTTTTCCCACACTCCAGACCTGATCATTGCCAAGCAAGGAATGGCAGCTGAGCCAACGTGGGAATGTGCAGTGCATTAAAAATCCCTCTGCACTGGAGGAATGAGGAGGCCAGCATCTGCCTCCCACGTTTCTTGTAGCGTGCTCCTCTATCACTCCACCAAAGTGCCACAGCAGATCCTCTGATGTGAGCTCAGCGTGAATTCATGGATCAGAGGAAGGGAGGAGAGTGAGGGAAAGCTTTGTCTCCTGTTGGCAGGGGGACTTTATAGCTTAGGAGATGATGTTGTGGTCCAAGTCCCCATCCAGCCACCTTTCATGATATCGTCCATTAATGCCTGATGATGCTTGATGCTGGATTCCAAATTTCAGCAAGGCCAGAGTGGCAGGAGAACAGGGTTGCCAGTAAACATGGAGACCAACATCCCCACCTCCAGCCCTCCGGAACTGCTGTATCCTAAAGGTGTTCAGCACTGGGATGATCTGTGATTGCTGTCAATTCAACTGAGGCCATGCTCAAAACAATGGAGATGACAGCTGAAACAAAAATTTGCATTTCTTAATCTCCTCCCCTGCACTTTCACAGTTCCACAGGATTTCCATAATCTAGAAAGCTCAAAACAAATTATTTGCTACATAATTCAAAACAAAAGGAGAGAAATACTTGCACTCATTATTTTCTCCAAGTTCTCAGGTGGAAAAGTACAAAGTGGAGAAATCTACACTTTTCACAAATGTCAATTACAGCATTGTCCTTTGAGCACCCTCACAAATCTTTTCCTTTTCCTTTTTCTACAAGGTATAAGTACCTTTGGGATGTTAGGTAACTGATTTCTAGTGTGAATTAGTTCACATTCATTGCAAAGGACTGGGTCAATTATCAGCCTATAATTGGCTTTTATGAGAAGTAAATGAATCACAGCTCGACTCAAACTGCTTCTAAACTAAAAAGTTTATCAATTCAATTCCATGATTTAGGAATCCAATTCATCAAAGGAATGGGTATGCAGATGACAGACAATTCAGTAAAGACCTAGCAAATAGGGAGTGTTTCCATTCTGAACTAAGCTACCTTTGTAGACACTTTTCTGGAGCAGAGCCAGAATGCCCTTACATGTCTGAGGATGCATATGATAGTAGTGTTAGACAGAAAACTCAGAATAAAAAGAAGACTACACGTTTAGCTTCCAGTGGCTGAGAACATTACTGGCTTCAAGGATTCCTTATATCCCTCTGGTCATCACACAAGCTCCCTCCCAAACCCATTTCCCTCCTTGAGTGCTGTGCATTGTCTCCAGCTCCCTCTGTCTCTGAGGCCATACCTGGAATTGCGTATTACTGCCTGTGACGCCTCTCGCTGCGGCCTCCTCCACGCTGCTCTGAGCAGAGGCTGTTTGCATTATTCCCACCTCTCACTCGCTCACCACTCAGATGTTCCCCAATTTTTGCAGCTGCATACATCCCACTGCTGTTTTTTTTTCATTTTCTGTTTCCTAACAACACTGTAAACTCTGTCCATCTTTTCTGCCTTGTCCTATTTTATCCCTTTCAAGAATTCGGATTATGTAGACCCCGTTCCCACATCCCTACCACCACCAGAGATCCTATATTTCTCCTGCTTTAATACAGGTGGGATTTAGGTTGCCGAATTGTCCATCTACCCTGTGTTCCTCCTCCTCTTTTTCCATATACTTTTCCTTGTTATGCTTGCTGCTGCCTGAGAGACAATCCTTCTCCGTACAACATATTGATCATTTTGGAGAGATGAGAAGAACTGAAAGCTGAACGCATTTATTGCAAGTGCCAGCTGCTGCCAGCAAACAGTTCTTTGTCTTGCTGACAGTCAGAGAGGGGACTAAAGCCGTGGCTCTACTAAAAACTTGCAGAGGCATACCTCTTTCCTCCTCATTTGCTGTCTTCAGTACTCCAATTGACAACACAGTCGGCAGGTTTCTTCTGAAAATGCAATATTGCCTGAAGTGTGGAAATTAATATAATGCAGTGATAAAACCTTGTCGTCACGTATCTTCTAACAAAGAAATGCCACCAAGGTTAATGTGAGGCCTCATAAACTTGGCCAACTATGTACAGGCTGGTTTGTGCCAGAGTAAGCAGAGCTGCAGAACCAAGGCTCGACATGCTCATGCACTGGGATGACGTGCGTCGCTCAGAGGGTCTCATTTCTATCTATCAGCACTGGGAGCGCGGAAAAGAATATGGAAAGGGGTTAGCAAGCTTTGAGGGTCTGATTTATGAAAAGATTGAGGATAGGACAGTCTGCACAGCAATTAGAGAGTATTTCATGATCTAAAAATAACAACATAAAGAACAATCATTTAGGATAATTAAAGAAGAGTATAACAAACATTAAATAAAGTAGGTCTTTAGACTGCCTATGCAAGGTGAGACCTACTTACACGCAGAATAAACTGGGGTCAGTGTCACTATCTAGCTTGTCTAAATTTAAAGTAATCTGTGGATGTCAAAGTGATGGTTCTATGATAGATAAGGTAGAATAAAATATTGATATTTCCACTGTGGAAATAATTTTACAAGGCCACAGAGATGGAACAATTATCCTAGCAGGTACTCTTCTATCCTAAGATCCCTATAGCCATGTGAACTAAATGTCAGAAAATTATTCAAAGAAGATTTATGAGATTAACGTATGACCATTCTGGTTGTGTAAAAAGTTAAATTTCTATTAGACTTGTTTAGGCCGAATTTTTTCATTCAGGTCACTGATTTCTCTGATTTTATACAGATTACACTACTTAAATTGATGAGGATGCATTTCTTCTCTTCAAATATGAAACATAGGACGTAAGAGGGTGGGGTTTTTTGCACAGTGCTAAAATAGTTATTCCTAAGGGATTTACTAAGGTCATTTTGAAACTATATCACAGTTTGCAGGAACCATTTAAATGAAAATCAGGCAGAACGAAACACCTAGGGGTGCATTATTCTGGGACGATATGCAAGAGAAATAATAGACATAGTATCTGCCATTACTGTTAGAGAGACATGAGCACTTCACTTTCCATTCATTGCAATAAAAAGGTCCCCTAATATCCACCCTTGATGATTCTATTTTACCTAATTGCTTTGTTTTATCAGCTATGTAAAAATATATATTCTGCATTACTAATCCCATTAGTGCTTTTCAGAGGAAATGTCAGAATAATTAAATTTCTCAATGTCTTTTTTTTGTCAGGTCTTTCATATACTTACGCTATCATGCACTGCCATGCTCTTTTGCAACTTTAAAGCAAGGTCAGCTACTAAGACAAAATTTTGTTTTCTATTCAAGCTTTACTTAGGAGTGACTTTTGGGCCTCTAGAAAATAGGTGCATTTAATACAACCAATAAACACAGTATTTCTTCAGACAAACAGAATGCACTTCAGTGAAAATCTTTGATAATAACACCATCCAGAGAACCAAAATATCACAAAGTTCCAGATTTATCACACCAGTCTCACTTGTACATTTGGACACTTCCTTGGATAAGTTCTGCATAGCCAGTTGTTGTGGTTTTGCCCCAGCTGGCAGCTAAGCTCCACGCAGCCACTCGCTCACTCCCCGCCCAGCAGGGTGGGAGTGCAAATTGGAAGAGTGATAGTGAGAAAACTCATGGGTTGAGACAAAGACAGTTTAATAAGTAAAGCAAAAGCCGCGCACACAAGCAAAGCAAGACAAGGAATTCATTCACCACTTCCCATGGGCAGGCAGGTGTTCAGCCATCCCCAGGAAAGCAGGGCTCCATCACACATAACGGTGACTTGGGAAGACAAAAACGCCATCACTTCGAACATCCTCCTCTGCCTTCTTCTTCCCCCAACTTTATATGCTGAGCATGATGTCATATGGTATGGAATATCCCTTTGGTCAGTTGGGGTCAGCTGTCCCGTCTGTGTCCCCTCCCAACCCCTTGTGCACCCCCAGCCCCCTCGCTGGTGGGGTGGTGTGAGGAGCAGCAAAGGCCTTGGCTCTGTGTAAGCACTGCTCAGCAGTAATGAAACCATCCCTGTGTTATCAACACTGTTTCCAGCACAAATCCAAAACACAGCCTGATACTAGCTACTGTGAAGAAAATTAACTCTATCCCAGCCAAAACCAGCACACCAGTGAAAGTTGCAGACTTCAGGTGGGCTGAGCTGTGCTCTGAAGAGGCCTGTGTTTTAGAAAACTGTCTGACATTAGATGGGATGAATTCAAGTGAAGGTGCTCAGTCACAAATTCCAAGTAGTAAACTCTAAAATTTAAACAAAAACTTCCATTTCCTAAACAAAGCTTTCTGTGACTGAGAGCATGCAAACATAGCTCAAATACACATGTGAAGGCTGTCTAACAAACAATTTGAAAACATGAATAGATAAATAAACCAGACTATTGGGAAAAATCACAAAGCATGGTAAAATATTTTTCATTTATTTATGAGACAAGGGGAAACACTGTTGCTCTCTTAGATCAAATTTGGATATCCTTCAAGTGCCCAGTAGTTCCTGCATCCTCATACATGGAGGCCTTTGCGGATCTGTTCCTGCTTAAAGTTCTGCTCTTCATAGTGGCAGTGTAAGAATCTGTCCTTTTGTTGAGATTTATCAAGTTATTTCAGCCAATTTGACATTGTCTCCATCACGCACACTGAGAAAATTTTCTGGGTTGGATGAGCTTGATTCCGTGTCCTGGGCTGCATCAAAAGAAGTGTGACCAGCAGGTTGAGGGAGGTGATCCTGCCCCTCTACTCCGCTCTTCTGAGACCCCACCTGGAGTACTGCATCCAGCTCTGGGGGCCCCAGTACAGGAGAGACATGGAGCTGTTGGAGCGAGTCCAGAGGAGGGCCACAAAGCTGATCAGAGGGCTGGAGCACCTCTCCTATGAGGACAGGCTGAGAGAGTTGGGGTGGTTCAGCCTGGAGAGGAGAAGGCTCTGGGGAGATCTTATTGTGGCCTTCCAGTACCTGAAGGGGCCTACAGGAAAGCTGGAGAGGGACTGTTTATCAGGGAGTGTAGTGACATGACAAGGGGTAATGGGTTTAAGCTGAAGGAGGGTAGATTTAGATTAGATGTTAGAAAGAAATTCTTTCCTGTGAGAGTGGTGAGGTACTGGAACAGGTTGCCCAGAGAAGCTGTGGCTGCCCCATCCCTGGAAGTGTTCAAGGCCAGGTTGGATGGGGCTTTGGGCAGCGTGGTCTAGTGGAGGGTGTCCCTGCCCATGGCAGGGGGGTTGGAACTAGATGATCTTTGAGGTCCCTTCCAACCCAAACCATTCTATGATTCTATGATTCTACTGTGCTGGCAGTATCGAAGCTCAGACTGAGAAACTAATAGATTTCTCATCTTTGCCTCTAGCCAAGAACCTGAGTGTATTTGCAACTGATTTTAAAAAGCCCAGTTTTTCTGAAGATTACGTCTATGTACCCAGTTATATCAGAGTAGGAAAATATGAAGTAAAAGACAAAACAGCCATGGGACTCTAAGCATGGTGGCCTTTTGTCAGGAGGATGAAATTCAGTCTTGCAGGAAGGGGAAAACTAAAGTACTTTGGCTCTTGCTTTGGCTTTAATTTCAATAGTTCTTTATCTTTGTTTTTCCATAGTAACTCCCAACAGAAATCTATGTGCTGAAATGGAGCCTACTGAAACCATGCCAAAATGGAGAAGACAGATGTATTGATATCACTACTTAATTCAGCCAAACGATTTTGGTTGACTGCAGGGTACAGGTGTGAGAATGAAGACACTGCATATCTGCCAGTCTGCCTGCTCCCTATGATTAATGGCCTTGCACTTTCTGCTGCTTCTCGCAACTCCTAGCGTGTAACTCCTGAGGGGAGGCAAGTAGAGGCTTGATCTGGGTCTCTCATCAGACTGTATGAACTCCATGACCTGCTGTTCTGGTATTAATAAGAAGTTGAAATATGCACATACATCCATACGTAGAGCTCAGTACAGATATATTACTTGGCAATAAAGCAACAAGTATGATCATGTAAAAAAAAAAAA
This sequence comes from Grus americana, assembly GCF_028858705.1. Taxonomy (NCBI): domain Eukaryota; kingdom Metazoa; phylum Chordata; class Aves; order Gruiformes; family Gruidae; genus Grus; species Grus americana. The sequence continues at coordinate 78,631,197 of NC_072853.1, forward strand.
AGTAAAAAATGCTTAGAGCAATTTCTAGCAAGAAAGGCAAAATTAGCTCTTTGCAGCCACTGGCTTTTAGTGACTGAAGTGTATTGAGATGGTAGTTAATTATCACATTACCACAGAGGAGCACAAAATAGAATGAGCTAACTGCACTTTTCTCTTTCCCTTAAAGGTTTCAGTGAAAGCAGACCCTACATATTCAACACTGAAAAAACTAGCCCAAATCCTACAAGAGTTTACTGGAGACAGAAGTGGGGGGAAAGGAAGAGAAGGAGGAAGCCCTTCTGTCTTAAACAATGGTATTGTTCTTACCAATGGGGGCGAACACCAACAACAACAAAAGGAAAGGGAAGAGCCTGTGCATCTCGCAGACTGAACAGCAAGCAGTACTAAAGGATTTAGCCACGTGGCCACTTTTGAAGGAACCACAGTACAGAACTAGACACCTTTTTTAAATTTACATGTTCCCTCTGCTCAGGGCTGAATCCTTATTTGGATAAATATTTTTTTCACAAAGCAAATCTGGCTTGCTCCTCTCCTTCAAAACACAGGTTGAAAGAGCTAATAACAGCACTACCATGAGCACAACCTGATAAATAGGGCATGCATTTAGAAAGTGGGATGATCTAGGACTTTAATTGGGCATGAGGACAAATGCTACTGTGCTACTTTCAGTCCCGAGCTGCTTTGCACAGAGCAAGTTGAGTGTCTGCCCTGTGCAGAGTGCCCTGGTGGCCCCCCCAGGAGAGCGTCACAGTCACAGCTGCTCTGTGATCTGAGCCGTGACTGTGCTGTAGCTCATGATATTGCTTATCTTATGATCTTCCCACTACATGTCATCCAATTCATCAATCCTTATTTGCTGGTGAGTGGTTACATACTTCTGTGTAAAGTATAATAATCTTTTATTTTGATGAGACACTACTTTACACTTACAGTACACATGAAAGACAAAACTGCATAGTACTCAAATCGCCAGAAAGTTAAATACACTATCCCTATCTACTGACATTCTGAGCCCTTAGACCTGGAATATGCAGCTTTCCAACTCCCTTAGAGTTTTCTTTTTGAAAGTAAAAGAATGAGGACTATTTCTCTTACTCAAGTATCGATAATACCTTCAAGCTCCTTGACCTGGAGGAGAGATTCAAGTATGTTCCTAAATATTTATACTGATAAGAATGGATTGTTATGAGTCAGGCACAATGATCAATTAAATTGCCCTGTAAGAACCAGAAAACAAAAACAACCTGAGGAAACAGGGCCACATGCACATACACCTCAGCTGATGTTAGCTTAGAAAAACTGCCATGGTCAGTTTGTTTTGATTTTTGTGTTAAAATAGGAAACTGGTTTTGAGGAAATCCACAGTAGTTTGCCTCCAGTGCAGGCATTAGTGTACTGGTGTGGCCATGGTATGTGAAGTTTGGGGTGAACCTGGTTCACTTGTTTTCTAAATGATTAAGCTTACATTGAAACTGAGTGCAGCTAAGAAATGAATAATCATGCTGGGATTCCTAGATCATGTATACAACTTCAGAGCAGTTATTAGTTCTAATTTGTTTTGCACATTCAAGTGTAAATTTCAAAAGCAAGATTGTCCTGTACACTGAATTATCTGTATTATTGATCACTATCATTGTGCAGTTATTTAGAAACACTGAACTGAGGATTTGGTCTGTTCATTCATTGATTTGTGGGGAGCTTTTGGCAATTTTTCATTTCGATAGTTTTTGATCATGCAGGTATGTACTTGAAATGACATCACGGCGGAGCTGAAGATAGTAATTAAGTTTTTCTGATAGCTTCAGGCTGCAGTGTCAGGTGGATTGCCATGACAGGCTACTTTAATTTCAAACCAAAAAAACATTCTGAGTTACCCCTTTGAAGTAAAGAGAGCAAAAACTAGTTCTTTACATTAGCCCTTTCTGGTCTTTGGGCCACTACAAATTTCTCCTCTTCGCTCTGGGCTGATATTATATAAATTCCCAACCACTGTTTCAAAAGCAAGTGACAACCATCAATAGCTAGACCATATCTCCAGATCTCATCTGATGAAGGACTGGCAGAAATCCCTGCACTTTTAAAGATGCAGTTAACTTCCACTACTGGGCTAATTTCAAGTTGTAATTTAAAGCCCTTTGAAATCACTGGACAAAGCTCCCATTGACTTCAAAGACTGGTAGAGTAGGCACCAAACGTGTCTATGCCATTCCTGAACACTTACCAAAACAGCCCCTACACGTGCATTCATGTGTAAAGAACACAAACACTGAAACCTCTGGGAAAAGAAACCTGCTGCTTATCCTGTGTTTCCTCCCTCCTCGTTCCTCCTGTCACCAGCAGTAAGTACCTGAGTGCCTCCCAGGAGACATCAGCATGCTCCCAAAAATGTCTGGAGGGGCAGACTATGAGGTTCTGAGATGGATTTCTAACAGGCTGCAAGCATGAGTCCTGGGACTTTGACCAGGCCAGTTTGTAAAATGTGATTTCAAGCTTTATTGCCCTTCAACTCATGAACATTGTGGCAGAGAGGGTGCAGTTAGACTCGTCTCTAGCTCACTCCCTTTCCTTGTTTCATTGTCCTTTCTTTAGATCTCATTAATAGCATCAACAGTACTATCCACAACTAGAAGAGACCATCAGCCATTCATTCCTTTCATCCTGTTCGAAGTAAGCTGAAATTCTGGCAGCTATCTATAGTCATGTTCTCACCTTTGTTTCCCACTCTCAGAACTGGCTCTCCAGTTGCAAGAGTGAGAAACATAGCACTGTAGAAAAATTTATGAGTAAATGAATAAACTAAGATAAATTAAAAAAAAAAAAGTAATTGAGCCAAAGTCATTAAATTCCATTTTCATTGAATGCATGGGGACTGTGGGGTATAACAGAGGAGCAGCTGGGTCATTAAGTGAAGGAACCTACCACTTCTCTTAGAGAAAGGGAAATCTTCGCAGTATAGTCATTGCTTAGTGCCTAAGCTTTGGGTAACTGCTGAGGTGTCTCAAAAAGTCCTCAAGGGTAAAAGTGTATGTTGCTATGGAGTACAATGCTTACAATAATGATTTATTAATAATGCATCTATTTTGTTCTTTATAAGATTTGGAACCCAAGAGGCCATTTTTAGATCCATTCCAAATCCCAGTATTTCAATGCTAATTACTAAAAGTGCAGGAGCAATGCACTCTTTCTGCTTGGACCATCTGGCAGATTTCTGAGCTTTGCAGTTTGTTGGTCTTCAGAGTTACTCTGCAAGTTATAGAAAAAAAAAATTCTGAAGTCTCCAGTAGTTACATGATTAGTTAACATGTAAAAAAATAGAACAATAGAAATGCAGAGGTTCTGCTAACAAAGGCTGAGGCTTCACATTAACAACAAAATAATTATGAAATCTAGAGAATGGAAGGAGCTATTTAATATAAGCATTCTTTTTCTACAATGTTTGATTGGGTTGTCCATCTTCTGATGTTCTTCTGAGATGAACCTCAGTAAAACAGTTAAACGCAATTGGTCAGCTACCCTTTGATGTCTGACAGAGGCATTGTAAGGTAACAAATTAGGCTCTTACAATGAACTGCAAACAAGAAAATGAGCACTGCTGGTGAAATTGTGTAAGACTTGCTTCTTGAAAGTAAGACAAGCTGTACTGAAACTTCATTGAGAAGAGATTTCCGCCAGGCTAATAGCTAATTAGCCAGAATGGTTGTGCCTTGGACATGACACCATTAGATGGTCCCCCTGACAACTGTGTCTAAGGGCACAAATAGCTGTGGATGTGGTTTTTAAATCCTCACTGCTGTTTGAGTCAATGTTCAGTGAAGCAAGCACCCATTGGTTTTATGTGGAAAGACATCCATAACTAAACAGGGCATACTCCAGTCACTTATCTCCGGAATGCTGAAAGTGTGATATATGTATATACATAAGGTAATTACTTGCAAGATTAAGCTGCTGCTGAATAGTTGTTTATTCACTTACAAGAAATCATGAGAACAGCTTGTTAATCAAATCCGGTCCCCTGTTATTACAACCAATACGCTGCCCTTCACAGACCTCTGGAGTCACCTACGTAAGATGCTGCGTCATGTTTCCTTCTTAAGTAAAAGTTTAAAATTGTCATGAACAAGACTACAGAAGTGTGCTGCATGACCATTAAGTACAAAGCCCTTTGCTAGGGTACCCAAAAGACCTCAGCTAACCTCTCTGTGTTGAGCTGGAGGTAGCCAATGACTCCACACCTAGTATGTCTGCTCACACCTGATACCTACAAGTTCTTAAATCTTGTGTTTTTCCAATCCCTAAGATCATAAGAGTTTATTAATTAAATATGTAATGCATATTAATTAAATAGAGTTTATCTGTTTGTGTTTGCATTTCCATTTTTCAAAACTGCTCCCCAGTCTGAGATTGTTGTATTCATATACACACTGTAACAATGCACAATCTAATAAGGTAAAAACTCATCAAAATAATTTGCATACAAACCAAATCAATATGCAAATAACACGTCCCATTCCATCCATTTAGCCAATACCCTGAGTAATCTAAACAACAGAGCTGCATGCCCTTTGAATACCAATGAAAGGAAACAGCTGGTGATACACACTAGCGCATGGGCAAACTTTTTCCATAATGGATTTTCTTTCATCACCAAATTGCTCAGAAAGTACTGTTTAATTTTGGTTATGCTCAAGTCATTCAAACTTTCATAGTAGAGAGAAATTACCTGTAGTATTGATTACCCCAGACATGAACCACCAGTGCTCTGTGATCAGCTGCGTTCATACCGATCTCTGGAAGAAAAAGTGTTGTTTTTGACATCTTACAGGCAAACGCTTCGTGACTGGTCTCCTTGATATATAGTTGGGCCACATAGTTTTATGGAAGTGTATTTAGGATTAATCAGTCCAGTAATGATAGCACGAGCTTGCAGCCATGTGCAAGCACTAACTTCCCTGAAGACCACAATCTCTGAATGCAAATCTGTGCCAAAGCATTGCTACAGGTGAGTGCTAGGACACACTAGGGAGAGAAGCTGGGACCTGCATTCACCCTTTGATTTGGCCAGGTGGTGTCTGCCTCCATACATCTTCTCTATCACAACTTCAGATAAACTGTCAGGAAGACAAATTAACCCCTGGGTCCAATCTTCGCATACCAAAATACAAGATTTATAGTACCAGAAGGGGAGCTAGCCTGCCAACAGTTTGATGGTATGGTATCAATCTACAAATGTGATATAGATATGCAGATATTGTGATTCCTTTGAGGTACTCTCAGACTTAGAGACCCTTGGGTTGAAATCTTTCTGGAGTCATTAGAAAAAAAAAAAATCCTCAATTTACCTTTTCCTCCAGTGTTCTGAAAGAAATCTAAATAATACAGGAGATAAGAATTCCTATTTTGGCACTCTGAAAAAATTATTACTGCTCTAATACTTAGTGCTTTGGATCTCTGGTTATATCAAAAGCATGCAATGAATTTTTCTTTTTCTTTTCTTTTTCTTTTTTTTTATTTCTTTTGCCAGATATCCACTATGTTTCCACACAGCTATGGTCACTTTTATAATATGAAGAGTCACATGGAAAAGAAATATCTCGATATCACCTTTGGGAGATGCTATGTGAGGAGTTATAGAAATCTGGGATATTTAGATATCATCCAGTCCATTCTCCTGCTCTGAGACAGGTTCAAGAATATTTTGCAGGTCTGTTCTGGGTGTATCTCCACTTTCCTTTTATGCCCCCTCAAAGACAGATCTTTCAATGTTTCTTGCTAACCAGTGAGCCAAAAATCTTTTTCTGCTAGCCACTGAAGTTTTTCCAGGGTTGGTTAAGCCCTACTACCTCGTCTTACTCTGCATGGACATGCAGCACAGCTGAGCCTACCCTTTTCATAGGAGTCTTTTATATATTTGAATATTGTGAAACATGCTCCCAGTAATATTTTTTCCCTTTTTTTCTAATGCTTAATAAAACTGATTCTTTCAAGTTTCCATATAGATCAATGCTTTTTCTTGACGCTTGAAAACAGTTAAAAAACCCAGATAATTTTCAACTTTTTTTAAAAAAAGATTTTGTTCTTTGTCTTTTTTTTAAACATCTTATTCTTTGTCAGTTTGTCTGGCTTCCTCTTAGCAGCAGATGTCAGTACCCCAGCTGAGAAATCACTAATGCTGAGAATGTCAAATGACTTTCCAATTTTTGCATATGTGTTGTGTTATACAACTCATATTTAGTCTGTAGTCCACAATAAACACTCATCCTTTCCACATTCCCTGCAGCCTAACCAGTTTTTCCTCATTTTCTACTCCTGTCTTTCTTCCGGAATGCAGTACTTTGTATTCAGCTTCACTGAATATCACCTCAGTGTTTTGGGGCTATTTCTCCAAGTTATCAAGATCACTTCAAATTGGACCCCCCTTTTTTTTTTTTTTTTGAAGCATTTGCAGTTCCTTTCCCCTTCGGTGACATCTGTGGATTTGGGAAGAAATTTATTGTCCATCATCCTGTTAGTGCTGGTATTGTGTGTTACCGAGTCCAGAAGAGAGCCTCATGGGTCCCTCCTTGCTATGCCCTCTAGTTTGACAGAATCACGTAATCACTCTTTGACTGCAGTTTTGAGCAGTGATGCACTCACTCCATAATAATTTTCTAGATTATGATCCATGTATAACTGTGATTAAGGCATTGCTCACGGTCTTAAATTAGACTTTGAAAGTCTCGAGATTGGCATTTGCATTCTTCCTCCCCCCCCACTTGTGATGGTGTTATAAGCCAGAATAAAGGTTGTGTGTAGGCTATTCATTTAACATAAGCAGATTTGCTTTCAGTAAAACCTAAATTCAGATTTCCCTGGATTTACAATGCTGATTTTAGGAAAATTCTAACATCTATATACTTGCAGATGCCTGCATAATACTTGATCCATTTTATCTAGCTGCTTTTTTGTAGTATTTCTTCATCAGAAGAAAAATTTAAAATACCTTATTCCTTAATACTAAAAGAAAAAAAAAAAATCCAAATGCTACCACACAATATTTCTGAATCTGACAATAGAGTAATGATAATAAGAAAACCAAATTTAGTTTAAATCACTTCAGCAGTCCAAACACCCAAGGATAGATTTTCCACAGCAGTAAAGCACTGCAGAGCCTTCAAGAATGTGATGACTTTGGCAGAACCAGGAGGGAGCAGACGACCGAGTCCTCGGAGAAGCCTTCCTGCGCCCCGAAGCAGCTGCTTCCACTTCTCACTCTCCTTTCCTTCCACGCACGCCTCCTCCATATGGGATGGTATCAGCGTGCTGGCTTCGCCTCGCCGGCACGGGGGCAGGCACAGGAGAAGTCATCTGCGAATTCACCTTGGCAGGGCAGCGCGAAGCACGCGGCCAAGCTCGGTCCTGCACTTGCATTTAACTTCCTGGCTTAGAGAGCTGTGAAAGGAGTGGCAAGCAGTCAACTGCAGTCTTTAAATAGTTGGGATTGCTGGAGCAAGTAATTTCCCAGAACTTCTGGTGCGTGTGGCCAACCTTTATCGTATGACTGCACTACTCTAGCGGGGAGAGCTTCATCGCACGTTAGCTGCAGAGGTAACGGACTGCCTTAACCATGACGGCACAAAAGTCCTATTTAAAATACATCTGACTTTTGCTTGTCCCCTGCCTGTATCCCAGTAGCCATGGTTTTCAAACTGTACTCTGTGGACCACTGGAGTTTGTGGCCTTTCTTATGAGGATTCTGCAAACGATAACTAAACACCCTTCTCAGCACAAGCCCCCCCGCACACCCCCAGTCTGTTGCGAGCAGCCTCAAATATGTCATGTCACAGATAAACCTAAATGTTTCACCAAAATGTTGTGGGAAATTTTTAAGGAGCCCACAAATGTGAAAAGTTTGACACCTATTGTCTGTTTACCATTGTAGCACTGAAGTATCATTATTTAAATTTATCTTGATTACAATCTTTTAGCACATATTCATGCATTTGATTATTTTAAGTCACTTTTTGTTATTCTACTAAGATTATTCAGAGCAAACAAACTACCGAGACAATAAATTTTAAAAGTAGTTGTAAGTCACTTGTAATTAAACAATGAGCTAATTTGCGTTTTCTCAGAAATTTACTTGTATGTTCAAAATAAATGCTGGTTTTTTTAAAGGGATTGGACAGAATGTTTCCATTAAAAAAAAAAAAAGCACCAAAACTTCCAGAGTCCTTTATTCTGAGCAATTTATTACTATTCATAAATTTCCCTGTTCACACATTGTTAAAATATTGGCTGTCTTATTGTTAAACCTCAATTTCAAAAAAATTTTAAATGTTATCAACTGTATGCTTAAAATTTATTAAGAAGAAAAGAATGGCAAAAGGTCTTTAAACTAAAAGAAGCTATATTAAACTAAACCAAAATTATTTTATTCACCATGAAGTCACAAGACAGCTACATATGCAAAGTATGAAAGGAAATAGAAAATCAGGGAAAGAAACCATAATGAAGTACATATTATTATAGAAACTATAAACGGAGTCTTGGAATATGGAGATCCAGCTAATAAAACAGGGATTAAATATGACAAATCTATCAAGACAACAGGCTGGGGAAAAAAATATTGCAGAAAAGTTTAAGGACATATTCTGCTATTCTTACTGAAAGGTTACAGGATGCTACTCAGAGAGGGCATTACCCTGTGAATAACCTCTTTCATTTCAGTTTACTCCTTGCATACTAGTGGAATATGTTAACAAATTGATGAACATCAGAAAACCAGTAAGCACTGATGGTATTTGTCCAGATTGTCTGAAGAGTGCAAGAATTCTATTGACGCTGTTGCAAATAAGATTATGTAGTTGCTCAGTGATATTAGCTCCTGTAGTAGAGAAATGAAGCGGTGAGTGCTGTTCCAATACATGCAATTGTATGACCCTGACTCCAGAACATACAAATGGACTAAATTCATTAAAAACAGAGTGATAAAACTTTAAAGTGAGAATGATATGCAGCTAGCATCATCAGGATTTCTTTAAGAAAAAATTTTCACTTGCATGTTGATTTGAATTCTTTCAGTGTGTGAAAAAAAAAAACAAAACACCCCCAAAAAACCAAAAAAGCCCAGAAGGAAGTTCAACGGCATTTTCTAAATGAAGATTTCCAAAGGAATAAATATTTTAATCTATTTTTATATTTATATGTATATATGCATCCATACTAAATATTTAAGCAGAGGCAATAAGCTTCATCACCCCTTAAAGTAATTCCTGAAATAACACTTAAGTAGTCTTTCTGGGAATAGAGACGTCATGAACAAAGCACACGATGCAATTCAATTACAGAGATCTCACCAAAGTTCGGTTAAGATGATCCACAGATCTCGCTCACAGGTTTTTAGAGATGATATTGTGCTGGTTTGACTAGGATGATGCTAGTAAAACCTCATGTTCTCTCACCACATACATGGTTCTCTCATGTATGTCTCTGAATTTGGTGTAGCACCATATATTGTTCAGAAGCCTGATGACAAAACAATAATCTGCTAATACCATTTCTTACTGCTACACGCCCATGTGTCTCATCCTCCCACCACTGCCCACTCATGACTCTTGGCATCAGCTTCAAGGAGGAAATCCAATGACGCCCCAATTAATTAAAAGCATTCCAGAGGAAAAAAAATGGTGTATAATAACATGCAAAGGGCACTGAAAGATTTTGAGGAGGGAAGAAAAAAAAAAAAAACAAAAACCAAACACAAGAAGGATTAAACTGACAAGGCTGGAGATAATCCTGAGCAGCTAAGATGGTTCAAAGGTATATGCGACCAGAACAAGTGCAACCAAACTCTTTCAAACACAGCCTTAGCAGCCAATAGAATCTCCTAGGGTATAATGCCTTCTTCTTTTTTTTTTTTTTTTTTCTCCTCATATTAGGCTTTCATTTTAGTATTAATCCAGCCAGAGGAGGAAATTGGTTGAAAAGAATAGATCATTTATCAGTAAGTGGGAGGTGGAATTACAGGTAGAGAAAAACAGCCAGACATACAAACAAGGAATTTGGGGTGGAATCCAGGCAGCACAGAAGTAGACTATTGGAGGTGGGAGAAAGAAGGAGGGAGAGAGAGAGACAAAGAGAAAAGAAATAGCATGTTCTCAATTACCTGCCCGAAACCCTTTACATCATGAAGATAACAGTCAACCCTAAACTTCCATTAGCTTATCATTGCTTTTATGCTTTCTAGCTTTATCAAGATGAGCCTGGAAAACAGCAAAATAATTTGTATAGGCCACTTCCCAAATTTTCTTTGTGTATTTCTGTATGTATAATATCTTGCCCTGTTAGACTCAAAAAATGTATGCTAGCATGACTAAAATGGATGTTACCTGTGCTTTGTTTATTTTAGAATGTGTTTGTCTTTCCAGAAATGCAAGGATTTGCTTGTATTAAATTGTTACCTTTTATTTCCCCCCCCAACTTAGAGCTTTTTATAGAGCATGCTGATTCTGGTTTTAGCTATCTTATCAAATTATGATGATATTCTGTCAAACTGCAATTTAAGAATTTTGTTCTTTCTGCTGTCTTGTGTGGGTGTGAAAAGGGTAGATGTAGGCCAGCACGAAGGAGAGAAAACAGATTTGTTTTTATTCAGATTGAAACACTGAGAAATAAGGAGCATGTAGTTTCCAGGCCAATCACTACCACCTGCCTACAAATATGGCTGGTAAAGAAAAACTTCCTTAAATTGCTCAGCTGCAGTTCTTCATACATAAGGGCATATTCATCAAGTGAACTCTCAGACAGTTGAAATATTCAAGTGGCTATGTGGAGATGCTGTGCCTAGTTTTGCCAAAGAAAAAGAAAAGATATTTTTACTTTTATCAAGGTACCCTGTCAATGTCATGCTGCTTCAGCCTCTGTGCTGTTCATTGATTTTTTTCTTCATTTATCCTCTCAGAGGTTGAAAACTGCTTCAATTAGGTAAAAAGCCCCTTTGGACTTCCTTCAGTCTTAAAGCAACTTGTTTTCCTATTCAGACTTTTCATAACTTCCAGAAACAGGGCTTGTTCAGTCAAAAAGGCTGGATGTATTTCTTAACTAAAGTATTTTCACTCAATCTTTTCCTTTTCTTTGCTCCAATTTCTCCTTCCACAGCCCTCCCATACCAATGGTATCTCCCCTCGGTAGCTGTCAACAATTTCTTTCTGTCCAAGGGAGCAGAAAAAGGAATAAGTCTTCACAATCAGACTGAATATCTTGTCTAGCTGCCTTCAAAAGGCAGAAATTTACAGCATGCTTTCTGCCACATTGCTTTATAAGTGCTGCACTTTATCAAGAGCGATGTATCAACAGATTCCCATCAGGTGTGCCAGGGTTCACAGGAGCTGAAGAAATTCATGTAGCTTAAGGAAAGATGACTTTTTTCTTTTTTTTTTTTTTTTTGAGTGCAAGTGATCAAAAGCTGATGCTTTCCTTTTGGTCTCACTTCATTTCCTACCTACTATAACCAAATCAATTTTACTGTCCAGTGCATGATGAGTAATCTCAGTTACTTGTAAACTACTGGGGCAAAAAAAAAAAGATGGGCAAAATTAATGTGGCTTTCAAATAATTTTTGGGTGCAAACATTTTCCCTTTGAAAAGAACTATCTTTCTTCATTATCTGCATTTCCACTCCGAGGAGAACTACCCTACCCTTGTTATCTGCAGAATCAAAGGCTAGTCATTCACCATTTGAGCCTTTGCCCGTCATTAATTCTATGATTGAAAGTAAAAAGTGCTGTGTCTTTTGACTTCTGTAATAGCTGGTGGAATTGATCTATTATTTAAGCATAAGACATTAATTGTAAACAGGGTGGTGGAGACGGAACATCTTTTCCTTCCATCTACCCAAAGATTTCTCAGAAGAGGAAACAAACAAAAAAGGGTCACTTTGTTGACATGTGATGGAAAACGAAACAGAAGAATGGAAAGGGACTACTGGCTGGGCCTGATACATGTTTTTCTTTCTTACATTCTTTTATTATGCTAGGGAGCCTTTTCTTCCAAAACAGGCGGCCTGTTGCAAAATGGACTTGCCTGTGATTTGCAACAGCGTACTGAAGCCTGACCCTGCCAGCTGTGCCCAGGTGTGGCAGGAGGAGCAGTCACACCCAGCGGCAGCTTCCCACACGGGTTATGGTAGGAAAAAGGAACAAGGAAAGGAAATTCTGTCTGGGACTCTCTTGAAAGATGTGAAGCAAAGGGATCTGTTTAAGAGTCTTCCGCATGTAAGAGAGTCATGTCAGTCTTGAACATCGTCTCTACGCTTGCTGCAGACCTGCGGCAACAGAAACGGCTGATGGGGGCCAGCCAAAACGGTTAGGGGAGCAACGTGATGCCCTTGCTGGTGGCTGGTGGGAGGGAAGGAGGAGCTGTTAGCTGGGACTGGGGACCAGATCCCACAACACAGGCGGCTGCCGCCTAAGCCCAGCCTGCTGCCCTGCAGCTCCAGGATGTGGAAATCCAGGCCTGCAAGCGATGCTCCCCCTCTCACAGCGGGGCAGGAAAGCAGCCGGCCAGTCTGCGAGGTGCTACGCCAAGAAAAGCACCTTTCGGGAAGCAGGTGCTGTGCATTCCTATTTACCTACCTTGTTCTATTTCTTTCTCCCTTTAATAACACACGATTCATTAAGCCAAAAAGCCTGCTGGTTGCAAATGAGGACATATAAGCTCATGTTGCAGCAAAATGTTTAATTTAAATTTTCTGGATTGGACATGATCTGGCATTTTATTAGCAACCGTTCTGATTTTTGCAGAAGCTGTTATTGCTACCAACACACTCCTGGCAAAATTGTTACAGACATTCAGAAAGGGGCAAAGCAGGAGAATATGTAATTTATTTTTTTTTAAATAGAATTCCAGACACTAATATTTTGATAGTCTCCTGTGCTTTATTTTAATGTAAGATTAATATTTTAGCCATTTTCAGGTAGTCATATTTTGACAGACAGCATCAAAACTAAATGAGAGCAATATACACTCTGGTCTCTCCAAGAGAGAAATGAACCTGTCTAGCCAAGCTCATGTCCTGCTCTGAGACAACCAAGTACACAATTCGGCTTTTACAATGTACAACCGTTCAATTTTAACTAAGACGGTATTTCTTATAGAAGCTTTTCATCCATAGATGTAGTAGGGTGTCCCTGAGGAAATCTGAGCAATTGCATCTGATTTACAGGAAAAATTCCAGACCCAGAAGGCTTTTTGTTGTTGCTGCTGCTGTTGTTGTCGTCATTATTTAGCCTGCATTATTAGTTGCAAATATTTTCCGAAACAGGTTTTGCATCAATAAAAATTATTTTGGAGAAACCAAGGAAGTTTAATGATTTGGATGAATACGTTATAGAGAAAGAACAAGCTAAGTACAAAACTCTTTCACAAACCAAACATCAGGTTTTAAAAGATGGGAAGCTTGTCTTGGGCACCTTAATCCAAATTTAAATATCTAAACAAATCTTGTTGTCAAAAGTACTGAGCACGCAGCATTTCCCACTGACTTCCTTAAGCACTGCTTCAAATAGATATGCTTTTTTGAAAGTTTATCTATTGACATGGGGAACTGTCTTTGGAGCTTAAAATGAAATCCTGTTCATATTCAATAGCAGAGAATACAAAAATAAATGCAAGTATTTTTAGGTACAGATACACTTAAAATTAGACCAAAACAAAACCGCCCATAATGTGGCATTTGGCAAAACCAACTGCTATTTACTCTAGCAGCCTACAGTGAGTGGATTTCAGCCCTGTAACAAAGATACTTAAATCCTGGATGGATTTAAATGCCAACCTTTATATGATATTACTCTGTGACAGGCTGTGGAAAATCCAATGCTTTCCGATCACAGTTCTTAACGCTCTTCTTTCTTTCTCCTATTTTGTGTAGCTCTGGTCTGCAGCTTATTTGAAGTTTTCTCCCAGAACTGTTTTTTAGCAGAAAGTTGGGTTTTGCTGTCATAACAGTCCACTTTTCAGTAAGAGATTAAATATTTCTTTTGTCAGAAAATGTGAATACCTGAATACTAAAAAATGTCTTCTCAGAACTGCTTCCAAATATCTCTCAGGAATTAGAGTTCAAATGCCTCAGGTCTCCATCAGCAGTTCCACCATAATATGCTGGGAAAGCAATGGTATATCCCTGGACACGTAGTATAAATGTGTATAACTACATCAACAGAGGAGAATGAGGACACAAAGAACCAGATGCACAATTTTCACAAAATAGTAACCATTCTTGTCAGACAAAAGTTTCCATTATAAATATTTCTGTTGTTGAGAGGTTTTTCTTCTTGGGGTGGGAGCATGGGGAACAGAGTGCTGGCAAAAAAATAGATGAAATTTCACTCAAAAGTCCTTTTAATGTTTTTTTCAAAAGTAAAGGCCATAGTAACTATTCTCTGACTCCTGTTTTGAATAAACTCTAAAATGAAACTTAATTCAAGCTGGTAAGTTTTACCTCACTCCAATTTATCCCTAGTTGGCTCCATTTTTCTAGGGAGGGCTGTCATCATTGCATAATCTTTGCTTAAACCCAGCCCAAGTTCCAGATTTTCTTTTAAGTCCCAAGCAGCCTTACTTAATAGTTCACTCTATGATGTATACCTGGGTAGACCCCAGTATTAGCAACTTACCTGAACCTCTGTTTCAACTCACATCCAAACCATGCCACATTTTATGAAAGGCAAATATATACTCAGTTTGCTTTGGCAAGCATTTTCCATGGTCTGCACTCACTGTTCTCAGAAAGGCAAGGGAAAAGGTGGCTGAAGGCTTACACAAAACCTGGATTTGGGAAGAAGCTATTGTTTTGAACTGATTTGGGAATGACAGGCAGGTTGATTGAGTAGTGGATGTTGATGCCACCCCCAACCTCACTTCTGCACTCCTGAAGAAAGGCTGCTTACTAACACAAGTTCCCTATAGTCTTCTTTTTCTTTAGGCTTACAATAAACAGTTTCTTTGCTGGGTCTTGGTTTGCCTGTTATAGGAGGAAGAGCCTCAGCTCATCCCAGTGCTGTGCTGTGGAGTGACCGGTCCTGCTGGTGGGGAACAGAGACAGCAGCTGAGCACAGCAAGTAGGAGCATCACCGCGCTCAACCAGGAGACCTCCAGACCCTGGGAGGCTGCTGAGGGGACCGACAAGAGGACTGCAGAGGGTACAATGAGAGCCTGACACAACTCGGAAGTTATCGTGCATAGGCTGAACCAAGTCTGGGCCATAGACCCACCCTCCAAGGCCGCAGTGGGTAAGAATATTAAATCCTTTTTTATTTCTCGGTGGCCTGACCTAATCATTTTGAGGTTCTTTCTACTTTGAAGAGTAGTAGTTCCATTAAAACACAGCCTTTTCAGTTTAAAAGCTGTTTAGATAACATGGGACATCCCACCAGGGAAGTGCTAAGCAAACGAGCTCAGACCATGTCCTGTCAAAAAAATTGTTGGAGGATTTTTTTTCCATCTTCCATGCTCAAATACGAATAGTGAAAAGAATGAAATGCTCTGAAATTACAATACAGAGTATGTAACCCTTCTGGTGAGCGAAAAGAAGTGGGTAGCAAATGAAATTCTCATTAAAAATGAAAGGGTAGTATGCAGCAGACTGAGCTTTAATTGATTATTTTTGTTTTCATGACAAGGATCCAAGCTGTGATCGAATGAGCAGTGATGTGTAGCTGTTCTTGATCAGAAGGACAAAAGGCGCGCTATCTGCAGGGAACGAGGATGACTGACTACTGAAAGGCACCAGCAATGCCTTAACTACTCATTTTCATTTCAATTCAATGATATTTGAAGCCAAGGTACTCTGTTTAATTTCCTCTTTAATTGTCAGAAGAGCTGGGTGGTATGATTGCAGCTGGGCAGGGCCGTGAACGAATGCTGTTCCAATCCATGGAAGGCAGCAAGTCGAAGGTGGGCTCCTGACGGCTGCCCGCTGGAGCTGCGCCAGGCAGCAGAGGGAAGTGTCCGGCCCCGAGATGGGCCGGTGGGCCGCAGAAGCATCCCCCGCATGCCAGCCAGCGTGTCCGCCTGCCCCCTTCCCGCCAGAGCCCCCGCGCTGCGCTTTCCCACTCGTACCTGGCCAAGAGCCTCATGTGGTAGCTTGATGAGCCACCCGTTTGCTCAACATTGTTGCAACAGGGGCACGGTAGCTTCGGTGAGGACCAGGAAGCCTCTTGCAGGAGGATCTTGGACAATCAGGCATGTGCCAGTGAGGGCAAGGCAGGACCACGGCCACTCGTGCAGTGCACCATGAGAGGACACGTGCGCGTCGGCAGGTGTTGCCGACTGGCTGAAGCTCGGTGCGTGAGACAACAGGTGTGCCGGTGGGACCTGGTGGGCACGCGGAGGTCAGCAGGCCGCAAGCACAAGGCAGCGGTGGGCACCGCTGGCTGCAGAAGTGAGCAGTGCTGTGATACAGGGTGCTTGTGAGCGATGGTTAGGCAACAGCGGTATCATCGACCCTACTGTCATCCAAAGAGTGAGGAAATGTTTCACAGGGGTGATGTTAAATGTGATCAAAGCGTAAACTAAGACATCCAGCATGAAGAAAGAAATTCTTCACTGTGAGGGTGGTGAGGCACTGGAACAGGTTGCCCAGAGAGGTTGTGGCTGCCCCCTCCCTGGCAGTGTTCAAGGCCAGGTTGGATGGGGCTTTGGGCATCCTGGTCTAGTGGAGGGTGTCCCTGCCTATGGCAGGGGGGTTGGAACTAGATGGTCTTTAAGGTCCCTTCCAACCCAAACCATTCTATGATTCTATAAGAAAGAGGCTAAGGTTTGATTTTCTGGTTGCTGGTATTTTCACCCCCTTCTCCTTGCAGTCCTTCCAGTCAGAGCAACCGTACCTTTTACTCACCCACGCCAGGCACCTCTTCCAGTGTCTCTTTCCCCAGCCTTTTCCTGACAGCAACATGAGCACCCCTCACACCGTTCTGTAAAAATAGATCTGTCTAGAGAATGGCTGTGAATAAAATAATGTATATTTTGAATGTGTTGGAGAAGAGAATGTTGATTCGAGAACACTGATAACTTACTGTAATTTATAAAAATAAATTCTTAATTTTTTATGTAATTTTATTTTCATACAACATGAAGTTGTAATATGTTATGTCATATATAAATACATAATGTGCAATCACATACTAGATAATATATAATGCAATGTGCAGTATGGTATTGTTATATATTACATAACTTACAGTATTATAAAATAATATGTGTATGTATAACAAATACAGAGTTAAAGTCATTAATTTAATTAGTGTTTTTCAGTGTTACTGGAAGCAATGATTTTGACTGAGAGTGGGAGATCCGAGAGCGGCTAATATTGCCAGGTTGCTTAGCACAGTTTAGGATGCAAGCATATGTAGCGGGAAACTACAGCTGCATTACTGCAGCCCTACGTCATTCCCCCTGAGAATGCAGCCTATGCTTTTACTCCAACTCATGTACCTTCTCCCCTCAAACATTTCCCAGACCAAATGGGAGTGGGAGACAGAAAGCTCCTTGTCATCAGCTTAAACCCAGGCTTGTGGGAGTCAACTATGTGCTACTTTTTGCGTATCTGTCATTTCTCCCTCTTCTTTTCTTTTTTTTTTTTTAAGCTAAACAGATGTCATAGTGAAGAAAGGAAATAATATGCATTTCATTCACCGACACCTCTCAAAAACATATTTTAAAGTTGTTAAAAGTGGCTTTTTTTTTGGCTTCGCATTATGACTAATAACTACACCCTTCACTGAGCTATATCCTAAACTGAAGTAGAGAAATAGTTTAGAAATAGCTGTGACTGATACTCTTTGGGCCAGTCTCTATAGAAATGTGTTGTTGTCTACTCATTTTTACTATTAGCCATTGACTGTGCCACAGAAAAATATTTCAGGAGTGCTGACCGCCGTTTTCTGCTGTGATTCCCCTCCGCCCCCTGGATGCTGAGCGTCCACAGTTGCTCTTCCACATGGCAGTAGTGTCTTGGCGCTACGCTGGGCACCTGCACAGTTAAAAGTGTGTTACTTACCCATCGAGCAAGGGCTGTACCACCTCATCTCATCTGTGGATTGTCACAAAGGTGGTTCGTAACATGCACTCAGCAACCAACACAAAACCAGAAAGGTCAATACCTTCCAGCTATGTTTTCTTCCTCTTCTTTCCCGACACATTTATATGGAAGAATGTTGTTTCTGAGCAGCCTTATGTTGTGATCATCCCAATTAGCACAGCACTTCTGCAGCACTCATTGTAAGAGAAGGTAAATGCTGTATTAATTTTTTGCCTAGGAAATGAGATAACTCTTAATATTTGAATTTCATTCCACATGCCTTCAGGGAAGGAGGATAGAATTTATATTATAAAGTAAATGAGTATTCACTGTTTCACATTGGCTTCCACCATCTGAGAGTCAGCCACAGAAACTGGCAATCCCAGCTCCTTTTGCCACACATTCAGATCCAGAGCAATGCCTATTATTGATTTAAAAGACTGAGTCTAGTCTAAGTGACAGCTGCCACCCCCACTGCAGTGGCCTCTTGTGTAAAATGAGCAAATCTGAAAACTGCATGCTCCTTGGAACAGAAACACAGGGAAAACCCCAAAAAGATTGACCGGTCACTCTGAAACAAAACTATTTCTATGCAAGCTTAACTGCAGCTGGCTAGCTGAAGAGCAATTACATGAGGAAAGAAAGCAGAAATGAAATCAGAGCTGAAATAATTTGAGAAAACAGAAATAGCAATAAAACCAGCCTAAGTCAACGTAAAATTGTTGCTCTGCTTCAAAACTTGTGTCAAATAATTTCTCAAAACTGACATTTTCCTGCAAAAGGTTTTGATTTTTCTGCTCCCTCAGAAACGTGCATCTGCTCCGCCTCCAGACTGCTGCAACTGCTCTGAGGGAAAACCCATTGCAGTGCCTCTGCTGTAGGATCTGCAACGCACTGCTCCACTCTTGCCTTTGTTGACACACACGTCTGGAATGAGCTTCCCCATGTGCCTGTCTGGATACCTGTTCCTCTGGCACGTCACCTGTGAGGCTACTGCCCCGGCTGTGCCCAGCGATCCCTGGTGTGGGTTTGGCTAACGCTGCTGTAATCATGACACATTTGATGAAGTCACTGGGATCCCACCTAAATGTCCCATATTGTATTCACTTCTCTTTTCAGTCTGTCCTCAAAATGTAGAGAGCTGGGTGGCATCTCCGTCCCTCCTCCCTGCCTCTCCGTGTGCGATGAAGCACGTTCTCCCCCACCCCCAACATGGCCACGGGGGATTTCCTTGGATTTCCGTGCATCTGAGGCTGACAGCCCTGCCCCTAGTTGTCCTTGGCCTTGGTTCTTTCAGTTGTGATCCAGCACTCATGACTCATCTTCTCCTAAGCCATCAGGGCAGCAATATTCTCATGCAAGTATCAGTCGCAGGCCACCTCCCGCACTGCGCCATTGCCCCGTACAGCTGCGTGCAAACGAAGGGGTTGGTCCTGGCTGCTTACGTGCTGCTGCCTGCCTCTCTCAGCGTCTCTGGGAATCAGAAGATTGCATCGGACAGACTATGAGAGGGGAAGAAGTCTTTTTTATCTTTTACATTCATGCTATAAATAGGATAACTATTCCAGGGGTTCTTCAGGCTTTGGGTGGGGGAGGAGGGAGATTTCAGTGGTGTTGAATGCAGAGGTCAATATTTTAGCCTTTGCCCAAGTGGAAGTCTATTGACTTTTGCAAAAGAACAGTAGGAGCAGCTATTATATTTATTTTAACTTTGGGGTTTTGTTATTAGCTGCTTTCCAGAATAAAGCAAGACTAATACAGAGACCAAAGGTGTGCAGAAACAATCATTTTCTGCAAATGAGACTGTATCCTACTTATTTAGGCTGAAAAAAAAAAAATCTCTTCTGAAGGATGTGCCCATTGTTCAGCAGTCTAGGCATTTCCAATAAGCATTACAGATTTTATCTTCAAATTGCTTTTATAATTTTGATTAGTAAAAAATCAATTAAGTCATGTTAACCTGACATGTGTATGGCCATCTAAGTAGTAGCATGGGAGCTGATGGAAACAGAATAAACAATTAGTCCAGTTCTTGTCATCACAAAAGTCATGTGAAAACTGTCGGTTGTATAAAACATCACTGTAATATACACGGCCAGCCTGTCCTGCTTTTCCTGATCTGAGTACACATCACATTCTTGAGAGAAAGGGTGAAGGAAAAAGCCAGCCCATACTGGAGCTCACAGTCTTCACCCTTACCCAGTTTGTGAGGGAGATACATTTCTTTCTGGCTTGCCCACAGCTGATGATCAACATTCTGCAAGTCAAGGCTTCATAATCTCTGCCATCATCTGCTCTCAGAGCAGAAACTGCACATGCGGTCACAACTCTGACCTGGACCTTTATTCTTTAAAATGTGTCTGTTCCTCACAGTGCTCTCTTGCTTTTGTCAAAGGGTCTGAGAACCGCACACACGCTGAGCCTGCTCCAGCTGAGAGCAGACAGAGACTCCTTGGCCAAACCTGTCATGTCCAGAGTACGTGTCAGTCCGTATGGGGCCACCTTTATACCAGAGGCACCTTTCTTTCGCTGATGTCAGGAGCTGTGGCTGATTCAATGCCTGCCAGTCCAGGGGCTGGAATTTGTCATCCCTTGCTATGCATCAACGCTGTGAGGTCCCCGAGAGCATCAGCCGCTCCTGTGCTCCTCTCCTTCCTCCTGCGTTTGATCCCTTCTCTCTCTCTTGTCATCTTCTGACTGTTCCCATCTTTCTACCTCAGGACCGCTGTTATCTGTGCACTGCTGCCGTGGAGCTATGAGGAGGGGATGGCAGGGCAGGGATGGAGCAAACAGAACGGCTGCAGGACTCTGCGGAGCCAAGAGCACAGGGTCCCTGGCAGCTGACTAAAGCGAATACAGCACGGTGGGACTGTGCAGCCAGATGAACGGGGGCTCAGGCTGTGCTGTAGGGAGGGGGAGGAAAACTGCCAGATTCCCTGCATGATGACTGGCAGCTCTGTAAACACAGTACATGAAACATTCCCTGTCAGACTAATGGAAAGGGGGGTGGTAAGGCATGCCCTCCGCCCTTGAGCGTCTGCCCCGTTAGGAGCTACCTCAAATGACCTCTGCTGGCTTCACACTGCGACTGGTCTTACCCTGTGCCTGCAAACCCCAGCGGGCTGTCAGAACCAAGGTCCCTGTCACAGTACTGGGAGCCAGGGCAGGGCAGCCCAGGGAAAAGCCTTCACGCTTGTATGTTCCCAGTGCCAGGCTGCTTCCGCCGGCTGTGCTCGAGAGCGGCGGTCCACCCGGGCGCCGCCGTTCATTTTCATCTGTAAGTCTGTTTCTGCCTGTAGAAAGTGTTGCTGCCAGTCATTTCCAGCATTGCCACCCTTCCACCATTCATTGCCATTGACAACTGCACAGAGTGACTGCAATTCTCCAGGTCAGGTTTTACAGCAGCATTTTACACCCACGTTTGGAAAATCCACCCACACACACAGGCTGAGAGAGTTGGGGTTGTTCAACCCGGAGAAAAGGCGGCTCCAGGGAGATCTAATTGCAGCCTTCCAGTACCTGAAGGGGCCTACAGGAAAGCTGGTGAGGGACTGTTCATCAGGGAGTGTAGTGACAGGACAAGGGGTGATGGGTTTAAGCTGAAGGAGGGTCGATTCAGATTAGATATTAGAAAGAAATTCTTTACTGTGAGAGTGGTGAGGCACTGGAACAGGTTGCCCACAGAGGTTGTGGCTGCCCCATCCCTGGAAGTGTTCAAGGCCAGGTTGGATGGGGCTTTGGGCAACCTGGTCTAGTGGAGGGTGTCCCTGCCCGCAGCAGGGGGGTTGGAACTAGATGATCTTTGAGGTCCCTTCCAACCCAAACCATTCTGTGACTATGATTCTATGATTCTGCTCTTCAGAGGCTTAGAGAGGTCCATTGGCTCTGGCTGAGGGAGGAAAATCATGGGCACTTACACTGTACACATGCCACATGCTTTACTTTTACAGATGTTTGGGCACCTCAGCCTTTGGTCGGAGCAGTTGCATGGCTCACTCCAAAGTGCTGCATATCTCAGGAGGACTTCCTGTTGGGAATTGCATTGCTTGGGGCACCCTCTTTCTCTTACAGCCTTTTCAGAGCTCCTGGGTGACCACTGTTCTGCCAGTCCTGCCCTGAACTTCACTTTTGATGCTTCGATTCTGTTTACACTCCAGGCATATTAATTTCTGTAATTTTCTGTAGACAATTCTCAATTCACATCCTTGGCTGCCCTTCCCACTGTCTCTAACATTGTTATTAAGGTTTACATGTAGATCTTTTTACAGTTCATTCACCAAAGAACACCTGCCTTCCAAACTGACATGTTGTCACTACAGATATCCAAAAAATAGTATGTTTTACAGTCTTTCTTTTAACGCTGATTGCCTCCGCAATAAAGAAGAATGCTACTGGGAAAGAAATAAAATTAAAAGTTTGCCTCTGAATTCCTTATTCAAGGATATCAGCTTCACATTACAGAGGCGCAAATTAAGGACATACACTATACCACTAGGAAACATCCATTAAATAAAGCTGAAATTGAAGCTAAAATTACATTCTTTTAGTGACTGCATTTTATGTGGCGGCATCACCCCTCAGTGAGCTCTCAGAATGAACTGCCTATTGGAAATCTGGATGATGCCTCAGCTTAATCTTTAAACCTCCAGTGTTATCTGCCTAACAAACCAAATTAATCTCTGTGATTTATGTAATTGTTATTACAAAAAAAAAAAGCTCAAGAGGAACATGATCAGTGTTTATAACGAGCTCCAAGGTTACAATAGTCTTTACAGAATAAATGATCCTTTCTGGGATCCAGCTGGGAATGGGGTAATGGCAAGGGACAACATAGTTAAAACTTCAAGAATACTAACAATATTTTTGGACACTTCTGCTCTACCAAAGCCTTGAATAACCCTAGTGACAAAAATATTCATTTCCCCCTTATCCCCCCATTCCCTTATTTGACACTCATTATCCCCGTCTGTGGGATAGCAGCCACACCATGGACCATAGGTGCCCACCGGAATTAAGAGAATGGCAACTGGCCATAGCTCTCCAAGGGCCTCTGGCTTCACACCTAGGTACAATCAGCTGCAGTCATCAGGCTCTACCTCCAGGTGGGAACGCATGGGTCCAAGAAAGGATACACAAGCCTCTGCAAACAGCTTGCAGAGTTTTCTGTGAACAGGCTTTCTTTCAAACACAAAATCAGTTTCAAAGTTTTCCAGTGTTTGCTGTGACTCCAAGAAGTTTGGGATTCCCTGGTGCAGGGAATTATTTTTTAAATCACCATCACTTTCCACACTGCCCTGTAAATTGCTGTCTAAAGATCCCCAGACTAAAGAGGATAATCCCAGTTTGCATTGTGGTTATTCAAAGTAAAGCCAAAAGCCTAAGAGAATTTCAGTGATATTTGTGTCAGGGCTCAGGGAGCACACGTGATTTTTTTGGTCTGAAAAAAACCAGCCACACTTCTAAAAACTTTGCAAGCTTGCATAAAAGAAAATCTGACAACTCTTTTTTTTTTTTTTGTAATGTCTTTGTAGATACTTGGTGCTGCTTCTGTGCTACTGCGCATCTAGATAGTGCAGACCATGCAGCTTCAGTCGTTTGCATTGCAAGAGGGTCAACAGGTGATAAGTAATTGAAGCATAAGATTAACTTTATTGATAATATGTGCACAGTTTTGGCATCACAAAATCATCAATCATGAGTTTTACCATGAAAAGAGAATTCAGGAACAGAGTACAATTTGACATTAATTGATGTACACAGCCATAAGACAGGCAAATATTAATATATAGTTACAGGTGAAAAAACTGAGATGCTGGAGAACTTAAAGAGGCTTCTTAAAGATGTCAACAAGAGGTTCTATATTTTTTGTATCTATCTTTACTTTTTTTCATCAGATATGTGTGTTCCACCCTAAGTGGCTTATAAACTTGCCTTAGGATGTGGCAGGAAAGTGTGGGCTCTTAGTATAACCTGTCTCATCAGGAGTAGAAGAAAGGCCTGAGCTATGCTCCTTTTCTTTGGTGGATTTCTAAAAAAGAATGTATAGGACTGCCTTGAATGTGTTCCACCTGAATTAGAAAAAAAAACCCCAAGAACTTCCAAATAATATCTGAAAGCTTGACATTTACTGGGAAAAGGCACATCTCTTCAGAAGTTAATCTAACGATTAATTACTTTAGCTGTTCTAACTATGCAAGTTATCTATATATTATAAATAATATTCATATAAATACTCTCAAATATACAACATATTCTATGAAAATACCCCTAGCTTTTATTTGCAATCATTTTACTGGGTTGAATGGAAACTCCCAATCCTGTAATACTTCCACCTATACCCATGCTGACGGTCATCTAACTATTCACCGTGGCCCTGAGTTGTGTTTTACTCACTGTTTCTCAAAACAGGCTGCCCTGAATAGTGCATGTGGCTCAGTGTCTTTATTCCTAACGTACTTCGGAACTTGCATTAGGCTATGTGAAAACATGGTTTGTTTGCTTGCACAGTGTGCTGTTGTTGTAGCTTCTCCTCGTCTTTGCTTATTAATTCCACATTTTTGTGTCAGCAACTTCAGCATTGTTTTTTTTTCTTCCTGATCAACACAAAAAGCACTGAACAACATAGGGGTGAAAACAGGTTTCTGTGGAAGCCTATTAAAGACACTCTTTCCATCCAGAGGAAAAATTCCTTGCCAGTGACCTATCAATTAGCCAGTGTTAATGTGTTTCATACCAGTGGTATTGTTTTAGCTTTGCAGTGAAATTGCTAAGCAATAGCACATGGAATGCGAGAGGGGAATAACAGGGCACTAAACGGTGTGTCCAAGTTCATAGAGGTTAATGGTTATTCCTCTCTCAAGGATCACAGCAATAGTTCAGCTTACTTTAGGAGAATTTGCCTAATTATGTGCAGATTTATAGCATTCTGGTTCTGCAGGTAAATTTATAAAAGCTTGAGGGAGATGATGGACTGTTCATATTCACTCAAGTATTCTCACATTTCCTTCTGCTGAGGTGGATAATGCCAAAGTCAATTTCTGCACGTTATTATGGAAAAAAGGCTTGAAAAATCTCTGGGTTTTGCCAAAGCCGTTGATGAGCTATGACATGACAAAAAAATTAGAGAATATGTCAGAACGTGAAACACTTTCAGCTAGTTTTCAGAAAGAGCTTGCTTGAAGTTGCTTCAGATTTTTCTTTGGTGACAGACCATACAGGCAAAACTGAGACCCCACCTGCTTCCTAGGGATGTTATAGGTGAGACAGGGAGCCTAGTGACATTTTTCATTCAAAAATATCACTGTGAGATAAAGAATGATCTTTTTCGAATAAACCTGTAGGTTAGAGGTTAGGGTTTGACGCTTTCTTTTGCCACAAGGCAAGTTTTGCATCTCAGAGAAATTATCTGGGGCTAGATTTATAAACCGATTTAGAGCTCTAACTCCCTGCAGTGAGAACAATTCAGCTACGTACCTTGATAAAACTGCTCCTTAATCTCGCCATGCCACTGTCCCCCCATCGGTAAGAAGGGATGGTACCACCTCTCCTTGTCCGCCCTGCCTACCGACGCTCAGAGAACTGGCAGGTGAGACCCCTCTCCCGGCACCTACCGTATTCTGCACGCTGCTGCGGGCCAAGAGCGAGGATCAGGTGTGGGTCACCAGAAGGTAAGCGCATCCACGGGGGCCTCAGCGGGTCCAACCAGTGCCACCCAGCAAAGACAAATTATGGAAAGAAAGTTCAGGAGCCAGCTTGTCCCAGGCGCCAGACCTCAGTGGGCAGCCGCAGCAGCCGGCAGCCCCCATCGAGCAGCCAGGCACAGGCAGGTTTCGGGCTGCTGAGCACAGCCAAAGTGGCGTGAGGGCATCCCCAGCGTACGGGTCAATATAACCCACAAAGTACCGCAGTGTTTATTGTAAAATTAAGGTGCCATCTTTAATCTGTTCTTCTGAAGGAAGTGTTTCTAGCTTTGCCGGCTGCCCGGGGCTTCTCTTGAACAAAGACTGCCCCTCACAACTATTTGCAGACGAGAGTTATGATCTGGATGTGACTCAAAATTAGAAATAATTTCAAGCCATCCAACTGCAAAAGGGTAAAAGGTCACTTACCCACCTTACCTACCAGCACTTGTAAGAAAGAGCCACAAGAATATTCCTGCGTATTACATGACATTTCTTTCTTGATGACCTATGTAAATATTCACTTTTTTTTTTATTTGTTTCTTTGTTATTCTCACCCTAGGTCTTCTAATCACATTTACCACCGGAACAAGCTGCAGCAAAATAAATTGCTGCATAAACAATGACGCATTTCAATATTTACTTTAAACTCTGCTTCAGTCCTCTTGGACTGAAACTATTTTGCAACTGCATTCATTGCATTTAAACAGGTTTTCACAATTTAACACTTGCTCAGAGTTAGGTAAATTAAATTCTATTTCACATATTTGCATAAAGATAAAATTTCTTGGCAATAGCCTATTTTGTTTGTTGATTTGGTTGAAGCAGATAGCATAACAAAAATACTGAACAAGAACATTTTAACTTTAATACTTAGTGGATAGAAGCCAGGCAGTGAAATAATATTTCCCTTTATTTTTTAGTGAGGAAAAGGTCATTATTGGTTGGTTACAGGGCTATTGCTGAAGTTAATTCAGATCAATAACTGACTGAAGTGGCTAATGTTCTTGTAGAAATTTTATTTGGTGCAGAGAGGAAACCAAGAGTTTATTATCATAGGGACAAAGCAGACTGAAGCCTACCATCTGGACACATCACTAACAAACACCAGCCTCCAAGTGCAGTTTCATTTCTGATACGCATCGAGTCTGCTACTGGAAGGAAACCACGGTTGTGATGCTGGTGGTAATCTTGGAGGTTGGCTCGCTTATGTGTAAAGCCTCACGTTAGGTCCCAGACTGCTGGCAATTGCCCACTTTTTAATGATAGCTCTGAGTTCCCTATATCAGGTCCACTTTAGGGCACATAAACTTGTAAGACTCCTGGCCTAGGGCCCACAGCAGAGGTGCCTTGTTACTGCTGGTCAGTATGTTTCTCCTCCTGAAATACTAGTTCAGCTTTGAATCAGTGCCTAGCAGAGATTTGTGGTTCTTAGGAAAAGCAGGTTTGAGGCGGGAGAAATTGTCCTCTATTCTTACTGTGCAAAGTTTCATGCATGGTGCTTTAGCTCTTGTTAGCATCAAGTTGGCTCTCATTGAAACTTCAAAGAGCACAGGTTTGGAGCAGAAATGGCAGACCAGCCTGCTAGCAACCCAATGGTACCTCTGTTAATGACCACTAAGTGTCCCCCGCAAACCTGGTGATGTTTTCTTCAATGAGGAAACTGAGAGGATATTGAACTCAATTTGTATCGACTGGCTGAGTAACCCTTCAGAAGCTTTACTTCAGAGATAATAACATGTTACTTAAACCAAAGGCTGTCAGCACCCACTGCTCAAATATTGAGGCAACGCACATTAACAACTCCCACACAGAAACACAATTTTCTGGTTTATGTACCAGATCTCAGTCAGTGTGTGAGCTCTCAAGCATCGGTAAGAAAACACAGCCACAGGGAACATGCAGAAAAAATACATTACACATACACAAAAAGCTAAATCTATGATCTGATGGTGATTTGAGCAATCTTTGTCCCAGTCTCCCTTTGTCATGCTGGACGTGTATGTGCCCATATGCATATGTGCATTGGTCAGAGAGCACGTGAGTTCACATATACAAGGACATACACTTTTCTTTTTTTTTTTTTTTTTTTTCAGAAATAGGCTACAAACAGCAGGTAAAAAGCTGTAAGGCAATTGTACAGTACTTTGTCCTTTGAGCACAGCCTTTTCATGCACAGACATCAGGGAGCAGAGGTATGCACGTGAGAGAATTGTGCCAAAAACCCGCAGCCTTGAATCCCACCCACTATTAGTTGTGGAAAATGTGCAGCTGAAATAAATCAAATTAGCAGCACAAGTCTTTCTGCTTTTCCAGGAAAGCTTTGAGGAAGGTTACTCATGTTGGCTAAAACAGGCTCCTGTTTAAATGTTATTATCTGTAGGTTCTCCAGGTTGGTAACTGGCTGATGCTGTCACAGACCTCTTGCAATACCACAGGAATGCAGTTCTGCTGAATGTTAGGATGCTTTTTTGCTTGTTCACTTATTTACTTGGGGTTTGTAAGCATTTAAAAACTGTTTTTAATTTCATAGTAGATGCTGAACTCTGGATCAAACGAAGGTACTGCACAGGTATGATGGATGAACTTTCTTCTCTTGAGATTTCTTTGGCTTTGTTGTGGGTTTGGTTGTTGCTGTTTGGTTTTGGTTTTTATCAAGCTTTCCTATGAATTTTAATCACAAGGGCTGTGTAAGATTTTGGGATCTAAAACATAGACTTATATGGCATAAATGGTTGTTATCAGGGAGGGTTGCACCCATTTTTTCTGCCTACCATGTTTTTGCTCTGAAAAATGTTTCTGTCTTAATCTTAAAAACAACCAACACCCTAATAAAGCTGTCTGTCCCTAAGTACCCACCTGAGCCTTCCAAAATCAAATGTTTTTTTGAGGAACCAAGATGTCTTGTCAGGCCGAGTCTACAGCAACCTAGTCACAGCTGACCAGGGAGTACACGGGTTCCAGATTTAAAGTTAATAACCAGAAACGAGCTTCTGACTGGACACAGAGAAGATGGAGGCAACCACGCAAGTGTCTGAACACTTGTGCTAGAGTAAGGGTTACAAGATAGCACCAACTTACCGCTCTAGCACAGGGTAACAGGTGGAGGGGCTTTGCGGTTATGGGGGGGAGGATTCCTATGCAGGAAGCAATCCCATTATGATTTGGACAATCCTAACTCCCATAAGAAAAAAATAAAGTAAAAAAATGAAGAAATATTTGATTCCATAGCAAGGAAAGGCTATCCTTTAAAAGGATTATAGCAAAATAAAGAATAATTGAAGCACAAATATAGATGCTCTCAGTTACTGTCAGGAGAGAGGCTTAAAGATGCTTTTGGTCTTACCCAGCATGATGACTCTCACTACAGTACATTAATTACTGTAACCTATGTGAGGAATTTATATTCCAAAACCACTCCCAGCCAACCACACTAACTAACTTTCCTCTGTTTTCATTTTCTACATAATTGCCACCAATGGGAACAAGAAGAGAATGCCCTCTTCAACCTGTGCCTTTCTGCAGCAATGTACATGTTAACAAAAACATCTTTATTACTAGAAAGTGTCTTCTGCTCTAATCTGTACCTCAGGAGAAATCCTAGTTCAAGTTTCTTGGGAAATCATGGGCAAAGGTGGGCTTATTATGGCCATGGATAAATAATTGATAAAGTTTCAAAAAAAACCCCAAACACCAAAAACCCGAACAACAAAAACCCCAATGAATCGTCTTGGGAAATAATTATGAATAATTCTAGGAAGTCAAGGAAATGAAAGACTAATCCATACTTGGGGCCAAATAATGAGATTCAAAAATATTTCAACCCGTCTCTGAGGTGTGGGGTGGTGGCAAGTTTATGTCCGTTATAATATCAAACATACTTAAGATTTCATAAATCCCATAAATGCGGCTTTAACTGTAAGCATTGACTTGAAGAGCACCCTTACAGAGGAATATACTCCTACACTATGGCCCTGAATAGAACCAGGCAGGAATCTTCAAAGGGAATATGAAAAGGTAAAGAAGTTGATTTTTCTTTTCTTTTGTACAGAGTCCAAATTTATCACTGCAGAACTTAGTATTCCCTTGTGGTTTAGCACTGTTTCCAGTAGTGCAAAAAACCAAGCAAACAAAAAGTAGGGCTTAGAAGATCACAGACGTGTGATGGAGATTTGACTATGCGTGTTAAGGATAAGTGTTCTCATTTGGGGAAGTGTTAAATGAGCACAAAAGGATGACATTCAGGTCCTGCTGACACTAAAGACCTGGAAAAGGCAGTAAAGTCCTTATAATCGAAGCTGAAAAAACCACACTAAGTCAAGAAAGAATTGTGAATACTAATCAAGGCAGTAAAATAATATCAGCATGAGTAATGGCGACTAGAAAAGTGGTAGCCCCCATCCCAAACCTAGAATTCAATTTGTCAAACACTAATTCGTCAAATTAAAACATTTAAAATATCAAAAAGTACCACTGGAGAGGGAAATATAGGGCATAGACATATGATGGAAAACCATTGTTACTACCCATCAGTTGAGCTGCTTCTCTGTGTTCCAGATAATCAGTAAAACATTATGTTAAATTACGCCCCAGAATACTGAATGAGTTAACAGAGAGCCATTAGGATACAAAGTCGGTGACCTGTCTGAATAGGTGTAAATCCGAAGGGAGCTCCGTGTCAGTGGAACGACCCTGCAGTTGTAACTGGCTTAGATCCCTGCACCCGTGCTTCTGTGCTCAAGCCGCTGCACCAATGCTTCTTCTTAAATGTGAGTATCTTCAGCAGCTTTCCTGAGAAATTTTGCTAAAGAAGCTGTTTTTGAAGGAGTTAATGGCAAGGCAAAATTATTCCCTATAAAGTTCTGTACAGGGATCATTTACTGCCATTATTGCAATAAGCAATGGCATTCTCCCGATACCAAACCAAAAGTGTTTACTATTGCTAAAAATCTCTGAGTTCTATTTCAATTACTTTATCTTGGGTACATCACTATTAAAAACAATTTTTCCACTGTACAGGACATTTCATAGGGCCATGACAAGAGAAAGCACTTTTTGGCACACAGATATAAAAGCAATTTCTTCTGCAGCTGTACTGGCTTCAAAGTTTTATTTAAAAGTTGGGACCTTAAATGTCCCATTTATTTGAAATTTGATATTTATTTCACTTTCAGTCAAAGCCTCCTGCTGCAGCTAACAAAAGGGAGAATTAATTCAAAACCATGGGCTTAGTGGTTAGCAAATATGGTTGCTGAATCCTGGAACATATACTGTGTTACTGTTAATTACCTTCCATGATATTTTAAAATCCAAAGCTATTGTTGGATGAGGTTTGTGGATAAATCCTTGGGAGGAGAAAAAAAACCCAAACCAACCCACAAACAACAGCTTCTTTGTGCATTATCAGCCTCTAGGATTGGATTGTAAGAATACAGAGTGCTACACTGATTGAATTCTTTTTCTGAAATGATGAGCCTACCAGTTCTGCTGAGATGTTCATTTCAGTTGAGGAATGGCTATATTACATTTAGTTTAAGAACAATTAAAATAAACCAGACTCAGTATCACTATAACAGTTTTCGCACAGCCCTTGATGTCAGTTTTACAATACAAATTTTTCGCAGACTTCTGTCCTGGTATAAACCCACTCCTTCAAATTGATAAATCCTCCGCTAGGTAGAGCTGTAATCAGTTTCCCCACAAGCAGAAAAGGCGAGGGGAGAAGTATGTGAAAAAGTGTCCAACCTGGGGATCCAAAAAGCCCACTGGAAACAAAAGGTTTCCCTGTTCCTGGTACACCTCTCGCTGTGCTTGCATTTGCACCACGGAGCAGTCTCGGAGCGTGCCGTCTGGTGGGGGTTTTTTTTAATGAATGAGGGAAACTAAAGGGATACACGCTAACCGGTAGTGGGTGTGCAGCCTGTGGGACCAGCCTGGAGCTAGTCCAAAATCCAGGAGTTCAGCACCAGCTGTTTTGCTCTGCAGATCTGCTCCTGTTGCCCTGTGCTTCCTGCCAACACAGGTGTTGCCAAAACGCCACCCGTACTGCGGCGCTTACTGCTTGCAAAAACGTTTTTCTCCCGATTCTGAGTAACGGTCACAACTTTGCACAAGTACCTGTTGCAATCGGCCTGTTTTTCGCTCGAGCAACTAGCTGCCTTGACTATTCAGGAGCTGGGTTACACCCCAACAGCCTTGCCCTTGGCACTTCCTAAAAAGCCTCCAAGTTTCTGTAAAAGTTTACTGACGAATTTGCCAAGCCTTCAGTCACATTCTTGTGCGTTTCTGTTTCCACTTCTGCCTACCCTTGCTACTGCTGGGGTTGAAATCTTTGCCAAACCTCCCAGGTCAGCACATTTCCCTCTTTGTACCATCCCAGTTAGAAAGTGTCGTCGCATGGCAACACAATGCAAAGCATTTGTTCGGTTACCCTGAACGGTCTAGCTAAAGGCCATTTCGGCCGCGCACAGCTTCATTTCTGTGCAGAAGCGAAGAGAGAAAGAAAGGGAAAACATTCACAGATCCCAGAACCCTTCTTTATTTGGAAGAATGGCTTTTAAATTAAGTCAAGCAGTATCTTGTTTTATCATTCATTTATTTAGCAAAGAAAGGAATGAATTCAAATACCCCACACAATGAACACATATCTATTCCCTGATATCAAGATGCAGATTTGCTTGTGAACAGTTTTAAATGAATCTGTTTTCTTACTATTGAAGTCATTTTGTACTGTGCATGGATTTGTGCAGAAGCAATATATTTTCGGCTCAATCCTGTAAACACATTAAAACAAGTAACCTGTTATATCCAGACCACTGAACTCAGTGTGGTTACTTATACGATGAGTAAAATCATACTCAAGAGCTTAGCTTTTGCCAGTCTAAATCCAGGCATCCAAAGTGAGAAGTGTCGCTCTCTAGGCTCACTATCGTGTTGGTGGAGAGACACAAGCCCTCACCGGGATGCAACTGCCCATCTAAGGATGTTCTCCCAGACGAGACATAGAGGGTGCTGCTGGCGGCAGCTACCATCAGAAATTGGTCAGATGCCTCAAGCAAAGCGAGACAAGCTTGGACTAAACTGTTTACAGAATTGATCTCATACAGCAAAGCCATTATGCATACAATTAACTTTA
Source organism: Grus americana (assembly GCF_028858705.1). Lineage (NCBI taxonomy): Eukaryota > Metazoa > Chordata > Aves > Gruiformes > Gruidae > Grus > Grus americana. Next base: position 78,664,066 of record NC_072853.1, read on the forward strand.
GGAATGTGCTTATGTTGCGCTGATTTTAATAAAACTGGTCCCACATTTAAAGAAGTAAATATATTTATTCTATAATTACAAGGAAAAAAATATTGAAGCATTTATTCCCATTAACTTTTTTGTTGCATCTGGGACGTCTTTCTTTCTTTTCTGGTTCGAACAGCCATATGGTCTGATGCTCTGAGAACTTTCTTCACTTAACATAAGTGCTTTGGTAGCTCTTGATTTGTAGATTGATGTGGTATTTTCCCAGAGGTTATTGTGGAGCTCTGGTAGAGCTGACGAAATGCACAGTGTCCTACACCCATCGGAGACTTTAATCAGTACTGCTTAATAGCCTGGAAATCAAAGCCATTTAAGCCCCATTCTTTCTCCCACTCTCTTATGAAAATCCTAATCCTAGTCAAAAATCTCTTGATTAGTTTTAGCCAAACCACTCTGCTCCAGCCGCAGGTGACTGCAAACGACTGGAAAAGCTTTCATGTAAAGTAACTTTAAATGACCATAAAGGTCATCGGACTGAAATCAAAGTACGAGATAAATCTGCAAGCACAGGAGTCCATTTTCTAAGCAACTGAGGAACATACGCTATGTATCAGACACAAAAATAAGCCCATAATGTGTACTCAAGCACAACTGAGTGCTCGATTCTAATATGAGTTATCCAATGGAAGTATTTACTACACAGGATCTGACTGACAATCCTGCTGCTTCCTCTTTCCATGTAGCAGGGCTACACAGAAACAGCTTGACTCAGAGAATTTTGATCTATCTGCCAAAATGTTTGCATTCAAAACAGAGAAATATTTTTAAATCTATGCAATCTGTGCAAAAGGAGTTTACTAATATTAACTATTGGCATCAGAGGTAATACAATTATTTACCCAGAAAAGATCACTTTATCCAAGTGAAAGGATAAGGAGTATTTAAACATGGCATTTAATGGGCAAGGGAGTTGATTCTCCCTTTCCAAGAATAGAGCAATGCTGTAAGAATCAAATTTTACCCTTGTGCAAATTTGAGAGCTCTATCGGCTTAAACAAGATTTGCAGGCAAATGCCCACTTTGTTACATTTTTGGCAGAACAAAAATAAGAGCTTTCATGAAGAAATTTGCTTTTCACCAAAATGTTTGTAGCCTATTTTAGAAAAAAAATGTAAATAAAGTAAATTGAAAATTAATAGAGACTGCACTTTGCTTTGTTCCATGTATTAGGAAAGGCTGTATTAAAATACCTGGGCAGCTGTGTAGAATTCAGAAGGTGAAAATACTGATATAGGCGGTGCATCTGGGGTCCTGTAAAATTACCCAAGACTGGCTTTAAAACCTGTTGTCTCAGGATCTACCTTAACAAGATCTTGCCATCACTGTTTTCTCATTGAAGTGCTGTGAAATTTCCATGTTTACCCTACCACTTTAGACAGAGGTTTGAATACACTTTTGCTTGCAATTTAGAACAATGTAATTTAGGAAGATAAATGACCAAAAAACCCACAAAAGTTTTAAAGAAACACTTTTCTGACAAGTTGGCATGGTGTTTAAATGACATCACATGGGAGTTGCTCAAAGATCTGGAACACCTGAAATACTCCTTTGGGAGACGGAAGTGTGAGCAGACTGAGCATGTGCTAAATGCACTCCTACCTATGATCATGCAGACTTAACCTAGAGTATTATTACCGCATATATAACATGTATCTAACATGTATCTATCCATGAAAAGAATGGAAAATAGATCACTGTAAAGATAGGTGTGCCTCAAACTACTGAAGAGCTAAGAAAAAAAAAAAGCTTATTTCAGATAATTTTAATTAAAAAAGGTTAAAATAAAAATACATAGTTCAAATATTTTTAAGATATTGGTCTCATAACTAATAGTCTAAATATAAAATCCATAAGCCAGACTAATGTGCTCTTAGTACAGGGGCAGAGAGGAACAGTGTTGTGCATGTGTGTATGTGCATGTGCTGCTTTTCCTTGGCAGTGGCAGCAATATAGATTTTCTTTTCTTTATCTTATTTAAATGTAAAATTTTACCTTTTGGCACAAACCGAGTGAATCAGATACTGGACTGGATATGATTTGGAGAGCTTCTTCCCCCTCTATCTATTTCACCGAATTTTCTTGCAGAGGAAATTTCCTCTTACTCAAGTGCAATCAGCTAATTTCTTCCTGGAAAACCAAACCTAATATACAGTAAAAAAATCACAAATTATAGAGAACTGGTATTATTATACTTCCTGGAAATGAACTGGTGCAAGGGTGGGGTACTTACTTTTGACTGAGTTAGTAACAGGGAGAACTATTCAGCTGGAAAAAACAGGCGGCTGATCTTAATTATTTTCATAGATGGTAAATGTGTGTTCATTTTGCTGCAGAGATTTTCAAAGACCACTTGCTTTGCATTTTTTCATTGTACTGCAGAACAGAGATCGGAAGCACAGTGCTACATTCAGATCTATCCCCATTCAAAAATGTTGCTCATCGCCGTCATTAAATAGGGTGTTTACCTCTGCTAAGTAAGCGACTAGGCCACCAAAGTGGTGCTCAAATGCAATCTCACATGATCAATGTTTCTTGGTACTTTTTGCTTTTTTTGTACAGTTTTGAATCAATATAATCTGTACATGTTTTTCTTTATTTGCCTATCATAGCATAACCTAATGATCAAGGGCTCTAAACACAGAATGGAAACATTTCCACTCTACTTCTCCTTGCATACCTGCCTGATATTCTGGTGTGATGACCTTTGCATCTAGCATGCTCGAGAAAATGAAAGCCCAATTCTTTAATCCTTAATATTCACTTTTACTTTCTTTTCACAAGCTTCTGAGAATAGCAAATGCTGCCTTAGTAGTAAGTAGTCTAGAAAATCTGGCCCAAATCCCTGCCCTTTTCATTTTAGTTATACATCTGGAATTTCGGATACAAAAATAACAATGTCATGAACGTGAGTGAAGACAGACGGAACAAAGAAAAACGGTATAAAAATCCTTTGTGTTTCCTCACCTGCCACTACAAAAGGAATTAAAACCGATAACTTAAAACTCAAACACTAATTTAAATATTTACATCAATGAAGTCCAACAAGATAATCACTTAAAACACCATAAGAATGTTCCTCTAGGGGCTGACTAGCGTGGGTCAGACACGGCAGCAAGATGAGACACCGCTTTGCAAATATATCTGAGTTTTCTGAGCCAGCGTTGTTTGTCAGACACGTGCATATAAAGTAAAAGCTGGAAAGAGAAAAGCAGATCTATGATTATGCCTACGCACCCCCGGGAGCCTGAGAAGGCACACAAAGCGCGGCGCAGTCGTATCTTTCCGTGACCAGCCTGACGGCGAGTGCTACAGCGGAGAGACGAGCGGGTTCCCGTACGCGCGCACCAGGGAGAGGAAGCCTGTGGGACGCCATGGCTCGTGCAAACCCACGCGCTGCTGCAAGGCTGGTTTACTAACGACACGCAGAAAAACCTTCCAGTGTGTCTCTCCTGCCTGCCCCCCTCTCTCGGCTTCCCTGTGGGACATGCCCTTCCACACCCTCCCAAAAAATTAAACTGGACTAGGTGAAGGCTTTACGTGACTGTGCTTGGCTCGCAACTGGAAACCACTGACCCTGTAGCTTTCTGGGTTAATGATAAGAATGCATCCCTCGGTGTACAGCTTCAGTCTCCGCACTCTGAACAGCTGAACTGCAGCCGGAGTGACTTACAGCCCGGGAAGATCAGCCCTACAGAGCCCAGAGCTGCCGCACAGCGTCCCTAAACCACCACGTTTCTTCTTCTTGTTGTTCCCACCACCCTGCGCGCTCTTTTCGGTGGTGCGACCTTCAGGAGACGGCAGAGAGGGCTGCCTGCGGAACAGCTGAGCTCCTTTTTCAAACCTCATGGAAATAAAAGGCAATGCCTAAAAAGAAAATTAGATTTGTACTCCTGGTGCAGCTTTAAGGGGTAACATTATTATTTTCTGTAAAGCTTAGGAATGACTTAGTCACTCTATCTGACTGGAAGTTTATGAAACTGAGAGAAGCGATGCAATCCTCATGAGTGGTCCAGCGACACCGAGGGGCTATAGCTGCACCCGACAACCTTGGCCAACCTTGCACTCTGCAAAGAAAACATCATGTCACAAGCAGGTGGTTTGGGCTTTTGACAGCAATGGGACATTGATGGCTTGGATCGTGCTTGAAATGTCTCTGAACTTCATCTCTGAAGCCTCAATCACATGAGCAGTCAAGTAGCACAGGCCGTGGGGACTGGGGAGTTACAGAAGGCCAGAAAATACACAAGCCCATTAGTACTCATCGTAATTATTGAAATCTGTAAAATACGTATTAGAATAAGTCTTTGCAGTAAGATGTGGATTGAAGTATTTGTTTCTCTCCTCCAGAATCAGGTTGTTTTTGTTAAATGCCTGGGGAAAAAGAAAAAAAAAAAAAAAGAGATAAGAAAACAGGAAGGACAGAAGAAAGGTCTTTCACCAAGGCAATTTTTGTGGCAAATATCTGTGTATAGTAAGTCAGTCAAAAATGCATTGACAAATACTTGCACATTTAGAAAAGCTTGCATTTGCATATATCTGCTTACATAATAACATTTCTACAAAAACCAATGCTACTCAATAAAGTAAAGCCAGGCACTTTCCCCCCAATATTATAAAGCTAATTTTATGATTAAAATTACTTTTTAATCATACATATTCAGTTATTCATATTAGAATGATTCACTCATTATTTTTTTACTGAATAAGAATTATTTTCTCTTTACTACATTAATTCCTTAATTTTCAAATGCAATATGTAGGAGAAATGTCTGAAGGTCTTAAGAGTGTAAATCCTGTTTTTTTAACAGTTATATGAGTATTTATAGTATGACTTTTCAAAGTTTTTTTGTTTGTTTGTTTGTTTGTTTCTGTAGCTATCCAGAGAGATGATTAGTGGAATTTGCAAAAGTTTTAAATTAGGTACATATTCCACCACTGATTACAAATTCTAGACTTCTATTGCCTTTTTAATGAAATCATTTAAAACGTTTTTAATTAGAATGAAAAATGCAGAAATTAAAAACTGGATTATCCAGGTAGGATTTAAGAAAAATCCTCATTTACAGAAAGCTTTGCAGCTGCATGAATAAACTGTGTAATCCGAAGATACTGAGCTAGGGATTTTCAGAATGCTCATTCTTCCTTAATTCAGTGGATCTGAAAAGCAGAGCTATTCTAAAAGGTCACAAAAAGAGAATGATGATATGATATAGATATCATGCCAGAATCTCAGCTAATGTAAGTCTGTACTGCTCATTTACAGAATATTTTGGGTATGAACATTAGCTGAGAGTCTGACCCAGAATATATTCACCAGATACATCTCCTGTATAAAGACACTGCAGGAAGATGAACAGTGGCCTTGACACCATGTCACTGGAGACAAAGGATTATCTTCAATATATGTCATGATGATTGTTAATGGCCCTATTTACTTCTTGAACAAGCCACTAGGGAACACAATTAGGAAAAAGAAGACACAAACCAAAACTTGTATGGTCTTTTTTTTTTTTTCCAGGAAAGGCTGCTGCTGTATAAATTATACACAGACACAAATCTAACTTTCTGTGTAACAGGCATTGACAAAGCGAAGGATCTGTGATTACAGTGTTTCAAGTGAAATCTGGTTTTGTTATTAACAATCAGCATAATTTGAGTCCAATTCCCACTGCGGAAAACTAGCAAGTAGCATTCTTTTGATACAGCAGAACTGTTGTCTAGGACCATATACATTGTGCAGTATAGAGCTCTCAATCCACTTCTCACCTTGATGGCTTCTACAGAATCATATTTGTCCAGTTTGTTGATATGGTTGGTAATGCTGGTATTTAGAGGAGCTGGTGACACGGGATGGATGACGGTTGCGTCATGGGACTGCTGCTGATAACGTTGGCAATAAGTGTAAACAAGCAGGGTAAGAAGGCAACCAAGTATTGAGCTACTTAATCCCACTGTGATCATGTGAAACATGTTGAACTCTGCAGAGTGGAGAGCAGAAGACAATCATTTTTAAGGAAGTAGCAATAAAAGCTTAAGCTTGGGGAACAATGTAGACAAGTGCTTGATTCAAATAAGGGTAAGGGAAACTTCATGTGTTTCCCAGAAACATCTCAATGGCAATGGTTTATCCCTGCAGTAGCAAATGCATTGTGCTTCCCTGAAGAGATCATTAACAGAATCTTAGATACTCAAACATTTCTGTATTAAGACTGAGATTTTTGAAAGATGCTTAAAGAAGTTCAGAAGCCAAGTAACAGATGAATGAATTGCATTTTGTATGTTTGAGTAGTTCAGCAAAATTTCTTTCTTCACACTAACAAAGCCTTGTTATATAGAAATTATGCATATAATGTACATACATAGCTTTTTTTCAGTGAGCTACAGTATCACCTCCACCTCTAGTTCTTTCTTTTACACACAGTGACTTGTGGCAGAACTAACAAAATCCTGATATCTTTGAACACCGTCCTGCTTTCCCTAAAAAGTTTTCCGTATTCCCTTTATTTGGTGCGTGTCCCAGAAGCAGTGACATGTTTTTTCCATCCCCTGCTTTGAGTCTTGCTGGGTCTCACAGTTTCTGTATCTTTGATATATGGCCAATTTGTTCACTTCTCCAGCCTTTAGAATTTTTTCTATATGTAAGTGAGGAGGGGCGGGAGGCGGGGGGGCGGAGGAAGAAATGGTAGTGGTTTAGGGGAAAATGGGAAGGGCGGGGGGAGGGCGTCGAGAGAGAGAGACTCCTGAAAGCTCGGGTGTGCTTTTAACCACAGCAGCCAGAGAGTGCAAAGTCAACAGCTCAGAACCCATCGCTCTCCTGTCTGCTCTGCCCTTCAAAGACACCGTGGGATCAGATGATGGGAAACCCTTGCCACCTACGCGAGGATCAAAGCCGAGAGGAAGCTGGTTGTTGCGTGAAACTGTAGAGGGAATCTAAAGCACAGTCATCCCCTGACCTTACTGAACAGAGACATCGGGTCAGAAGTGGCATCAGTAGGATTAGCTGGAAATAAACAAATTACACCGCTTTTCACTGTTACTACAAACCGGACCTGTGCTTTTTGATTAAGACAGAAGTATCAGTGAGAAGCTCATGTTGGAAATTTCATATTAACATTACTGAAAATCTGTTTGTGGTTGCCTACATGCACAAATGAAAGATTTTAAACTGAAAGACTGGCACTAGTCTGAAAAACATCTGTTAGACCTTTTTCACTGTAATACAGATAAATAGGCCAGCACATGGGTCCCATCTTTGGCAAATGCCTAAGGTAGGACCTTTACATCTCTGCTGGGTATTTAGAAACACAAACTAATATTTAGGTGACTAGGTTGACTACCCTAATATATAAATTATCACTGAAACACTCTTCTACACTTCTATGAGACTTTCCCACTGTTGCAGAACTTGGCAAAATGTTTAAAATGTACCACTGCTAATTAGAAAAAAAATCAAATCGCATTATCCTGGCTCCCATAACAAGTTACCATGCACGCTAGTACCCTTGCATAACCCCTGTGTTTTCATTGTCCCTTATTAGGTTAAAAATGCAGCTTATCTGTGCATGGAAGAATACTAGAACCGGTCAGAGCTATTACCATGACGACACAGACTAAGCGTGATAGCTCACCACAAAAAATGGTCATTTTTCCTTCTTCTTCTTCGTATTGTTTGGGGCTTTTTAACAGTTTTCTCTTTCAAGATTTATTTTGCTAGCATCAGGACTCTGTGGAATGGAACTTTTCTTTTTACTTTTTAAGTTTGTCTTTGGCAGCAAAGCTGAAAATGAGTCCCAGATACAGTCTGAGCTATTAAATGGGTTAGCAGGCTGGCTTTCTGCTATTCGTTTGGAGTCCCAAAAAGGTTTGTGAAATTATTATCCTGAAAACGGTGGAGCAACTTTACAAATTTTGACCTACTGATAACTAGCTTATAACAGGACTTTCTTTTTGAGACAAGGGTGACTGTCATACTGAAAAAGAAGAAAATACAAACATCCAGTAATACATGTTCTTGTCTCAAAGGTCAGCAATGGCAGATGGAAATTTAATGAGATACCCTGTAGTAACTACATCTCTTTTTCTGCTCAAGTGTAAATAATGAGAATGCAGCATTTAGAAGGTAGAATAAAACTAAGAGAGTGCAAAAGGTGAAACAAAAGGAAAAAATGAGGGATCAATACTTCAGCATTTAATGCACATCTAGAGCTGAAAAGCTTACCGCCACATCGTTTTTCTTCTATGCTGCTGGATCGTGCCACTGATATTTCTAGAAAAATAAATAAACTGAATAAACCGCTTATGGCAATGGGAAAAAATATTACAGAGAACTACTAGTTTGATTAATACAATAAGAATTTAAAAATTTATCCTACTATAATCACTCCGAATCCAAAGTAAAAAAGATTTTGACTATGTGGTAGAATTAACAAAAAGGTCCCATGACATCTACAAGTTCTTTAGCTTCCTAAGCAAAAGCAGCAACCTATTTTTAATTCTTGCCTCAAAACATCTCTGGAATTAAAAAGATGAAGTGCACATGAAAACATTCTCTGTGGAATTTAAGCATGTTGAGAAAGCGTTGATTTTCTGAATAGTAAAATTAATGAGAGTTTAATTATCTTGTGTACAAATGGGCTTATTACTTCTAGAAGTCACGTCTAGCACTAATATGAAAAGAGGGAATTTAAGAATCTTAAAAAAAGATGACTGCCAATTTCATGGGTCTCAATTGTAAACTAATAAAATTTAATTCCAGCCTGTGTCCTTACCATTTTGACTTTGGAAACATTTTGAATAAATATTGAATAAAATCTGTTGGCAATCGAGTTTTCCCACTCTTTACTTCAGGACCACGACTCCTCTGAAGGGAAGTCCTGCCTCACAAATCTGTTGAACCTCTCTGAAAGGGTCAATGATCATGTGGATATGGGTGGGGTAACTGACATAGTCTGCCTGGATTTCAAAAAAGCTTTTAAGTTCTTTGTCAAAGGCTTTCCAAGCAACAAATGAGATGAGGGAAAAGATAGAAAACAGGGCAGTACTATGTGCCCAGATCTTACAACGGAGGAAGGTTACCACTTCTGCAGGGACATAAGTTTTTCAGAAAAGAGCTAGAAAAGCAGGAGGTAAATGTGGTTTTGAAGTTTGCTGATGATACAAAGTTAAGGTAGCATGGACAAGGGCATGCTGTGAAGAGCTGCAAAAGTGCCTTACAAAACTAGGCAATAAAATAACAAATGAAACAGAATGTAGATCAGTGTAAAGCAATACATACGGTGGAAAGCAATCCTAGCTTCACGTACAAAATGATGGGCTGTGAACTGACCATTACTACTCATGAGTGAGATGGGGGGTTTATGACAAATTGTTCCATGAAAATATCAGCTTAGTGTTCAGAAGCAATCAAAAAGGCAAACCAAATGCTAGGTACCACCAAGAAAGCAACAGTGACTAGGACATGGTATCAGCATTATGGCACTTCACAAATCTATGTGTTGTCCTCACAGAGCTGTGTGCAGCTCTGGTTTTCCCATCTAAGGATGTCTCTTGTAGAACTAAAAAACAGACCAGAGAAGGGGCGCAATGATGGCCACAGCTATGCAATAGCTTCTGTATTAGGAATTAGTAGAGTAGGCTCTCCACAACCAAAAGATGATCTACATGCAGCTACAGCTAAAGGGATCACAATTTTTTTACCTTTCTTCACATGCTAAATCAAGACTATTTTCAAAATAAGAAAGTATATCGGACCTGACAGAACAGCACTCTCAAAGAGAGTTAAAGGCTGAGAGCATACTTTGATGTTTGAAACCATTAATTCACAATACAAACAAAAAGCAGACAAAAATGTACCAGAAAACCATAAAGTTCTGCAAGGTAATGTTGGTAAGGACTAACTCTGGAAACACAGCAGCAGCAATGACGAGAAAGAGTCATTTCTGCACTCTGCCGGAATCACTCTATATACTAAGTTCTGTAGAGGGACAAAGCTATGGTAAGCAGAAGACAACATGAGGGTGGACAGGCCAGCACACCAGCTAAGGACAGAAGGGAGGTGAATTAGAAAAAGAGAGGTCAGGAGGGAGGGAAGGAGAGAACTCTGAGTTGGAGGAACTGGAGGAGCGAAAGCAAGCTGAGCGATCCCAAGCAAGCAAGCTAGTTTGCCTAAGGTGAGTGTAACGGGCATGACCTGATCTGCTGTGACATGGGTAATTTGAAGAGGAGCGGCAAACAAACCAGAAGGTCGAGAAAAGAGGTGGCTTATTTCAGATTCTGAAAATGCCTACTGTCAAAAACAAGAGGTAGAGCTTATATTGGATTAAGCAGGGGATTCACAGAATGTGCATATTAATGGAGCTGTTCAAAAGCCTGAGAAAAAGGGGAAAATACAACATGGGAGTTTTTGCTTTCACATTGACATTTTTCACATTGGTTTTGGAGGAAAAAATAGTATTTGGGAGTAAAAGCATTATGCACCATCCACAAAAACAATATTTAATTTTTTTGATTTCTTTGTTATATTGTGCTATATTGTACTGCATAGTCACAGAAAAAAAACGTTGCTGCACTGAGTAAACAACATTACATTTCAAATGATACATTAAAATGTAAATTTCTCTGTCTGTGAATAGACTGCTAGCTTTTTTAATGTACACAGGCAGAAAGATGACTGTTAACAGCAATGCAATGTGGCCACCCACAGTGTTGTGTGGATTTAAATGACTGCTGTGATTTATTTAAAAAAAAAAAAAAAAAAAAGAGTACAGTCATGAGTCTTGACAAACACTATAGAATAATACACGACGTGACTATCCATCAGGTACTTAGTGATCATGGGGGAGCTAAGGACCTGAGGCACAGTTAATAGTATTTACCTTTCTAAACAGTTATTAATTTAAGGGACTCTGTCAAATGATTTCCAGATTTAACTACCAGAGCACCCACTTTTGTATATGCAAACAACAAAACCCAGAGGAACCTTTCTCTAATAATCCCAAAATCTCAAAACCATTTACATTAAAGTAAAAAGCAAACTATCTTCCCTAGCTTTCTGTAGTCATCCCTGCAGCCTGCTACAAAGTAGGACGGGAGGGGACTGCAGAGTGCTGTGACAGTGACTAACCAAAGTCCCAGGCGGTGACAGTACATACAGCTCCACAGCGCTCGGTGCATTGGGGCAGATTTTCATGAACACACCAGATCTAGCAACAACGCCTCTGCATAGTCGACCGACACACTTTGGCTGACGAAAGGCAAGTTCTGTTCCAGCTCTCGGCTCTGCACAGTGCAGTCTGGGACAGCACTGCGCCTCGCTCCTGAAACAGTGAGAGATTTCCCTAATCCTTCAAGGAGCAGGCTGGTCTCACCTGGTATAACGTTGGAGTCCAAAGCACAGGCTCGGGTCTCCGTGGTGTTGCCCGCGCACTGACTGCCCACAGGAAACAAAATGATGCACTGACGGACACGGAACTGGAAGCCAGACGAGTCGCAGTCGGACCACTCGGACCACTCGGACCAGCTGTCTGCAACAGGCAGAGAAGGACACGCGGGCAGACGCTGCAATTAAATGCTTCAAGTACACCGAGTGAGAGAGAAACAGCCTGTATTACGACAGGCGGCCTCATCCCCAGACACCACCAACTAGCGGAGGACAGCTCTTTCATTATGATAGAACAAAGGCAGTCCGGCTTTGCCAAAAGTCTCTGAAATGTAGAGTGTGAGGGTAAATTTGTCACAGGTATGCTATGGCTTTGACTTCTGCCACGGCCTTTGTGTGTGGACATGAGAAGCCAGAGGGATTTTGTAGTGGTGACTGAAAGAGTGATTACTGTGGAGTTAATTCCAGTCTAGGTCGTTAGGGTGGACAGTGACGATGTCTTTTTTTTATGTACTTGACAAGTAGCAATGAGAGCTATAGGAGTATTTATTCCAGGTCTGAAACAGGATGTTTAGTTAACCACATAAATAATAGCATCTTGCAGATACCTTTTTTTTTTTTTTAGCTTTTGTTATTTCAGGTCCATTTCTTTGCTGTAGGTAGAAGAGATCTCATCAAGTATTCTCACCTTCTCTTCCCCATTCGGTTCATTATCAGCTTCTATTGTTTCTCTATATTTCTTCCTCTGCCTGTGTAGTTTTGATTAAGACATTTTTATTTCATGCCTGTGTGATCTCAGAATACTTCCCTTAAATGAAGTGATTTGATCTCATTCCCATGAGATGCTGTGAATTTACTGAGCTCAGCTTTCTTACAATTCAAGCACAAGACTTGTCTTCATAGTAGTCTTCTGAGTTTGACAAGTATAGTAAAGACAGAGCTCAGTTAAACTTTCTTCTTTCTTTTGTCAACTTTCCCACTGAGATAGGTTTTATGGTTTTGATATGGAATAAACAGTCCTACTATCCCAAATCAAGTTTGTTTCTACTTCAAAAGTTTAACTGATTTTATGCCAATATGAAGCAAATTTACAAACTCCATTTTGCTTGAAATAAAAACCTATATATTAACCTAATTTTGTTTCAAGTTAGATTGAAGAACATTAAAATTTGTGCATAATATTTTGGAAAATGCATGAAGCTTTTGTACACTTTTTGTGAATCAGATGGAAAACCAGGAATTCTTACATTGTTTTGGGCCCCTTTCAATACACTGTATAAATCCAGCATACAAGGTTCACATTTACTCATCACTTTCCCTTTGGCTATAGAGGAAAAAGTTAAAACTCTCAGTCATCTAAAATTTAACAGAGTCTGGCAGGAATATTTGAGATTGCAGTCTTGAAAAATGACAAGCAATAGATACTTTCTATGATAGTGTTGGACATTCACTTCCTAACCAACAGTGTGGTAAAAAGAAATGGATGGAGGAGACTGACATAACTTTAGCACAGAAAATGTCAAGCAGTGGTCCTGGGACCATTTCAGGACAGTAGGAGAGTGCTGGTTAAAGACAGCAGCAATCACTCCTAGCAGTCTGTGGTTCAGATGAACACCATCACTTGTGGAGTTGTTCATAAAATAGACTTACTCAGCAGCTCAGGTAAAAAGCTGGATATTGATATTTATGAAGAGTTAGCAAATGGGGCCTCCTTTGAGCAACAGGGCAAATACGTTGACACAAGCAGCTGATGTTAAACAGTAGGATCTCGTTATTGTGAGGAGCAAGAATACTCAGCTCTGTCCTTCAGCTCTTCTGTTTCCTAGGAGAGGTCCTGTGAGGGCCTCATTTGCAGAGTGGGTAGTGGGAGCATGGAGGCAGATGACATAATGTAGCTGGATCCTAATTCAGGGGGGTAGGAGAGCTGAGGTGGCAGTCAAGCAAATGGACAGGCTTCTTCCTGCACATCCAGGAGCTGCTGTTGTCACAGCCAGTGTCAGCTGCTGGACCTAAGTAAACTAAGTACATGGATCCTTACCTTAAATAAATATTTAGTAACAACAAAACCCTGCTCATTCAAGTTTAAAGGAATGCTGCTCACTACCAGTCTTGGCCCAGTTCTCATCGGTGGCAGAGAGCACGCTTAAGCCAAAGCCAATACTCTTGTCCACGCCTGGTATAATTAGGATATATGCAGCAGCTGCCAAAATGCTCGTGGGCATCCTAAATGCAGCTTGTTGGCTGGTGAACTCTGAAGCCCTGTCTTGTCCAATGTGCCTTTGGCCCACCAGGTTCCTTGCTGAAGGGGCTACATCCTGTGATAAAATAGGAACCTCAGAGTATGCGTAGATCATGCTAGGTCACATACTGGTGACTGGGCAAGGCTGCTGTTTCGGCCTGCCCTTTAGGGGTCCTATAAAAGACACTATGTGCATTGGGACCTTCCCCCATATGCAACACAGGTCACCTCCCTCCCATCTTGAGTCCCATGGTGCAGCTCAGGCACTACAGCACAGGTAGTCAGTGGGTCTGGTGCCATGCTGATCAGCTCCATCTGGCACACAGAATCATAGAAGAGGAGAGAGGGGACATCAGTACAAGTGTGAGAGGGATGGACATCCCTGCAATGGTGGATGCTGGTACCAAACCTGTGTTTTGAGGAGTGCCACTGTTGGGAACTCAGAAAGTCACACAGAAGTAAGGCACCCAAGACTGACAGATGTACCATTTCAAATCAGCAGACCCGTCCTTTGTGGAGCCACTATCTCTGCCATCACAGAGATGCTGAACCCATAGCTTTTGCATGCACTTCTACAGACTCAGTTATCCTGCCCCAACCCTTTGATTTCTTATCTTCAAAGTATCTGAGGCACCTCCGGCAGGCTCCTCTCAACTTGCCTCTCAGTTCTTTGCAAAAATCATGAGAATGGAAAAGAGAGCGTGGACTGGAGAGGTGTTTAATCTGGAACTGCTTTTCACCTCTAACACGGCAAGGCTTACTTAGATGTTATGTCTTCTTCCTACAGTCTTGCTTGGATTTTGAAGCCAGGTTAAGTCCAAGCAGTTCCTGAAAGATGCCTTGGTGAAGAAGGCACCTCAGAAAGATCAAGCCACCAGTCTGTAAGATTCTAAATTTGTTTCCTGCAGAACTACACCATCATTTCTAGATGCTCAACTGCTTTATCTATTATTTGCATGTGTGAGTTAGCAATTCAAAGATAGAATATATTTTCCCCTCGTATAGCAGCAGTAAATACTTTAGGTGTAAAATATTGTTTTATTCAATACATTACCAATGTCGTTGCAACCAATTACACTTACTGATAAGCAGCCTATAAACCACTACTGATCAATAGTGCAGCGCTTCCATTCATATTAATGTGATTGCATTTGGTTAAATTAAAAGAAAAAACACAAACACAGCGATATATCTTTTAAAATGAAAGATGAGAAAAACTGATGTATTTTGCAGACACAAGTCTGTTACTCTCTTTTAAGTGCATGCTTGCACAGTTGCAGTTGGAATTGCCATTAACTCTCCATATCCTCAAGAAAACCTTAGTATCAGGACTCCAGAAATTTTAGTTTTCTGCTAGTTTTGTTTGGTCAAAAAAAGGTACTATTTCAAATGCCAAGAAATCTGCTCTTTTCACAACTTAAGAAAAGTTATAAATAATTTCCATTTTTGCATATGCATTTCTGTGTTGGTTGTTCTTAGATTCCAAGTGTCACTACTATTCCCTTGCTAAATTCAACACGTCACTCAGGCAGTGGATGTCACCAATGGTACTTCCAGATCTGCACAAGGAAGAACCACTGGCCACATGATCCTCATTACAAGAAAATGGCTCTGCAGGGATGCAGGAGTCTGTCCAAACTGGACATGTGTTGCACTGCAATTATTTTTGTCCCATACCAATGTGAAATACAAGCAGTAAAAAAGTTTTGAAATCTACATTGTAAACATGAGGCAAGGGACATTCTCACAGCTAGTTGACGATGTGCTGTTTCAAAAACCTATGGCAAATTTTCAGTGAGATTGAAATATTAATAAAACATCACATAATGTGAGAAATACACTTCACCCTCTGAAATTTTATTGCTTTATAAAGGTTTTCACTTTCTTGAACCAAAATGAAACCAACCTCCTCCTCCTCCACCCCCTATCTACTCCAAAATTTGAGTAACAAGTAGGTCAAAATAAGATGAAAAGATTATTTATAAATGTTTGCAAACTCTCATTTCTAGAGAAATGGCGGTAGAAAGTAAATGCACAACAAGAGAAATAGCTGCAATACTAGCACAATGAACGTGCCAGTTCTGACCTTCAAAGATGCGTTAAGGATCCCAAGGCAGCTATGTAACTTCTGCATACAAATGTACACTGTTTGTCTTGAAAAATCAAATCATCAACTGATTTCTATGTTTGGGGTTTTTTTTAAACACTATACAGAGTGTTGCATCTGCTTTAATTTTGACAAAGTAGGTACTTCTATTCTACTGCAAGACATGCAGTGCCTAGAAAAGGAAATTAACTTAAATTGTAGTTTGGCACAGGTAATAGGATCCATAAATTCAAACTCATGGGGCATGTGCCTTCACGTGCACAGCTTCATCATATGGGGAGCAAACTTTTGCTATGTGGTCTAGGACCTCTATGTGAAGCAAGCAATACAATGTGGCATCAGAGCTGCTTGTTTCCTTTTGTTGTTGCCTGTAATCCATTAATCAGCAATAAATGAAAACAAATTTTCCCACTGGCTTTTCACTAATGATTTTATCTGGTTTTATATGGTTTTAATATCTACTTCTCAATTAAATTTCATTTTAAAAATGAGTTTCCTTTAATATGGGTCAAAAGACAGAGTCAAAGTTACAGAAAAAATCATAATCCATAATATCATACAACTAGCAGGAGTGCTGAGACATTTCATTTACTAAGTACTCCACAGTCATTTAAAAAAGATGAAGTCTCTACTCCTTAACATCCCAAGTTGAAGAAGGTATTTTATGAAGAGCATTAAGGTTTGCTTTGTGTTTTATATGAAAACAAGGCAAACATTATCTACTTGAAGGACCTTGTGATAACACATGTTGAATATTAACCTCACCCATTTGCTTGCTGTAAATGTTTAGTGTTATAACAAATGCACTTCTTTGGGATATTGTTATTAAAAGTGTCCCAGGCCATTTGCATGATCCACTTTAAATATTATACGATTTTAGTTTATCCAGACCTGGAACCTGGTAACTACAATTTTAATTTTTAAAGGGGGAGGGAGGAGGGGGTGTCCTGCAGGCTGTATCCTGCTGTTACTTGATTTGTAGCACATAAGAGCTGATTGTGCACTTAATAAAGGACAGAAATTATTTGCTCCTAAATAATAGATCAAGAAGCATTCTGTTGCCTAACTGTGAATGCCTTATTCTGTGGCACGTAAACAACAAAGCTGCATGGGACTATCTGCCATACCTGGACACGGCTGTGTGTTGCAGAGTGCTTCTTCAGTGTGTAGTCCAAGGCAGATATCTCCTCCATATGCTGGGGCTGGGTTTGTGCAGGAGCGGGTTCTCATGTAATGCCCTCCTCCACAAGTTGCCGAGCACTTTGACCAAGATGACCAACAAGACCAGCCTCCATCCACTGAAAAGACACAAAATAGCATATTGTTCCAAGTTAATGTGTGACATGACATAATTCAACCCATCTTTCTCATATTCTGTGGATATAATTCATAGCCTACTGAAGGTATTGGACATTTTTAGGTGTCACTGAACATAGGCCCACAAATTTAATCTTACCACAAATAAATTTAATTTACATATTTTAAAAGCCCCTGGTACACTGGGAGACCTAACAAAGTTACTCATCCATATAAGACATCTTCAGTGGGTACCATAAGATCTTTAAGGCAAAAATTATTTTCTTTTTCTTTTCTTTTCTCACTTCTGAAGAAATTAAATACCAAAAGCTCATTTAGCAGAAGTATTATAAGCTCAAAGTAATTTTTTATTAATAAAAGAAAACTTAGCCCAATAATATCAACAGAGAGATGGAAGAATCTAGATTTTGTTTCGCAACCCAGGTGAGATTGCTTTAACCCTACAACCTATTTCAATTGATCTAACACAGTTGTAGGGTTTGATGGGCCAATATAATGTTACAAACTTAATGCAGCTCTAGCACAGATGCCAGCAGCAGAACAACAGCAGTAGTTCAAAAAAGCCACAGACGAATGACAAAAAGAAGTTGCCACTTAATGTTTCAAACACAGGTTGTTGAAGAATAATTTTTTTCCCCTCATTTCTATTTACTAATTCAAGTACATCAAACTGTTCTCTAGCCTGAATTTTCACAAGGTTCCTCTGAAACATAGGCTGGATTTCATGGGAGCCCCATTTGTCAGACGGCTTTCGACACGTGGCCACTAGACCGGCTTCTGATGAAAGTTCACCTCATTGCCTGCCCTGCGCTGGCTCCTTTGCAGCCTCCGTTCTTAAAGCTACTGCTGCAGGATGTATTTCTGGCATTTATGGCCATATTGCAGCCCATCTGCCAAAGGCTTCCTGTCTGCGGCCACATGACGGTCAGATGTACTTCTCCCAGGGACAGCATTCCCTCTGCAAAGAATCTCTGTATTTTGTTCATCTCTCTTTCAAATTTTTTTTGGGGGAAAAAACCAACAAAACCCCTAAACTTTCAAAATTTTCATATCCTACAAAACCAAATTTCTTTTCAAACCTCTATTTAAAGTGTTATCACTTGCTTTCTTAATACTTAAGTAAGGAAATGATTTGCCATGTCTGCAACTGATTAAAAAAAATAGTCTTTAGTTCAACTGACGCTAACAGATGAGACTCTAAGTATAATAAAGACAATGTGCCAGTAAAATTTTGTTTTACGACAGGGCCCTAAATTGAACAGAAGTTTCACCTTTTTTCCTCCCATCACTCACAGCAGCATTGAGCATTTTACCACACAAGACAGAAACTCATTATTTCCTACTTTTAAAAATACTAGGTAAGTTCACATTTTCTGTATACAATTTTTACAGTGCACTCATTTAAGACATTCCTTGTAAGACTTTACTTCATGGTTTGTTGAAACAATGATTGTCACTGAAGTCTCCAAAACATTCATCCAGCATTTCACAATGACTCCTTTTGATCCTTTCTGCTCAATTAATCAAACAGCCTTTCAAGGAGTAAAGCAGTTTCCACTGGTTTATTGAAATGCTATTCCATAACATCTCTTACAAAAAAAAAAAAAAAAAAAAAGAAAAAAAGGTTTCAAATCTGAAAAAAACCCCAACCCTTAGAATGAAAATATCTGTCCAGTATTTGCATTTAAGTTTTCTCTTACATGGAGATGTAGGACATGAAAAAAAATACTCGTTTTGGTATATCACAAATCTGCTCCGTAAGTCGAGTAAAATGATTTCTATGCAAAGGCTACAACAGTGAGAAAATGAGCTAGGAGAATGTGTTTATTTTGATATTAAAACCTATATGTGCATTTTTAAATGTAATTTCAGATATAGCATACCCTCAGGTTCTCAACTGCTCATCAAACAGGTAATTCACTAGTGCACACCTAAGGGTATTAACTAATCCTGTAAGTGAAGTTGTTGAATATATAACATTTTATTCTCTGTATTGTTTGCAACATTATCTTATAAATCAAGAAAGCATGGAATTGGCACCTCCTTGCTAAGAACAACAGTTGTGAAAACTTTTGCAAGTAATGTATCTGGCCTCTGAATAGCCTGATTGGACAGACAGGATTTGTGGAATCTGGTGCTATATCCCAAGTATGTCATTTAAATAAATTATTTCCATTATTATGGAATTCAATGATTGCTACATTTTTTCCAGGATATATTTATCAGGGAAATCATCTAGCTGTACAGATGTATGAGAGAGTTTTATACCACCTATCATAAATAAATACTGCATCTCTGTAGAGTGCTTGACTTGTTCTCTTATTCAAATAGTCACTGGAAAACAAATACGTCTTTTTCTTGAGTTAACTCTGTTAATGTAGTATTATGCAAGCTCATATCTAAGAAAGCCACAGGTTATTTGTCTTCAGTGCAGGTGAAATATACTGTGCAATTTTATGACAATTTCAAGACATGGTATCTTTTATTCAGAACTTGGCTTTTTTTTTTTTTAAATTATGTCAAATGAAAGCAGAAGCTGTTGCCTAAGCTATTCATTTCATGCGATATTAAGCCTTTACCTTTCCAGATACTCCCTTTTTTTCCTCTTTTTTTTATTTAAAATGATCCTTGACTAGCTCAAATGAATAGTCAGTGCAGTGTATAGACCTCCATGAAACAGAATGACAGCCTGAGATTGCCTAGACAGAAGATAAATTGTCTGCAAACGTTACCTGTGGCTTGTTCACTGTACTGGAGACAGTGATCCCCAACACTTTCTACTTATTTTTCAATGGATCAGGGTGAGAATTACAAATGCTCATGCATTTGAAACTGCCATCTGCCATCTATCTATAAGTGGCCAAGAACACAGAGACCAATGTGACATCCAGGAATGTCACCATGTTCCACAACTGCAGTGATCATGGCTGTACTGTAACACTTCAAATGTAAAGGGAGAAGTGGGTCTGGGGAAGATGGGAACGGACAGCCATAATATAATAGACGACGTTAGATTTGATCACGGTTGAGCTGGACAGTGTAATTTTAACTGTTTTTCTTAGCGACTATTTACTGACAGGCTGCCATCCTAAATCTCTTTCAAGGACTATCATAACTACCTCTTTTATTTGTCCTCAGAACTTTTCCTTCTCAGCAACATAGGATGATAAAGCATCACGGCTAAATAAGATCAAAGGAGTGGGTATTTACTGCTTGAGTTTTTACAAGACCTAAATAGGGCTCTGTGGTTTCTTTCATCTTTCTTTAAAGTTGCTTAGCAACACAGCACCATCTGGGGTTTTTTTTTCTTTTTTCCTTTTGTCATGGAGTCCTTAATGTTATTTCTGCTTCTTATAGGAGGAAAAATACACAGCTGCAAGGAAAGTTCCAGTCACTACAGTTTCTTTACATAGCTGTTGGACAAAAGAAAGTCGTTAAAGCAGTTCCACAATGAAAGATACAAAGAGTCTTTACATTCTCTGACAATTACTGAGGTTGGTCCCTTTTGGAAGACGGCACCCTTCAGCTAGCAGGGTACTCTTAAACAATGCTCTTTCCTTTATTGTAAAGCAAACAACTTTTTGCCTACTGGCTGTTGCTGTGGTTAATAAATATTTCTTCACTATAATGAAAAAAACCAAAACCAAAACATAGGGAAGAGGATGTACTAGGGAGAAACAGAAATGGGATCTGCTGGGGACATGACAAAACATCCACACTACTGGAGAATTTCCAAGAGACAATTAAGTAAACTGGATACCCTGCTATGCACTTTGGGGGTTACAAGGAAGTGGAAGGAAGCGTAGGCAGACACACTGACCTCACCTGCTTTCATGAGAACACAGATAAGATTGCAGGCTCTTCCATATACTATCTGGTCTCATTTCAAATGTAAACAACCAAAGGAAAAAAAAATCATTTTTGGTGTATGCCTTTCCGTTTATAACTTGTCACGTTCATCTTTTCAAAAGTGTAGCAAGAGAATAAAAAATGCTGAGAGGTCAGTCTTTTCTATATGCATGAAGGAGTATAAATAGAGGGGCACTAGTCCTTTCCACCCACAGAAATGCAGATAGTGTGCTTCCCAGTGGCTGAATAAAAGTTAAATCTGGAGACACTGGGTGTTGGGCAGCCTACAGACCCAAGAGAGTACTGCTCCCTTCCAGACACCTGGGGATCATCCCATTCCACATCACTTAGCTGACTGCTTTTTCCTAATCCTGTGGGATATTGCTGTATGTTTCAGTGTGGGAAAGAACAATTTTTACATCATCGTTTGCAAAGGCAAAGTCTTGTTTCTGAGATGCTACAGATACCTTTTATTCATAAAAGCAATACTGGATGAAACAAACAGTCAGCATAGTGCAGTGCAGAAACATAGAAGGCAAATGAATAGTTCTAAGGAAAGTACAACAACAAAATCCAAGGATCCACCTGGGTTTAAGTCTGTAACTGAGACTTAAATTAGAAAAGCAACAGTTGCTTCAAAGGGCAGTTCAGCCTCCTCCTCACTGGCTACAGAAGCAGCCTAGAGAGATCAGTGCATGTGGAGAGATGGGCTTCAGCAGCCTCAGGGACGAGCTTTATTGGATCGGAGTAATTTTTTCCCCCTGATTTAGGAAGTTACTGCAGGATAAATTTTGTCTGTTCCTCTAAATATATTCCTGTTTCCTTGAGGCCAAGTATGACTGCAAGGAGAAAAAAAATAAAAGCAATAATGAAGAAAAAACCAACAAGCAATAACTGGCTTTAGGGGATGCATAAATAACTGAAACAGTCTTTCCGAGAGTTTTGTGTATCTGAAACTCTTTATTGTTATTAGCACATTTAGTGATGCATGAATTTACTCAGTTCTTCTCAGCCAAAGTGTCATAACTAAACCAAACTAAAACTACTGTAATAAAAAATTTGAAGCCGGTAAAACCCCAAAATTTTGTCATGAAGTATCAGAATTTCAAATCTGACAGACAGGAACTGTCCTTTCCCTCTGATCCACCACTATGCTCTGAGGAGAAGAGGGAACAGGGACTCCTGTAGCTCATGTTACTCAATGGCGCTCATGAATTCCTTACGTTTGGTTATTGTTATTTTTCAGGCAAACAAATCTTTTAGTTAGTAAATTCCTGTAATTTTTGTAAATTGGCAGAATTTACCATTCAAACAATGCTTCTCTTCATCATCTATTTTTCTTCATAATGTAATTATCTCACAAGCCCCCGAGGATAAAAAAACCCTAATATGTCTGATTATAGATTCCTTTCTTTTCATATTGACCACGTATTAGTAACTCAAAGAAAACAGAAATGTCAGTGAGTATTCACAGATCCTTTCCATAGATATTGAGGCTGTTCAGTGCTTGCCAGCTCAACTCTATTCACCACATCTCTGAGCCATAAAAAAGGGGCTGAGGCATAGGGCCAAAGCATAATTTGCTAGTGCAAGACAATAGTGCAAATTCTTCTGTCCCTCAAAGCAGTTTGGCACATGGAAACTGAGTACTGGGAACAGGCCTTACCCTACACTGACTCCCAAACTATTTCTGCAGGTTATTTGGGAGAGTGCTAGTTAGTCGAAAGCAAAATTGTATGAGGGATCATTCTAAAACTTGTACAATACAGACAAATCATATTCCCGAGCCTGGGTATAATTTCTGGCAATATTCTGGCACTGTTCAATTTACTATTACATATTCAACCTTCAAATACTATGAACGAAAAGTAATCTGCCCAGTGACTGCTATCGATCCGCATGTCAGTGGACCATTTACTTTCGTACAAGCTGTGGGAAAAATTTCCCTGTTTCTGTCTCCCTTGTAGGCTCAAGAAAGATTTAATAGTAGCTGCTGAAGGCAGGTTTTAGATGGCTTCAGTATTTGTTTTGTAAGTTCTGGGATTCTGCAGCACATTTAACCATTACTGGCTATTAATATATTAATAAGTATATTTAAAATGATGCTGCAAGACACTTAACCAGACAAAAGAGCCTTGTACACTCAGCGATTGCTCCATGGGCTTTTTCACTGTGTCGGTCCTTCAGAGCACTTAGTACCTTCCAGGATGACACAGCTCAGATTAATTGATTTAGAAGCATAAAGTCCTACTGACATTCAGCATGACTTAAGCACTGCTCAGTATATTTGTCACTCATCTTTCTCAGCAGTTTACATCATAAGGGGTTGATCCTGTCTGCAATAAGCAGAACAGGGAGCAAAGATCCTGAGCCTGCCTTTGCAGGAAGGCTTCTTTGTGGCTGCCATCTCGTTCCTTCCTACTAACACCAATATTTCTGAAAGGCTAATGACTGCACTGGACTGTAACTAAATGGGTCCATGCCAGCAGGGAGCAGGTGAAGCTGTCCTTACCCCGAAGGAGCTCAGGTAAATCTTAGAAAGCATCAAATTCTTCTTTGTTGCATTTTTATTTCTAGTACTATGGCCATTACTTTTGGGTCGAGGTCAGAACAAAATCTCCTCACATTCCTTAGCCTTTCTGTCTGCACCTTGCTTATTTACATGGGCAAGAATGAACTATGCACGGTCCTTGCATAGAGTTTTCTCCTCGATGCTCCACACTGGCAAGAAGGACCTGACATGTTTACTCCTACTCAGTCCCTGCAGCTCTCTCTACAGCCTAGTCCATGTGAGGAGGGTACATATACCACAACGAGATCTGCACCTACACCAACCCTTCTCATAAACATCTGCAAGAACTGTGTGATCAAAGCCCGACACAGACATTTTAGAAACTCACTTAGATAGCTAGGGTAAGAATGACTTTATATAGCTGTAGTAAATATAAGCACCCAGGAAATGAAATCCAGTCCCTAGCACAGTGGTTAACAAGAAGGCTGAAAATTGTTCCAGCCATGGTTTCTCCTCCTGGCTGCTCTCCTCTGTGACCCAAAACTCTGGGGTTTGCCAGGTTTGCACGTGTGGGCAGGGAGCAAAAGCTCTTCACCCATTCATTGTTTATGTCTCCCCTTTCTTGATGAGGTCTCATGAATGTCAACCTAACAGATGTTCATGTTTACCCACCAATTTAACTTTTTGTGACTTTCATTAAAAATGGAGAGAATTCAGTTTAATCAGTATGCATCTCTAATAAAAATTTATTCCTTTTCTACAAATTTATAATCAGGTCTAATTTATGGATGAACCTTATTCTGCAATCATTTTTCACTCTCCCATGTCTTAAAGAAAAAAAAAATCAATTACATCTACTGCTTGCAATGTTTTCCCTTCAGATTTATCTGAGATCTGACTTAGCCCTTTACATTTCTTCTTAATTACTGGCAAACAGTAGTTCTGTAGCTGAGGAACTTTGTGATTCCTCACAGGCTATCATACATCTAAATACTTCATTTAAGCTCTACATCTTTATTGAAATTTGCTTTGATCTAAAAGCAAAAATGAAACTTGTCTCTGAAGAAAGTTATTAGATATATTAAGACACCCCTTCTTGCTTCAGAAAGGCCTGCCACACTTTATACCAACTGATCTTTAGAAATATTTTCAAATTCAGAGACAGCAGAAGAGGGAATAATTTTTATATAAAGCACAATTTCAAGTTCTGCCTTACAACTTCATGTATTTGAGTTTTGCGTATTGGCTATCTCATAAACAAAGGCCTCTGCATCAAACTTATGTCTGCATAACTATTTGTGTCACTGGTTGGTAATCTTCACGTCCACACTTGAATAAATGCCAAAAGATCCAAATTTTCAATAATAAAATATGCATCACTGTTATACATAATTAATACAATTAAAGATGTATGAAAGCTTATTTCTAAATTTATTTGTTGATACTGGAAAGAACTGAGTCTCTCAGTCATTATCCTTCTTTCTCTCTGTCATTTCTTACCTTGAATTCTTTCCTCCTATTCCAATTGCATTCTTTTCTTCATGTATCTCCTATATTCTTCCCCTTTCTTTTTCCACAAAGCCTCTGCAAAGCTCAAAAGCCTTTGAATTTTGATGTCTGTTTTATGAATGGTGCGAGGTGACTGAAACCAAGATTTTTTTTCCCCCCCAAATGTCTAAGATATAACAATGATTGATAACCCAAAGTAGTTTCTTGAAAATAAGCATTCTACTTGTAATCCTTTTTATAGAAACATAAAACAACTTTCAATGAAGGAGAAGCTCAAGATTCCAAGAACAATCTTTATGGCCCACTTGAGTTACCATCTAGTTTGGTGATCAGTCCTGAACCTTATTTGCTGGAGGCTCCACATGCAAAAGCTAGCATAGATTTAATGCCAGCAACTACTGTGATGAAAATGATATTTTAAGTTTAAATAAAGACTAAGCCAGACTTCTCATGTCTTTTTTCTCTTCTATTTACTTATTAAAATTATATTTTTTGCAGTCAAAGTCTCACAAGTGAAAAAAGACATAGCTGTTAATACTGTTGACGATAAACTGATTGACATCACATGGGAATCTTACCCAAATACACTTATATTATACAGGTAAATTTGAGCTGTAGTGTATTCAAAAAACAAAACAAAACCCAAACCCACCAACTAAAAAAAAACTAAACCAAACCAACGATTGCAAGATACAGCCTTGAAGATGAGTTATTTTATTTTCACATACTTCTCTCATTTCATTTAACTCTTACCTGGACAAGGCAAAATGTTGCATTCCTGGTACTCTAGAGATGGGCCAAGGCAAGGAAGTCCCCCGTACTTGGGCTCAGGATTGCTGCAGACTCGTTTGCGATTCCGTATACCTCTACTGCAGTCACGACTGCACTGAGACCATGGAGACCAGGGTGACCAGGCACCATTGATGGTATGAGCAGAATATCGTCCAGAACGCAAGAAATCCCCTGACAATCCTAATAACATAAGGATTGAAAAAAACAATACTGAATTAAAACAGTATCTCACCCCAAAATAACCTTTTCCTCTTCAAATTTCCTCCTAGGCTTCTAATAGTAATATGACCAGGAGGGACAACCCAAACCCTACTTTCATCTTAAGAAGCTCTTCCACAACGGAAATTTCATAATCACTTGCACAGAACTACAGTGAAGACTTGGATCCAACTCTTCAGTTAAAGTTTTACAGCTGCACTGACTGAACTAAAATCAATTTACTCCACTTGAGGATGATAAAAATTATCTCTCTCTTGCACAGGAATTATCATTAGAAAAGCTCCAAATACATTGCATAGGTATTATTGCCTCTGTTTTAGAGGAAGAAGGTGGCACAGAAGACAAGACTGAGCTGCCTGTGACCACTCATTGAGCCAGCTCCCCTGGTCCTACTGCAGGGCTCTGCTCACTTCATCCACCCAGCCTGCCTCCACTAGTGCTGGCTGTCACCAGAGGCTCATGGGTGTCCTAGAGAGCAATGCACTGTACTTATCCTAGCCATAGTCAGACTTTAGATGGTGTACAGCAATAATTCCACAAAGGCTAGTAAGACTGCCCTTTTGTGAAGTGCAGTGTTTTGCCACTTTAAAAAACAGTTTATTTTCCACTGAGTTTAAGTGTTCTAAGCTACATATAAACTATGAAAATAAGCCTTTTGGAGACACATGTGATAGAATACTTCCTTCTTAAAATAACCATCTGGCAAGTAGAAAACATCTTTTCTAAGTGAGTTTAGTACCGAGAAAAGGCATTAGATTAAACAGCGATGGAGACTGAAGTCCACTTTTTATCAGTGAAAGGGGAACACACAGAATCTTGTTCACAGCGTACAACCAATATGCTTGGATGTAGCCCTGAGTGAAGTTCTAATAATATGCAGTCAATTTGACTATCTTTGTCACTTTCAGTTTTGGTCCTGCACGGAAAAAGACTCCCTCAACTGTACTCAGCAGTACTAAACTCACTCAAGCTGTAGCATTACCTCTAAGTATCACTACTAAGCATCTCCAGCAACACTACTGGGATTTCCTACTGGTGCCAAAGCAGTTCACCTTCCCCAGTGCTAGCATCACCAGAAAACTCTATGATCGATGGACCACTAACTGCTGCTTTTATTACAAGCATTTATTTAAGTAATTGTGATGAGAGAAGGTCCCGTGAATGGTACTTAAAACAGCAGAGGATGTGGCTGCCTGCCTACACTAGAGCTTCAGTATTGCTAATGTAAGTACAGATGAATTCTATCATCAACAGTGGAGAAACGCAGGAGATTGTTTGCAGCTTAAACTACAGCACAAACTTTTATCCTTAAGAAATTGTTTTATGCCCCACCCACAAGCACAGGCACTGTGGAAGTATCAAGTGGAGCTAAAGAAACAGAAGATGTACAGAATCACGTACTGAAAACAGCTACAAGTAATACTGTCCAGAGACTGCCTAGTAGGAGCCCTGCATGAGCCAGACCAGGACTCTGGATGGCCAGAATGGAGGAGCCCCTCATTGGCAGTGTCCAGTACTGAAACAATTACGCCCTATTTCTACCCGTGGTTATGGCATTAGTAATACTGCTTAAGGTCTGCCCTGAGAAGTACATTCACAGTCATCCCAATGTAGATGAGGCTTTGCGTATTTTTATTCAACACTTGATAACAGCTGGCAATATGGGAATGATGACGCAGAGACACAGAGATACTTGTAATAAGAAACTGTTGACGTTAGTAAGAAAACAGCAGAACGGCACTATAAAAATGACTAAAAACTGGTAAAACCTTTCAGTGATTACAAAGGGTAACTATTTCTCTCCTGCTGAGCCAGATTCTATTACACAGATATTAAAAGCAGCATTTCAAGAAACATGACATACATTCAAATCCAAAAAGGGAGCAAGTACAGAGAAACAGTATGGGAATTAGGAGTACAGGTCCACTTTCCAGCTCTGTAAGAGCCTTTTTTTGCAATTTTGTATTACTTTGGCCATGGCAATGCCCAGGTTATGTACACAGTGAGCTGTGAGACCAAAATATCAGTATTTTTTTATACCAGAATTTCAAATTAAGGATTTTTAGTTATTAAACTAGCAGCAATGCAAACAACAGAAAAAGCATTAATCGTACCAGATTGCCAGTCATTTTCTTCAGTATGCATCACTTCATACCAATACTAGGATGTTCTGAAGACATTTTTGCAGGACAGGTATATCTTTTTCAGTCCCAAGGAAAACGTATGACCTTATTTGCCATTATGGTATTAGATTTCTTGCAGTTTAAATTGGGGAGTGGGGAGGGGAATCTGCTAAGGGAAAGCTCTGAGCTACTTTAGCTCTGAAACAGAAGAATATTCTAAAGAATCTTTTCAGCATGGAGTTTGGTCTGCAGCAAGTGTTCCCCTGTGTTTTCTTCTTTCCAAAGCATTAAAAAATTTATTACAAGGAGCAGTCTTTTCACAGTTTTACAGTAATTCATACAGTGTTCAGAGGGGCTTTTAGAATTTTCTCTTCAGACAGAAACTGCACATTAAAAAATTAACATTAGGACACTAATGACATTAAAAATAACAAGATCAGTTTACTTTCTGGAAATACAGCACTATGCGTTCCCTGAACAACCTCATAGCCTTCTACAATAAGGTGACTAGATTCATGGATGAGGTGAGAACAGTGGATGTTACTTATCTCAACTCTGGTAGGGGTTTTGACATTGTCTCACATTAACTTCCTGATAGACAAGCCAACAAAGTATGGGCTAAGTGGACAGTGCGATGGATTGAAAACTGGTTGATCAACTGGACCCAAGGGGGTTGTGATCAGTCATACAAAGTCCAGCTGCAGGAAAGTCACTAGTGATGTATGCCAGGGGTCAGTACTGAGTCCAGTCCTGTTTAACGCCATCATTAATGACTTGGAAAAGTTCGCTGATGATACAAAACTGGGAAGAGTGGCTGATACATCAGAGGGTTTTGTCACGCTTCGACTAGGCAGAGAGGAACTTCATGGAGTTCAACAAGGAGAAATGCAGTCTTGCATCAAGGAAGGAACAACCCCATGCAACAGTAGTTTGAGGCCAACCATCTAGAAAGCAGCTCTGCAGAGAAGGATCTTGGGGTCCTGGTGGACAGCAAGCTGACTGTGAGCCAGCAATATGCCCTTGTGGTAAAGGCAGCCAACAGCTTCCTGGGCTGCATTGAGAAGAGCCTAGCCAGTAGGTGAAGGGAGGTGATCCTTCCCCTCTGCTCAGCACTAGTGAGATCCCAGCTGGAGTGCTGGGCCAAAAATATGGACTTACTGAAGTAAATACAGGGCATGGCCAAAGCATGATTAAGGGCCTGGAGCATCTTTCATATGAGAAAAGGCTAAGACCTGGGAGTGTTCAACCTGGAGAAGGGAAGGCTCAGGGGGATCAATGTGTATAAATACCCGATGGGGGGAATAAAGAAGAGGGATCCAGGTTCTTATCAGTAGTACCCACCAACAGGACAAGAAGCAATGGGCACAAATTAAAACACACAAAATTCCACCTAAACACAAAACCCTCACCTTTTTACTGTGAGTGTGGACAAATACTGGAGCAGGTTGCCCTTACAGGTTGTGTAGTCTCCATCTGTGGAGATATTCAAAACTCAACTTTACAAGGTCCTGGGCAACCAGTAGTAGGTGACCCTGATCGAGCAAGGGGATTGGACTAGATGATCTCAAGAGGTCCCTTCCAGCCTATACAATTCAGTGATATTTAAGTACAATGAAAAAGAAAGTAGAAATAGTTAAGTCTCAACCCCTGCTTTACTTTTTCCTGGACTCTTATGAAGAGTAAACATGATCCGTTTCCTCTATTAAGGAGGAGGTCTGACTGGTTATTCAAGACATTACTATTTTCCTATAATTCTTGCATATTCATACTTTCCATACCTAAAATCTCCTTTGCTGGTTGTATTCAGAAGTTATTTGCAACTTTTGTGAAAGGAGAACACTGTGAACAGATGGATTATAAAACTGTTTTATAGGTTATTCTAACGATCTTCCTTGAGTATTATAAGAGTTTAGGCCTCTGAAGATGTGGGGAGAGAAACTAAGCAGGTGATCCTCTCTTTCAGATACATTAAGGAAAAGAATAAGAAAGATTATTTCTTTCAGAAGATGACGGCACAGAATGGCTACCTCTCCGAACACAAAACTCTAAAGAGCACCTTGGCACTGACAGAAAACTCACTCTGTATAAGTATCCCATCAATGCAGCCTCCGCATTTCTACAAAACCTGTAAATATCTCCTTCATGGACAATGCAAAAAAAAGTGTGACCTGAAAAAATGATTTGATATAAACATAGCAGCAGATACAATATAAAATAGATAGATACTAGAGAAGAAATCTAAGAGAAAGGAAGACATAGTTGAAAATTAAAGTAATGAGACAGCATTGTCTAACAAACCCCTTCAGTTTCAGGACTTTGTTCTTCTGAGGCATTTTCACTGCATAAAACACAACTTAGATCTTTTAAATAAAAGTTGGTCAACATCCTATATAGCTAATATTTAATAAAGGCACCCCCCAACAAGTTTTTAGTATTAGAATATTGATATTTTCACATGAGCCAATAAGGAGTATGAATCTTTAGGGTGAATTTGCCTAGCATACCAGCATGAGGACAATCTAATAAATCACATGCACATATACATACACAAATACGTACTTATACATATGCATGTATTATAAATACAAACACACACATATATAAATATATATATATAAAAAAGAAGACTCATGGTCTAATTATTACATGTCTGCAGAGCTCTTGTAACTGTCCATGCAAAGACTCTGTTGCAAATAGAAAGTCCAACCAACCACCCCTTTCTTTCTTTCTTTCTTTGGTCAATTGATGTATAATAACTTGTTAAGCTATGGAAAATGGATTGAGAATAAGAATCATAGAGTCCTTCAGCTAAGAAGTCGTGTTTATTAACTGAGGTGGTGGCAGGGACAAAGGCAGGGGGAGTAATGCAACACTAACCAAAGGATTATGCTGTAGAATTTCTTCATGAAAAACTTCTTCAGAAAGTAAGTGGCTATACAGAACCGAGTCCTATCTGTATCACAGTTTACATCAAATTCAATAGGAGAAGATATAAATATAAAAACATAATCTGTCAGATCAAGTGACATGAAACCATGAAAACTCCTACTTTTCTCATTAAACTGGTTTTCTTGCTTGCCACCTCTGTTTGCGGTTTGGGTCACTTTCCGATTGCTCCACATCCACCTCCAAGAACAGAAACCAGATTGTGGCACCCCACTGAAAATATCAAGCCTCCTGTATTTCTCAGCTTATTGCCCCCAGGATGAAAATACCTGGCTAAAACAGAATGCAAGGGCCAATGTCCTTGGCTTGGTAACACCAAAAGTCTAGCTACTAAACCACCACCTAAGCTCTCCTTATTTAAAGCCTATCTACAGAAATAGTTGTGAAATCCACAAAAAGAATGATCAGTCATAGCGTCATCAGTGAACTAATGAATAGTTTTCCCAAGACAGACAAAACAGCTGTGAATCGAATCCAGATCCAACCTTTATGACAGGTTCTTCATTCAAATGTTTTAAACTAAATCATTCTCAGAAAGCCTGTGACTGACTTAAAGCCCTGTGAATGACTAGAATGTATGAATTCTGCTTGCAGTTTACCAACAGGCTTATTAATTCAGTTGTTTAGAAGTCCTACTCAATTAATAAACTGCTGCACACTGAGGCTAGAAAAGGGAATTTAACTACTTAATCCTAGTACAATTTTAAACAGGCAGCTGTGCTTGCCTAAAGCAAAAATTTCCACAAGTAGCAAGAAGAACTGAAAAAACTGTAAAAGCATTCACAGGGATTTTGTGGACAAAATAACCATCAACTTCTAAGACCAGGGAAGACGAAGATATGAACTGCCTTCTAAACAGAAGACTATTCTCTTATTTTAAGTTCTTATGCTTTGTTCAATATGGGCAAAATTACAGAGAAATTAGCACTGCTTCACTGCTCACTTACTTATTCCATTATATTTAGCAAGCACGTATAACAGGAAAAAAAAGTCTAATTAAGTCACACAATTCTGATCTAAACCAAGATGATTTGGTAATTGCTAAGTAATTTTTAAAAACTTTTTGGTCAAATTGGAAGAGTCTTATAACTCCACAAGAAATTAATCCTGTTCAGAGACATGTTAACATGAAAGTCACCTGCCCTGATGAGTACAGGAGAAAAAATAGAAAAAATCTGCCTTTGCAAAAGCCTGTAACGAGACTTTGATTGGCCTGATTCTTCTTGAAGACTGCAACATTCCCAGATGAGTTCAATTAATTTGCCTTAAAAGCAAGGATCTAATAAAGCACATAATTTATAATAATTCTCTAGTCTAGCCTGTAGCTAAGGAATACAGCTTTAAATAAGAGAGAAGTAGCAGTGACACCTGCTAAATTATATTATTTGACTGGTTTATGCCTTACTTCCTCCTGTTCAAACCTAACAAAGAAAATTCAATTATCCAAGCAGACTAGGTTCATGACTCTGGGAAAAGATGATCTGGAGCAAAAATTCAAGTATCCTGAATCATTTCTAAATGACAGTATAAAACACTGTTTGAAGTGCAGCAGGTAGCAAGGATAAGCAAAGATTGTTTCAGTGTTGTCACTTTCTGAAGATATTCTGCAAGTATTTGACAATATCATTGAAGCATAAAACTTCTATACCTTCAGGCCTATATACTTGTAACTTCTAAAAACCTTATAAACCTTCAAAACTTACTTAATAAAATTTAAATGGTAAAATGCAATGACAAACATGAATGTAATGCAAAGAAAACATATTAAAAAAAACCCAGACAGTATGCAGATGGAGGATGTTATGTTACCAGAAGAACTTTTCTTGTACCTAGCTTTTCTGTGTTTAAATATTTAATCCCAAAGTTCCACTGAAGAGTTTTTTGTCAATCAAACTTGAATTTGTCATCAAATTCAGTCTTAACTTCCACAATTCATTTTGTTCTCATCGCAGAATACCACAGTTTAGCTTCAATAAGACAGTGTAAGAGACAACATCTCAACATGTTCTTCCCCTGACTTCAGGACATTACTGATTATCAGCACCTGTTTTATTCTGTACTAAATTCTGAATGCACTATAGGCTTCCTGTGGGTAACATTAGGATTTGATCAATCTTTTCACAAGAGACCGTGGCCACAAAAACAGTATTTCAGATAAAATTACATCCTGCCTTCAAAAATAACTATTGTTTTAAGTTTGGCATAGAGAAAGCAGTGACAACTGGGAAGCTAAGTTCATGTTTCTGGGTGCCTTTTTCTCCTTTAAGGAATTTGTGACTTTTTCCTCAATTTTATTCTCCCTTCCTATCCCCCCGTGCCCCCCCCCCCCCCAAAAAAAAAAAAAGGAAAAAAATAAGACTCTTGCAGACTGTTTGACTGAAATTAGAAGGGTTGTCTTTGCTTAATTATTTTCTTAAGGTATTTTGGGATCTAACATCGTCTAGCTTTGGCCATGTCAAATTCAAGTGTCTTGTCTAATCTCATCATTGCTGTTTCCTTTGTATACACCATGGAAAGAAAGTGGTACTTCTAGAGGGTGATTTGTGCCCATTATATCAGATGCTTATGTTCAGATGGATCCCTCATTCCTCAGGGGTGTTAGCTGTCTTTGCAGAATATAATGGAGTCTAGAGTTAGGTGAGATAAATTCAACCTGGAAAAATCAGGTAACCACATACCTTGTGAAATTTGCATCCCTGGATTAAACACTTGTGTTTTCAACACAATTCACAGTTCTTATATATCAGATAATCCTACAGAGAGTCAGTTAGTATGTTTAAATGTAGATATTTAGTATGTTTCATAAGCACGTTAAAGCCTATGGTCATGCAATTTCTAGACTTTTAATGCTGGACTGTCCAGGCATTTGCATTAAGATGTGCAACAATGTACACAATCTCTCTCAGTTTATTTGAAATAGCTGTCCCTTTCCTATCTGAGCACTATGTGAAAACCCAGAGGCAGAGAACAAAATGTATTTTTCTTTCTTATTAATCAAACTTTAAATCAGAAAAGCATGAATACAGTGTGCAAATGCTACTGCTTGGGTGATTAAGATAGAAATCTTACCACTCTCAGGAGGAGTCTAGGGGGTTTCTGGCAAGAAGTTCTACCTCTAAGCTCAGTCTGCAAAGAAAGTTTGCTTTGCTAGCATCTGACAGTGAAACATGATTCTGTTTAACATGGCATGACTATAGTTGCACAGTGGGAGTTTATAGGCAATGCAAAAATTTCTAACAAATGGCTCTCTTCTGCAAAGAACAGAGAACTGATCTTTGCAGAACACATCTTTGGTAATGAGGTATGTCAAGCATGCTGTACGAGTATTAATCTTTCTATAAAAGCCAGCAAATCGCTACAGTTCAACATGGAGATAATGAAAAGAATGTTTCACAGTATCCAGACTTGGGTCAGGTGGAAGTAAGTTACGATGCTTCCTTGCTACCTAGCCAGAAATTGTGAAGGTGTCCACCAAAATTCCTGGTTTCCCATTCTCATGAGATTCTTCTGTTCCAAAAGCTACAGCTACACTACATGACTCTTATTCCTGTATTTTCTTCCCATAAAATCAAGGAGCAGTAGAGGGGTGGTTCGTTGACTCAAATCCAAACGTGGGACCAGGAAGCGCTCCTGAATCCTGTAGTTTAGAGGCAGTCAGTAAGTTTCATCACATCAGCATGGTATCAAAACAGTGCCTCCCCCCCGTCCCCATCCCCATATTCCACTCCATGCTGTTCTGACATCCATAATCAGAAAATGCCTAAGCAAACAGGCTCAAAATAAAATGTGGCTAAAGGAGACATAACAGTAACTCTTTTCACCAGAAGCATATTGGTTAATGCAGCCACTTGGAACACTGATTTGGTGTGATCTTTCATTAAAGAACAATTAAAGACTCACCAGCCAAAAAGAGTCAAAGAATGAGCACAAATTAATGACAGAGTTATAAGAGCACTCACTAGGAAGAAGAGACTAATGTATAATAGTTTCTGCCCTGTCAACTACTCAATACAAAGTATTTAAATATTCAGTAGTTTTGGGATTAGTCAGCAAAAATCCTTCTCCCAGGTGAACATTTCAATTACTATGCAACAGGGTCACTCCCACATGTTGGTCTGATGATTAATTATTTCCAAATGAAGAAAAGCAGCAGCTTCAGCAAGATGCAACAAATAAGCTACAAAACCAGGAAACTCAGGAATCCGATGTTCAAAAGTGAAAGAAAAATCTTCGAGCTAATCAGACAAAGAATACACCTGAACCCACACCCTAGTCTCTTGCACTCTGCCTGAATGCTTTATTTAACAAAACGTAGGCACTGTTACTTCTGATTATATTCTGTAAGCAAGAGTCAGCTTACGCATCGAACTACAGGAGAGAACGTATGATCATGACTTCAGAGCT
Source organism: Grus americana (assembly GCF_028858705.1). Lineage (NCBI taxonomy): Eukaryota > Metazoa > Chordata > Aves > Gruiformes > Gruidae > Grus > Grus americana. The sequence continues at coordinate 78,699,505 of NC_072853.1, forward strand.
AAGAAAGTTATCTCCATGCTTAATTTTCTTGCGGCAATGTGATCTAGGATATGCTGGCTGTTGCACTGGTTTGTCCTATTAACCTGCTCTCTTAAGTAGTGCGTTGGCTTTCATATACTCTGTTCTTAAGTGCTGGTATCTCAGCTGTCAGACAACAATACGAATCATAGAATCATTTGGGTTAGAAGGGACCTTTAAAGGTCATCTAGTTCAACCTCCCTGCAATAAGCAGGGACATCTTCAACTAGATCAGGTTGCTCAGAGCTCCATCTAACCTGACCTTGAATGTTTCCAAGATTGGGGCATCTACCACCGCTCTGGGCAATCTGTTCCAGAGTTTCACCACCCTCATTGTAAAAAATTTCTTCCTTATATCTAGCCTAAATCTACCCTCTTTTAGTTTAAAACCATTACCCCTTTGTCCTATTGCAACAGGCCCTACTAAAAAGTTTGTCACCACCTTTCTTATAAGCCCCCTTTAAGTATTGAAAAGCCACAATAAGGCCTCCCCGGAGCCTTCTCTTCTCCAGGCTGAACAAGCCCAACTCTCTCAGCCTGTCTTCATAGGAGTGGTGCTCCTCTTCTGATCCTTCTGATCATCTTCGTGGCCCTCCTCTGGACTCACTCCAACAGCTCCATGTCCTTCTTCTACTGGGGAGCCCAGAGCTGGATGCAGTACTCCAGGTGGGGTCTCATGAAAGTGGAGTAGAGGGGCAGAATTACCTCCTTCAACCTGCTGGTCACGCTTCTTTTGATGCTGCCAGGATATGGTTGGCTTTCTGAACTGCAAGCGCACATTGTTGGCTCATGTCCAGCTTTTCATTCACCAGTACCCCCAAGTCCTTCTTGTCAGGGCTACTCTCCATCTCTTCATCCCCTAGCCTGTATTGGTACCAGGGGTTGCCCCGACCCAGGAGCAGGACCTTGCACTTGGCCTTGTTGAACCTCACAAGGTTCACATGGGCCCACTTCCCGAGCTTGTCCAGGTCCCCCTGGATGGCATCCTGTCCCTTAGGTGTGTCAACTGCACCACTCAGCTTGGTGTCTTCTGTAAACTTGCTGAGGATGCTCTCAATCCCACTATGTTGTTGATGAAAATATTAAACAGCACTGGTCCCAATATGGACCCCTGAGGGACACCACTTGTCACTAATCTCAATCTGGACATTGACCACTACCCTCTAGATGTGACCATCCAACCAATTCTTCATCCACCAAACAGTCCATGCATCCAATCTATATCTGTCCAATTTAGAGAAAAGGATGTTGTAGCAGACTGCATCAAAGGCCTTACAGAAGTCCAGGTAGATGACATCTGTAGCTCTTTCCTTGTCCACTGATGTAGTCCTTCCATCATAGAAGGCCACTAGGTTGGTCAGGCAAGACTCGCCCTTGGTGAAGCCATGCTGGCTGTCTAAAATCACCTCTCTGTCCTCCATGTGCCTTAGCACAGCTTCTAGGAGGATCTGTTTCATGATCGTCCCAGGCACAGATGTGAGGCTGAGTCAGTAGTTCCCAGTGTCCTCCTTTCTACCCTTTTTTAAAATGGGTGCAACATTTCCTTTTTTCTAGTCACCCGGGACTTCACCTGACTGCCTTGACTTTTCAAATAGCATGGCGAGTGGCTCGACAACTACCCTCAGCACTCTGGGACACATCTTATCAGGTTCCACAAACTTATGTATGTTCAGGTTCCTCAGGTGGTCACGAACCTGATCTTCTCTTACAGCAGGAGGGACTTTGTTCCCCCAGTCCCCATCTTAGAGACCATCCACTTGAGAGGAGTGGGAAGAGAGATTGCCAGTGAAGACCGAGGCAAAAAAGTTGTCGAGTACCTCAGCCTTCTCGTCTGTTGTTACCCAGTTGTCAATCTTGCTCATCAGTGGGGGTACACTTTCTCTGACCTTCCTTTCATGGCTGACATACCTGTAGAAGCCATTATTATCCTCTGTACTCCTTGCATCTCCTGCCAAGTTCAGCTCCAGCTGCCCTTTAGCCTTCCTGACCCCATCCCTACACAACCGGGCAGCATCCCTATACTGTTCCCAGGATACCTGTCCCTGCTTCCACTGCCTGTGCATTTCCCTCTTGCCCTTTAGTTTGACCAGCAGGTCTTGACTCATCCATGCCAGTCTCTTCCCTTCCTTTCCAGATTTCTTACACCTGGCATCAAGAGCTCGTGCTCTACAGAAAGTGTCCTTAAAGATCTGCCAGCTCTGTTCTGCTCCCTGAGGATAATTTCCTAGGGGGTCCTATTGCCTATTGAACAGCCTTCCTAAAATTCAGGGTCCTGACTTTACTCTTTGCCTGACCCATGCCCCTCAGGACTGTGATTCTTCTGTAGATCTACTTCTAGTTGTTGTGACGACTCTCCGAATTCTGTACTATCTGATGGGAAAAATATTCTCTTTCTCATTTAATCTCGTGAAATTTTAAAATGGTGTCATAATTGTCAAAGTGCTGGAAGACAGCAAAAAGCAGCACCGCCACCCAAAAGTCTTATTTAGGACAAGAAAGGTAGGTCATACATCAATCCTAGCAAGCAAAATCTTTGCTAAATGCTAGTTTGAAACTTAATTTGGATAAAAACAAGAGAATAGCAGAAACACTTGTAACAAGAGTTGCTGTATGCCAAAATCTGCCTTGCTATCCAGACAGAAGAAATAAACATTGGAGACTGTAGATCACCTGAAATGGGAATGACATAGAATATGAAACTAAGTCTCATCTGGACTACCATGGGTTTTGTTTTATTATTTAATGAAATTTGCTATTATGTATTTCTTTAAAAAATTACTAATGTATTGCCCCCTCCAAAGAGGCACAGATGTCATGTGAATCAACGAAGGTTTTACACAGGATGAAGGGCATGGGGGAAACTTCTAGACTTTTCTCACAGAAGCCACCCCTGCAGCCCCCCTCGCTACCAAAACCTGCCATGTAAACCCAGTACAGGCAGGAAATGCTTAACACTGATTTTCACAATAGCTGATCTGTCTGACAAAAATATTGAGAATTAGAAAACCCAAGGACTCAGAAACCATTCTCTCTTTATGGCCTTAGATAAGCCAAATGCTTTCAGTTATACATTTTTTCAGCTAACCTGGGTGTTGTGAAGATACAAAAGGCCATGTAAATGGAAGGCAGGTCTATAAATATTAAAATATACTAATTAAAAATCACTATTTCCTTAGAATATATAAGTAAAATATAATACTTAAAAAGAAACACTGATATATAATTAAAACCAGATAAAATTAGAGTGACTGTCAGAAGTTCTCCTAGGTTTTTTTAATATATATACACACATAACATTTATTCAAAACTATGTATTACTGATAGGGAAAGTACAAAATTCTGAAATAAAATAATTCCAATTTAAAGTCATCTAAAGTTGAAAAGACTTTGAAGGAGTTCAGTTTTCCATCTCAGAAACAGACAGAACTTTAAATTGCTAGAAATAGCATAACATAAACTTTTATAATAGAAATTATCCAGTTCATAAACTCTTTATTTAGTTAAATACCTGCATGAATCTTACAGTTGTTACTTTAGAATTACCGTGCAAAAAGTTCTTCTCAGCATCAATACTTCATATTCTAGCTAAATATTTATAAAATACATTAATGTTGTACAAACTCTCCCCCATAAAACCCCAAGAGAGTATAAAGAAGTAACAGAATCGTCTATGAACTGGGCTGCCATGTCATGGCTTGCAGGTTATTGTAAAGAATATTAAAATTACCTGGCAAACCTTATAATCAATGGTAAAAGACACTTGATTAGTCTGAGTGATGAAGCTATGATCAGAAGAAATACAAACTAGATTCCCCGTTGCGATCACTATGTCCTCCTTTTCGTTATCAGTTCTGTTACGCAAAACAGCAGCAAGCAAAAACTTCCATTCTGTGCTGAAAATGGAATCGCAGACACCTCGCTAGCAGGAGACATCATGCAGCCACTCTAGCTTTGCTTACCATCTGTCGAGCATCCACTGGTGCCATCGCTGGAACAATAACGCATTTCAATCCTTTGCCTTCCCACCTCCAGCAAATTTGGGTCAGGCAAGCGTGCTTTGCAGGTATATCGGAAACGTTGTTCATAGTGGCCACCGTTGTCTGAAATATTGACTGGGGTCCAGGGTGTCCAAGGAGTTGTCTTTTTTAACTCTGGACAGGCATTGGTGTTACAAGGCTGATATTCCTGAAATAAAATGGTCATCATGAATACAATCATTAAATATGGCTCAAAAAAACACCCCACAAAAACCAGACAAAAAGCCAACCAATAAAAAAGCCTGTGATATTTTTTCCAGCATTTCCAATAGCAGTGATCATTAATAAACTTTTAATTTCAATCTCAAACTGAAAGTGTTTTTTTCTGTTTCTAGGCAAGCTCAGTGTGACATTGCTAAAAGCAATAATATATCGGTACAAATTAGATCTATTACATCCATAAAAACAGTAAGCCGAACACTGTAAGTACCATGATAAAGCGCATCCTTTATAAATTAATAGCCCCAAATAAGGTGTAACTAAATACGTTAAAGCTTTTAATTAAGAGGAATTCTGATAAACTGCAAGTACAAGAAACAAACCAGCAAATAATTCCTTGGTAAAATCCAGTGGCACATGAATAAGTGAACCACTGTCCATTTTGTATATTGCTGTATTTTGTATTACAAGGGGACAATGGACAAAAAATATTTTCTATTACAGAACCTGGCTCCCTGAGGTGGATGTTACCCATAGCTCCAGCATTGCTAAACCTATCATTGGAAGCAAATTCCCTGTGGACTGATATGCAACAAAGGGAACAGATGACACCTAAGAAAAAAAGCAGAATTGTCAATATTCTCAAGCCCCACAATATATGTCTTCTGACAAGTATCATCAAGATCTGTAGGTCCTGCTCATTCATTTCCCAGAGCATAATACGCTTCATCTGATGCAAGTGCTTTGTAAACTATATGGATGAAATTAAACAACCATTAAATATCAGAATGAATTCACACTGACAGATTATTAAAGACAGAAAAAAACAGGCATCAGTGGGACAATTTTTAAATTATCTTTCTACCTCTGCCCTCTTAGAGAGATACTCAGTGGAGGGTATCTTCTGAAAAGGAGTCTACTAAGTTTGTAATTCCACTAAATACTACAAAATATGGACACAATAGAAATAATGGTTTTATCACACAGTACAACTTCCTTCTTCCATAACCCCTACCCCAGCTGATACCACCATGTTCCAACAAGCAATAGATTACCTGCTCCTCCCTTTCCCATGGTGATAATAGCCTTTTTATCTCATACTTTTCTTAGTCCACTACCTCTTCTCTCAGATGGTCTAACTTACTAACATATCCAACTAGGCTGAGAGCAATTGCTCTCAACCTATATTTTGGTTTAAAGTCTGTGTTGCTACTTCAGATCTAAAAGAAGCTTCTTTGTCTGAAGGCTTTTTTAATTTTTCCATCTATTAGAGTTGGGAAAAAAATATCCCCCAGAAACTCCTGCCCCACTAACATGGCAAGGCACCGGAGAACCCAGCGCTATGTTCAAGACTGATATTCTGAGGCCTGGTGGACTTGTGACAAACTTCCTGGTTTCATAGTTTTGTGGTACTTCAGGCAAGAAAGAGCTCATAGCCCAAAGACTAAGGACTTGGACTACACCTGTTCACTCCTCAAGGCTGTGCAAAGTCCCTTCCCACCTTCAAACCTGGTGATCACTACAGCAGTGACCACATGAGTCATACTCGGGGACCATCTATGAAAGAGGATCCCTTTAGAGCGTAGAGGACTGGATCAACCTTTCTGGGATCTAAGTGTCAGCCTTGGCTGGTTTCTGGATCAGAAGACAGCAAAGAACAAACAAACTATCTGGTTCCGTGTACAGCAGTGAAGTAATTTCTTCAAGACTCCTCTAGGCAACTGTTTAAACTGTAAAAAGGAAATAATAAAATTAACAGATCCCAGCAACAGCCAGAACCACCCTGCCTGCTGTCCCAACTGGCTATTCACCTCCAATGTGCAGTCCTCTCCAGCAGCTGGATCACAGTGCATCTTTTAGCAAGAGCGCTCTGTCTTTCTCTCTTTTTTTTTTTTTAAAGATGTCTAGCACTGACGAGTCTATCACCTCCCCGCATCAGCTGTTCCACTATTTAGTAATCCTCAAAGCTAACAAATTGCAAGTTAATTCAAGGCTGCATTTTCTTCTTAATTTAATTTTCCAGTCACTGAATTTTGCTGCGCCTTTATTGATGATACTGTAAGTGTTCCTTGTCCTGTACCTAAAAAAAATTTTCCATGCCCAAGTAACCCATACATCATGATAAACTAAGCTGAACTTCTTAAAGCTACATAGCATTTAAAAGCTGATCTTGAGGTCCTGTGCATCTCTATGTCTTCCTTTTGTCCTGTTTCCTTATTTTCCTTAAGACTCGACACCAAATTATGACTTGGCACTCTAGAAGCAATCTTATCAATACAGCATGCAGATGCAATCATGACCTCATTCCACTTGACAATCTGACTTTAACACATACATTATTGCATTAGTGTTTTTTCCTTCCACAACATTGCACAAAGAGCTTAAGTAGACCCAATTATCTTTGATAACCTGTCCTTCTCTAAATCACAGCTTTACAACTACATAGTTTCCTATCCTACACAAGAGGCTGGCAATATTTAAATATATTTTACTAGCTGCTTCTGCAATTATCTAGCATATTATTTACTACCTCAACAATCTCTGTCATGGTCAAGCTTTACTGAAGATGTCTTATATCACTGTCTAGACTGTTGATAAAAACGTTAAGTGCTATTGATCCAAGAACTGATTCCAGGCAGACCTTGCTAGACACATCCCAGTCATTTATATCTGTCCGTTAACACCACATTTTTCAGTTTGTCAGTGAGCCAGCTTTTAATCCATTTAACATTTGTCATATATTTCAGTTTTCCAAATCAAAGCAATTTCTGTTGCAAAGGCAAATGTCTTGGAAAAATTCAATGACAGTCTGGAAGAAGTGCTGTATCACTCGCAAACATGTTGAAACACACGTTCTTTTCTAGTAGGATATAAGCAGGAATAATTCAATCAGTATGGTAGCTACTACAAAGTTTATTTCAGTACAGTCACAATGGTTTAGACGTTTCAGTTCCTCATGTGCTGTTGATTTTTGTATTGATATTCAATCAAAAATAAAAGCTGTTAGAAATGCAAGGTCTTTCTTTACTGGATATGGTGCAGACAGGTGAGGGTCATGAAAAGCAGTATGTGTGAGATATGCAATGAACCCTTAGTCAAATAAAAATAAGCAATAGCGAAAGAAGTTAATTTAGTGGCAATGTATTGAATGCTGCTTTGCTAACACTCATCTAAGATGAATGTGTCAGCTCACTCGTTTCTAGAAAGACGGACTACCAGTAATCAGTGTGCTTCAGGATGTGTGGTCCCCTCATACACCCTAACAGAGGGTATACTCATATGTTGTTACATGAGCCAGGAAAGAAAGGTGTTCCTTAAGAGTATCTGCAGAGACTATTTATTAGTTTTTCCTTTCTTCTTGCTTCATGCAGAGCTTATAAGAAAGTTTGTCTGCTGTCATGCCTGTCTATTCAACCACTGGGTAATACCCATGAAAGTCTCAGAACAGCAGGGGAAACAAAAATACATGTAGATTACCCAGAAAATATTTATGGCAGTAAATAATGCCTCTTTGAGAAAATTCAGAGGAATATCCTAACAACGGATGACTCCATGAAGTCCTGGCACTAGTAATGACCTGGCAGAGCCTGCTGGCTTCTCTCGCAAACACTGAGTGCTGCACTGCTCTACCCTACCAGCTACTGCGTATGCCATAGGAATCGAAAATCGCATCATACTTGATGAAAGCATTGATGTGATCCGACGCTACAAAACTCCAGTATTAGTAGAACAATGATCTTGCTCTGAATGGTCTTAGATTTGGAAGTGAGTAAAGGAGGGGAGAGAAAAGGTGCAATTCAGATCACACATGGGTATATTTAGTGCTTCTAGCATAAAGACATAGTTTGATTGGAAGTATTTGTCAGGGACTGGGAATATGGAAACGGCTATCTCTGCTTGCATTATTCTCCTCTTCTCACCTTGTCCAATGCTTGAACAATTCACTCAAGTGGGATTTCTGGAATATGGCCCTCTCCAAAGCAATTCGACCAGATAGAGTCATGGATACAATAACAAAGCAACCACACAGTGGAACAGAAGTCTCAGATGAAACACCGAGGTATCATCTCAGCAACACAGCGGTAAGAAAGAACTAGAAAAGCGGTGAAGCATTCTGCTTCAATAGGGCTGTTGAAAGGAGCCAAGCCAGTGGCTGCCAAACTCCACCTCATGTGCTCCACGTGGACTGAAGGAAGAGATGGGGTCGAGCTCTTCTGGGAGGGGTCTTTAGATAACCACAGCGGAAAACTTCAGGGGCTCATATGATGGATTTAAGCACATCAGTTCTTAGGGTACACTTGTGGACTCAGAACAATAATTATTTGAGGCCATTTGCAGACTCCAAAAATATCATTGCAATAGTTCAAACTTAACCACATTTTCAAAGTTCTCTTTGCGAGTTGTCATAAAACTTGTGGCCTAATTCACCATATCGTTGCTTTTAGTTTAGAGTGGACTTAATCAGTTGAAATTGTTAAATTGGCCTGGCAAAAATGCAATAAGACCTTTAAAGACTAAATTTCAGGGGACAGCTCAACAGTTAGTTAGGAATTTTACACAAAATACACAAATAAATACATACATCATAAAATACATGTCTATGAAAATGATAAAATAAAAAATTATCATGAAGCATACTGGTGATAATATGAGAAAAGGCATCATAAATTAAAAACATAATTTGGCTTGGAAGGGACCTTAATGATCATGGCACAATAGAATATAAACATTGATTATGCTATTAACCAGCTACCTTGATTCTGTCTTTAAATAATATATCCTAATATTTGTATATAATGAAAAAAGACTATTGTCATGTTTTCTACCAAAATGTATTTAGAATTATTTGTTGTATTATATTTGAAAAGCACAACTAAAATGTTATTTCCAAAACATCTTATTTCAAACTGGAGGAGACTGTTGCTAAATAATGTAGAACAAAATTCCACTGTTTTCTCATGGAGGATGTGGAACAGACTAATTCTTTTTGCCTCTGCATAGCCACTTTAGTCAAATTCTTGAAAATTTTGAGAATCTCTGAGACTTTTACTCCCAGTTTAAGTTTGATTTTAATTAACCAAACAGCACGATAGTCTGATACTTCCTTAGGAAACTGGGCTAAAATCTTATACACATTTGAACAACTTTTTTTATAAAAACCAGAATTCAGATAGTGAGTTCTATTCCTGTTTATATTACATATTTATATTACAGAGTGATTTCTCCTAACAAACTCTTATTTCTTTGATGTATATAGTATGTCTATGTTGAATGCACTTCTTTTGTTCTCATCTGTGTTTTTTCTTTCTTCTCATCTGTTAGTGTGAGAGATTATCTTCACAAGGCAGCTAAATCAACATTAACAGTCCATTTAAATATTTTCAACCCAACAGTTATCTTTTATTATTTGCTTTTAATATATTGTATTAGTTCTCAAATATTCTTTTGAAATTATCAAACAGTCCATTGATTAAAAAATACTTATAAATTTTTGCTTTTTGTTCCATCATGCTAAACTTCAGTTTAGCCCAAAATATTTATTTAATTTTTCAGATTATTAAGACACCAAGAGAAAAGAATGTCGCTGATTCATAAATTGAATGGTGTAATATGTCAGCTGGGACAAGATAAAAGATATAAGAACCTGAGTCTTTCAGTCACCTCCTAAGCTTTCAGTTTGTCACAGCAATATGTAGTTAAAGGAAAGGGTAGCTCTCATATGCAATCACAACGAAGGCCAAAATGAATGTAACAGTGCTATGAAACTCAAGAGAAAACCGGTTCCCATTTATAAGAGGGCCTTGTTTACACAGCGAAATGTAAGTTTCCTGAAGAACTAATATACCCTCTCCCTCTCCAAAAACCAACAGATAGATAACATTTATCTTGCAGTGGTTGAAAAACACATTCAGGAAAATCAGTAACTGAACTTGAAAAAATAAATGGTTCATTTATTTTCATTACAGAAATGTAAAGTCCTATCCATTTAGAAAAGCATTTTCAAACTAAAACAAACAAAAGACAAGCAAGTCCCTGATCATGTTTCTATTTACTACCACAGTTCAAAAAGCCAGGTTCTTCAACCAAATACCACCAGATATACCTTACTTTATTGTTATTTTTCTATTAGAATACTATTTCAAAAGCATGACCTGAAAGAACACCCAAACCCCATTAATTCCAAGTCATTAAGCTAAACATCTTCTACATTATAAATTTCACAGCTATACTTAAAAAATAAAAGCCAAAAATATTTCTAAGATCCCCATTGTATTTTAATCATGCAAAGGCACATATATATCCTAGTTTATAGGCAGTATTTTAGCTTCAATTGACATCAATGGGAGTTGTTCTATTGATTTCAGTGGAACCAGGACTTCAGAGACTATTGCTGAGTGCAGATGCAATCCTGTAGTGCTGTAAAGTAAGGGTAAGTAGGTTGTGTTCATAATGGGTTTTTTGAAATATTTTGACAGAAAAAATCATTTTACCCTACACAAAAGGAACAGGTTTCTTCTGAAGTGAACGGATTTCTTTTTTGGCTGCAAATACTGACTAAGCACAACCTTTTTTTTTTCCAATTTTGTGTATTTTAAACAAAAGAACTGGAAAAACTTCCATTGATGTAAAGGGAACTTAAAAGGAATTAAAGGCTGGATTTGGAAACGTTTTCCCTGAAGGAGTTCAGGTCCTGTTGGGCAGATCATCAGACTGAGACAGTTCAGTACTCAAATCCTTCCTATATTCAAAATCATTCATTTTATTTAGATAAGGCAAGTTCCTACTTTCATCATCTTCTCATAAAACCATCAAATTTTGGAGTGAAGAAAGTCACCACCTTCTTCTTACTTTTCTCTACCAGCCATTTGTGTAACTCCATGCTTGAAAGCTACATTTTATGTCAAACTAGCCAAACTTTTCTGAAGAAAATTGTTACAAAAAATTAAATCACTTAATTATGAGTAGCTTAACTGAATATCTCAAAGGCACAGGGTGAGTAGGAGCACCTTCAGTTCCACCTCAGCAAGCAGAACGGCCTGGTTGCAGCGAGGAAGTACAATTTTTATTCACATGCTCACATTCGCATTGGCACCTGAGAACCATTTAGAGTGATAAACATTTATTTCATAAGCATGACAATTCCTAATAGTGTAATAGCTCACTTTAAAGCATGATATTTGGAATTAACTCATATTCAAAATGAAACTAGAAATGTCTAAGGAAGAAAAAGCTTCTTCATTCTGACAGAGATTTTTAAAAAAATATACAAAGAGGCACAGCAGTTAATTTGGATTCTTCCAAACCTAATCCATTTATGGGCCTGCATTACAATTAAACACCCTACTCAAATGCACCTAGCAAATGAAATTGTTATGTGATACCAAACAGGACAAATTTGCCAAGATTTGTAAATTGTTTTTCTTTTTTTTTTTTTTAAATAACTGAATACATCAAGAACTTATGTGCATTTTTGCACACTGCTTGTAGAGAAATGAAAAGTAGTAAAACCACAGTAAATCCACAGCAGCAAGTCTGCCTGCTGACAGCTCAATTTGTGCCAATCCTCCAAGCGTCCCTGGTGTGATCCCAGTGCTGCTACTGGAGAAGCCCACTCCTATACCCCATGTACAGAGCAGCCTGCTAACACAGTGCCCTTACTCAAACCTCCACACCCCTTTAACACTTGCATGGTCAGACTATGAGCTTGCTGGAGGAGAAGCCGTTTTCAACCGCTTCTTCGCAGGTCTGTGTGTAAGAGCATCCTGGTTCATCATTAAAGCTTTCAGGCATCAGGACAACAGTAACGCTATATGCTAGGCAGCAGATTTTTAATTCCACAGTTTTAAACTCCTTAGCGAGTTGCAAGTCAAGACCAGGGGACTGCAACCATGCCGTCCTTCCCAGACTGCTAAGGCAGGAATGGGTCTCAAGCTACAGTCACTACAGGAACTCGAATGCTAAATGGTAAAAACGCCCCATGTTCAATGCTTGTATGATCTTAATATTGGAGAAGATCTCAAAACCAGACAAAGAATTGGCTAGCGGAATTTACAGTCAGTTTTCAAACTAAGGATGCAGTACACTTAAAATGTAATGTGTTTCAGTGAAATAGATTTGAATTTTGGTTACAGATGTCTCTTCTGGACACTTGCCTGCATGTCCAATAACTATTCAGAATTCAGTATCTTGAATAGGCTGAAACTGGAGACTGCATGTTTGTTTTTACTGGACACTCACTTCACTTTCAGGGAGGTGTTTCAAGTCCACAAGGGGAATTAATATTCAGTCCTGTCACCAAGTTCCTTTTTGAATATGGATTTACTTTGCATTCTAGGCTTCTCTTACTAAGTTATCCATAGATTTTCTTTTGATGAACAATATCTTCTACATTTTGGCCACAAGGACATAAGCCTCCTGTAAATTACCCTGTTCCTTTCGCTCTTGGGGCACTGAAAACATTGAATGCATTGCTAACAGTTAGGAAACAAGCAATGCCTCTAAAAGTGCATGGCCTAACCAGAAAATTCTTCCTTATTCCTCCCTTCCTTTTACTGTACCCATGGTCTATGAAACACCTTTTACAAAATGGATGAGCTGTGCAATGTGCTCTGAAGGATCACATATTCAGCTCCATGCAAGAACATAGCAAACAGGCTTCCCCTGACTTAGGGGTTTTTTAGGCAACAAATTTTACTTTCATGATCTTTACCACATTCATGCAATTATGTGCTTTTCTGCATTTGTGTACACCACTAATTCTAAGTGTCACACTTAAGCATTTTTGTCAGTCATTTAATTGTTTGGGACTTGCCACTAATTAGGTGTCAAAGATACTTAATTGACAGTCCTACACATTGATAAATAATAGTCCAGGTTCTCAAAATCATTATATTCGCTTAAAAGAACGCTGGACAGGGGGAGGGGGTCCACCTAGTAAAGGAAGATGATTAAGTTGTTTATGCACTATTGTTACTAAAAGTGCATCCCATCCATCTAGCGAAAATTACTGTTTTGCAAGTAAGTTACTCTTCGGGAGATAAGTGTTCAGGGCTCATTTGCTCCAGTTCACAGTCAGGAATCTCACTGCAAATTCCTCCTTATCTGTGGTTTTGGATGCGACATTACGATATGGCACAGCATAAACATGCCCCCGTGCTAGCAGCTCCACTGTTGGGTGGGAACCTCCAGAAGGGAGCGATGAGAAGCTGGGGACATCACCACCTGAACCTGCTAAAAGTTGTTAATCCCAGAGATGCTTGTCAAAGGACTAAGGATTCAGTTATTCTTGCTCTGAGTGTTGTCATTTAGACTGCTGCAAATCCTGCACAAAGGAAGTAAAAGATATTACTGAGCTGATGAAAACAGAACACACAGGACCATAAATAATCGAGGCCATAAGGCTGAAGGGATTGCCCACCTATAAATGACTGCATGGATTTACCAAAACTGACTCGAAAGTGATTTCAGTTAAGCAGGTGCTATACTGCCACGCACTAAAGGCCTCAGCTGCAGTAAGGAAGACATGACCTCCAAATCTGAACAAGAATATGACAAGTAGATGGCAAAATGTAAATATCATTAAAGGTAAATGATGTGTTACTTGTACATGAATCAAAATTAATCTTTTCGGCATTTAAATCAGCATTTAAAATTAGTTTGTAAACATCAGCTTCGAAATCTATATTTATACTTTTAATTATAAAGAGAGGAAATTCAACTTTATCTTTAAAATTAAGAATGCACTACTTGCAATTCAAAAAGATCAGGGAAAGAAACGTAGCTTCCTGTAAGCTGCAATTTTGCTGATCTGATCACTCAGTACTTAAGAAGCAGGGAAAAGGGGGTTGTTCAAAATTCCATTTTGGGGGGGTATGATCAGCTGACTGGAAGCAATTGAGTTGCTGCAGCTTAGTGAGTTACCACTCAGCTGGGCCATGCTAACAATCTGTGCATGTAGCTTTATTCATTACAAATGCAAATGCAAGTGCAAAAGAAGGCAGATTAGGACAGACGGATAAGGGGTGATTTACTTTGCTGTAATAACTCAATTGTTGGCAATTAGCTTCACATACTCTTACTAAGAAGCTTAAAGTTTTTTCACACAGACCTTATAATTCCTGACAAAAATCTTTTAAATTGATGAAATAGTTATTATTAACTTAAAATTTATTTTTTTAAACTGCTGGAAATCATGACTATCCAAGTATTTACTAAGTGAGAGTAAGAATGTTAGAAGATAATCCAATCGTCAAAAAGGCATGAAAAGGCTGTCAACTCATCAATTTTAGAGACTGCTGCTTTGTAATGACTACAAATCTGTTATCACACATAAATTACCTTCATTTCTATTCTGCTGCGTAGGTTTTCCTTCATGTGGGCTTCTATAAAGACGAGAGCTATATTCTTGTTGTAAAAGGAGATCCTCAACAACAAATGTTTAAACGTTAAAAGTGGAAGCAAATATGGGACTTTAGTTTTCACAGGCAACACTAGAGTTACTTGGCTACTTTGTCACCTGGAAAGAATCTGATCCTTAGATTCCGGCTTCTTAGATTCACCCACTGCTAACTTTGATGACAGTCAATGCGCCTTTTCCTGAACGTAGCAATGGGAGAAATCTGCAAACAAGTTTCGGTTGGGTTTGTCTGCCACCACATACCACTAACTCTGCAGGTTGCTAAAATAATGTGTAATTGGGAAACAAGAAGAGGAGAAGAAAGTAAAAGCTGCACAGCCTGTAATCATGGCGTTGAGGATAACGAACCAGGGCGGTACTCTTACGGAGACAAATGGCTCATTCCTTCCACAAGACAATTTCAAATTAAACACAGTGGTAAAGTAGTTCCGAAAATTTACATACTGAGGACACATTTACTTCCATAATATTTTGACCTGGAAAATCAACTGCATGAAAAGCCAGCCAATAAGTAATGCAGAAAAATAAAACAGTTATTACTATTTTATATTCAGCCATAGAGAATACTTTCAGATACTTATTCATTTGTCCACAGTAATTTATTATATCCTCAGTGCAGCCTTATATTAAAATTAATCCTTTTATCAGCCTATAGATCATCATTAATCTTATTTTCCACAATTACACAGTCTTTTAGGTTCAGCTGAACTTTCACATTTTAAGCTCAAAATCTGAGCGCAAAAATGCAGCTACTAATCAGCGGTACATCAAACCAGACCTGAGAGTATGAAATTATTAACTGCTTGTGAAGTCATTTAGACAACAAGAAGCACTTAACTGCAGCTTATCTTGTTTGGGTTTTTTCCTCTTTTAATTATAAAGAGCTATAAACTGTATTTTATACAAAAATGGAAGCAAAATTTGAGAATGCTAATGTTGGAAAGAGCTGAAGTACGGTTTTGCTTTGAAAATCTGATTATTTTAATATTCTTACTGTATTTTTCATTCCAAAGAATGACTTAAATGATATACAAATCACTGGGGAAAAAAATCCTATAATGTCACCACTCCTGAGAAAACACTCTAAATGTTAGAGCCGCTGCTAAATGACAAATGCATAAGCAAAGGAAATGGTACAAACTGAATAGATGAGGAGCCGTCAACTTTAATTCAGAGTTGCCGGTCCAAACCCAGGAGCTGTAGTGAAAAGCAAAGTATTTAAATCCATTGAAAATAGATTTAGCCACACAGATAAGACACGCAAAGATTTGGATCACCTGCACTTTCTGATGAGGTAGCAGCAAGGGTATGCTCTGCACTTCTGAAAATGAAGCCACTTAGTAGGGGATCTGAGCAGGGATTTGGAAGCCAAATAAACGTGGCAAAATACAGCTGCCAGAGATCTCTCCAGCACCGGATGGACTGCTGTCATCTCCAGAAAATCCAAATATTAGGAAGCTCCGATTATTTACAAGGAGGGAAGTCACAAATGGTAAGTTAATGTGTATATGAACATTCACATCTTCCTAGCTCAAAGGCCACACTAGTCTTCTGTAAATGAGTGAAAGGGGAAAAACCAAACACAACTCCCATCCCCCAAATTCCTTTCAAGCAAAATTTTTCTCTTTCTAAATGTCAAGAGAGTGGACAGCATCTGTGGTAGATGGGTATAGCAGGTAGCTTAAAAAAATTATTATGCTATAAACTGCTTTTTCAGGTCTTGACCCAGGCACACTGAAGCGAACAGTAGTATAACTGAACTTCAATGCATTTAAACACAATTTAATACTTTATCACACCACAGACACCTGCCTTTCCCCAGGGCAGAAGTTACAGCAGAGCTGACAGACTTGACGTGTGCCCACACCTCAATCACTGCTGCTACAGTCGAATGTATAAACAAAAACCATCTTCAGCTATTGCTTGTAATCACTTGGACAACAAAGCACAGCAACTGAGATGCTGACAAGTTTGCTTCTGCCAACTCCACTATGGGAAAATATAACCTCTGGCAAAGGGGGACAGCTGAGCTGTGAGCTGGTTAAATCGTCATGGCGAGCATCAGTGTAACTTATCTGTCAGAGCCCCTGGCTATGTGGGCAAAAAACCCACAAAAAATAAAAAGGCAATCCAAATAATAGCATAAAATTTTACAGGTTGTGCAGCTGAAAAGCAGAAACACATAAACAGACATATGAAAAATATGCCTCTAGTTGGGATAGTAAATGTAAGTTCAGATTACCTACAAACTTTCACAGGTTTGTGCTTAACATGTTCAGTAAGTGGAACTGCACAGGCAAATATGAATATACAATTGTCTATGATTTTCTCATGAGCGGACCTCAACTTCTCAAAGCTTGTACCCTTAATATGGGATTCAATCCCCAAACGCAAGGCTCTGTTGCCATTTTAAATGCTGTGGGTTATCTCACCTAACTTCCAAACTGCTCTAAAAGCACGTGGGTCTCTCACATGGCCTCTGACGTGTCTTCCACTTTCACACACATGTTCCAGATCCCCTATGGCTTCTCAAAAAGCAACACATGTCTCTATTTAGGCAAATCTGAATCCTGCCCTTGCATCCACCAGTGGAGCCTGGCATTTTTCAGAATCATGTCAGAACTGAATCTCCTGTTGATTTAAATAACTCTCTCACATTTTCCATTTAATTTGTGACAATCTAAAAAACTCCCTATAAATCAATTTCTCTCACACAACACTCTTAATTTTTGGCTTTTTTAATATTGTTGGGTTTATATAAAGTTTATTTATAAAGGGTTTAATTTGTCTATGTTGTATTTTTGGAACTCAGTGGTTGTGAATAAAACACTTCTTTTTGATCTCGAGCCAATTCCTGGTAAGACAGATGTTTCTGGGGAAAAAAATGTACTAATTGGTTGCTGGCTTCATACTATGCTCTATTTCCAGTATAAGGAAAAAAAGGAAAGAATAGCTGTGTGCTTCCTTTGCATCTCCCTAAATATGAGCTCTTCTGTAGCTGGCATGACCCTAGCATAAATCAGATCAGGTTTTAATTGACAATAGCCTGTGTGTTTCAGCTCAGAACTGCTAAAGCCTATGCTTGGCTGCTCTGGGGAAATTCCTTAGGAGAGATTAAAGCCCTTTTACTTTACACTTTGTTTGAAGTCTCAGCTAAAAGGCTAAGTGCTATATAGGGGAAAGGTGCATTACTAGACATTCGAGCCAGAAGGTTAATAAGGAAAACAAAAGGAGAAAGCAATTATAGACTGTACAAAAATAGGAAAGAAAATATTGTGGTAATGAAAATAAACTGACCAGGAACAGAGTATGGCTCCCTGGTAACATTAAATCAAAGCACGTTTCAAACAGTGCATTTCATGAGTTTCAACAAGTTGAACGTATAACAACAATATCTTTTCTTACACAATACTCATGAGAGCTCTTAAAGAAGAACTTGACTACTTAATGCACACACAGGATCCTTAGCTTCTCTTTATACTCAGTGACACTCATCTCAGTCTTGTCCCAAATCAAATTTCTGCATGCCAGCTTTGCCTCACTTCTTATCATAACATTCACATAACCTCACTTATGAGAGGAAGAAAAACGGAGATCAGCAAGGATTGATTTACACTGCAGTGATCAAATTGGGCAGAAAAAAAAGTCAGTGAATATGTCATCTACCAAGATTATTCTTTTCAACAAACCAGAAAAGGGACATAAATAGCTACAAGTTATGAGAGTTGAGTTACATGCTAGAGATTGGAAAATTTAACAGTGGTCTGTGCCTTCAGGCTCCTGAAGCTGCAGACTGCCACTGGGCAGTAGTGTGTTTGCTTATCAAAGCAGTGTGTAAAGCCACATTAAATTATTGGAAAAGCAAGGGCTGGGTAACGCGTGATGTTTATTTCAGACATTCCTAGCAACTTGGAGAGGACTTACTACCAGTAATTGCATAAACATGGCTGGAATACACAAGTCAAGCTCACACGACTGAATTTTAGCTCAAGGTTAGGATGGGTGCCCTGAACTTACACTGTAGGTTTTGTAATACAGGCTTTGTTTTGACAGCTCAGCAAGCACACCATCAGCTCTTTGGCATTTTCAGGCCAATGACATTAGTAACTGGAAAATAAAAGTGTTAGCTATAGACTGCAAATTGCTTTTTATAGGAAAATAATAAGTATTTTGTATTCACATTGTGCTTTTAAATTTGAGATGTCTGACCATTTATATAGAGTTCTGGCTTATCAAAACTCTGAAGGCAAGTTTGCTGAGCACCGCACTATTGGAGCTGGCCAATTTAAGAGTCTTGTCCTGCAGGATGACTAGGAAGTTACGGAAGCTCACAGAAGGAGTTCTACTGGGGAAGGCAAGGCAGGGATGCAAAGGCAGCTTGAAGTTGCCCATATGGAAAGGGATAATTATAGCAAAACATTTTTTTTTCTTATTTTTTTTTCCCCCTTGGACAAGCCAGTAAGACATCCTTTTGTCTTTCCACTGACCCAAGATACTCAGAGAAACTTGTCACCAAAATACAGCAGTTCTGGGAAAAAGAAAGCTTTCTTCTAGATGCCCAGAGACAAGGCAACACTGTTAAGAGCAGTAAAGGCAGAAAATGGTCCAGAGTAGGTAAGACAGGCAGTCTGCATTGGTTTTAATTTCTCCTTCAGAATCCTAAGAATCCTTAAAGGAGGGGTGAAAAAAAAAGAGAGAATAAAACCAATAAAGATAATAAATAGAAGATAATGACACTGCGCTGAGTTTGCATACCCATAGACAGATGTAAAATTGACTATATAAAATAAAAGCAGCAATAGCTAAAGAAATTTCATTGATAAGAAAATGCAGGTGTTTGGCATGAATTTGGGGATGAAAGTGTGAGGATGCAAGTAGTCAACAGGATCCCAAGGGAGAGGGAAGAACAAAGATGAAAGAATTTAATTTTCAATAATCTTTGCTTTACAGAATAAAATTCTCACAAAGCCTTAAAGGGAAGGCTCAAGTGTGTGCCTTTTTTTTTGTTTGTTTTAATGCCAACCAATTCACCTATTCATAATGTTGCTTTTAAAAAGCACAAGAAATGGTATATCTTTTATCTTTTACACATTCAAAAATGTGTGTAATGTGGGACTTAGTTTTGGTCACAGTCTCTAACACATCTTAAGACAGTGGCTTCTCAGCAAGGTGTAGGTGTTTTAGTAAATATGAGGTATAGAAAATGAGGTGCCCATGCTGTGCAGTTAATTCTTGGTTTGTAAAAGCAATTACTCTGCAGACACTGAATGATATATAAACTCTCTGTGTTAATGGATCCCAAAACTATATGAAACCTAAGAGATTCAACCCAGGTATTTGTGTGCCAGTAGAGAGGCATGAGAGAGATGCCTAAAAGGATTTTGGGAAGGAGGAAAAATACATGTAAGTTTACTAAAGATTTAAGGTGTACAAAATCATGCATCATTACTTTCTTACTCTTAAGATCAAGCATTGCTTAGATGAATTGTTTCAATACATGTTATTTTGGAACTTTTTTGGTGTGTGTTGGGTTTTTTTTGGGGGGGGGTTGGTTTGGGTTTTTTTTACTTTTCATACAAGTGAAACAATATTTTTGTAACTGTTTTGCCACCTAAGATTGCATTGCTGTCTCTGCATGTTTGGACAGGTCTGTGAGAAGTCACAACTTTGAAGCTATTGTTCCTTGAACTGTAGCTGATGTAGCCAAAACTTTTCTAAAATTATGGAGGTGCTTCTTTAAATCCCATGACAGAGGGGAAAAAGCTAATGTGATCACCCTGTGGGATGACAAAGAAAGCCTCTGATTTTACAAAATGGAAAGTTCACAACTTGTTTCCTTTGGATGAATCTGTGGTGGATGCATGAGGGTAATTTTTTGGTTTTTAAACAAGGACTCTGGAAAGAATCAGTCCAAGGTGGCATAGCTTTATCCTGCTCAGAGGCGAAGAGACGTTTCATTTTGTACGTCGGAATGTTCCAAAGGGTGTTTAGCTAACACTTGAACACAGAATCTATAATCATATGGCTGCTCACATGTCTCAAAGACACAGAACATTACAGGAAATGCAAATTACTTTTTATAGGAGTCTGTGACATTAAACCTAAAAAATAAATAAATCATTCAGTATTTCAAGTCAAATGAGAATAACATCCTCAGATACTTTACATCCCCATCATTCCTTCCATCAGTTTCGCCTCAAAGAACAATTAACACAGGAGGAAGCTCAGATACAGGAACCACATCTCCTGTTATAATAGTACTAGATGTGATTATTACTCGCATCCTAAAGTTGTGTTTTATCTGAAAAAGCCCCCTGCTTCCTTTCGTCTACTGATAGCAGGAAGGACAAGTGGGGGCACAGACTGTATGCATTTCTAACAAAACAAAGCAATTCCTTGCTAGGGGTTCACATGGATTTACATGAATGCCAAATTCAGATTTCTTTGAGACTCTTTTAATGAGGTCCCATGTGTCCCTTTTATACACTGAAAATTACTAATTAAAAAAAATTATAATTTTAGGCACAGGAGTTTAAGAACAGCAATAAGAAGGAGAGCTATGGTTTTCTATCTACTTTAATTGAGTGATAAACAGAAGGATCTGGCTCAGAGGGGCTTTTGATCAGAACACCAACATGTAATGATAAAATCATGTAGCTTTATCAATAGGGTCTACCATCTTATTTCTGGCAACAGGAGAGCAAATGCAAGCCTGCCTGGCATCACAGACTATGACATATGAATATACAACAGTTGCATTCGATCGAGGGAGTTACCTACTAATCAGCAGTTGAATAAGAATGGCCAGCTTTCCCCTACCAGGATGAAAAAAACCAGATGTATCTTTATTTGCCCACAGGATAAGGCTACTAGCCAGCGTTAAGAATGAGAAGCTCATGACATAAGTAATTTATTCCAGTGGATGTGAAGTTTACTGCGTTAATTATAGAAGCAGAGAACTTATTTCAAATCAAGGTTGCTATCACAATCCCTAGCTGAAATGGGATTTCTGAAATGCTGGTGTGAATACTAAGAGATTCAAATATTGAAAATCCGATGTGTTTTGGGTTTTTTTTGCATGGGTATGGCCAGTACCATTAAACCTTCTGAGGAGCCATTCATGCATTCCAACACGGATGGTCCATCTGAAATCTAATCATAACTGAACAACTAACAGGCTTCCTAGCTTTGTAGCTCAGTAAATAGGGAGTAACTGCTGTTTGAAACAGGCCACAGGTTTTGCATTAAGCTAACAAGACAGGCTTCGGGACCTCTTGGGCTTTGCCTGTGTTTGTCTTGGTCTGCCTGAAGATTTGTTTTTGCTTGCAATAGCAATTATCTAATTACCAGATCTCTATTACCTACTTTGTTTTAACTTTTCATTAGCTCTGTATAATTGTGTGATGTAATGTCCATAGTGATATATATTTTGCAACTAATGGGTATTTGTAACATGTAGTTACTGTGGGTAGAATGACCTATTAGACCCCCTTAATAAAACACAGCATGCAGGAGTATCAGAAGCTTTGAAGGAACCGACAGAGGATAATACCTGAAGCCCAGGGCTATAAACAACTCACTGATGGCCAATTACTGGTCATCAAAGGAATGCAGCCTCAGGAGCAAGGTAAGTCAAGTTATTCTTGCCAAGCCTTAGGGGTAGCAAAGAGAACAAAGAACAAGCATCCAACATATGTAAAAGAAACACTACACAGTAAATTCAGATGCAATATGGACTTGCAGACCAATGAATAATAAGCAAAGTGTAGAGCCTGTTAGGAAACATAAAAAAGATCCCAACCACATCCTAAAGTGAGGAGAAAGAAACCATCAATATCAATATCATATTTCTGGCAAAGGACTTCAGATACTGACCAGCTTCTGTAAAGCCACTCCCCAGACTGAAACCATCAACCTTAACACAGAGGGGCAGTGAAAGGGCAAACCTAACACTAGAGAAAGGGGGAGACTAAGAAGTGTGGGTATTTATGTTACCTGCACCTATTTAAACTATTTGATAAGGCTGTTACGGCCATTAAGATTGTAATTAAGAATAAATTCTTAGCTTTGCATGAATGGTGTATTCCTTTTTGCCTGTAGCAGGATTATAAATGTTATCAAACTGGTGGGAGTGGAAGCATTCTATTCTCTAACTTGACTGCAACAAATTTCTCATAAAATATTGCATGGTGAAGGGTATTTTTTAATTTGCATGGGCAACTTTAATTCTGTTTTTGTCATTAGATTATGCATTGAATGCCTGAGTTTGCAACTTCATCACTTTTTTAAATCTAAAAAAACCCTAAAAATCATGATTCTTTGCTGTTATTGTGGTGAAGACTTTACCATTATCAACAAAGTTAGTTATATTAAATTGATTTACCACCAGTACCTTTGAATTCAGAACCATGAGATTAAATGAGAAAATGTGAAAGAAAAATCCAGACACTGTTGGACAGAAAAATCTTCAAACCCTACATGCTAAGATGTCTTGGGTCAAAATATACAAGGACAAATAATTAAATCTACACATTTCTTGAAACAATCCCAAATGCAGGAAAGAATACTTATGTTGGGGGTGGGGGGGCCATGTGAGGGGAAAAAGGCTTGAGGAAAAGTATGAATACTCATGTGCATTAATGATATAAAAAACCTGAACTGATAACAATATTGGTTAGTTTTCTGTTTGATGTCTGTTTCTAGTAGCGAGTACCAGTGGCAAACACAATTGTTAAGAAATGTAGAGGGACTCAGAATACAGAATGAAGAAATGCAAAGCTTTCTTTTCAACTTAGAGCAGAAAAAGAACTATGGTGCATTTTTCTATTTATGATTCAGAAAAGCCTTTAAAGATGATCTTTCCTTTGCAAATCTCTTCAGCACAATATTAAAAAAAGTCTGAAGTCTCCAGAAAAGAGGGAACAAATGTTTAGTTCAGAGACTTAAAGGTGGCCTGTGGAAGAACCAATAGTAAGATGTAGCGACTATTATCCTGATCTCTTGCAGGGTCATCATTCTGGATGTCATCTCTAAGCATGTGGAGGAAAAGAAGGTTATTGGGAGTAGTCAACATGGATTCACCAAGGGGAAATCATGCCTGACCAATCTGATAGCTTCTATGATGCCATGACTGGCTGGGTGGATGAGGGGCGAGCAGTGGATGTTGTCTACCTCGACTTCAGCAAGGCTTTTGAGGCCATCTCCCATAACATCCTCATAGGCAAGCTTAGGAAGTATGGGTTAGATGAGTGGAGAGTGAGGTGGATTGAGAACTGGCTGAATGGCAGAGCTCAGAGGGCTGTGATAAGCAGCGCAGAGTCTAGTTGGAGGCCTGTAGCTAGTGGTGTGCCCCAAGGGTTAGTACTGGGTCTGGTCTTATTCAACATATCAAGGCCTGGACAAGGGGACAGAGTGTACCCTCAGCACATTCACTGATGATACAAAACTGGGAGGAGCAGCTGATACACCAGAAGGCTGCACTGCCATTCAGCGAGACCTGGACAGACCAGAGAGTTGGGCAGAGAGGAACCGTATGAAGTTCAACAAAGGAAAGTGTAGGGTCCTGCACCTGGAGAGGAATAACCCCAGGCACGTTAGGGGTTGACCTGCTGGGAAGCAGCACTGCGGAGAAGGACCTGGAAGTCCTGGTGGACAACAAGCTCTCCATGAGCCAGCAGTGTGCCCTTGTGGCCAAGGCGGCCAATGGTATCCTGGGGTGCATTAAGAAGAGCGTGGCCAGCAGGTCGAGGGAGGTTATCCTCCCCCTCTACTCTGCCCTGGTGAGGCCACATCTGGAGTCCTCTGTCCAGTTCTGGGCTCCCCAGTTCAAGACAGACAGGGAACTACTGGAGAGATTCCAGCGGAGGGCTACGAGGATGATGAGGGGACTGGAGCATCTCTTGTAGGAGGAAAGGCTGAGGGAGCTGGGTCAGAAGAGAAGACTGAGAGGGGATCTGATCAATACTTATAAAAATCTAAAGGGCAGATGTCAAGAGGATGAGACCAGACTCTCTTCAGTGGTGCCCAGTGACAGGACAAGGGGCAACGGGCACAAACGGGAACAGAGGAAGTTCTGTCTGAACATGAGGAAAAACTTCTTTACTCTGAGGGTGACCGAGCACTGGAACAGGCTGCCCAGAGAGGTTGTGGAGTCTCCTTCTCTGGAGATATTCAAAACCCGCCTGGATGCAATCCTGTGCAACCTGCTCTAGGTGATCCTGCTTTAGCAGGGGGGTTGGACTAGATGATCTCCAGAGGTCCCTTCCAACTCCTGCCATTCTGTGATGGCTTTTTCTCTGTAATTAAACTGTCCTCCATATGTAAGCTGTCTTTGTTATCAAGTGATATCAGCAGAGACCTATGAATGTCCTGCCCTCCTCAGTTGTGATTATATCATAATTATACTCATCTGATATGGAGGATGCAGACAGGCCTGTAAAGTGGAAATTTCTTTAGAATGAAGACTTAGGACAATAACAGAGCTACTCAAAATGATTAAAATTTGTTTCTGAGTATTTTGATACTCTCATAAAGGTCTGGAAATTGTTGTAAGGCAGAGACTGACATTTTAAATTTTTGGTTTATGTTATTTATTTTTCCACAGAGCTTCCCACTTCTATTGTCATACCATTTTCAGAAAAGGATCAAAACTAGACTTCTGATTCATGGCATGCCATTTCAATGCTGGAGTGAAGAAAAGTGATGGAAAGGAATCCTCATCAGCACCAAGTCAAGGGGTATATTGTAAATCATAAAGGAATGAGCATGAGGCCCAAATCAGGTACAGCTACTCCCTCATCTGCAGGCAGCCAGCCATCAGCCCTTAGATTAGCAGAGGAGGGAGGGGAAGTTCTGCTCCAACACTTCTCGGTACAAACCAATCCCATTAAAGACTTAGGCAGTGGTGAGTGAAAAATGGTTTCCCCTTCCTTTTTTTTTTTCTTTCTGAAAAGAGTGAAATTATTTACCTAATTTGTTATGTTGTGGAGACCTAACAGGTAATAATTTTTACAAACCAAAAAGCTGTCCAGGAAATTTAAAAATATTAGGTGGCAAGAAGAAGATAACAGTAATAGAAGTCTTGGCACAATTGAGCTCTAGTTTCCTTAGTTGAAGACCTTACTGTGATGATAACCAAGTGGTGAACTATGAAGCTGTAGGATGCGCTTGTATAGCTAAAACTGCATTCTTCATACACTATCAGCTGTTTCATATGCTTCTTCCTCACCAATACATATTCTCCAGATTTATTGGTAATTCTGAAGCAATTTAAAAAATGCTGTGAACTTAAAAAACGTGTTGAGAATTCTCTTCTCTAACTCTGGAATATTTTAACATTAATTGCAGTACTTTAAATCCATGAATGTGTGCTGTTCTGCCCTAGACACAGTTTAAGGGTAAGAGAATGGGGACATCATAATTTGGAAAGTCAAGAAGATGCTCTTCCAGTACAACAGGCATTACAGTTATTGCTCCTTGATTCCTGATCTGAAAATAACAGCATTATCATTAAACAAGCTAAGATAAGCATTTATGTTTCCTAATGCTGTCTTTTGTCTAATCTGCTTGTGTAACCTGGAATACTGCCAATATAATGATTAAAAGTCCTGTTATGCAACACTTTCGATTATAGTTGGACTGTACAGGACTTATGGTGACTAAGATGAAAATTTTATTGGCAGTAATTCACAGAAGTCATAAAATCACAGAATGGTTTGGGTTGGAAGGAACCTCAAAGACCATCCAGTTCCAACCCCCCTGCCATGGGCAGGGACACCCTCCACTAGACCAGGTTGCCCAAAGCCCCATCCAACCTGGCCTTGAACACTTCCAGCGAAGGGGGCAGCCACAGCTTATCTGGCCAACCTGGGAATTTCTTCCTGAGATCTAATTTAAATCTTTCAGCTTAAACCCATTACCTTTGTCCTATCACTCCATGCCCTTGTAAACAGTCCTTCTCCAGATTTCCTGCAGGCCCCCTTTAAGTACTGAAAGGTGGTAATAAGGTCTCCCCGGAGCCTTCCCTGCTCCAGGCTGAACAACCCCAACTCTCTCAGCCTGTCCTCATAGGAGACGTGCCCCAGCCCTCTGATCAGCTTCATGGCCCTCCTCTGGACTCGCTCCAACAGGTCCATGTCTCTCCTGTACTGGGGCTCCCAGAGCTGGATGCTTTGCTGCTTCTGATGAATGAAACAATTGCAAGCTCATGCAATGATTGTTACTATTCAAAAATAAGTGAAATGAGAACAATACTGTGAACTAAGCCACTAACTGAAACAGGTAAAGTAATTCTTTTTCTAAATCACCTCTCTACAACAAAATGGCTTTCAGGAAACCTAAATGAATCTGCATTCTCCAAAGAAGAGCCTGACCCCAGCATGAATTATTGCAATTCAGTCAAGTCAAAGCTAAAAAAACGTTTTAAACATTTTGCAATCGGAAGGCAAATAGCCTTCTCCTTCAGTATCCTTTACTTTGTGCAGCCACCCAGACAAAGCTGCATTAAGCTACTCCCCAGGACATAGGTGTCTATTGCTCACTCCTGATATGGCTGTGCTCTTGATTCTCACTAAAAGCTTACAATATGCTCAACTATTATCCACATCCTTAGCACATACAAATTTAAAAATATCTGCTTACAACCCAAAATATGTCACAGATATAACTGTATATATATGGATACATACCTTCTTTAACTTCAACACTAACTGAAAGTTAGACTCCACTGTTAGATTTTAATTAGAAAGTTTTAGAGGTGGTCTTTAAAGGCCTATCTGCTTTTGTAAGGTTAAAAAAAAATAAGTCTTCTGACAAAGTAAAAACTCTGCAGAGTCAAACCTTTAAGAGTTTTCTATCATGGCATGACTGTACCACTTCCTCATTTACCTTTCAAACTCACATCCAGAAAAGCCCTGACTGTACACTTAAAAATAGATGGACATATGGTTTGTTAACTTTAATTAATGGAATCAAAGAAGCATGCATCCATTTACGAAAACTCTTTCTTTATGAACTTGTATAATCTCTTCACCACTTAAAACAAACAACAAACAAACCACAGAGCACTTAACATTTTTCCAAGGAAAATGTAGGGAAGGAATCATTTGGAACAGCTTTGTATTCAAAATCATCTGTGAAGCATCAAAGTTATGTTTGTTGGCATCTGTGCTCCAGCTGTGGGGTTCGGAGCTTTTTATTTTTTTAATCACGTTCCTTATTCCACTGAGTATGTACTTGATTTTGTGCATTTACAGAGTTGGAAAGTGAATTCATCAGGGACTGTTCATACTCCCTCAGCCTTTAATGGCGTTTCACTAAAAGAACATGGCGACTTCAAAGCTTCATAGCACATCTATTTTACTGGATCTTGCTATGTGACAATTTTACAGTATAAAGCTAGATCTGAATAAAAACCTTGGTAATACTTATTGAATTATGTAGAGAGAAAAAGATGCCTAAAAAGACAATTAAACCACCCAACAAAAACCCCTTGCATCCAATTAATAAAAAAATCTCTGATGGCAGTGATAACCAATTCTTCGACTGTTGGGAATCCATTTATGAGCAAGTCCTTATTGTTTTTAAAAAGCAGTCAGAATGACAGCAAGTCTGAGACTGACTGAGGTGCCCCTGATATCAGAGGAAGACTAAATTGACTTCAATGCCTTTTGGATGAGGCTCCGTTTTAGCAGTGACCATCAAGCACTAAAACCACTTTGTGTGTCAGTTTGTGACTCTGTATGAAGTGTAAGATGATTTTGAAGAGCTACAGAAACGAAATGGTGTATTTTCTCCATGCCTTTCAAAGATCATGGATTCTGAGTCCTCTTGCTTCACCTCTTACAGCCACCATAAACTTATCAGGGTGCAACTGGGCAGGAGGGGGTGTTTGGAGTTTTTTTAAGTGTAAGATAGTTACTGCCCCGTTCAGCAGTTCCAAAAAGTCCCCCACAGGATCTCATCTTTTGCCCTTGACTAAGCAGACTAGGTTCCTGGTTTATGTGCCCAAGGTCAATATGAATACAATGACAAAAGCAACTGTATTTTGGGGAACTTTTTTTTTTTTTTTTTCCAGAGAAACATAAAAGAATTCTCTTTGCTGCTTTCCGCTCTCTTGAGAGGTGACTCCACTCAAGAGAAAAGTGTTAAGGGACTAGTCCCTGACCTCTTCTCTGTACTACAAATGAACAAAGAAGATAGATAGCTAAGTTCAGTACAACTATTGATGAGCGACATGAACCAGCAGAATGCTACGGGAGGGAAGCTCATCATGGGCACTGTATTTGAGGCAGAATGCAAATGCTTGTTGTCAATCAAGAAATCTGAGGAAGGGCAAAAAGAAATCAGCAGAACTAAGCACTAGGGAGAGAAAGGACATTTAAATCATGAAGTCACTCTTCAAAAAGCTGAAGTTGTGTACAAATGAAAAATTAATGGAAAGAATCATGAAATCTGGCATATTAAATGTAAAAAAACAATAAAAGAGGCCAGAAAAGAATTCAAGGAGGAACTTCAAAAGATATAAAAGCTAAAAATCAATCCCATTTCAAGCACATCAGGGACAGAAAGATTGCTACAGAATCTATAGACCCAATATATTCTGAAGACATATAAGGGGCATTTAGAAATGGCCAAGACTACAGCAGGCTGTGTTAGTTGAAGGTGTTACGGAACAAACAGACAAAATGAACAAAAAATGTCACCAAAGAATATAACTAAGGAAACGGAAATAAGTAAAATCATACTAGTGGCACACAGCTTCTTGCTTAAAATTACCTTCCTAACTGAGACCAGAAAGATGGTAAATGTAACACCATTTTTAAAAATACTTCACGTAGTTCAGGGGAATTATGAAACAATGAGCATGACATCTGAATTGGGCAAATCAGATTGTGCTGGTTTTGGCTGGGGTAGGGTTAATTTTCTTCATAGTAGCTAGTATGGGGCTGTGTTCTGGATTTGTGCTGGAAACAGTGTTGATAACACAGGGATATTTTATTCACTGCTGAGCAGTGCTTACACAGAGCCAAGGCCTTTGCTGCTTCTCACCCCACCCCACCAGCGAGGGGGCTGGGGGTGCACAAGGAGTTGGGAGGGGACACAGCCGGGACAGCTGACCCCAACCTGACCAAAGGGATATTCCATACCATATGACGTCATGCTCAGCAATAAAAAGCTGAGGGAAGAAGAAGAAAGGAAGGAGGGGACATTCAGACTGATGATATTTGTCTTCCCAAGTCACCGTTACGCGTGACGGAGCCCTGCTTTCCTGGGGATGGCTGAACACCTGCCTGCCCATGGGAAGTGGTGAATGAATTCCTTGGTTTGCTGTGCTTGCGTACACGGCTTTTGCCTTACTTATTAAACTGTCTTTTATCTTAACCGATGAGTTTTCTTACTTTTACCCTTCTGATTCTCTCCCCCATCCCACTGAGGGGGGAGTGAGCGAGCAGTTGCGTGGTGCTTAATTACCAGCTGGGGTTAAACCACAACAACAATAAAGCATGACACATGAGCAAATCTGACCTAATGGAGAACAAAATTATATACTCTGCTTTTTTATAAAAGGGAGCCACAAACCTATCAGAGTCTCTGAATGAGTCAACATTTATGGATACAGGAGGTAAACTGATACAGTTTACTTCGAAGTCAGGAAGACATTTCACAATGTGTCTGAAAGTCTCTTAGGCAAACTTGTAGCCACAAGCTAAGACAAAAGCTATTACCCTTTTACAGATAATTAACTGCTTAAAAGATGGGAAATGGAAGAGAGGAATAAATGGTGTCCAACATGGTCTGTGCTGGGACCTGTGTGGTTAAACATATTCAACGGCACGGGAATTACTGTAGTATCTGAAATACCATCTACTTTCAGAAAAACACTCTGAAGAAGGTATTGCAGGGGAAAAGAGAAAGGCTAAGTATATAGTTAAGAAAGCGCACACTTTGTATCAGGCTGGTACTGCAGGCAGAATGCAGTTCTAAGAACCAAACTCATCAATAAATTTCCCCCAAATAATCAAGGGTGCCTACCTTGTCAAAGGCAAAAGATTAACAGTCCATCTTAATCTCTATTTGTCTGATTATTTTAGACAGAGCCCTTCTGTGACTTTAGCAAAGACAAATACTTTTTTAAAAATCTTGCACTCCCATGATTTAAATTTTCCTTTCTTCTCCACATTTCACCCTACCTGCCTCTTACAACTCAGGAAATTCCGCTCATACATATTATTCTGCCTATGAAGTTTAAATCAACATAAGTTAGTTCTTCTTGACATTTTGGGACTATCATGGAAAATCAGATTTGACTTTATAGTTAGGGCATCCCATATTGCTTTACTTCTTCAGTTTTACTTAGAAAACTAACCAGTGAATAAAACACCAATCATTCTGAAAACAAAAGAAAGAAGTGAAAACATTTCCCTAACTAAAGACACCAAACGAGACCGCAGTCTTTACTTTTTTCAAAATTGCATTTATATGTATTATTTATATGATCCCCAGCCAGGTTTTTTTATGGATTAATTCCTATAATCCATCATTTGCTTTTTTCTTGCATTCTGTGTAATGGATCATTTTTATATTTCATACCAAATTGCTGATGCTAGATTTCACTAAATGTCTAATACTCCTTTTAGCCTTCCATTTCAGAAGAAGATTATATGCACTGATATTACTTCTTTTTCTAAGTACTTTAAAACCTCTTTAACAAAATATTCATGCTGCCAAGTTATCTCACACAAATGCTTCAATACGTGAATGGGGATTCTGGATCAGCTTTTCAATAAGGGATAGGACACATAAATTAACTATTTTTAATAGGGAGCTTAGTGAATATGCAAAGAGGGTTATGTGCTCCTATGTGAAAGCATATAGTATAATTCTAGTTTTGTGAGCAAATGCCTGAAAATTTTGAAACTTCTGACTCTTTTCATGCTTTAAATAGAGTGAACATACTTCATTTCAGATTAAAGCAGGATTATAGGTCTTGGTTTTCTAGATAGAGTAACAGCCAAATACACTCTTTGGACTTCTGCTGGCTGATGTCATTCAAGGCTGTGAAAAGACTTAGCTAAGTAAGGCAACATCAAGAGATGTGGGTGCATTGACTAACTCTCATGTTTTTCCTATAGCTTGTGTTGACTAGGATGGGGATAGAATAAACTGAGCTGTGGGAAATGAAATTTTTGCTAGTAAGAGGTACGTTCACAGTAGACGACATTACCAGAACAGTAAATTGACAGAGCCACACTATCTGAGCTCCCATGTCGCAGATCTGAGATGCATACAATGTCCTCACAAGCGCCAGCGTGTATACGGCCTTTTATAAAGAATCTTGGAATCTGCCACTACCTTCATAAATAACCTTTATGTACTAAAAATGGGGTTGCTTTTGAGTAAAGGAGCAATCACACAGAAGGGTCTCGTGCTGAGCACCACGCAGATGTTGGCTATGTAAGAGTCTCGTATGTGACCTGGCGCCTGGCAATCCAGCCTGCGTAATCGGCAGAGTAGCTGTAGCACCGCAGGATCTAGGGAGAGATTTAAGTTTCTTTTTCCTCTCCAATCCACAAAGGAAATGAGTGGTTCAAGTACAGCCTGCTGCTCCTCAGTACTTGCACAGCCTCCTAGCTGGCACGTTGTGGAAGAAACGCCTGGCCACACGCAGAGCAGGATGAACTGCACAAAGAGCTGCCAATGAGGGTACCCTGAGCTAGGGACCATGAAGGTGTTCAGGGTGTCCTAGTACTGTTGTATTCTGCAGAAATGTTCACAATTTGGAGATTAATATGTCAAGCTGTAGCTTACAAGTTTTCTCATGCATCTTAGAGGGAATTAACAGGGTTTCATCATTTTGTGCCAGCTGAGGACCTGGTCAACTCCTCTTAATTTTAAATGCACGTAAATTGCTAGCAGACTTAGCATGTCAACTCTACCATTTCTTGTCCACTTTTCCTGCTGGAGATTGATTCAAAGCCCAAAGAGATCACAGTGAGTCTGTTCTTCCTCTGAATCAGACAGCTGAAAAATAAAGGTATAGTCTACAGCCGTTTTTCTCCATGTAGAGCCTCTCGGACAAAGTAAAGCAAGAACTGCATTTTGGGGCTGACCTTTTTCTGGACCACTCCCAGTCTACATAGGGACAATTTCAAAGAAAAGATGAAATAAATAAACAAAAATAAAAAGAAAGATAAATCCTTTATCTTTACAGAGCAGTAAATGCTTCACTGATCTCTCACACTAGAAATTGTTATAAGTAACAAAGTTGGAGATTTTAATAATGTAAACTGACTAGGCCTATTTTTATAACTTTAAATTCGTTCACCTTTCTGATGTTTCAGATGATGTAACAAGTATTGTTGAATGACAAAAACTCTGTTCTGGAATCTGCAGGATTAATAATTTTACTTTCAGCTGTATTTCTCTGACAGAAAAGAAATATGCTACATGGTGTTGCTTTGAAGCACCATAAGGTGCTGTGAAACCACATCCTGTCTTTCAAGCTGCAAGGACAAATCACTGTGTATGCTGGTAAATGAGCTCAGTGTTTGCATGAGCTTATATTCTAAGACATGAAGAATACAATCCCATTTACTGGAGTATTCAGGCCTAAATATTATTATTTCAGAATGCTGCAACAGACTGAGTCACAACATCCGGAAGATACAAAATAAGTTATAAATAAACACAATGAAAACATATGTTTGCCTTTTTTAAGGCTTGTGAACATGTTTGTTCAAGATAAGTATCAGAGGCTTTGAAAAACTTAACGCCTTTTATTTGGTGGCTGTACTATTAGTGCAGAAGTCTTCTACGCCAACAACTGAATGTGGAAGTGATGAGGGAATCAACCCAGGAGGAAAAAGCAGGTAGTTTTAATAACTCCATCAATAAGTAGTCCAAATATTTTTAAAATTATGTCCCGACCTGATATAACCTGGGAAAGAATAGGGCTGCCTGACACTATTTTCAATGAAAAGGAAAATCCTACCACAGCCTAACAAATTAGAAATTACTATAATGCTCTGGGACTAAGTGAAAGCAAAAGCCATCAGATAAATATCATTAATTTGGATGGACTTCCATTTAATTGCACTCTGATGGCTAAGGACTGCTGTCAATTAGCTCAGCTGACAAATCAATCTCACACTCTTCAACACTTGCTGCAGTAGTGAAGCTATAATGGAACAGTGCATTTTACTTATTCAGTCGTCATTCATCCCTCAATCTACTGAGGTCGAAGTGAAGAACGCTGAAACAAAACTCTGCTTCTTGTTAACAATCGGGTCTTCATGTAAGCACACATTTTGGTATAAAATGTATTAACACAATTACTATGTCTGCACTGTAGAATTTTAACTACAGGTGGCTAAACCTAAAAGGGACAAAATAAATCAGAGGGACAATTTGTTGTAAGCTGATTCAACGCTCACTTACAAAAAGGAACATTGGAAATGCAATTCTAGATCAGGCATGTTGTCCCTGGTTATTATCAAAGGACAGCACAGAAATAGTGGAATGCCCAAAGCACAGCTCTCAATCTGAATATTAATATTCAGAAAAAGATTTAAAACTTTAAAATGTTATTTACTATGCTACCTAAAATGTAAACATTTTGTCTGTTAAAATTCTAGTTCAGCCTGTTATCCTGAACAATTGTAGTTGTGTGTGGGTTTTTTGATTTTTAAGATTTAAGCCTCAACAATTTCGTGCATCAAGTTACATCATTTAACAATGCCCTGGATAGAAATTAATTTCCTTAGTTCCTTAAAATTCAGTATATTACAATAGAGCGCACAGAGATCCCAGTGTTCTCTCTCTAAACCTATGATTAATTTATATATTAGTCCTTCATACACTAGAACCCCGCCTACTCTGATTTATCAGAATCCCAATCTATTTGGGACAATTTCCAGGGCTAAGGTCATTTCCCACACTTGCTATATCCTTTAAGAAAAGTAAGTGTGGCTAAAGAACAATTTTATGTAACACCTCTATCATGTTTCTGAGGTCATTTTCAATGCCATGCTTCATGCACCCTTTTTTTCCCATGTTGATTGCAATTACACAATGACTTAAGGTTGTTACTGAACTGCCTACACTAAAATTAAGGTTTTTGCTTACTTACAAAGACATATCTTTGTAGCGGAAGAGACTTTGAAAATTTGTAGATGAAATCATAATGAGCTTCCATGACTCCAGTCATTGATCCAATGGTGTCAGATAAATTCAGCTTCAAAATAAACTCAGCTTTGAAGATAACAGCAGTGGTGGAGAAATCACATTACTTGCAATGAGTGAAACAAAAAGTGTGATTTCAACTAGCTTCACTCCAGACTGTTACAGTTATCTTCTTCTGAGATTAGTTTATATATGCATCTCTACCTTTTTTGTCGCTACTGGAAATACCTTGCTGAAACATCCTAAATGCTGTAACTAAATCTACATTTTTCACTGCTGCACAACTTTTCTGGCTTATAGCTAGTATCATAAACCACTCATGCACCAGGGTCATTCTCCTGTCTTGTTCCTCACTGCGCTTCAAGGTGAGAGTAGGAGTTTCTGTTAATTTTATGTTAAATTCACAACTTTGCAATTATGATACAACTCACTTCACTTTTATTACTTGAGCCCTCAAAGACATCTAGTGCCTCCTATATAACATGTAAATAAACCTTTGTATTGATGATGCCCCACAACTTCTTGTTATCAGCAAATGTAAATCAAATTTGTCTGCCAAAATTACTTGCACATTAATAAGTAAGATCTGTCTAAAGTAATTCCTTTAGGAAATCTAGAGTAACCTCTCAATAATCTGATGTTTCCCCTTCAGGACAAGCCACTAGTATGTCCAGTTAGCTTTATCCATATTTTAACTCCTACACCTTCTTGTTAGTCTAACACTTTAATGATGACCCTTTTTTCATAACACTGTATCACAGATTTAATATATACTTTGAAGCTGCTCCATTTTGATTGTCAGAAACCCCTCTTATCTTCTTGAAGAACAATGTCAGAAAGGTATGAAGTGGTGTATATTAGTAATATCTTAAGAGATTGCACCCCACTTTCAATTTACATCTGAACTATTTTTTACTCTGAAGTTGTTCAGCATTTTGAAAATCAGAGATCACATGAAACAGCCCATCTCTACCTGTATCACTTTTTTCTTTTCCTTGAATTTGGATATGAGGCTTGCTATCTTTTTTTCCTCTCTTAAAAAAAAAAACAAAACAAAACAAAACCCCAAACCAAACATATTAAATACAGGTCTAATCCTTCCAGTACTCCAGGACAGAGACTACTTTGTTCTTCTTCCTTCCAAATTAGTGGCCAATGTAAGTCCACTACATTTACCATGTATAAATGGGTGCATTTCTATAGTGTTGTAATTACTATAACCAACTGTCATATTTTTGGTTTTAGGCAGGTGCTTTCAGGTGTTAGGAAGGATTATTTTGCCTATGCAAAACTGTCTACATAGTTTTTATCTTATTCCTTACCTTCTTTTTGGCACCTGAGACTGGTTGCAACTGAAGACAGGACCTTACTGGGCTGAGCCAGGACTCTGAGACAGAAAATACTAGATGGGCTACTAGACGGCTATCTTGTGTATCCTGCTCCCATGATTGCTAGATGGAGGACAGGAAGAAACTTCCTCCCAGAACAGATTGGCAGAAACACTGGGCGTTACATCCATTGTTCTTTTTTTTGGCTTAAATCCCCCCCAAATACATTTCAATTGCCACAAAATTACCCATCCCCTAAGCCTGCTGAAATCTCTGTGTAATTTTTTTTACAGTTCTCCCTGTTTATGTCAGTTCTGATTTCATGGAAATACTACTTATGTATCAAATAAAGCTACAGTATCCATACTAAAATCAGTAGATCCATGAGCACTGGAACTAATGAAGCCTGATTTCCGTTAAGTTTATATTTCAAGTCTTTTAAATTTTTCCTTCTCTCATTTCCCCTTCCCATATAGTCCTAAGTAGGACTTAGTAGTCCTACTGCTAAAAATTAAAAGACATGCAGTGGCTAGTCACAAGCTACACGTGTGCTAACACGTACACTCATCGACCAGCACCTGATGCCACTTGGACCAAATAAGGGACTCAGCTGCAACTCTGTCTCTAATGGTGGGAACTAATTTAGGTTTTTCTCCTACACTGGGCCACTGTTTTTCATGTAACTTGTTGCAATTCCATGTTGTCATCTAAGACTGTCCTCCACTCAAACACAGTTGTAATGGGGGAATGGGTTCCTTACTTATGGGCAGAAGGGTAAGAGTACCTGGCTGACTACAGTATGATCCTGTGAGCCTTATTACTTGATGAAACTAAGCTAGATCCATGCCACCTACCTTTCGTTTTGATTTTTAGTGTTCAATGACAGAGTTATAGGTTACTTTCCAGAGATAACTGAATTTTCTAGGTTCACTGCAATGAAAAAATCTCAGGCCAGATGAAGCACGATTTCCCAGGAAGTATCCTCCAGCTTCAGTATCACTCATTAATTCATTCTAAAATTAGTGCAGCACAACACCGCAGCACCCACCATCCTTTCTTCCTTTCTTCTCCTTTTTCATTCATATTAAAAAACCAGTCAAGTCAAAGGGAAGTAAAAGTTCATGTCTTGTAATGCTGAGCCCTTGGGCTCAACGTTGTGCCTGTTAGGTGCGGAATGATAGTTTCAGATACTTCTGCTTTCTCTGGTTATCAGACACAGTAATGATAATTCAAACACAGAGCCTCATATAGCCAGGTGTAAGGTATTACATCTAAGTAACAATAACAAAGACTACATCTATAGCTTGGGAGCCACTGAAAACAGCAACAAATAGCAAGAGCTGTGACAGGACACGCTTTAGTGAACTTGGTGTTTTAGGAAACTGTGGGAAATTGTGGATGTAGCAAATCTGGTCTCCTACCTCTGATCAATACGACTCCCTAAGTGGATGAAGGCACTTGGCTATCACCTGGACCTGAGGGACACATTGGCTGTTCTCTGCATCCAAAGCCCTGAGAAACCTTGTGCACAGTTACAGTAAGATTTTTTTTCCTATGGTTTTTTTGAATAAGATTTGGACTTCTGAATCAAATGCACATCATCTGTATCACAGGTACACATATGTCCATGGCAAAGCTCTTGAATGTGAGAATACTCGCTTCGGAGAACCCTTCTAACTAGATTTCAAAGAGATTTCAGATCAACTGGCACTGGTCCACAAAACAAGTTACCGTACGTGACTTGGAAGTCCCTGAAAGAGCTTGCTATAGGAACCTCAGAACAGGACTGCAGTCAGTGTCAATTGTCACAGGTTGAACTGAATGGCTTGAAGTGGAGTAGTGACAGTTTTCTAGCAGCTGAAGACTCATTTCTCAACTTTAAATTATTTTTAAAATTACATGCTTCTCAAAAAATGGATGCTTCGCACTGCTCTGATTTAAGCGAGAAAGCAAACAACTTGCAGTTTAGTCTCTTTGGAAATTAAATAAACAGCAGAATGATCAGTGGCTGCGTAGCTAAAGACTACCTTAAACACCTCACATCTGGATATATACGCACATCAGTTGAACCAGTTTATAATTCATGTTTACCTTGACTATGCATGTCAAGTTGATAACTCAACTGACAAAGTTGAGCACCACATGTACGATTAATCAATATGTGTTAGCATTTTCTGAAACTATTCCTTGTGGGGTTATTTGGTTGGGGTTTTTTTGCTTTACCCTCTTTAATTACTTGGCATTGCTTATAACTGCAATAGCATCTGCAGCATCAAAGACAGCTCTACCTTGCAAAATTATTAAAACATACAAAAACCATCTAATACTCAACGGAGTTTACATTACAGACAGAAAAAAGCATCGGAAAAGGAAATGAGCATGAAGTAGGCAAATGTCATAGAAGAAGTACATTTTTTGTACCTCATGCTTGTGAGAATATGTTTTCTGGTTTTGCAATAGATAATACATTATTTTATTTTTCTTTAACTCAAAGAGGTCAAATGGAAACTTAAAAAAGAACCATGAAAAAGCATAACAACAATCTTCCTTTCTGGTCCCTTTTCTCTAGACTAGGAATTTGGAGTTTGTTTTGTGAGATGGCAAGTATTTTAAAGGCAGACTGTCCTCTCTGATGGACAGCTTCCATCAGAAGCTTCTGAAAAGCTTCCATCTTCAAACTCCCTTTAAAAAATTAATGAAAGAAAACATTTCTGACATTTGTTTTTCCAAGACTTTTTTTTTTTTATCTTGTGTCATAATAAAAGCTTTAGAATACAGATAGTTTTTCTTCCCAAAGTTTTGTGCTCAGCACGCTTCCAGAACATGGAAACAATAATAGCAATAATAATAGTAATAATAATATGAATATGAATATGACACTAGCAACTATTTCTAAGAAACAAACAAAATTCCTCCTTTTTTTAATTCCACTTGCTTTGGTTGGTATATGGAAAGTATATACACTTTACCAGTCTGCCATTACAAAAACTAAAATTAATGTATATGTTAGCATGACTGGAATGAAAACACAGACAAATATACGTAAAGTATGTCACCCAACTTAAGCCTCAAACTAGGTTTCTTACTCTAGCAATAATTCTTTAAAAAGTTATTTTTTATTACTGGCCTGAGGCAAATTCAGCTGAGATTATGCTTCTCAGGGGAAAAGAAGCATTTTCTGAAGCAAACGAACAACTTATCTGAGTACGCTGTAAAATGTGAAGATATTTGTCCTCTGAGTCATATTAGCACAGTCCACAAAACTCCACAGTTCCTTCTCTAGCACATGTATCACCTGAATACATGAGAGTAATACCCGTTTTGTGATCCACTTAAGCTTTCTATTACCAGATTTTAGCTGCTCTTAAATTTGGCTGTCATGGTCCTACCTCTTATTAGACAATTTCAAGCATTCTTTACTAACTTTGATTAACATAAAGACCTTGACAGGTCCTTATGGCTCCAGATTTTCATTTAGAGTTTCATCTTCTTGACCTTTAGGAGTCTCTGTGGTCTCATTCTCCTATATCATAAAGATTTATGGTTTTCTATATTCAGTGTAAATGCTTTCAGTCCTAAGTCTCTGGCCATCTGTTTTCATGTATTGAGTGTACTTCAGCAAGAGATGCATCTTAAATACCATCATGTTTTTCTGTCTTTGGAATATTTATATGTCTCAAAAGATTTATTATTATTATTATCATTGCTATTTTATAAGATGCTAAGTTTGCAATAATTGCAGAGATAAAAATATTCAAGTGGCTTGGATGACTTCTGTTGTAAGACAGATAAAGCCAAGGAACTAACTGATGAGAAACATGCAAAAAGCAAAACACAAGCAGTAGCCGCCTGCTGTGATATTACGGACTAAGAACAATACAACCAAACTAAAAGGAAGGAAAAATGCTCAGTAAAAATTATGAGGTATAAATCATTAGGTGGACACAGACACCAGCCATGAATACGGTAAAAGCAGCAAAATGAGAACAACTAAATAGATTAGATTTGGCTATACTGCAGTCTCACAGTCTGGTTGCAGATTGGAAAACAAAAGAGGTAGGTTCTCCTACAACATAAAATCTGGTCCCCTGATACTGCTGGCAAACAACCTGTAGGACTTCCTTAAGCCTTACAAAAACAGTTGTTGTTTTTCTCCCCCAGCCCCCATTGAAAAATGGTTCTAAAAACAAAGAATTGGCATAGTTCAAAAGGGATCCCAAGACAGCATTTATACACCCTACACCTCTGATGTATCAAAAATTTCTTTTCATTTCAAGATGAAATGAAGCCTAACATAGTTATTATCTTATTAAATGATACGTTCTCCAGTCCTCTATCTACACATTTTTCTTTCCCACTTTTTACCAACACAAGTCTTGACTTCACAGACCACAGACTCTGAACCATACAGCTGCAGAAGACCTATGGCAACTCACGCCATCCAAACATTGTGACGGTTTCCCAGAGTTCATTCTCACTGAAGGTAAATAAGAAACCTGGAGAGTCTCCTTTTAGATTAAAGCTATCATCTAATGGTCGAAAGAGAGAACTGGGCATTTTAAATCCTTGAGTCTACTCTCAGCTGTAACTTTAATTCACTCAGCAAAAGTTTGGCTCAGAACATCTTTTACTCCGGATCTGATATCCAGTAGGCAGGGTGGATTACCAACAATTTCATTGCAACTTTTCCCAAGGTTATTTAGCTTTCCAAGTGCTCTGAGATACTCGGAATAAAAGGTTTTAAAAACAAATTAGATTCAGTAAATATCTTTCACCGCCTCAGTTTAATATCACTACCACCAGTAAAGATAGGAAATTAGTAGTAATAAGGCACAATAACTTCTCCTTTATTCACTATGGTAAAAATCGATAATTCCAATTGTTTTGAAGGATATATACTTATAACAATAAAACCAAAACTTTGGTTGAAGCAGAAGAAACTTTGATGAATAAACAAGTTTTGATATTCCTGCTCCACATTTATTAGGATTTTATGAATACAAATATTTGATCCATTCAACAATTAAAAGAAGGCATAAAAATATTTCAGATTGCTCTTTCCTATATTAATGAAACAAACTCTTAGAAGAAATAAAGTACTTTCTTCTCCAGGTACACTTATTGACAAGGTCCTACTATGGCTGCAAAACTTTTGACTCAAGACAGGTAACTTCCAGGTACAAATTCACTGAAATTTAAACAGAACACAGATTTTTATACTCGAGTCCTTTGTCTTGCAAGAACACCAGGGTTTATAGAGGATTTCCGCCTTAGGTCATTGGTGCATAAGTATTAGCAAGACAACTATGTACTCCAAAGCTAAGCACTTTTTTGAAACCATCAATGCAATAATTTTCTAATTAATTAAAAAAAAAAAAAACTCAAAACATTTCTGTAGCTGAACTAGTAACTGTTTTGTACACAGCAGAGATAACATGCTAAGACTAGCAATAAATTACAAACCCAGTAACATTAAGTTCAAATCAGTTATTATTAAGTAATTTTTACACTAAAGGTTTTCCTACTTTCCTCATGGAGCTTCCTGAGAAAATCAGAGCTACATTTGTTTTTCATTTTAGACCACAGCAAAACAAAATACTGCTTTCTTTCACTAACATTAGTATGGGATAAACAGGTATGACTGAGACAGAAAAACTTCAGATTGTGCTCTTTTCTATGCTAGTCAGGAAGGTTTAACAATAGATCTAGACCACAGGTCTGCTTTTCTTGTGTACCATCAGGGGGAGACAAATATTTTGGAAAACTTGCTATAATTTTAAGTTATCAGGTTACTTCTTAAAGTTCAGCTGAAAGACAAGAACAAACCTGTTGGATGTTTTCAATCTACTGAAAATGCAATTCTATGACCAGGGTAAATATTGAGAACAAATCCTGAGAAAATGCACAAAACCTTAAAATTAGAAAAAGGTAATAAATGATCCTTTCTTTAGTGCTGAATTACTGCCAGTCTAACAAAGAGACCACAGATGATGACAAACCTTAGAATTAAGCTTACTCTCTGAAATGAAGGCATGTAAAAATTGGTTTAATATGTGAAAAAAAAAATGTATTTTTCTTCAACTTCTTTAATATTCTAGACCAAATTGAGTACATGTTCCTTAGTGTGCAACATTAGGCCTAGCCATTAAGCACAACATGGCTAAAACCGAACTCTCATTTTTCCTTTGAGCTGTGCTCATTCTTGGTCACTGGGGAGACTAACACTACCATCTGTCATTCATCAGCAGAATCTGTCTTCTGCAGTTTTGGACACTTCAAATTTTCACCCACCTTTGTACATAATTCCCCCTTCAGTGACAATCCGCCATTAGAATTCAAATTGTCATGAAACAGCACCCCAAGGTTCATCTTCTGATATTTACCTACACTTGCTAAGACTTTGCTTCAGCTTCTCATTGTCCTGCAACAACATCCTTTCCTCTGTTTTTGACAGTGTTGCCCCTTCAGGAATACTCACACCAAGGTTATCTTCCCAGTGTACAGCAGTGAATGTGTCACCCTGCTCTCTACACGTCTCTGCTACGTTTCTCTCCTTCACCCATATACTACTATGCATCATCTCATTCACCTTCAAGAAAGCAATCTCCCATTTTGGTGTTCCCATCACATAAAACCCATCACCTATATTTGTTCAGATATAAGAAAAAACCCTATATGCTTTCCCATATGTTTCTTTTCATAAATTTGATACCCATAAAGCATTTCATTCAAAATTGTCCCACTTTAGCTTCAAAGGCTGACAGCTGCTAGGCTGCTGCCATGCTAAGATCACTACTGCTATTCAAGCTTACTTCAGTAAGCTTATATTCTAGATGATATTGCGAAAAAGCTGAATTATATATATTTCTGATAAACTGTGTGAATCTCAGCACACCAAGCAGCAGAGAGACAAACACACTCTGGTGACTCACGTTAGGGGTTGAGCATACTGACATACGCACGTGCCCTGTGGACATAGGGACATCCATGACGTATGGCCACAGATGTTTGCTGAAGAGAAAGCTGAGAATTACTTACCACGCTGCAGCCGGGACAGTCAGGACCATTTTCACATGTCCTACGCCGCGCCTGGATCCCTCCTCCGCACTGCGCAGTGCAGCGCTCCCATGGACCCCAGCCTGTCCAAAACACATGAGGGGGGCACAACAAATGCTCATTGCAGTACCTGTGAGAAGAGGCAAACGAAGAGGCAAAGAATCTATTTAGTACCAAGACAACGCCTCCCCCAAAAGTCCCATGTTTGCATTATTCAGATAGATATTTGTACAGGGAAATGTTTTACACAAAGGGCCCCTCTCTATTCATAAAGCACTGAACTAACAGTTGTCACACTGCACAGTGTTTAAACATTTGAGAGGGGTTTTTTTAGGCTGTTATTGCGTGGGCGAAGCATTTGTTTGCTTTATTCAGTGCCTTTATACAATCCATGTGATTGATACAGCCATGCTATTGTACTGCAAGCACGTAAGCAAGGTTGACAACTACTTTATTAAAAACAGTTCTGGCTATACATCTGGGGCAGAAGTG
Source organism: Grus americana (assembly GCF_028858705.1). NCBI lineage: Eukaryota > Metazoa > Chordata > Aves > Gruiformes > Gruidae > Grus > Grus americana. Next base: position 78,743,193 of record NC_072853.1, read on the forward strand.
AGTCAACCAAACGGAAGGCAACCATTTACGCAAGCAGTCTTTTATCAGTCTCCAGCTGAGCATTTATTAGGATCCATCTCCATCCTCTTCAGAGAGCTAAACTTGCTTTTTGCTTTCCACAGTGTCTCTACTTTTATGCGTAAAATAAAAGCTAAAACATTGATTACAGGCATAAAGAACTGCACTGTTTTCATAATGTTATTATTTATCTTTTAAAGGGTGTTTTCAGCTATTATAATCTTTGAAGGATTTCCCAGTGGGCTGCAAACTGATTCAGAGGCCTGCAAGCTTCTTGAGGGGAGCAGGATTATTTTATTACTGAGCTGTCACATTATAAGAAGACATTCAGATATGTCCCAACTTTTAGTGAGGTTTTTTCATTTCTTGTAAAATCCTAAGACTCCTGATTTTTTTGAGCGTGCCATCCAACAACTCTAGCCACAGTATATGCTGCTTAGTAAGGACCCTCTACACAGGTCCAACGGATTTGGGCCACCAGCAAGTGTGACTGGGGCTCTTAAAGAGACCAAGCAGTTATTTCAGATAAAGCAAAGCCACGACAGATATTCAGAAAACAGATGACCCTGAAGGAGTGCTCTAATATTTTATGGATGTGGCTGGGTGGCTCTTGTTCCAACTACTGACTGTCCTGAACAAACAAATCAATCAGTTACAATATTTCCTCATTTTTTACATCAGCCATCCAAAATTCACTGCATTCTTCCCCTTCTAACAAGTTTCCATCACTTTGCACTCTCCTGCAATGAAAACTGACTCTAATACTCTAGTAATTCATTTTCTACGAAAAGAGAAATGACAGTATAAACTGTTGTCATTTTCAACAAGAATAACCATAACAACATTTTTCTTCTTTTGCAGAAAGCCCCAAGATCCTCAAGCTCTAATTCTTCATTACTAAGGAACTTGCATGTTCAGAATTCTGTGGAAAAAAAATGTTGTTTGTGTGTGTTATATACAGCAGTAGGTTTATCACATGTGCTGGAGCCTATGATTCAGAATTTGTCCTAAGGTCTGAGCAACTCCATCAAAATCTAAAAGGTTGAGAGTGGGGTAAATAGTGGAGTGACATTTAGTTTTGTGTTTCTGTATAGCTAAGGAAATTATTAACAGCTTGTATCGACCTCCTCTGCAGTTTACTAGTAAACTGAGGAAAAAAAATTCCAAACGCTCAATATTTATGAATCTGCCATCTCAGAATTCTTCAGTGCATGATTTGGATAAATGTTTTTCAACAGTAGCTTATATACAAGCTACCTTTTTTTTTTCCTCCTGCATGTTTAATATTTGTAATTCACAGTTCACATTATGCTATCACTAAAGATGCAGAGGAATGTTCTGCGCCTGGATATTCCTCCCCCAAAACTCGAAAAGCTGCACACGTTCTTTGTCACTAGCAGTCATTGATGTGATTTTTGTGATTCATGATCATTTGTTGAGAACATGTACCCAGCAAAACATATGTGTAACGTCACCATTTATTTAGTCAAACGAGTACATATTTTGCACAATTTCATTAGTTCTTAATGGAGATGTGCTAAGTTAATTTGGGACACACACACAGGATAAAGCAAGTCTGCCATGAAGTCAACAATTACCGATATTCAGCCATGCAAAAAGTAAAATTAAGGGTGGGACTCATCTCGCCTTAAAATATAAGCATGTACAGTGTAGCTGTCTATAAATGACGTAGTCACCTAAATGTGAGCAACAGTTCACGGAAAGAAACAGCCCTTTTAAAAACATGATTAATGTCACCCTAAAGCAAATGCCTAATGTAGATCATACAAATACAGCCCTCAATATACTGATTTCTCTCCATTGATTATAAAGGCTGCATAGGAGACAGACATCTAAGCTCCCATTACAGCCAATAGAAATGTCAATACAAGCTATGGAGGCTAGAATGATTAATTTGACCCAATTTAGGAATATACAGTAGAAGGAGACAAATTGCTCTGTTCTCCACAGCCTGTATTGACTAGATTTCTACAGACCGTAGTGGAAGTTCAGACACCTGTCTCACGCATAATGACTCACGTTAGTGGACACGTGAAGTCAGATGTGACAAATCTCACTTAGATGAGATTCATGATGCTATACAGCACCTCTTTTAGTGTCAATGTGCCCTATCATCTGCTTGCTCACTTAAGCGGAAGACAGAAAAGAAACCTAAGGACTGACTCAGTAAGCACTTCAAAGGCTGGCAAATTCTCGGAACCTACACTATTTAAAGATGCAGCTGAAACTACAAGATGAAACTCAAAAAAGCCCTAAAATGCCAATGAAAGCTACTTAACTTCAATTTAGGAAAATTGTTTTTAAAAAATCAACAGAAGTGAGTGGCAATTTCCCCCCCCCCTTTTTTTTTAAGGAAAAGGAAAAAACCACAACACAGCATACAATTAGAATCTTATTTTCATTTCAGCCAGTCAGCCTCTGAAAACATCAGGTATGTTTTCACAGCTAGAGACATCCCTGCAATTGATCTTTGAGAGCTGTGCTACAGCACGGGGCTTTCAGCCAAGTTTCATTATATGTCTTCTTGGCTGCATTTCAAGTCACTCAGTAACCCTTTTTCCCTTTTGCTCTTTCTTCCCCTTTTAATTTTGTTCTCAGGACCTACAGGGCTAACATTTTACAGTAATTCAACAAAACATGCAATGCAAGAAACTTGAATCTGTGAAACCACTGCCCTCTCCCCTAATCTAACTGCAATGAGGTCAGAAGGGAGAACAGCCTAGAGAATGTGGGGTTTGTACAGTGACCCTTCCCATTTCCCCTTGCAGTGAATCCAAGTTCAAATGCCCTAATAAAGGAATTGTCATACTGGGGGAAAGGAGAACATCCCTCTGTCCAGTGGTGTCCACAACCACTAGTTCCTACAGTAATTTTTTAATTTTTACTCCAGGCAATTCTAGTACAACTGGAATTACTCTTCATCTTCCTATGAAGATCACAGCTTTTAGTAAAACATCAATTTATTTCAGTGTTTCCATGCAGCACTGAGTACCACAGGCTAACTGCAACACAGTTACAAATATGCCTTTTTATTCCATAGAGAGATGCTACTTTTTTAAACACGTAGTTCTTAATTTTGAACTATATTATACAAGCATGTATTTAAGAAAAAACTAACCTTCACCACTGCCTGCCCATTCCTATGCAATACACTGTTATGTGGTGGGTACTTGTGATTACCAGCTGGTGACTTACTGGGAAGCACAGACTATACTGAGGTAGATGGGAATGCTGGATTCCTTTAATTGAAGGCAGACACACGATGCACACGCATGCCTTATTGGATTGAGACTGCTGAATTGACAGAATTCCCCACCCAGGAGACTGTGGAAGGTGGCTGGGGCTGGGGCATATGCTCCCAGGGGCTTCTGTGGAAGAAAAGGAGGCAGCAGAGAAAGCAAGGTGGATGGGAGCACACACTTCCCAGCAGACAAGACAGCCATGGGAGCACAAGCAAGCCTCGTAGTGTTTCACCTTCTCTGCTGAAGGGGACCGGGCTTGTTCACACCGCTCGGAATCAAGCAGTGCTACCCAGAGCAGGCACTTGACTCTCAGCAGTTCCTCCTTCTCATGGAAACAAGCCCAAAAGCTCTGAATACCTGCTGAGGATTGTACAAAAAAAAGGTGACAAAATGTACTGCCTCTAATCTTCTAATACACCCAAAAATTTCCAGGGCTTTCAAACATCGACTCCTCATCTGCAGCCAATTTATTTTTGTACTTCTGATTTGCCATGCTTGCTTTCTTTCTTTTTTTCCTATGTAATAAAAGATAACTAGACTCACTAAAAGCAGGGGATTCTCATTCTAATGTTCCTCATCTCTGCACAGATAGGAGGGAGACAAGTGAACTTAATGAGCCCATATCCACAGCTTCTTCCACAGAAAGGAGAGGACAAACATTTTCACTCAATGAAAAAGTCAAGACAGAATACTGCAGACTCTATAAACTAAAACGTAGAGAGTTTTCCAGCGGCTTTGGTGAATATTTCTCATACAGGAAGAAAAAGAAATTTTTAAGCCCCTAAGGAATTCATCAGGATGTCTTCCATCTGGAATATTAACTACAAAATTATTTTATCTGATTAGCAAATTTTGTTAAAATACTAGTTTTGCTCCCTCTCCATATTCTGGCTAAACGCACATCAGCTGCACTTTTGACCTATTTCTACAAGGCGAATTTGCTTTTTAATATGAGTCTTTGCTGCTATGTCTCAACGGTTTTCCACCCTCACACACGTCCCTTTAGCAGCAGAGCATGCAACAGCTTAACCTATCTGCAACCCTTTACACTGGTAAATATTGCCACTGATTTCAAGGGAATGACCAGCAAGCACAGAGCTGCCTGATACATTAGCCATGATAGGATCATGGCTTTCCTGACGTAAACCAAACATAACCTAGACAAACATTTAGTTCTTAATGCATGAACAAATACTCTCAAACTGAATATGCATTCACATCTGCAGGTGAATTTACCTCAGCTATACACTGACTTTTCTGTGTTTGCTTTCTATGGAGTTATGCACTGGACTTCTACTGAAATCACTCTTTGTTGAAAAGCTGTTTCAAAGTTTGGCACAATGTTGGCTGTGGAAACTGAATCCCTTATTTACGCCCCTGAACACGTGAAGGTGACATGAATATGCACTTTTATAAAGACAAATGCACACAATGTGTAAACCAACTAACTCTAATTTTTACAAAGACTACACATATATTCATTTTACATATGAGCTGTGCCATTTAAAGAGTAAAATGTTAGGCTATTTATAAGCATCAATAAATTTAAATGAGAAAAATCTGAGAAGCTGCTTATTGGTACTCTGGATACAAAGCTGAGGTAAACATTTCTTAGAAGTTACTGCACGTAGAACATTTGCTCAGTCTGCCTAAATGTATCAGGCCCATTTCTGAAAGGAAGTGTTTCCATTTGGTGCAGATGTAACTCTGGTACTGAAGCAAAGGCATGAATCAGGACTACTGAAAATACTAGCATCCATTGCCCTCACAGCCCAAAACTCTCTACAAGCTGTGAGAGCCCTGAGGACACTCATAAAACCCTAATGGCCCCAAGCAGCCTCACCTGGGAACTCTACCCACACCCACAGACCCAGGAGCTCTATTTAAGCTCTGCCAGGGACCATAAACCCCTTCCTGAACGATGTTGTTTTTGAAGTGTTAGACCTTGTCTCTGGCCCACGATGGAGGCCCCTGGTCTAAACTTCAACATGTGGACTGGCCTTGGTGCTATAGACCTGCCCACTGAACCTGATCCTAACCCTGGCCTATGGCTTGGCTTCCCAGCTGAAGCTCAGACCTGCCTCGTCACTGCGATACCACTTATGATCTAGACTCTTGGTTGGATCGGGCCATAACCTCCAGGCTTGCCCTGCTCCCCTGCTGGGGGTGGTGGGATGGGCCCTGGCTGCCAAGTTTCTCAGGGCTCTCTGCTTTTTACAGCTCTGAAAAGATTTACCCAAGTACTTGGTCTGATACTGACAAAATTCCTGGCAAACAACTGATGCTTCATTCCTCTAGCTCCTTTACAAATTGTATGACAAAACTTCCTAACATACCATACCTTCTGGAAATAAACTTCAAAAGTACTTTTTAGAAAGAAAACTTCGAAAGTATCAGCACACATCATGGATAACTTAAAATCAGGGTAGAGGCAGGAAGGTCATCTGTGAGCACGCTAGTGAGTGAGAGGAAGGTGCAGGACTGGTGAGAGTGAAGGGTGTTTCAAGGAGATAGGAAACAGTGATTGAGGAACTATGAGAGAAAAAGGCATCCTGCAGTAAACTCACAAACGTCCCAGATTGCTGCTGAACTGGACGAAGAGGGAAAGGACAAGTAACCTGCAGGCTACAAAAGCAAAGCAAAGTTAGCCTGCTGTTCTTTCAGAACTGTTACATACCAAAATTCAATCCTTCTAGGCTGCTATTATTTCAACTCATTGTAAGTATCATTTTCCATTTTGTAACTGCTTTTTTAGTGCACCCATTGTCTTAATATTGGACGTTTTCTCCTATAATCATGGAAGTATGTTTCACAGTTTTCTGTATTTCTCTGAAACTTCTTATTGGGCATTTATTCCATGTTAAACTTCAGATGAACATGGACTACTAACATTCATAGTCCATCACCAAAAAGTCTATCCAAACTAAACTCTTTTTGTCTATATTCCATCTCATTGTGTCCTGCCCTGGACTGACCTCTCAGTTCAAGAAAATCAGTAACTGTTATTCATGCTGGGACAGAGCTATGTAACAGCAGATACAATCTACATTTGGTGGTGATGGCTTTTTGGGTGGGCAACCTATTTTTGGAAGACAATTTACAAAATAACAAAATGCTCTCCTCTGTGATGAAATGGTAAATATTCATGGCTCTGAAGCAGCAAGAAGTGTTCACATGTTCTGTGATACTGATCCTTTACATTTAGAGTTAAAAAGACCAGGTCCCTGATGATCTGTTAATACATAAATGTGTGATGCAACTTCCCTTCAATGGAATCTCTTCATCTGAAGAAACGCCAGTGTTGGTGTTTAATTAAATCCCTTACTGAAACTCATCATAAAGGTTACTGAATTTTGTTTTCATCCAACAGCAATATAGGATACTAAATCATCCATACAGAAACATTGAAGTAAGCTGCAAGTAGATGTTAAGAGGAAACATCTCTTGGGATGGATGACTACAGTACTCTGAATTCTTACACCAACACCAGTCTTCTGCTATCTAGCTTTTTGGCCTGCCTTGGGAAACAACATGACGCATCAAAGAGTTGCAGTTTATCTGAATATATTCTAGTTTGATTTAAAGAAATAATTAATTCCTGTTAAAATTCCTAACACACAAATTACAAATTAGAGACATTAGGGTACATGTAAAATGAAATCAGAGGCCTGAACTTCACATTCTGAGCTAGTGACAAAACACCCAGCCCAGTGCCAAAGCAGTAGATGGTAAAATCAAAATCTGAGCTGACTTGATCTGCTCAGGGGTTAATATATATACAAACAATAAAAAAACCACCAACCTGAAACTTAACTAAAAGATATTTGAGTTCAAGGTGTATTATATTTATTGAATATAAAACAAAGCCCTTGAAACCTCCTTTCATGTTATATAGATGCTTAATTCATTTAAGACAGAAAAAAATGAACTCACAGTATCAGTAACATAGTGCTGTGACCTTACTATATTTTGCTCTGAATTCTAGGTCCTGAGGCTGGGCAAGTTACAATTCAAACACACTGCAATCAATTTTCAAGGAGAATCAATTTTCGGGGTCTCAAGGGACAACAGCACATTGCTTCAGCACAATTCTCTGGCACTACCAGGAGCGCTCAGCTGGCTCGGGAGGGATGCAGCTAAGTGATAGATGAAAGAACCGCTGCAGACCCACAGCCTTGCTAATGGGAATTCTGCTACTGTGCGGTAGTGGAGTTAAAGAGAGAGTGAAAGGAAAGGGAAGAGAAAAACAAGGCAGGTAAAAGAGAAAATGTCCTGTGGAAGCTGGGCAGAAGAAATTAAAACAGACAGTAGAAAAAAGATAACTCACCTCTCCTCACGATTCTGTCCCACACAGACGCGTCCTCCATGTCGAGGGGTTGGATTGCTGCAGGAACGCTGACGAACTTGAAAGCCTATCCCACAAGTGGTACTACAAGGTGACCAAGAAGTCCATGGTGTCCAGCCTCCATTTCTGGTAGAATAAAAAGCTCAGGCTCTGTCATCTGTTATACATAGCGAATGGCTGATTAGGTGTGACTGACAGCAGAATCTGGCCCATTAATATTTCTGTAGAAGTCATTAATACTGCATCGTGTTCCATTTCTTAAAGAATACTGAACTAAAATAAAGGTGCTCTGATCCTTTCAATATTCCATGCTTTGTAATCAGCAGCTGCTAAGATGACCCCATTACACAAGAAGTAAAGTACAAAGATAAGAAGCTATTTAGTTGCTTTCAGTCACTTTATTCTGGGTAAACTTCATCTGCGAACTACCGTAACAAAGTTCTGAAGATAACTTTTAATTACATATTGTTCCAATTATTATTTGTGGGTCTTTTTTTCAGGGAGATTAAAATGTCAAGGTTTGCTTCCTCTTCTGAAAGGAAAGTGATTACAGCCTGGAGAAAAAGGAGGCTCAGGGGAGACCTTATCATACTCTACAACTACCTGAAAGAAGGTCGCAGCCAGGCAGTGTTGGTCTATTTTCCCAAGTAACAAGCGATAGGACAAGAGGAAATGGCCTCATGTTGCACCAGGGGAAGTTAGATTGGATATTAGGAAAAATTTCTTCACCAAAAGGGTTACCAAGCATTGGAACAGGCTGCCCAGGGAAGTGGTTGAGTCATCATGCCTGGAGGTATTTAAAAGACACATAGATGTGGCACTTAGGGACACAGTTTGGTGATGGACTTGGCAGTCAGTGTTAGGTTAATGGCTGGACTTGATGATTTTAAAGGTCTTTTCCAACCTAAATGATTCTATGATTCTAAAACAAGAAGAGTAATAAGTAACAGTCAAAAAGCACCAGTTCGCAATTTCAACAGGATCCTCTGATAAGGCGCCAATGCCTTATTTTTAATGTAACAAAAAAGCTAACAGAATTCATATGCTGTACCCTGCATTTGTGAACTTTTGGAAAGGATGCTCTTTTCTCTGCCCAGTATACCCTAGGAAAAAAATATTAGACCAAACACTTCAAAAGGAATTTCATACCCTGTCCTAACCAAAAAAATGATGCACTTCAGCAGTTCCCAAAAAACTTTTGATGACTAGCTTGCACTTTCTGTACTGGTAGAAGACAAACAGAAATCAAGAAAAATAAAACTAAACTATAATGAGTTCTTGAGGTTTCATCATAAAAGCAAAAGTTAAAATAGTGCCTTACTTAATTTTGAAAACACTTTTTAACACTGAAAACTAATTAAATCCAGTAATAAAAATGACATAAGATTATTGAAGTAACTTATCACAAATATTACCAATTTAAATTTCACTCATCTTGAGTCTTGTTATTATAAGGGATATAAGGGTTGATAACACAGAAAAAAGGTTTTTGAAAAAAAATAAATCTGGTAACACAGACAAAATAAGTTGTCTGTCAGTGCAATGTCTGACTCAATTCATAAAATGAACAAAATATCTGGATATCCATAAATTCTGGGAATTACTAATATAGCAGTGTTAACAGAAGTAAGATGCTCAAATAGTAGTGTAATACTGCCAATGGTAGTACGTGAATCAAGTCCCAAATCATGTTCCAAATTCCCTTCTAAACCTGACAGCCAATAGCTGTTGTTTGATTGTTCAGTATCTCACAGCATGCTTATCTTTTCTACCATTCTCCTGATCTGATGTTATATACTATATTGGTATGTTTTTAATAATTTCCTAAAATTGACTATTTCCACTTACAGGGCTTCCAGGTATCTTGTGCAAAAGGATAATCAGTTTTATTCACTACCATTATGTGCTTCTGAGGTTTAAATTAAAAAAAAAAAAAAAAAGCAGAGACAAAAAGGAGATTCACTGAGAGTAAGCAGAATGCACCTGTATGTAAGTTTCGACTTGCAATTAAAGTACGTATTATGTTTTAAACGTGAACTCCTAATGCAGTTCAGAATAAGCAATGTTCTGAGCCTCCTTGAAATGATCTGCTTCCACTGTTTTTTCTGGGAGTGGTTACGTGCCTGAGGAAGACAAAAGAGTGGCTAAAGAGTGGCATGCAGACTGGTAATAGATCTAGATGCCGTGATACAACCGAAAGATACAATGAAAATATTTCTCCCAAGGCAGAATGGGGAAATACAACAGTGACATGAGACCTCCAAAACAGTAAACATTTCTGACTTCCAGAAAAAAAGTTTTATGACTTACAGAACTGAGAAAAAGTATCATACTTTGGATATTACCTAGCATTGATTTTTTTTTTTTTGTTTCTGAGCTTTTGTTAAAATTAGCTGAGGACAATATTATTTGGTACACAGCATTTGAAATCACTATTTGCCATCTGGCTCATTCTCTTTCCCACAAAGTCTGAGAGATACTTTCTAATGTCTCGTTTGCTGTGGCCATCACTATGAGCTGTTTCATCCACAGAACAGGATCAGTGGACTGCAGGTGAGATTTCAAAGGGTAGGTTCTATTCTGATTCAGTTAAAAACTTCAACCATAAATGACAGAACCTGAAATTGTTTTGTGTACCTGGAACAGTTGGCAATCTCCATGGTTGGTCCTTCACACAGCCAGCCTCCACACTGAGGAGCAGGACTGTCACACACACGTGTCCTGCAGAGGCAGGAGCCAACACTGGCACCGTCGGTGTGGGTGCAAGGTTTCCACTGCGACCAGGTTCCAAAATGCCCATCCACTGTCAGATTCCTCACCTAGAAACAAACGCAACAGAAAAGCTTACCCGAGGCCTGACAGTTCCTTCCTGCAGCCTCTTAATTCTGCAGTACATGGAGGTGCAGCCTTCAGCCACCAACAGTAAAAGCCTCCACTGGAGAGGTATACCTTCCAGACAGCAAGCTCCCCTTATAATTTATGTAGCTGCATAATTCCCACTATCTCCAACCACTCTGGGCCACTGGATGCCACCACTATAGCAGTACCAATAATCACAACTAATTGTTATCTTTCGCAACCATGCTTGCCTACAGTGATTCAATAGGAACTATAGTTTCACTTTCTCAATTATCTTCTGATGACAGTATTCCCTATTTCCTAAAATTTACCTATGATTAGGAACCTGTATACTGACTGTAAAAAAGCATGTGCAAGAATGCTTGTGGAAATCCAAATCTAGATCAAAAGGAAGCAGAAAATAGTCCAGGGTAACAAAACTGGATGAATTAAATTCAGATCTCCATGATGAGTGTCTTTTTCCGGCAACAGGTTTTCGAAGCACGTGTCATATAGCACCATTTCATAAAAGTGAAATGTGCTTTTAAATATGACTCTCTAAACACTAGATGTAATTATATGCATAAATCCTAAAAACATCTTCAAAAAGCAGCACCTAACCCTACATGATGAGACAATTTGCTCCTGCTGAAGTCAATTCTCAATACCTTTGGCTGGAAGAGTCAGACCATTCTCATCTTGACTGAAATGTTTCCATCATGAAGCCGTAACACATGTTAATAAGAAATCTTTATTGTCCAGCTAATACAAAATGTGCTAATGGAAACTGCAGCAGCCTCTATGGTTACTGGAGCTTCTAAAGAAAATGGGGCTGGACATGGGGAATTCAGCTCTCTTAGCAAAGACAGGCTTTCATATTATTAACTCTTTTAGCAAGGTGTTAATCTTGACAAACCTGCCTTCATAAATGGAAATGATGGCCACTTTTTCATTTAAAGGTTTATTTTTTGATTGTCACATTTTAACTTTCAGCGAAAAAAACACAACTAACAAGTGCAGGCTAAATAGCATTTAAAGTCACTCAGATAAAAATAAATATGTATCAGTTGAGGTCATGCATATTTTATCAAATGTGTAAGAATGTAACACCAACATTTGATTATATATTGAAATAGAAACTATAGTTGTAGATTGTCATAAATGGTCTGAAATGGTGTCTCCCTTTGCTATTTTTAGTATTGTTCATGTTAACAGTGGTGAGGGAAGTATACCTTTCACTAATAATTTGAAGATACGAGAGATTAGATTACAGCACAAGATGTGTTTCCACTGCCTCGCTGGGTGCTGGATGATTCTTTCCACTGTGGTAAAGGTTCCATAATTTCACTATTAATTACATTTCTCATGATTTATTTTTCACAGATATAGCTTCTCCACAGAACAGCTATGTGTATATTCTGCCAGCTACAACTGACAACCATAATTCATCATTTCAAAATTCTGCTGACAGCTGTTTATTGAAAATAACTCACCGACCTTTGCTCATGCAGAGTATACACTGTTGTTTTTCATAAGAGAACAGGAAATGCTTACTTTTGTTAAGTGACAAGTAAACCCATTCTCTCTCATACTGCTGGTCTAACAAATCTATAGTCCATAAACCAGCAATGGTACGTCCCCAATCCAATTTATGTCAGAGATGTAAAAATGTCCTTACTGCTTGCTATTTCTATGCTGAACCAAAGCATCTTTATTGTTGCACCTACAATTATAAACTAAAGCTACAGTTGTCTATGGTTACCATGATTTATACCAAGTGGCAGGGAAAGTATTCATAAAACTTAGCTGAAAGCTTGAGCTCAGAAGCACGTACTGATGGCAGGTTTCTCTTTCTTGACTTTTTTCCCATGCTCCTGTAAAGATCATCCCACTGCAGTCTCTGCTGTTCCGCATGACTCACCTGCTCTGTCTCTCTAGGAATACCTCCTTTCCACAAGCGATATCAAACAATTTCATCATAGGACTACAGGAAAGCACAATGTACTGATGAGGGGCCTTTTTAGCCCTCAGCAGAACCTATGCCCATTAAACTTTCACCACCTGACACGCCTCAAAGGGAAAATCACAATCAAGCAGACAATACGGCTGTACTTTCCTGGCACTGCTACACTCTGCTTTCCCTCTCTACCACCCTGTTTTTGTCACCTCTCCCTTCTGCAGATGTCTCTAGTCACTTCTTTCTTCCTAATGTTCTCCAAATATCAATCTTCTTTGTCTCACTGCACCCACCTTGTCTTCCTGGTTTGTGCCTCTGCACTCTGAGTCAAGGTCACATCTTCAGTGACCCAGTCCTTAAATCTGCCACGAGCTCTTTGGTTTGAGATTACTTTGTACAGAATTCAGTGGCTCTGGACTATTTCCTGAGGCTGCTAATGAATTCAGGTAAGATCCCATACTATACTCTTTCCCTGCATGCAGCTGTGAAAATAAAGCCATTCATGTTGCATACTTCTGTAAAAAACCCCACACCAAACCAAACTTTTTTAAAAATTATTTTTACTTTCCTTGTAAAAGCTCTTAGATAATGTCAGACAGTGCATTTTTAAGTCATGGATTGCAAGTGGTCCCAATGGAAAATATTTCGACAAAACAATGAACCTTCATTACTATAAAAAATATTGGATGAATAGTAGAGATATCTGACCAACTGGAAGAAGCTCAAAGTAGATATATGTGCCACAGCATTAATTACTATCTATATTCATGTACAATTGGCCTACTCATGCTAACCAAAACAATAACCTAAAAAAACCAACTTAAGAATTAAATCAAAGCAAGATAACCAAAATAACCACGTTTGTCACAAATGATCATAGTTCAGAGAGATGGTAACTCAGATGCTCAGCTACCTCTCATAGCCCCCTCCCTGCTCTATCATGACATGGCAATAAATATTCAGATATATGAATAATTCCCTAGGAAATAATTTCTCAAGAGCAACTGGTCACACTTAATTTTGGGGTAAACGAGTGTGTAAACAGGCCTCTCTGATCTAACAGAGAGAAGAAACTGGTCATGCTCTCATCTGACAAATATTCTATAGTGTTAAAAAGATCAATGTAGTTTTACTAACAATTTACTAACAATTAAAATATTGGAACCAATTGGAACCAAAAGAGGGAAGGTAGAAGGTTTCTTATATTCTGTTATGTTCTGCCTGCAACTATCATAAATGTATGTAGCAAATGTCAAGGATGCACATAGCTCAGTTGCCTACAAAATGAAAATCGTTACATCTTGGCTTATATATCCTGTGAATGCAGCACATAAAAATGCTATAAAAACAAATATTTGAAAGCCTTGCTAAGCAAAATTGTAATCGATTGCAGTTTGCTAGAATACAGTGTTATTTTAAAGGAAAGTTTCTATGAAGTTTTCAAATTTGTTCCATAATGTGTTACTTAGAGTTCAGGGGTTTAAGACAGCAAAGTGGTAAAACCATGCTTTTCAATTCAGACAGTTAATTCTAAAATTTTCCTGATATTATGCAACCTCAATCCGCTCAACTCCAAAATTCCTTTACAGGCTCGCTAAATCTCTTCATCTCTGATACGCAGTATAAGTCTCACAGCTGTGGATGAATTTCTGAGCAATCCTTTGGTGCTCCCCTGCTTTGACTAGGCTGTCATATCCTACGCAACCCTCATATAATAGATACTAAATAATTTTTTTTCCAGTTGAATGGAATAGAATTGAATTCTGCTTTCTAAACCATTCCTCCCTCCCCTCCACCCCCCTCTTGGCCTCATGTTTTGTATCTACGAAAGAAAAGAAGGGCTAATGCCAGAATTCAAAGACTCAGCAGCAGGCAGACTGCTCATGCAAATATCAACCAACCAACCCATTCCAGTAATCCTTCCTAATACAGCAACCCAACTAGGCCACCAGTAAACTCTCCTCAGAAACCAAATTGAGCCTGCGGGATTACCGCAGGGAGATATGATATAGTCCATATATTGCAAAATGAATACACTGTACAGTGCGTCTAGTTACTTGCCAATCAGGGAGGCAAGGACTGCACTAGTGACTGAATCCAGACTTTCTGTGAGACAATGGCTATGTCTGTATCAGCAAGTGGTATGCACATAAACTGCAAATCTGGAAAATAAAACAGTTGGTGTTGAAGACTTGACAAATACACCATACGTATTTTGTGGGTTTAATTTGGACTTGCTCTGGACCTGGATCAAATGCCAAGTAGCTAGAGCACATTTTTGGTTTAATTTCATCTGAAAGTAATGTGGCTGGTGTGTTTCAGGACCACTTTGTGATGTGAACCAAAGAATAGTAGATGGGAAAAATCAGAGTATTTGACCCAAAGTTGCTCCTGATTGGAGCTAAAAGGCTAATACAGATGAATCCAATGCAAGCCTTTTTATTAGGCCACTCTGTTGTTTGGTTTTTATTTTATTAAATTTATTCAAAATAATTTTAAAGAGAGGTGTTAAGCCACTGTAAATATTAACACTAAGTTTATTATAATTATCACTCCTGTCATTTATGTGGGTGAGACTTAACTCATACAATTCACCCTTCCAACTGATGGACTTTGAAAGATATTATATGGCCTTTTATATTAGCAATAATGATCCTAAAAGAAAAGATTATACTACCAGTGATTAAATTTTTTTCAAAGTACAAAACGGGAGAAAAATCCTGCAGAGAAAAACATATATCTGTAATCTTAGTGAACATTTTGATTCAAAGTGGGAACACAGACATTACAGGTAAAAAGCAACTACCCTTTGAAAGTACTATAAATAATTTGATCATATTATATAAATAGTTTGATAAGAAATAGAAAAGAAACTAAATGTCCTGTAAAAAATGATGGGAAAGCCCGAAGAAAATGGCATGAAATATAGTTTTCTGAGCTTGAAAAATCTATGCCAGCTCATTTTCATGAAATTCACATAGAATCAAAAGTTTTAAGAGATAAATGAATATATTTGGACTTACTGGACACACAGTAATGCTTTGCTCCCATTGACTCATGCTCAGACTTTCCTCCAGTGTTGTGCATTTCTTCATCACCATGTCCCAGCCACAGTAAGGGTCTTGGGATCCAATGCATGCACTGTGGATGAAAACCAATCAGAAAACAGAAACATTTATCTTCATCTGCATTGGCCTAAGATCTCTAAATAACTATGTGGCATCTCTTCATATTTCATAGGCCTAAAACAGATAGTGAAATTGATCCCTATTGTGGTATGGCACAGATGAAATGAAAAAACAGAAATTAATTTGAATGCCTACACAAAGCCATGATTTCTTTTAAGTGCATAGCTGAATTTCTGGCTGCATGCATGGTATGTTGTCAAGATTGATTATCGTACTTAATTACTAGAGAATTACAGCATTTCATAAAAAGCGTATGTTGTCTGTTCCAAGTAAAGAAGATTTCAGGAGTTACAGTTAGCCTTTTCTATCAGTTTTGGAATTATAGTTATCGTCTTTGTCAGAAATCAGACGACAATGTCTTTGAAAATTAATTAGAAAACCCTCTGATTTGTTTTCTGCAGTGTTATAGAATCTCTGGAAGTAAGTTCAAAGGGGTGCTGGTGCTGCCATCACACCGCTGACATATGGCATGCTGCCCTAGACATTCCCTCCTCCAAGTGGCACACAAGAAGGAAAAAAGGAGGTTAGAGAGAAGTATGGTAGTCCAGCTTCCTGCAGACTCTGAAAGACCCACTGTACAAAACTAGAAGATCTTTTCTCTATTAAATGTCAGCTTTCTCTTGCTACTAATAGGTCAAGCATTAGCAGTCCAGGCAATAGGTCTGCAGCTTCATAGCTAAAGATACATAAGAAAGGAGGTGGAAGTCCCATCATAGTGAAGCATAATATAATTGTTTTAACACTTGTAAAAATACCTATAAATTACACATAAAACTAATAAATCCAAGCATTTTGTCTAGATTATAAAAAACGCTAGACTGATCATTGCTATTCAATGGGCATTATCATTCTCTCTTTGTTCACATCACATCTGTCCAGTGAAGGACCACAAAAAATTATTAAGACACTGGAGCATCTCTCACATGAGGAGAGGTTGAGAGAGCTGGGACTGTCCAGCCTGGAGAAGAGAAGGCTCAGAGGGGATCTCATCAATATGTACAAATGCCTGAAGGGAGGGTGCAAAGAAGAGGGAGCCAGGCTCTTTTCAATGGTGCCCACTGACAGGACAAGAGGCAATGGGCACAAACTGAAACACAGGGAGTTTCGTTTGAACATCAGGAAACACTTTTTTACTGTGAGAGTGATATTCAAAAGCCATCTGGACATGGTCCTGGGCAACTGACCCTGCTTGAGCAGGGGGTTGCACCAGATGACCTCCAAAGGCCCCTGCCAACAACCTCAGCCCTTCTGTAATCCTCTCCTCATAAATCCTGTGTTTTATTCATATTTCTATTTATTGCTGGCATTCCTCATGTAGTTCCACGCTAACATCAGACAAAATGCAGACTTACTAATTCCCTAGTATGCTATTCCATCATACCATCACAGAGGATTCTTAGTGCTTACAAATTTCAAAGAATTAGTTTCTACAGTACACTTGACAATGTGGATTGCCAGTACTGTGTATGAGGATAGTTCCCATCTACAAAATGGGCACAGAGTAAGAGACATCATAGCCAAAAGTCCCTAGGTACCCCTACTGAGGTTGCCAGTTCAAAGATAAAGCTTTTGGTTTAGGGGATTCGCTGTTCAGAAGACAGTTCCCACTGATGGCTCTTACAGCTGTGAGCACTTAGCATTTTTGTAATGCAGGCTGCACATGTTTCTATTTAACTATCTAGAAAGTGAGGAGGACAATTAATGCAAATTATGGGAAGTTTTAAGTGTCTTGGTCTCCCAGTGTTTGCAAGACAAAATGTTTAGTGTTCTCCTTCAGAGTATCTCTGATAAAACACGTTTTATGAAAAAAGAACACAAAACAAAACTAAAGACTGACGTAATGCACAATTGGCAACATTAGCTGTGCTACTTCTCAAAGTAGAAGTGCTCGCTTTTCCAACTTCACTATTCCTTTATGTTAAGTGTTAATATTTTTAAATGCACTTATTATGCTTTGGACACTTTTTTAAAAAAATAAAATATTTTAGAAGTCAGTATCCTTGCACTTAAAACCACAGTCCCTCTTTCCTGGCAGTAACCTGATCTTTCTCCCACTCTGCTCTTAAACCCCATTTCCTCTTTTGCTTTTGTTTCCACATTACTTTCCACTCAGGGAAATCAAAATGGCTTGCACCTTTCATTATAAGTCACTCTTAGAAATCATAAGTAGTTATAAGCATATTTAAACCGTTCTTATAAATTCCTGGTATCAGAACAGATCCTAGTTTCATGGAAAGAATAAAGTTTAAAAAATGCTCAAAAGTTCTTGCACTGCTGGGACAAAGCATGTTCAATCACTCTGTGGACGCTGAACATGGCCATTTCAGTAAGTGACCAGGTTTGGAGAGCACTGCAGCAAGATAAAATGAGGTGAATCTTTTCAGAATTTAGTTAAGAAGGTCCACTGAGCATATGAAAACTATGATTTTTAAAAAGTTAATAACTCAGCTAATGTCATGCAGATGACAAGAGGCTAAGTCTGAAGAACTTCTTACAAAAATAAGAGGCATTAACAGTCTTCAATAATTATTTTTTTTCTTTAGACTACAATACATAAATTAATCCTGGAAACATATGAACTATTCCAAACAAAGCAACAGGAAATTTTGCCTGAGAAGTATTCCTCACATGAGAATCTCCAGTTTTGCCTTCTTTTTTTTTTTTTTAATTTATAATGTTGTAATTGATTATCCCAGTCATTATTACATCTAAGCTTCATTTTGTAAAAAGTTTAATTTTGGAAACCTTATATTCAGACAGAAAAATCATACCACAAAAGTGTAGTTGAGCATCATCAGCCTCTTTCTGGCATTTCAGTTCACCATGCCAGATATATCCATAAACTGAGGCAGGACCTGGCTTAAACAGCTGCCCTGTTTTCAGGTATTGGCATTCTACTCCCTGCCTCGCATCTCAGAGGATTTTCTTATTTAAATCTTTTAGATCACTTGCTTAGGTCACCAATATCTCTGAAAAGTGGATAGATTTTCTTTTAAATTAAAAGAAGAGCAGAGGTAATATGTGGGTAAATTTTTATCCATATTTGCTTAATTATGTCACCTTTTAAAACCATTTTCTTTCCTTTGAGGAATAATTTGATGTGTGAATAACAGCAGCTGATTATTTTGATCTGCTATGCTTAGATAAAAAAAAAGAAACAGATAACAAAATAACTTTACAGATAGAATATGAGGATAGAATAAAGCATGTAAGTATGAAAATATCAGAACTTCTATTTGAAATGTGAAATTTAAAGGGACTATGTGTCCTTACTGTCCCTCATGAATGAAAATGTCATATTCTTTTAACTTTTTTTTAATGAATCTCCCAAGAGACGACAGTAAGAGTAACAGCTTCAGTGTATACATGAAACAACAAAAGAAATTGTACAAAATGGCTGTTAAATTCAGGTAAGTAAGGAAAGTAAAATATTAGATACCACTACATATCTTTATCCCTTTCTCCTCCCAAATGCCTGTCTAAATTAAAGCCATTTTAGATACTACTGTTGAAAAAATAGATAAATTTTAAAATTAGTATTAGGTCTTTCAGTTGACACAGCCCTTTCAGATAGAGACACTGGAAGTGGCAAAGCTGGGTAATATATTAGCCATCTTGTCTCTGGAAGTCTACTTTACATCTCAATTTCACCAGAGATGAAAATGAACATTTTGTCTGTTACTCCCAGTAGGCACCAGCCCACATCTCTAAGACTTCACATGGTTTGTCCCAGCACTGCTAAAAAAGGTAATTTTGTGCAAGAAGGAAATTCAGGAATAAAGGTGAATTGTTTCATTCCAAGACTCTTGATGCCACTTACCCTGTCAAGTCAGCACTCTCTACAAAAACATTCAACAGCTTTTGGTTTCTACTGATTGATTCTATTTTCTCCTCTATGTTGTCATTTCACATTTTTTACCAAATGTAAATGATTAGGTAGTTGAGTATCTCTCCTGCAAGGCATTCATTTTGCTGGGGTGGATTTTGACTGACTAGTAAGGGAACCGTAAGTCACCTCATTCTAAAGCAAGCCAGCAATAGCAGGTCATTTTCTTCAGCTATTTTGTAATTATCACCAAGCAGGCTAGCAAAACTGCTCTACTTCAGTTACATTTGAGATGATTTATTCAGACAGAAAATGAGGCAGAAATGAACACCATTCAGAGCAAAATACATAAAAAACCCCATACAGTTTTAGACTAAAAAGAACTCATTATGTGTGCTTCACAGAACAAAAACCCCTTAAGATTAAAAGCTATATCTGATACTATTGATTTCAAAGAGATTTTAAAACTCCTTTCAGGGGAAGAATATATTCCCATATCAATATACATTCTAAGTGCTAATCAAGTGTACTCTTGAGCTGTAATAGTTTATTCAGAAAATATATAAACACAAGAGGTGCTTCTTCCGAGACTGTTCAATGAAATAGTTTTCTGTCTTTACCTATATAGCATTTTGAAGAACAGAGGTATTTCAGTCTCCTGACCCTTGCAATCGTTTCTACTGAGATAGCCATGCCTACCCAGTTCCAATTACTGTCAACTGTGATCTGGACACTTTGTATACCAGGAACTGAACCAGGGTCACCATCTTATTTCACAGAAGCCAGATTCCTCGCTGCAAATTTGAACAGACAACTGAAGATAAAAGCATGTCTCATGTTCCAAATGCACTGTGCTATGCATTTCTGAATGAATACATAAATCTAATACTAGACTTCTGTACAAAGGTACCTATCAGTGTTTCCATTACTACTGGTTTTGTAGATATATATATATATGTGTGTGCAATGAAGAATGGGGATCTAAAGATATAGATGAATGCTGCAGAAGAACATAAATGGTAGGCACACAATTTATAAAGTCCTAAGAGCTCAAACTAAGATGTGTGCCAAATATTCAGAATCCCGCTTAACCCTTGCCTGTACCATTAAGAAAAATCAAATCCTTTAATCATCTCAGTCACTCTGTGTGGACTACTGTTGTTTTCTCTTACTTGAACTTCTGTAAGACAATTAAAATCCATCTAGGTACAATTCGATCTTGCAACATGCACTGACAATACTAGCCCTAAATCTACAAGCTCCTCCCTTCAAATCCAGAATCAGGAATTTATGTATAATTTGTTTAGTAAAGTTGTTTATAACATACAATTCTCTGAATATTAGTGCTTCCAAGTGGCTTTACTTGGAAAAAATGTGAAAGACAACTTTCAGAGCATGCTCTCTACAAAAGAATGCAGGGTTGCCATTCATTGTAAAGAAATAACATCTGAGGTCCTCATCCATGTCAATCAGCCAAGACAGAGCTTCCAGCCCTCTGCTTAGGAGGTAGGAGCCTGGAAATGCTGGGACCACCAGGTGCAGCTAGGGTTTTCAAAGACCTTTTGATGGGCTGAAACTAGAGCCTGCAAATCAGTGGTTTGCAAACAGGCTTTGGAAATCTGAGCTACCTAAGTGGCAAGGCAACCCAAGAGCAATAGATTTTGGGGATTTTCCCACAAGTTTATGTGTTGCTAGACCAGAACAGCAATAATAGCAATTGCCCAGGCTGGACACATTTGCTTCCATATGGCATCCCCATGTCTTTAAAAGACCTGTGCATCTTTAGCGGATATAACTGTAAACGGAGCACACAACTGCCATATCCTTTTAGTCAGCTGTAACCTAGGTTCTTTGGAACATAAATGTTGCGGTTAACTTTATACTAGAATATGAAGCAATTATAAAGAGAGCAGGCCCAGATTTAAGATGTACAACTTGACTCCTTAAAAGTACTAAGTACTCCTTAAAAGTACTTAAAAGTACAGACAGCAGTTATCTCAACATTTTGAGGGCACTGTTACCTCTCATTCCAGAAGTGAGTGTAGATACCTCCACTGGCCTGACAACATGTTATGAGGACCAGATGGCCTTTCAAGCCACTCATTTTGGGCTTGTAGGCCAGAGCATCAAAACTCCTGTCCTGGAATCCTGCCCACAGTTCACACTACTGCATCAAGAGTACTCTCTCTCTCTTTCATACATTCAGGTCAATAGTGGACTCCAAACTCAGATGTTAATTTTCTGTAAAACTTCAAATAAATGAAAACGCCCACAAACAGAATATTAAGAGAGCTGCAAATCATTCTCATGCAAAAACAACTGGTGCATAATGCAGAGCACTGTAAGCTGAGATGCATAGCAGTCCAGTATCCAATAGGTTAAATTATTTTAAAATGAAAAAGCTTCCAGATTTGCCTTTGTTTGTTCATTTGTTTTTAAACCATCCAGTGCCTTTAACTTCTGTTTCCAGAGAATACACTTGCCAAGTATCTAATGACTAGTGAAACGATCTCTTGGAAAGTACATTGCTTTAAACGTGTCAGGTGATTTTCAAGAAAAACTTAACAGTAACTACACTGAACTTAAAATTCCTCAAACTTTTGGTATTTTTAAAGCAAATAAATTAATAACATCATGACATATGAAATCCACATGCCTGTTTTAAATTTTTATTTCTTAAATCACTTTTTTGTTTAAAATAATATCCTACTAATAAAACCTGAATTGAGAATATGTAGTCAAGTCCACCTGGTTTTCTTACAACTTTGCAAACTAAAAGAAAAAGACATTTTAAATACATTGGGAGCAGGCTGTAAAATTCTACCTGTTTATCAAAATTCCTTCTTGTTTGCCAAAAATGCATGCTTAGAGTACAATACATACACGCATAGATCACATACTTTAAAGAGTTGCGACTAAATATTTCAGGCGAAGCAAAATGTAAATGTATAGTTTGTCTCTGATGCATTTTGTGGGCCAGACAGACAAACACTCTTTCTGCAAAAACCTTGGTCCTCACAGAGGAAGAAAGAAATATAGGTCAACCTCAGATCTGTAGAGCTTCAATTGATTCCCCCCCCCCCCCAGTATGAGACTAATATTCTGCTTCTTTTGAGTGAGGAACTCTTTCAACTGTGCTAATTTAATAGTTTTGCTGACTTTACTAGTGTTCCCATAAGTTCACACCTATTGAAGATAATTTTGCATCTAATACCTAAAAAAAGACTTCATATTTTTAAAATGTACTTATAATCTAGTTTTGCAGCCAGGATTACGGTTTACCCTAGTTTGGGAAATTTATGAAGATTCTCATTCTGGAACATTACTCTGAAATCAATGATTCAGATTAGGCCTCAAGTGGTTCTGACATGCTAATGCGGCAGTGTGTTTCTCTGATTTAAACTGGAATACGGCTTGCATATTTTGAAATAAGGAAATCTACCCGGATATCCAAAAGTAACTACTCTGGAATGATTATTTCAAAATAGCATTTTCAATTCCATGTGTTGGCAAGTTCTTCTGGACACATTAGCACCTAGTGTTTTATTCCCAGGAAAACAGGTTTATGCTTCTGAGGAAGCAACATTTATAGCCAAGGGAAAATAAAGGAATGCAACAGCAGTTGAAACACTTAATCCAATAATCTTGCTGGAGTTCTAAGAATGAAATAAAGCACAACCAAATTTGCAACAATTCTTTTCTTCTGTTAGTTAATCCAGTACTTCTCTTATTACTGTGCTGCTACAGTTATCTTTTGTGAATGTAGCTGATGGTTAACAAATAAGCCAAAATAAAAATGATGGAGCACAGAGAGAGAAAAGTCAGGGTTATAGCAGAATAGCTATGATAACATTACTTAGCAAAACGATCTTGTGACCTAATAATATTTTAAGCATATAGTGTAAAAAACAATACTGAAAAATTTCCAAAAGTTGTTTTTTTACACCAGAGAAGTCACTATTTGTACAGCTTTTAGCAGATGGCACTATTTATTTACTTAGAAATAACATCATAGTAAGATTAGTTTTCAAGTCTTCTAAGTGTGTGAAACCCATCTTCCATCAGAAATACCAACTCTTGACCCTTGCTTGGTAAGATTTTGCACAACATTGGGCTGATACAACCTTTCATTGCCCCTACTTTCAAAACTGAAAACTCCAGTACAAATTATTACATTGACATATTTGCCTTAGAGAAATCACTGCCATCTAAGGTTGCTTTTGAAGGCTACAGGTGCCAATAAAAGAAAGCTGACTGGTTCTTTGTTTCAGGGGACGGAGTCTTTACCTCTCTGCTACAGATCTTACTCATTACAAATGCTTAGAACCTTCAAAGTAAATAGCAAACACTGAAACTTGAGGGACTTTAATACTTATCTGCTCATTATAATAATTTCTTTATCGCACATTATAGTTAATTAGCAGGTATACAAAGGTCAGTTGTGCTTTATGCTTGGCCTACTCAACTCTGAAGAAGTACAGAGAGCTGGAGAATTCTTAGTGAAAACAATAGCTCCAGCAAATAATGTTGATGGTTTTCTGTAAAAGTTTGATAAGCGTGTGTGAATTGCAATACCCAGGTGATAATAACCTGGCCAAATCTTAAGGATTTTCCCCAAGCAGAGCCGAACTAAGGTAACACCTCTGCTGTTTCCTCCTGGAGCATGAAGATGCCAGGGCTATTTGAAGAACTGCTTGTAAGAATTCACATGGCCCAAAGTATTTTTTCCCTAGATGATTCCTGAAAACAGGATGTTCAAAACTATTCAGCCATTGGCAGAAGTCTGAGGGAGACCCCCTCCATGAAAACTGTCAATCCAAATAGCTAACACGGGACACTTATAAACAGCAAACATCATGGCATAATGGAAAGTGCTGAGCAACCCAAACTACAGGTGTGACAACAGGCTCTGCCAGTGGTATGGTCTGCTGTCACAGCAATCAAGTGCACTGAACTGTACAGAGAACACAAAAAAAAATTAAAAATGTGTAAAACTATTTTCAAGGACTGTTGATAAGTGTCTTTGGGAGCAGAGTCGTGAGCTGGTAGAACAGGACTGTCCTGAATCAGAGGAAAAGTCTGTCAGAGGCAACACCGTGTCACAGAGTACTCCATCACAAGAAAGCACTGGAAGAATAGATTTACAAGGAAATAAGAGTTAGCAAAGCATTTGATACTTTCCCACATGACATCCTTGTCTCTAAACTGGGAGAGACATGGATTTGACAGGCAGACCACTCAGTGGATAAGGAACTCGTTAGATGGTCACACTCAAAGATTTGTGGTCAACACCTCCATGTCTAAGTGGAAACCAGTGACGAGTGGCGTTCCCCAGGGGTCAGTATTGTTGGGACCAGCACTGTTTAACATCTTTGTCGGTGACACGGACAGTGGGATCAAGTGCACCCTCAGCAAGTTTGCCAATGACATCAAGCTGTGTGGTGTGGTCAACACACTGGAAGGAAGGGATGTCATCCAGAGGGACCTTGACAGGCTGGAGAGGTGGGCCCGTGCGAACTGCATGAAGTTCAGCAACGCCAAGTGCAAGGTCCTGCACGTGGGTTGGCGCAATCCCAAGCACAACTATAGGCTGGGCGAGGAATGGATTGAAAGCAGACCTCAGGAGAAGGACTTGGGGGTATTGGTGGACAAGAAGCTCAACGTGGGCTGGCAGTGTGCGCTTGCAGCCCAGACAGCCAACCGTGTCCTGGGCTGCATCAAAAGAGGTGTGACCAGCAGGTCGAGGGAGGTGATCCTGCCCCTCTACTCCACTCTTCTGAGACCCCACCTGGAGTACTGCGTCCAGCTCTGAGGTCCTCAGCACAAGAAAGACATGGACCTGTTGGAGCAAGTCCAGAGGAGGGCCATGAAGGGCTGGAGCACCTCTCCTCTGATGACAGGCTGAGAGAGTTGGGGTTGTTCAGCCTGGAGAAGAGAAGGCTCCAGGGAGACCTTCTAGCAGCCTTCCTGTACCTGAAGGGGGCCTACAGGAAAGCTGGAAAGGGACTGTTTATCAGGGAGTGTAGTGATAGGAGAGCGGGTAATGGCTTTAAACTGGAGGAGGGCAGATTTAGATTAGACATTAGGAAGAAATTCTGTACTGTGTGGGTGGTGAGACACTGGAAGAGGTTGCCCACAGATGTTGTGGCTGGCCCCTCCCTGGAAGTGTTCAAGGCCAGGTTGGATGGGGCTTTGGGCAACGTGGTCTAGTGGAGGGTGTCCCTGCCCATGGCAGGCAGGGGGTGGAACTAGATGGTCTTTGAGGTCCCTTCTAACCCAATCCATTCTATGCTTCTATAATTCCAAATATGTACAGCATATCAGAGTGATAATTAAGGAGACATAAGCAGCTATGAATAAAAGTAACAACCACATGCTTTAGAAGCTGGTATGTGAAGATAAAACAAAATAAAAATAAAAAAATAGAAAATTTTCTTGACATTGAGATACTAGCTTTTGGAACAGTCTGCTCAACAGAGGGACTGAAGTAACATTGTCTGAAACCCTTACAATAAACCCAAATAAAAAAGATTAGAAAAGATTACGCAGTGAGCACTCTGCCTTTCACACAAAAAGGCAGGACATATGAGCTAGCACATCTCCAGCCTTTTGGCTCTTTTAAGGCTGTTATTTATACACAAGCATGCTCTATTTCTCAAAAATTATGTGAAGTAGCTATTAAAGACTACACATGCCCTTGATCTGGGAAAGAAACTCTAGTTATTATTGATGGAAGTTCAAAATACAGCCTTGACGCAGTTATACAGCCCTAAGTATGATAAATGTGAATAGATAAAATTAAAATAATCCAAAAAAGAATGACATTGCCCTAAGGCATTTTCCTTAGGTAAGGTTTACTCATTACTGTATTTACCCATTCCTATAGTATAGAAGTCATGGTTGGCAACATATAACAAGAATATGAGTATTAAAGCACCCAATAATGCAGTGACTAAGTTTTAGATGTTTCATTACCTAGTGAAATTTATAGCCCCAAGTAAGGTACCGACACTCTCTCCACATGTAGAGATCTAAATATGCTTGAAAACCAGCATAAGCCAGGAAAAAACTAGTCAAGCCAAAAGTAAGTGATAAGTGAGAGAAAGATTATGCCTGCATTTTCCAAACGATCTGAGTCTCTAATGATAGATGATGAGGAGACCTTATTTCATCTACATCACACCTGTAAATCCTCTCCTTTGTCACAAAACAGAGCTCAAATTGCTGATGAACTCTTTAAACAGGAAGAAAGCATGGCTGGTAACCCTTTTGGTGTAATGGATATTTAATTATCCCAGGCAAAATGATACAGCTACAAAAGATATGACTGAAAAAACCCACAAGTAATAATTTTATCTCCTTTTAAGTAAGTCATTCCAGTGGAAAACAAGACTTCACATACCTCTGGGCAGAGAAATAAATTATCATTTCAACAGGATTTGAGTCATTTAACTACTGTTCTACTCAGTAAAATGGGAACAGCACGGCTGTTTTTTCTTTTTTTAAACATTCTTAAAATCTAGTCAATTAAATCCCGCTGCTCAAAAAGGGAGAAGAATACCTAGTCTACAGCCATGTATGGGGTCTATGATTTGAGACAGCAGTCCCAAAGCATGTTTGGGCCCTGTGGAAATTGTCAGGAATTGTCCTGACAGAAGCATGGGTACCAGGGAGTTGAGGGACCTCCGCACAGGCACCAGTCAAGCAGGTGCTCTGGAAGTCCAACCTCTGGGTTTTGGAGTTCACACCTCACTAATAACATAATAAGGCTCCAGCCTTGAAATGTTTCAAGCAGACTGCAGACTTGGTGTAAATATGGGACACACCTAAGAAAACACGGGATACCAGCCCAATATTCCTTTCTGAAATAAACACATCTGCTTAAGAAAATATGTTTAATGTCTTGCACAATCAGAATGCCATAATCATGTCATATTCAAGAAAAGAGAGAAGCACAAGAATATGTCATTAGAAGGCTCTGGGGAGACCTTCCAGCAGCCTTCCTGTACCTGAAGGGGAGCCTACAAGAAAGCTAGAGAGGGACTGTTTACAAGCACATGTAGTGATAGGACAAGGAGTAATGGCTTTAAGCTGAAGGAGGGTAGGTTTAGATCAGATATTAGGAAGAAACTCTTTCCTGTGAGGGTGGAGAGGCACTGGAACAGGTTGCCCAGAGAAGTTGTGGATGCCCCCTCCCTGGAAGTGTTCAAGGCCAGGCTGGATGGGGCTTTAGGCAACCTGGTCTAGTGGAGGGGGTCTCTGCCCATGGCAGGGGGTTTGGAACTAGATGGTCTTTCAGGTCCCTTCCAACCCAAACCATTCCATGATTCTTTCCTTCTACGATTATTTCCTTCTCCAGTTATACACACATATACCCCTCCTCTCCGAAAATACAAGTCCTTCATTTAATAAAAAGGAGGAAACAAAACCAAAAGGGCTACAGGACCCCTCCACATCCTGTTTCAACTCGCTAAACCACAGAAAGGTGAAACTTCATCCTATGTTGGCCCCTAAACCAACCAAAACTTGAGGTAGAGAGTTGCATATATATAACTTTTCTTTAAAGTAAGCTTTGCAGGATTTCCAATGGGGCTTTGACTGTCCTATCACTTCTATTTTAGTAGAGAATTCCTAAAATATGCTACATAAGAGAGCATAAACAAAAAGGGCTGGGAAAGAACTGTAGTAAGGAGAATACCCCCCCCACCACCACCTTCCCTGGTCTAATCATTTGCCAGGGCATAGCTTTTCCTTAGGCCTTGTTCTCAATCCAGTAGCCTTCCACCGGCCTCCTGCATGGCACCGATCCCCACGTGGAGCCAGGTCCCTCAGAAAAGTCCTTCCACTGCCTCTGAGCCACAGCTCTACATCTGTGTGCTGTGGTCACCTCCCTGCTGTGACCACGTGCATGTTCCCTCTGACAGCCAGAAACGTCTCCACCTGCAAATGGTCACTGCCTTTCTGCTGCATAGGTAACATCTCTGTGATCCTGAGTGTAGCAGTCAAGAAAGGCAGCTGGCAGCCTCTTTCCCTCCTTTAACAGCCCAGCTTTTCAAAGGAACACATATTAAACAAACTGAAAGCAAAACAAGCTAAAAAACAACCAAATGCATCTGTTACAGCTCTCAAAAGCTCATGACAGTGGTTCAGAGTCCATCCGATGTAAACCAGAACAATTCTACTGAATTACTGGAACCACACTTATCAAAGGGAAGATATAACTAATCAGATTAAATTAACAATCTCTAATAGCATGTTTCGTAACCCAGAATTACTTTCAGATAACCTATAGAAAAAGTTGTATGCTGAACTTTAAATTCCTTAATGACCATAATACAGTCTAAACACAAATGATAATTTCTAAGTTTCTTTCCTTGTTTGATCAAATAACCATTAGCTGCATAACACTTTCACCTAGTAGATTATTTACATTTATTATGGTCTCTTGATCCAGCACTACCTTTAAATACCCATTTTTCCAACTAGTTTTAACTCTCAGTTCATCCAATCCAGTTTTCTTTTTGAACCCACAGAGATATTGCTTACTCAATTATAATACAGCTTAAAAAACCCCTAACTTAAATTTGTCTGAGTTTCAAGCTTTAAACATATTTAGCCAGCAGCTATATCTCACATTATCAGATATTTGTTTTCTATATAAACCATTTCTTACTGTTTCATTTCACAATTCATAATCTGTATAATAACACTTAAATATCAATATAATTCCTTGAGAGTCTCATCTAGTCCTAACTAGTACAAGAAGTCAGAGACACCTCTGATAAACAGTGTACATAAAAACTCATTGCTGAGAGAGGTCATTAATTTGGATTCCTACTCACAGTCATTTTTCCTTCCCATTTTTCCACAACCTCTCGCAAGCATTTTTGTCCAATCAAATCAAACTAGCTGATTCTTCATACCTGTATGTTTTGTAAAAAGGACATCTCTTCAGGGGGACCTTAATGACATGTTCCTGAAGGCCCACAAAAAGGACACTCTGGCTGTGCAGGATCTGAAGGCTCCTGATGGGCTCTCGCTGACTTTTCGGCAAGAGTTCAATTTCCTCAAGTAGGCAGCTGCTTGAAGTCTGGTTCATTGGGGCGAGTACTTTCTTAATTGTGCCATAGTCTGCAAAGGCAAGAGGAAAACGAGTTACTAAAAATCATACTAGGCATTCTACCTACTTGGTGTCATTCAGTGAACAAATCTTCATCCCATGCTAGATGCTTTCAATGAAGCTTCAGAATGTGGGAGAACTTTGACTGGAGTTTCCTAAATTGCATATAGTACAGTGAAAAGAATTTGAAAACAGCCACTAAAATTTTCTATGCGATGTAATACAGTAAAAAATCATTTTAGTAGTGCAGAACAGACTTCACAGCAGTAGTCACTAGAAAACAAGCTCTCAAAGTCTGACTATTATAAATGCACATTCACAGTAAGGCTTACTGATTGCAGTTTACCAGATTGTACTACACTTTACTATGTTTAAAGCAGTTTAAAAGTCCATCATTGCACCAGTCTGTTTTAAAAGTCTATGTGTTAAAAACTATTGGGTTTAGATTCATATCACATTCATGTAATAACGTACACATGCATGAATATTTGCAGGTCTTAATTGAGTCTAGGTGAATATAACAATAAAATGAGGCTGCTTCCCTTCTCCTTACTTATCTGAATTTTGACCTCTGAAAAATCATATCTTTTAGCATTTGCTCTTCACTGTTACTCTTATTGTGATTTCTAAGCAAAACCTGTTAAGCATCACAAACCAGTGTCAGACTACTGATAAGATTTCTGATTCACTCATGCAAAGTTTTAAAAGAATTTAAACATATAAAAGAACATTTTTTCTGAACACAAAGGCCACCTTCTCACACTGAGAAATATTTTAGGTAGCTGTCTGACCAAAACTGCATTATGCAATCTTCTATGTGCCATGGTAAATATGAAAGATCCAACACTCTGAACACATACTGAGATCAGCTCTTACTCATGTCAAGTCTTGAAAGACTGTAACATCTCTTATGAGTTAGTAACAATTGCAAGACAAATGTCTGGGATGCTGTGTTCTGCAGCCCAGTAAACATGATTTTTGCAATCACTAGCACAAAGCCAGAGGCTTGGTGGGCAGCTGGCAGCACAGGGTCTCAGCAAGGGTCTGGCCCTGCCTTGGCAGGAGCTGGTTTTAGCCATGGCAGCAATGGCCTGGTGGCCATGTGCCCATGTCCTCCCTGTGCTGGCATCGCTCTGGGAGCTCCCGGGCAGGGGGCTGGCACCCCCACCCAGTCACTGTGGGACAGACAGCCCCTCCGGGGTAACGGGGCTGGGGAGGGCAGCCTGCAGCTCCCACACTTCGCCTGGGAAGCAGGGAGGAACAGCAAGTAAGCAACCTTAAGAAAAAAGTAGCCTGAAGACGACTCTAAAACTGAAGAGGAGGTGGAGAACCCAAGGTGTTAATTGCTGTTAAAATCTCCCTCTTCCTGAGGAAGACTGAAGAGTCAATCTCTAAGACCTGCAGAAGTACTGGAAGGGGGAGCATAACACCAAATAACAGGGGGAGTTAGTATTAAGCATAAGATTTTAACCATATTACTAACAAAACTTTAATAATTAGATAGTATGGACTTAATTTTATTAGACAGTCAAAACTAATTAGACGAACCATAAATGCTTAGCTCAGTATATAAAGTGTATTCCCTTTGCTCATGACAAGATTTTGAGTGTAACAGCTCATGTCTGCATGTTAAAATCTTCTGACCTCTCAGTTCTTAATATAATCACTCCATATAACTGTTTACATTTTTCTCCTTTCTTGGTATAAACAAGCTTGTCAGGATTTACAGTATGTAAGAGTATTCATTAGGAAAAAACTTTCCTTAAATGACAATTTTAATTTTCATTAAAATTTAACTTTTTTTGATAGAAAAAACTCTATCACTTTTTTTTTCCAAACCACCTAAAGTAGAATTATACTCAAAAATTAATTAAATCTTGTCCAGTTTTGCCTCACAATTGATAACCAACTCAACCAAACAGCATAACAAGCAATGTTTCCACTAGTGATTGCTGGATGCAAGTTTCAAGGTCAAAATATGGTCTGAAAAACTGCCTAGAACAAAAATTCGGTGGCTGTGTTAGTTAATCACTGAGTGAAAAAACCAAATTATTTTTTGGAGCACAAAAGTTGGAAAAATGTACTAAGAGGAAGAAAAGAAGAAGCAGTGAGATCATTTTACACACGTGAATGAGTTGGTATCACTGTACAGATTAGTTAGTACAACTCTGTATCACTTGTCTGACTGGCAGCCGACAGATTCAGTATGATGCGTGATACATCGCACTTGACTTGTCATCTTTTTCCTGTATGAGACAAAAATCAGGTACAGATTCACCATGTGCTTCTCGTATAGACTAACATTTCTTCCTCCCACTGTGCCGCACCTGGCATCTGCAGACTGAGTCACTTGCCGTCACCTCCCCAAAGATAAAAGAGAAAAAACCCCCCATGACTGGAGGCCTCCTTCCTCCATGCCTACATACACATTTAATTTAGAAATGCAGTTTTGGACAGGAGAATATAATCAAAACCAAATGTTTTGTGTTTCTTTTCAGTAAATTTCTTCAGTGTAGAGGGCAGAATTACAATTTTTTTACGTTTAGGTCTATGACCTGACAATATGGTTACAGCAGCATACTACCCTAGAACAAAAGAAAGAATTCTCACTTTGAGAACTGCAGCACTAATGCCTTCCCCAAGACAGCTGTCATTGCTCTTCTTCCTTCTTATCTTGGCATACAGGCTCCATTTCTCCCATTTTCTTTTCCTTTCTTTCAGCATTTCCCAAATAATTCCTTTCCAATTTGTGGTCTAAGAGGATCAGCACTCATACAGATGTGTTTAAAGTCATAAATAATTGGGCTTTAAGTGAAGAAGCAGTGCCAGAGATCCCACAGATTATCAGGAAGAAACACTACCCTTCATAGCAGCAATGTGGGTCATATGCAAGTTCAGTATAAAGCAATAAAATGTTATCTGAGATCTACCTCTGCCTCAGTAAATTCTCCTACTTCTGACCTTCTATAACCTATTTTCTCTGCTTTAAATTCCTCCCGCCTATGACTTCAATTTTGCATGGACCACCTGGGAGCACAAACTAGGGTGAAGATCTGTTTTAATTCTGCAACTTTGAGACAGACACAGACTGAATTGGCAGCTATGTTCATCAGACTGTGGTACGTAGCAAGGGTATGTAGCTATCAACCTCTTCAAACTATACTAGCATGTAGGCTATACTGGGCTTCCTTACAGTCGAAAATCATCAGTACTTTCAAAATCCAGGTGCTTTCCAATTCTGCTACAGTCTGTTCAACATTGTGCATCCAGCCTCTAGCAAAGTTTGCAGGTTTCCTAAAAACTTGTGGAAGTTCCATCCTCAAAAGTGTTATCTGTTCAGCCATTTTCACACCACAGTTGCAAAGCAAAATAAAGAGAGAAGTAGGGAAAAAAATGGGTCTTGAATACAGTTTTGGGGCATGGAGGTTTTCAGACCTATCAAAATCTTTCAAGTGAATATTTACTTTATAATCACATTAACTGTCCACTTCTGCCAAGAAATAGGCAAGAAGAACAGTAAGCACAGACCTTCCTAATGGATGTAACTATTGCCATGGACACAGGGAAAGTTCCGGTTTCATCACAAATGTCAAGGCTGAGTCCAACAGCTATTAAAGAATTCAAATGAATGACATCTTCACATTCTGAACGTAAGCAAGACATGCTGGAATAGATCCAGACACCTGACAGCTTTGGTTTAAGGATGACAGAGTATATATAAGAGTAGTAAAATAATGACATTGGCCAGAATGAGTAAATAACGTGCTTTGTTAACTTGTAATGCAATATTTCTAGAGACCTGCAAAACCAGCAACTGAACATTAGAAATCTAATCACTGTGAATGAAGATAAAGGGGAAAGAAAAATTCTAGTTGAAAATGTTACTATGTAATGCATAGGAGACTATGAAGAACCGAACGGAAAACCTGAGATGGAGCTGTAGAGAACAAGCTTGGAGGCAACAGAGTCTGTAATGAGCAAAATGATAATGGCACAAAATCAAAGGATGATCTCTAAAACTGAAAAGCACAGTTTAAGATTTAAATGCTATAAAGCATAGCCAGCAACGGAGAAGACTGCAAAAGTGTGGTTAATATCATTGTAACGTCTATGGTGAGACCTGCAAAGGAAAACAGAAAATGAAAAGACAAAACAAATGGCAGATGCAACAAACTAATAAACCTGCAATTTCTTAAGCTTCCTAACAGAAATAAGGACACTCAAAGAATCTGTAGCAACTTCGTGCTATGGAGAAGAATAAATATTTATATGAGCTATTATATTTACAAATATCGCTGCATTCTTCAAGCCAAACCATCTATAACAAAATCATCCAAAAAGAGGCAGTATCGAAGTAAGCTCATTTCACTTCTACAAAAGAAGGGAAAAAACCTCTACCCATTCCTTTTTGGGAAGGAAACACCTTCAGTCTTAACTCTTGCCATATTTGACAGTGAAAAAAATCCCTAATTCAATTCTCATTTTATTGTTATTTTAGTACCTTGGAGAGAGGGTTGGTCTCCAAAAACCAACAGAACCAGCACCAGAACACAGAATCCAAGTCGACGTTTTTCAGAGGAAAAGCCTACAGTATCATTTTTCAGTAATGTTGCAAAAAAAGTCATTGGTGTCTTCTAAACTATGAGTTGCTAGCAAAAGAAACTTGTAATAGTCTCAAATATAATCGCAGGCCAACTATATGCCTATGCTTTTGACTTTACAAGTATTCCTAAACTTTCGGAGCACAATAAGGTGCCTTTATAGATGTGAAAATCTCCTCACATATACCAAGAAAAACTCAAGGAACAGCAAAATCAACTGCAAAATATAAACTAAGAATATGCAATATAAGTAAGGGCCTATTTTGCAATTTCCCCACAAAATATTGTCTAGAAAAGCAAGATGTCTTAACCAGATAAAATAATGTGGTTGAAATGGAGGAAAGCAGCAGTCAACGCAAGACACTAAATGGAAGCTAAAGCTATATTCAGTACTTGAAGTGACATTTGTAATTAAACTTGAGTAAGGTATCACCCATGCAAGAAATACACTACTCTATGTATATTATAATATGTGAAAACAAATTCATTGACACCCATAAAAATCTACCTTAAAATAATAATCATTAGGGGTTTTTTTGTTTTAAAGAAGTTGAAAATTAATGGATATTTGGGAGAATACACTTTAAAATGTGTAGTTGAAATGGACACAAATTACATATATTTTCAAGTGTAATTTGAAATAGGCTTTGGAAAATTATCATCATAGAACCACAGAATGGTTTGGGTTGGAAGGGACCTTAAGACCATCTAGTTCCAACCCCCCTGCCATGGGCAGGGACACCCTCCACTAGACCAGGTTGCCCAAAGCCCCATCCAACCTGGCCTTGAACACTTCCAGGGAGGGGGCAGCCACAACCTCTCTGGGCAACCTGTTCCAGTGCCTCACCACTCTCACAGGAAAGAATTTCTTTCTAACATCTAATCTAAATTGACCCTCCTTCAGCTTAAACCCATTACCCCTTGTCCTGTCACTACACTCCCTGATAAACAGTCCCTCTCCAGCTTTCCTGTAGGACCCTTCAGGTACTGGAAGGCCGCAATTAGATCTCCCTGGAGCCTTCTCTTCTCCAGGCTGAACAACCCCAACTCTCTCAGCCTGTCCTCATAGGAGAGGTGCTCCAGCTTTCTGATCAGCTTCGTGGCCCTCCTCTGGACTCTCTTCAACAGCTCCATGTCTCTCCTGTACTGGGGCCCCCAGAGCTGGACGCAGTACTCCAGGTGGGGTCTCACAAGAGCAGAGTAGAGGGGCAGGATCACCTCCCTCGACCTGCTGGTCACACTTCTTTTGATGCAGCCCAGGACATGGTTGGCTTTCTGGGCTGCAAGCGCACACTGCCGGCTCATGTTGAGCTTCTCATCCACCAACACCCCCGAGTCCTTCTCCTGAGGTCTGCTCTCAATCCATTCCTCACCCAGCCTGTAGATGTGCTTGGGATTGCGCTGACCCACGTGCAGGACCTTGCACTTGGCCATGTTGACCTTCATGCAGTTCGCACGGGCCCAGCTCTCCAGTCTGTCAAGGTCCCTCTGGATGGCATCCCTTCCCTCCAGCGTGTTGACCGCACCACACAGCTTGATGTCATTGGCAAACTTGCTGAGGTGCACTTGATCCCACTGTCCATGTTGCCGACAAAGGTGTTAAAGATTATATTCATTAACTATTTTGATTCTGCCCATTAAACACTGGGTTTGCATATTATTTGTTGTATACAAATTATTTTTCCAGCATCACTGTGAAAAAACGTATCATCAGACTTTGCTTTTCTCCACCACAGGAGCTGAGATAAAGCCCTACTGCAAAGCAGAGTGTTCATTTGGTTAACAGGAGAAAATTATTCCAATGACAGAAAGTATTAGGTTGCGTAAGGGCTTAAGTGTGCCTAACTCAGAAAAAAGACACAGCAACAACTAATGCCGCAGCTGGTTGAGCCTACAAAGGGAAAGCCCAGGACTTACGATTTAGCAATCTGTGTAACATAAAAAAAGATGCATATGGTACACAGAATATGAGAGGATTTAAAACCTGCTCTTTTTTTCCCTTCCTAAAAATAACTTCAAAATTAGCTAAATCATCAGGAGAATACGGATAATTAAAGCCTTTGCTATAATCTGTTTTCCCATATGGGGGTGAGGTACAATTTAGTTTAAAGCAAGGGCATATTCAGAAGATAAGATAATATAACCATTCTCTGTAACTTAATTTATCTTTTACCTCCAGGTTTCTGAGATATGTATTTATACTTGATTTACAGGAATAGGTTTTTAATCACACTACAGCCTAAAGGACAAGTAAAAGACTCAGCTTCAACCCTTCTGCTTTAAAAATTAAAAATATATTATGGGTAAATGTAGTATCACTACAATGATACAGAAAACAAAAAGAATATAGTTTGATTTAATTTTCCCACCTTAATTTACAGGGGTTTACTTTAAATATTTGCATATTTTTAAATGTATATTCATTACTTCTTTGGGAAAAAAAAAGTAAATCTCAAAAAGGAATATGGAATTCTGATGCTTTATCAAGGTGCAAATTTCAATTTTTTATTTTTTTTATTTTTATTTTCAGAGCTTTTTTACATGGTCATAGTTTGTCTGTCCACTTGAAATTAAACCACTGTTTGAACAATCTGGTCAGTGTGCTGGTTAATTTGTTCCTTTTCTCTACTTTAAATATATTTCTTGGTGTAATAATATACATATGATGTGATTTTTCTACAAGTTTCAGTCAAAAATAGAGGTTAAAAATCTGAACATGTTCCATTTTGCAGGCTTGAGAGAATAAAAACTGTGATAAGCTTACAAAGAATTTCAACAATAAACTACTGACTGCCTTGCTATTAAGGCTCATTATCATCATGATGATAACTAGACGATGGTGGATATTAACAGAAATACAGATATAAAGCACATTTATTAGATTAAAAAGACAATTATGTAACTGTATAACAAAAGCTTTTAACACACACTGTAGCTGGAAATACAAAAAGAATTTTGTTGCATTTCCCCAAGAAATGTTGTAAATTGTTCTGCCTTGTTAATATGGAGAAATATTTTTAAACACTAAATAGGTGAAATTAAATGGTGGTTAGTCTCTGTGCCATCACTTACTCACAGGAAAGAGAAAAGCTTAAGCTCTCCCTTGTTCACATATCTTAGTTTCCCTCACTCTGTCATAGGACACTGTTGGAGAAAAAAGTATGCAAGCAATCTGGAAAACTCACAAATCATTGCTCATGGACATTTAATTAAATTTCAGTAAATTTAATTAACTGAACCAACAGTAATCCATGTGAAAAACTCAGTACTATAAAAGCTAGTACTAATACCACTGAAAATGTGGAACGAAAATAAATACTAATTGGTTTCTGTCACCTGCAAAAAATATACACAAACTACCAAAATATGAGCCTGCTCTAAGTGAAGTTCTTAGATTACCTAGTTGTTTTTTAGAGTTGCAAGAATGCAAAACAACTAAAAATCTACCAGGTGAACTATATTTTTAGCTGAATCATTACAGGATCAGCAATGTGTCTCAAGAATTGGACTTCCTAAGTAGAACAAGAGGAGTTAGATTTTAAAATAAAGCTACAGTCTGGGGCTGGAGAAATCTTGCTGCTTGTTCACATGAGACCTTAGCACAAAATTGTGAATGTGTTTGGTCTTGGAGTTTTTGACCACACGTGAAGTAAATATAAGATCAGGTCCTTTCTAGTTCTAGGTCTACTCCAGACACAAAAGCAGGGGGCTTGGGTTTGGTTGGGTTTTTGGGGGTTTTTTTGAGGGGTGTTATTTGGCTTTTATGATCTCAGATTTTAAACCAAATCATTCTCTCTCTGTGATAAATTTCAAAGGGCTTTGGATTTCAGAGATTGTTTATGTATTTTTGGTATTGCTAGAGAGTAACAATAATCTAAGAATCCCTGGCCGTATAAGAGCACAGACTTTTACAGCTTAAAAGCTTTTAGGAAAGTCCAGGCACAGACATAGTCATTGTTGGTCTGCTGGTATGTTTAATAGAAAGAGAAAAGTTAACAAAAATGAGCAGGGAAGCAAAGACTCCCAAATTTAAGGAAAAGCAATTTCCACAACTAATCAATCAAAATTTCCTGCTTCCTGTCATACTATACGCAGTTCACAGCAATCCTACAATTAGACATTCAGTTTTCTGGTGTCTTGACAATTAGAAAGAAAGAAAGAAATGTTAAAATGGTACATACATAATTTTAATATATTTTAGCAACAGCCACCTTTACATTATATGCAAATAGTTATACCACATGGTGTTTAGTGTATTAACAGTTTCAAAGCACAGAATAGTTGGTTAACTATCACACTTAGGAAATAGGAAAGGTTTGGCTCTTTCTTAGGAAGACAGTTTTGGAAGCAGCAGAAGAAAAACGTAGAGAAGTCCTACACTAAAATATTATTCTCTAGGTAAGACCCTCGTATTTCTACAATCTGGTTTGGTTTTGTTTTTCAATTCTTGGATGTAACAGCAGCAGTTTTGAAAGACAGTCTATGAAAAGCAAGCACACACAGTATTTGAGATTCACCTTTATCTTTGGCTCTCGCTCCTTCTTATTCCCTCTTTCCTATTACATCTCAAGTCAATATTGATGTGCTTCCTTACAGTACTGGAAATTACTTTGAACTAAAGCTGAAATGAGATACATTGTTGATAAAGCCTGTCAACAAAGGAATTATGATGGTCTATTACAGGTCCCCAGGCTTTTATGCAGGAGAAATAATTTAACTCATTTGCCAACTATTAGGAATCTGAAAGGTACAATTTTAGCCACAATCTATTTGCATGCCTTCTGAAATGATTAGCAAGCTTCTTAATGCCCTAGTGGCTATTCCAAGAGAAATTCAGTTGTACCTCTGCAACTAGAGGAGTTTCTCATGGCTGTGTGTCAAAATTTAATACGTATTTATTTTATGAAGAGAATATTTATGGATTATCCTTTCTACACAGGAATTAGAACTATTGATTCAAAGAGTCTTTTGAATAAAAAAGTGCTCATTGAGATACTAGTTATTCCAAAAAAAGGAGCTTTCTTCAAACAAAGCCATGTGTTTGGTAGAGAGAGAAAACATACAAATTACTGACAAACACTGTCCAACAATTATTGAAGATTAAACTCACTCCCCCCTCTCCCCCCCCCCAAAAAAAAAAAAAATACTTTCAGTTTTCAAATAAAATAATTTTGGAATTTATCTATGAATGGAAAACAGGACAACTATCATCTCAGTCCTCTCTTTATTGTTTTCCAGAGAAAGCTTTTTAAACATAACGCATTCTTTAGAACACTTCTATCCCCTGGAGACTTAATTCCCATGTATTACAATGTCTCAAAACATGAAGGACTTACTCAATTTGCAGTTGAATCAGCACAGGCTTCTTCCAGTAATTACCACGCAAAGACTTAAAAACCTCCTTTAATACAGAAAACTTCTATCGCTCCTTAAAGTACAACAGATTCTGAGTTGGTACAATTAAGGTTTCCACTAGCAGTGTTTCCTATGAATCAAAAATGTATTATATTTTAGAAAATAGTGTAATTTGTGTGCCATCCTCCAGTGGCCATTTCATGCCTCCTATGTGAAACTGGAATTTAAAGCCACCTCCAGTGAGATTTATTCAAAAATCTTTCAAGAGAATTCAAGCTCTGAAGGTAAATTCAGATTTATTTGAGACTAAAATGCAAAGCAACTAGCAGCTAAACCAAAGCAGCATGCCTTTTTTTGAAAGACTATGTCTACAAACTTGAAGCTGCTGACTCCTAAAACTGGAATCTCTTTTTTTGCTTTCCCCTTAGTCTTTTCTAGAATTTTAAGCACAAACCCACAAACCGATGCTAAACAACAAAACACATGCAGAATTACATGTCAGCCTCCACATCAATTAGGTCTGTTTTCTTCACAAAGAAAGAATATAAAATCAAATCACCCCTTTTCCTCAGCTTGTTAGATTGAAGATCATATACACCAGTGCCAAATTTTTACCCTTCCTAGATCTACAAGAGATGTTTCTTGTTGCCTGACAAAAGAAACAAAGCAGTTTCGACAATCTCAAAAGGTATGTATTTTTCATGAATCATGCTCATTGTTCACACCTTTACCACTTCTCTTCCACTTTTAATCTTATAAGAGATTCTCAGCTTGTCAAAGATGTGACTGAGAGAGGTAAGATACAAATACATGGGGTTTTTTTTCTGATTCGGAGGAGCTGAATATATCCATAACAGTTCATGCATTCAACTTACTCAGAAGTAACACATCACTTCAGAATACCTATTAGCAGAAGCTATAGTAGCTACAGTTCCTTAACAGGTTATTATTAACATTTCAATCTGTGGAACATTACTTTTATTTATATGACATAAAGCAGTAGCTATTTTAAGACTTTATGAAGTGGTATCTTTTCATGATCTTTTATTTGCAATCTCATTTATTTTTCAATGATAAAAGTTTTAATCAAGAAATTGCCCTCATGGATCAATTTGGAGACTTGTGAGATCTGAGTTCAGTTGCCAGCTTTCTCTCTCTTAAGAGTCCATGTGTGAAACTGATACTCAGAACAGTAATACCATCTAATGGGAAAAAAATTAAAACTTGAAACTTCACTTTTTGCAAAACTGTTTTATGTAACTATAATAATATCTTAGTATAGATACTTTAACAGGTACCTTTTCCTACTGAAGATTTAAAACTTCTTTTGTTATGCTGTTTTCTTGCATATGGACTTGATTTGCTGACAAATTCAAAACAGGGACTGGCAGTTACCTTACTCCCTCAATGTACAGGAGACAGCTGAACTAACAACAAAAAAGTCTCAGCTGCAGCCAAGAAAAAGCATGAAGTCTCTGAGAATCATGTTAACATACACCAGTGGGGAAGAGTATCAAAAGGCAGGGAACAGGGGTACAGAGACAAGCAATATACTAAGCCTGTGAAAAACACCTCTTCCTTACTCTTAGCAGCTTCTGATGTGATTTTCTGCCCTGCAAGCAATAGGTGCCTTCCATGTCCTTAGGGAATTTCAAGGAGCACTTACTGTTTATTTAAAAAGGCATCGGAAAAATATTTTAATAGTCCTTGCAGAAGGGAGCAAGGCATCATCTCTGTAACCGAATTCTCTACCTGCTTGGCTTGTGAGCTGCTGTACTCTTGCATCTGCAGGCCAGATGAACTGTGTGCTCTGCATGCACATTATAACACTGTCAGTGAGTGGATCTGGGAGGGCTCCTCTCCATCCACAGCAGCCTCTTCTCTCCTAGATCAAGCATTCAGCAAGGAACTGGAAGAGATGGCTTTGAACTTTGAAGCCCCAGAGAAATTAAACCTCAGCTCTACATTCCCCATGTGAGTGTTGCTGCCATCCAGATGGCTGTATCAACAGGCTGACCTTTCTCTCTCGTGTTGCTGTGCTCATTGCAAAGGATAATCCCGTGGAGGTGTATCAGATTTGCTCAAGGCACAGCTACTTGATCGTGTCCCCATACCAAGTAACACCATATATATACCCTTCAGAAAGTTACATTAAAATGTGAGCGTTCAAACACATAACAATACTTTAGACACTAACACTGGTTTAAGAAATGCTGCTCATGCAGAGAGCATATGGTTAAAACTACAGCATAAAATCTTTAAATGAGGCTTTAAAGACTTCAGGAACAGAAAGCTGTTTCTCAAGACTTGGCAAACAGGTGACTGACAACAATTTCAAGTTTGGCTCCAATACCCCACACTTGTTCACTTTTTCTTCCTCTGGAGGTATCAGGAAATCTCAGGTAGGCAATACAGAGCAATGGCATGATTCATAACAAGATCAAGCTCAAAGTCTGATCTTACCAAGCAATAATCTAATTTTGAATTTCTATTTAATTTACCCAAGTTCTGTCTGTAAAGTTACTCAGTAATAAAAAATATTTACAAAAATCATGACAAATGAAGCCAGCATCCTTACAGAAGGCCAGTATAACATTTTTTGTCTTGCATCAGATTGAAATAACTTGGCATGCTGTCGTGGTTTAGGCCCAGCCGGTAGCTGGGTGCCACGCGGCCGCTCACTCACCCCTTCCCCAGCCGGATGGGAGAGGAGAAGTGTAACAAAAGGCTTGGGTCGAGATAAGGACAGGGAGAGATCACTCACTAATTACCGTCACGAGCAAACCAGGTTGAATGTAGAGAGGAGATTCATCTAATTTATTACTAGGCAAAACAGGGTAGAGCAATGAGAAAATACAATCAAGTCTTAAAACACCTCCCCCCACCCCTCCCATCTTCTCGGGCTCAACTTCACTCCCGGCTTCAACCTCCTCCCCCCTCAGCGGCACAAGGGGGCAGGGAATGGGGGTTGCGGTCAGTTCAGCACACATTGTCTCTGCCGCTTCTTTGTCCTCAGAGGGAGGACTCCTCTCAACATTCCCCCGCTCCAACATGGAGTCTCTCCCACGGGCTACAGTCCTTCACGAACCGCTCCAGCATAGTCTCTCCCACAGGGTGCAGACCTTCAGGAGCAGACTGCTCCAGCGTGGGCTCTCTCCCACAGGGTCACAAGTCCTGCCAGCAAACCTGCCCTGGTGTGGGCTCCCCTCTTCACGGGTCTACCGGTCCGGCCCGGACTTGCTCCAGCGTGGGCTTCCCACGGGCCACAGCCTCCTTCAGGTGCCTCCACCTGCTCTGGCATGGGGTCCTCCACGGGCTGCAGGTGGAATCTCTACACCCCCTCATCCTTCCTCCATGGGCTGCAGGGGACAGCCTGCTTCACCATGGTCTTCACCACGGGCTGCAGGGGGATCTCTGCTCCGGTGTCTGGAGCTCCTCCTGCCCCTCCTTCTGCACTGACCTTGGTGTCTGCAGAGCTTCCTACATCTTCTCACTCCTCTCTCCGGTTGCAAAAGTTTTTTTTAACTCTTTTGTTTTCCTTCTTAAATATGTTATCACAGAGGCGCTGATTGGCTTGGCCTTGGCCAGGGGCGGACCCATCTTGGAGCCGGCTGGCATTGGCTCTGTCAGACACAGGGGGAGCTTCTAGCAGCTTCTCACAGAAGCCACCCCTGTAGCCCTCCCGCTACCAAAACCTTGCCA
Organism: Grus americana; assembly: GCF_028858705.1. Lineage (NCBI taxonomy): Eukaryota > Metazoa > Chordata > Aves > Gruiformes > Gruidae > Grus > Grus americana. The sequence continues at coordinate 78,786,406 of NC_072853.1, forward strand.
CACAAACCCAACACACATGCAAAAAGACACATTCTTCCAGCTCAGTAAAGGAATGCACTTCAACAGCGTCAGGTTCAAAATGAAATAGAATATCAAGACTATGTTGGTGCATCAAACCTGAAGCCAGAAGAAAATGTACATATTTATCGCCTTTGATCATAGTTCCCGTATTTGAATCAAACAGCTCCTGCCAATGTGCACATTAACATATGAGCATGTCCTATGAGACTACCTTTACCAAGAATCCCAATAGATGTTTTTAGAAGTGAGCCATCTAGTTTATACTTACAGACATAAATTAAGACAAATTAAGCTGCAGTTCAGACACAGGTGGTTGAGAAGGGTGTGACTGGCAACGCTCTCTTATTCCCAAACATGAAAAAATTTTACTCCCTAACGCCAGTTAGATGATAACTAAACAGATTCAATATCAAGAGCTACATGTGAATCACACCTATTCAGAGAATGCCCCCTTGGCAATATATTATAATTACAGCCACTCTTGTTGCTAACATCCAGCTTTTCCTGTACTAGAAATCACACATGCACACACAAAACTTGAAGACCAGAGGCAAAGAAGAAACAAGAATTCTTATGGTTCTGAACGGGAAATGTTACACCTGTTAAGAGATGCATAATTTCAATATCCTGGATTTTGAAAAGAGAAGAAGATAAAGCTACAAGGTTGCTTAGTGGGTAAGACAATGAAACAAACAAACAAGTCTACATTAATTTCCAAAAAACTTCTCAGGAACAGAAAACTTTCCAATTTTGGAGAGATCTTCTGAAATGTTTAATCAGTAGCTAAGCCTGGACTTCTCAGATAGTGGAGATAAGCATCTCTAAAGAAATGTGTAACCTCTACCTAAAGTAGTAAAGTAATAAACATAGATATTAATCACAAGATGAAATGATTCTTATGATTTACAGCTTGCTATCTGACACAGAGCAGCAGTGAAGAATGCCACACTGTACACAAAGGATAAAATTACTATCAAATACAGGCCCTGGATCCCTGCCAGTCTCCCAAAGTTGAGATGTATTAACTCTGATTGGATCTGACTGGACAGGGAGTGCTTACTGCTCCTATTATTTTTTATTGCCTTCCTTCGTGCCACCACAATAATAAATACCTTGTACTACCTAACGCATGCTATGAATATGATAGTGTTTTCCCACCAAATAAATTTTCCAGTGCCCAGATCAAAGAAGCACTTACATGCACAAGTGGAGAAAACTACTTCTCAGATAATAACCCACAATAAACCTTGCCTGATTTCTTAACTGAGCCATATACGGCTATTTTCACTGTAAGTGTCAGAAAGGCAACTGACTACTGTATGGATCCAGAAGCATCACAGACTTGGCTGACTCAAACTCATTTGCAGTTTGCATTGTACATGACCCTATGCCTTAGTCCCTAGATGAGACAAATCCCGTATGATGTGCATGGAACTTCAGCAGCAATTTCAGCATAAAGCACGGCTTTGGTTCAGAAAGATAGAAGGAAAGAATGATGCTGATTTCTTTCTAATCTAAGTAAATTAGCAAGTAAATGGACAAAAGACAGAAGCAAAGTTGGGATTAGAACCATGAACCTAAAACCCTCTCACCAGAAGATGTTCATCTCACTATTCTAGGACACTGAAGTAGTAATAGCCATAGTATATAATATATGTAATCATATTATTATATTCTTCATACAACAGTCTAGGACTTGGGACATCTGGCAATAACCAGGAAATCTCACACAGCTTGTTAGTTAAAAATTAGTTCTTATCTCCTAGGCAAGTGGTCTAACAACTATCTTGCCTGTTGTCATTCCTATTCCTACTGAAGGTGTGCAGTTGTAGAACCAAATTTACAAGATTCATGGGATAAAAAAGAAAAATAAAAATAAATAAAAACTAGAAGAATGAATCCATAGACAAGTGAGTCTCTGCTCCAAATATCATGACTCTTACCCAGTGACTTGATACAGTAAAATGCACATGGAACCTAATCTATCTTCTTGTGAGTCTGCCTGCAGGTTACAGGACTCTTCACAAAAAGGCCACATTATTTGGAATAGCACATCTCCACATTTTGATGACTCTTACAAGTCACAGAACAAAGTAAATAAGGCCTATCTTTACTGACAATTTCTTTATCTTATGAAGATTTAACATGTCCAATGATCAGAGCTGGATAAACTGAAGGAAAAAAATCCACAGATACTACTGGGGAAAATCCTCACTGATTACTGCTTCTATTTGCTTAGTTGTAAACACTTGGATTTATTGACATTTAGAGGGAAAAATGCTGCAGAATGAAGAAGCTCATAAACATTAGCAAAAACAGGCGTCCAGCAGAATATCCCATTTAGCAATTACTGTACTGACAGTTCACACTGAATATCGTACATATAATATCATCATGCTTGTGGCCCAACATTTCCTTTATTTATTTTTTTTAGGGTCAAAGATGAGTTTCATGTAGGGTTTGAACTTTTTCCCCTCCCTGTGATTTAACTGTTTCACTTTTTCACTTTCTTCTTTGGTTGGCAGGGGTTCATTCAGCCACCTTTATGCATGTCCACCTTAAATGAAAGGCGTTTTAAAAGTAAAAGGCCTTGCAGAATATTCTAAAGGTGTTCAGAATGCTCAGCAACGTGCCAAGTTGCCTAATCCTTTCTGAAAAGTTCTGATACAGCCGAGTCCCTTCAAAGGGAAGGCTTCCTCCCCACATCTCTCAGGAAGGGTCCTGAACACTAACGGTGTACTCATGCCAGAGTTACACAGTTGGTTCAAAGTTCAGACTTTACTCCGAGATAAGGCTGATTCCAATAGCGGTTTTCAAAATTAGGACCAAGCCTGTTAATTGGCACTGCATGCTACCAGGGGCAAACCAAAAATTTTTAATGTAGGCTTAGATGTTAATATATAGCTTTGAAGACAGCAGGAACAACACTGAGTGCCATGTAAGACACCTCATTCACTCAGTTTCACGTTCTGTGCATTAGAATTATCTAATAACAAAGGAATGTAGGGGTTATCTAGTCTAGTTTCCCTGCCAGGAAGAAGACATGATAGTTGCCAAAAAACCTGAAAAGAAGGAGCAAAGGCTATTTGACCATTCTAAGTTTATAAAGTAGATAAACAGGATTTGAAAGGCCATAGAATCGTTTTCATAGAATTGTTTTGGTTGGAAAAGACCTTTTAGATCATCAAGCCCAACTGTCAGCGTCACTGTGATAAAGAGGAGCCGGTCTCTTTTTAATGGCAGGTTGAGACTTTGTCTCCAGCTCTTCACAATCTTTCCCTCCCTGGCCCGTGTGCTAGTCTTGCTCCCATGCAAACAGAGCCAGCTGTTCTTCAGCCAGTAGCTGCTTCTTGCAGCAATTCCAACTTCCAGTGGTGGCACAGAAATGCACACACCGTATGTCCTTTGGACATTTATTTATAGTCCTTATCTGATAGAGCTGGGCAATTATAAAGACATAACGATAATTTGTGAACAGAAAAAAAAGGGCTTCTCCTACTTAGATTTGTCCCACGAGAGAACAGAATACAAATGCCATCTACTTACAGCAGGCAATTCATGAACATGCTATCTAAAATGCGAACAAACTATATGAGCAAATATCAGCAACAAACTAATCAAAATCATGACCTATTTATGGGTTGATTATAATAACAAAAATGACTACAAATAAGTGGTGGGTAATTTGTGAACCAAATAAAGGGCTACGATTCTCACATATAAATTGCTGTCAATGAATAATTTAACCAGCTCTGGTTAGAGCCATCTATTTATTAAGAAACCTCTTTAGCACTCTCCAGTTGGAGCTGGCAGAATGATTTATCTCTACGCACAGTGATAAAGCCAAGGGAAATCAGTCCCACCAGACATTTAAAATGCTGGGTTTGATTTTCTAGAGCCCTATAATATCATTTATAACTATGTAGCTTGGACTTTAGACATGACCATTCTCATTTGGTAACATTTTAAAGCCACTTTGCCCAGTACAGATGACACAATACGCAAGGCACTGGCAAATCAACATTTCTGGTTTTAAATTACATAGTAAAACAGCTATGGTTTACACTGCACTTCATTGTCTTTAAAGGTATTCTACATGGAAAATAACATAAATATTCTAGTAGGAATATAGAGCAAGCATTCTTAGTAACATTAGCATAAATCCCAGAGTGAGCATTAGACTCTTGAGGACAAAACCATGCAATCTTTTAAATCTTTTTTTTTTTTTTTAACTTTGCAGCAAAATGTTTCCTGGAAAGAGTAATAGTGTAAACAAAGTATTCATTCAGCTAGGGTTTTCCTTTATCAGAGGTAGTGGTCACTGCAAAAGGAGTGGAGAATAAGGTTATTAATTTTATGGTTTGCTGCTCAATTTTTTTATTTTTTTTTTTAAGCAATGTTCAAGATCATCAAGTTGCTGTTAGGACTGGTGTCTTGCAACATGCATCAGTTTTAGACAGCAGGGTAAATGATGACTGTCCTTGCCTCAAGCCTCTTAAAATGACATTGCATAAGGCCAGAAGGATAAGAAGTTGCAGGGAAGTAGTTTTAAAACCATTGCAGGGGTGCTTTACAACTGTGTAAAAGCACATGATACCTTTGTCAAGGAAAGACATAAAAAACAAAGCAACTCTGTTTTCTGTTACAGCAGAAGAGAAATAGTTTTTAAAGGTGACAACTGCCTGCCACAGTGTATGTGCCTCATTATCCATCTACACTTTGATTTTCCTGTTTCTCTGTTTTTGAACAAAGAGACTACCTACCACTTTCACACTTGACTTATGACTCAAATTATGACTTTGATCATTATTATCATTGCATTTATATTGTGTTTTCTAGACTAAAAAGGTGCTTCTCAAACTGAGAGGAAAAGTCTATAGCTCTTTTCCACAAAAATTATCTGCAGATTACTTCCAATAACCTCAACAAACCTGGGATAATACAGTCAGAAGTAGCACCAAACTGGAAAAAATGCAGTCGTTTTAAGCTTTGTTGCTCTCTTCACCATGTATGAGACACAAATAAGCATATGATTTTGCTTATAATTTTAAGGTCCGTAACTTTAAGTTACTACATATATTATGATACCACGCACATTAAACTGTGAAAGCTGCAAACTTTGATCAGAACCTGTAGTCTGCCAGGACAATGACAATATTTCATCTGAGAGTTTTCAGCAAAAAAACACGCACAACTTTTTTTCTTGTTAAGACCTTGGGTTGTTCCCTAGCAAAAAGTGTCATGTATTGATTACAAAAACAAAAGGAAAAAGATTGAACTGTAACAAAAATCACAGAGGAATTAAATTGTGCACTACTTTGCATCCATTTACTCCCATCTAGTAAGACAAATAGGAGAAATACAAACTGTTTGGATAGCACTTTCAAACTGAGTTTCATGCATACTTCCAAATCACTTCATGAGGTTGGGACTGGTTTCTGGATAATATACAACATCGAGGCTTCATGAGAAAAATGTTACATTTGCGGAGATTTATGATCTGCTATAAACCTTCTAAAGGCAAAAATCTTTCTGCAGTTTAAAAAAAAAAATCTTGAAATTTCTGTGTGAAACCTCTCCATTTCTTCATAACAACTGCTGCATTTGTTTAATCAGAATTATTTTGATCATTATTCTCTGCATTGCTACCTGTAATTTTGAGGTCTTAAGAGCAGGAAAAAACATTTTCTAGAACTTCTTGGAAAGGGAAGTTCAAAACATGTTGTAATGTCCTCCAGTCATCTTTAAGCCTCAGATAAAACCTGGCTTTATGACATAAAAATGCAGGTTCAGTTCAGTGAACTACCTACTCTTTAGAGACATACATTGCAGCCAACAATAAAATCTTTCTTCAGGTTTCATATTCTCTTTATAAGTCACCCATGCCCCAATTTCATCAATGTTAAACTATAAATCCTAATTATCAAGATCCACCACTGGGCATATATTGTTTCTAGTCAGGATATGGAAGGGACATCCTCTGTCCACTGGGACTGAAGAACTGAGAAAACATGGGAGTTCTTCCACCAAGTCATTTTTAAAATATGGCCTTAAAGTTTCTTTTCAGACAGTGCAAATATTACCTTTTCTGAACTCCCAAGAAACAGCAACCATAAACTGTTTTCAGAATACCCTCAAACTAGACACTATACCTAATAATTTTCTGATTCATTCTACTAAATCAATACATTTTGCAACAGTCCTCTATATAAGGGCTACTTGCTCTTGTTGCAGCATCCTGTTTTCTGAAAAATGCTTTGAAGACCTTTTGATATTGGCAAAGTTTTTAACTATGGGACACCCAGACATTTAAATTGAAAGAGAGAAATAAAAGGGAGGAAGAAATGAGAGGGAGAAAAAAGGGACAAAAAGGAGGGAAACAAAACTATAATGTACATAGCACCATTTTGCTTTGATTTTTTTTTCTAATGAAGAAGGAAGTAAAGTCTTTTAAACTACTAAACTCTACTTTTAACTTCTTCTTATAGATGATTTTTAGTTCAAAACTTCTGTGAATGCTTTCCTTGACTTTTCTTTCTGAATCACTGAAAATTGTTTCAGGGATTTCTGCCTGCCTAAAGCCAGCAACACTGCTAGTTCTAAGCAACACAAAATGTGCAGGAATTGATATATCCCTTCACTCTGTGTTCGATGTCAGTGCAGCAAAAGATTAAGATGTGTTTCCAAAGTACTGAAGTATATTTTTGATATGAGCAGTAGCTGTTAAATCCCAGCACATCAGAATCTCCTAGCAGAATGATGACTTGGCAAAGGTTTAGGAAATGAAGACTGTTGACACAGTAGATTAATGCATTTGTTTGCTTACTCCCAGTTTTTACTCAAGTAATATTATATCTATTTAAGGTTGAATGAAAGTAGATTACACTTTTATACTGTCAGGGCTGTTCACCTCTGTAATATTTGTATTCTAATAACAGGATAGAAAGGTAAGTGAATGTGGGGGGGTGGGGGTGGGAGAGAATTTTCTCTTAACTACTGCCCATCTTCAAAGAATGGGATTTTTGCTTTGCATAACAAAGACAGCAGAGCATTCATTTGTATTCAATCCAATTTACAGGACTACCTTTCCACCGAAACAGCTTTGTGCATTTTAAAATACAGTTTTTGTAAGAATGTTGTAATGAATTATAACTACAGAAGTTATGCAGAGTACATCTCACACGGCATGGGTTGGATCCATCCTGCTTTACACCAGTGGTGTAAATTACTTACTGCCAGTACTATTAGAGTTGAATGCACTTCCTTTTTGGCAGCAGAATGTACAATGATATCTATTATCACATGGTTGAGTAAAAATGTAATTTAGCCCGACTAATTTACACGTTGTACTGGCATATGATAGACAGAGGATAATTTAGGCTGGAAGGGACATCAGGAGGTCTCAAGTCCAACCACTTGCTCAAAGGACAGCTAGCTATAACAATGACTGAGTTGCTGTCTAGTCTTGTAAACCTCCAAGGATGGAAACTGCACAACCTCTCTGGAAAATCTGATCCAGTGCTTGACTGTCCTTGCAGTGAAAAAATTTTTCTTTATATTCAGTCTGAAACTCTCTGCCTGTTGTCTCTTGTCTTCCCACCATGCACCACTGTGAAGAGCCTGGCTCCATTCTTCATGTAAAGTCCCTGTAGATATTTACAGGCTGTTACTAGACACCCCCCCCTCCCCGAAGCCTTCTCTCCTCTAGGATGAAGAAGGCCAGTTCTCTCACCTTCTCCTCCTAGGGCATAGTGCTCCAGCCCCCAACAGAAGGTGGCCCTCCACTGCATTTGCTCCAGTTTATTAACATCCTTCTCGTATTGTAGGGAGGCCAAAACTAGATGTGGTCTAAAGTGTGTTGAGTACATGGGGATAATCTCTTCCCTTGATCTGCTGGCTACGTTCTTGTTAATAGAGCTCAAGATGCTGTTGGCTGCCATTGCTGCGAGGGCACGCTATTGGCTCATGTTCAGCTAGTAGAGGATGTCCCTGCCCATGGCAGGGAGGTTGGAACTACATGATCTTTAAAGTCCTTTCCAACCCAAAACCATTCTATGATTCTATGAAATCCATACTGAATGTTCTAAACCACCTTTTTCTCCATCATGTGCCCAAAAAAGTGTGCTCCAAGGAGGTGTGCTCCTTGATTTTCCCAGGGACTGAATGCAGACCAGCCCATTGGTCCCCAGATAATTCGTTTGGCTTTTTTTGAAGATGGAGCATTGTGGCAAAAATTTAACTCCAAATTTAATTTGCCACCACTTTTAATAATGCAAGTAAATTAAATCAGAAAAGATATAATAATGACAACTTTTCTCAGTCTGGCAGTGACTGTAACCCCACTCTTCCACCTCTCCCAAACATACTCATGATTTATGGTCTTAAGAGCTCGGGGTAGATGACATTGTATGCAGGAGTAAGGCTGGACACTGGATGAATTCAAAACTATTAAACTTGGTCTGCTTCCAAAGTTATTGTTTATTTCCAAAGTTAAGGCCACTGCCTTTTAGTTTCTGTTGTTTATAGAAGCAGTGTAATCACTAATCTTTTACCACATGTATTTTAGGATGCAAGCTCAACGCTAAGTGCTCCACAGCTTCTACACAAGCAAGTCTATGTAGGATTATGGAGAACTAAGATGCTGCATCATTACCAACATAAAGAAATTAAAATTATGTCCTGCACCCCAAAGAAGGTAAAAATACTGCTTTTCTCCTCAAATCATAAGATTTTAAGTAAATTACACTGTGTATTTTGGTATATCTTGGGATTTTTAAACTTCCTTTACGTATTGTAGGTATGGTATTTATATATAAACATGTGTGTGGTAATTTAAAAATCTACTAAAAGGTAATTTTTCTGAAAAGTTAATATTAATATTGGGAAATTAAGCTTAGTACTTACACTCAACTGGGTGGGAGCGGGCTGAAGGCATGTTAACAAACTCCATTGTGATTCAGTGAAATAGAAGTGAAATAGAATTGGCTCTGTGAAGAAAACTTCAAGAACACTCTATTGTTACGTGGGGTTTCTTACCATATGGTTTCTCACCTTACAAAACATGCACTGTCCGATTACATAAAAGCATGTGCTGGAGTAAAACTAAAGATCCAGCTAAAGTAGTATCCTACTTCCAGGAATGACTAAAACCAGAGGTACAGAGAAGACTAAAAGTGGAAGGAAAGCATACATCATAAGGAGGATAAGAGCAATGTCTTTTTAGCAGCAAGAAAGATAAAAAGAACCTAGAACCTTTAATGAACACAATTTATTAACGAACCATGAAACATACAGTTTTAGATCCTAACTTATTGAATCAAATGTAAAAGGAAACACAGTAAGGAAAACTGAAAACTGAAGACAATCAGAATTATGACAAATGACATCATTCTCAGTTCTGACATTATAATGTAAATATCCCACAATGCAGCCATAGTCTCTTCATATAAAACCAATTCAGTATATGTTTCCGTAATTCAGTTTCTGTCAGGAAATCTCTACGATACAAACAGCATTTAGTATTGGCATGATTTCACTTAAAATGCTATGATTTACCAACCAGCAGCCTGTTTTCACTACAATTGGTCAAATCCAAGCACTGTTTTAACCTATGCACAATAAGAAAGCTACGAGGATAATACGCACAGAAATACTGTCTCACTGGAATGCACCAAATTACTATAAAATTTCTTCAGATTCAAAAGAAGTAATCTTCTCTGAAAAATGGTATCATGCTTTCAAGGGAAAATTAAATCATATATTGAATCACAATGCACATTTTTCTTGGGCTCTTAATAAATGATAAGCTATAGAATATACAATTTTCATTAGTAAATCATAATTTTAGTAATTAAAAGGATTGATCTAGTTTCTACTGAGTCAATGAAAATTTTGAAATTTACTTCACTGATTGCAAGATCAAATAAATAGGATTGTGGGGTTTTTTTCTTGTTGATCAACAGATTCTTTCCCTAAATTTGGTGCCTACTCACCATTGCTTTGATGAGCTATCCCTCGCTGATGTGCATGGGGCTAAATATTTGAGAGCTACTCTAAGTCTTATACCATGAGACTCTAAACACATTATTCCAACCTAGTATTTCAGTCTCAGCTGGGGATGGACATCCTTGTTCTGCAAAAGCAGTTCTCTGACACCCTCACTATTTTTAAGAAGCTTGAAATTTTGAACTAAGAAAGCAATACCTCTAACCAAGGCAATTTTAGGTGGAGAATTATTTTTCTTTCATTGCTAAGCTCACACATAAATGGACAAATAATAAGGCAGGGTGTAAAACTGCATAATGAATGATTTAAAAATGAAATGAAAAGGAAAGGTAATAAAATACTTGTGAGCAGAAAAGACAGAAATAGCAATAGCAGTAATTGTATTTGCTATTTGTAGAGTTATGTTTATCTCAGAGGATCCTAAACCATCTTATCTTGGGTGAGACTGTACCCTGAACTACATAAAAAGAATAAAAGACAGAGAAATTTGTGAAGTCCTGTTTGTAGAATTTCCAACCGCTCGCTCCCTCAAGAGCATGTAGGCTTCATAGCTTCAAAGGAGAATAGGAAACAGACATCAAAAATTGAGTTCACAATATAATATAAAGAAAGACATTGCAAACTGCTGAATTCATCTGCTCAGAAAACGTAGAAGGTAGAGTTAATGCTGTCAAAGAGGAAAAACTGTTGTTTAAGGTGCACTACACATATTCCATAACATCACAGAACATTAAAACTTACAGACCTCATAAACTTTCGCAGTTATCACAGCACTGCAGAGTTCATACCTGTGGCAAGATAGATGATATGGAAAAGCATGTCCTTGCCCTGCACAACATCCACAACCACATGGGAAAATCGGCTGTTGTCTTCCATGAAGTAAGGAATTGGAATCACTGGTTGAACGACCTCATGCATTAAGAAGAATTTTTGAGCATCTTGAAGATTTCTTTCAGTCAGATTTACATACAAACCCTGGTCCATGGTGCCACACTGTAAACACAGAAAAGTAACATTATTATATGTGTCAACGATAACGACAGATTTACTCTCTGACTTGCAGCACAAGAGAATAGAAACTAAGAATATATCTTGTAGTGACAGTGTGGAATTCCACTTTCAGGTCTCCTTTTGGTGCTGACCAGACTGTCCACACAGTGATTGAGGAAGCTCCACTTTCCTGAGGGAGTATTATGGAGGTTCCCTAACTCTAAAAAAATATGTAAGGGCACCAGACTGACCACAACAAGTGGGCTATAGTAATATTTTTCTATATCCTATGTTCACAGGGCAGGAAGGAGAAAAACTACCATCCAACAAACCACAGAATTTTCTGACTAGTTTTCTTTATAATTTACACAGACACAGTGGTAAAGACATAACAAATTTTCAAAGGAAATCCCATGTCCTACCACAGCCAGGATCTGACAGAAATCCCAGGTCAAAGCACCACGCACAGTTCTTACAGCTTCTTCAGACCCTGCATTCACTAGCCAAGAATGGACAGTGCGGAGCTCTAACTATAAAGTGTTACCCATGGCAAAGATATTTTTGCTTTGGAACTGACCGTATTTTATATCTGAAAACTGTATTCCTTCCTTACAGAAAAGCATTCACTAGTTGCATGCTCAAATTTCAACCACAAATAAACAAAGAAAAATAAGTGGCAGTCAATTTTAGCATCTTCGTGTTTAAGTCTTCGACTAACTGAGGCCACAAAAGAGAAAGCTGTTTAGCACATGTGAATATGTAAACATCCATGTGTTTACTCACACGTATTTGCATCAGAGAAGTAAAGTAGTACTTCACCACATTTACCAAATATGTTGGTGATGTGAAAGGCATACCTAAGTCATACTTTTTCATTCTATTCTACAATGTCATAAATCATGCCGTGAATTACAGCATGAACAAAATAATAGTGTGCAAAACTCTACCAGTTATTTTTTCATTATTGCCATATTTTCAATCTGAAATTAAGTGATCATTCCAAATCGACAAATGTTAAGAAAAACTCAAATAAAATTCATAATGAGAGATCATATGATGAGGAAAGACAGTTAAGCAACTGGCAGGAAACAATTACTTGCTCTGTGAGCACCCTGCATGTCAGGCCAGTGAAAAAATAAACCATGCCAAAGCAGAATTCTCTGAATCTATCAAGCAGGAAAGATTGCAGCTGGAACACTCACAGTACACTGAAACGGTCCTTGGTCTTACAATGGAAATTGTCCTGTGTAAAGCAAAAAGCAACAATCTCTGGAGAAAAACAGTGTTCCTCAAAAATTTGGACTCCAGTAGTATTCTAATCTGGAAAATATTTCATTAATGTAATCCAGTCTTGGAAATGAAATGTCTGATGGAACTATCACTACATAGCAGTAGTCTTCCTTCGAATCACATATTCTGTCTGTTATTGCTGAGTAGGTGAATATTCTGAGGATAAATCTACTTCTGAGACTACACAAACAGAACCTCTGATATTTTATCATAAGGACTCTACAAAAGAAAAATCCTTTCTGGGAAGGAAACCAGTGACTCAGCCAATGAATATATCCCATCTACATGAAGTAAGTACTCTAAAGCACCATCAAGTCACAAAGAATGGTTACACTTAGCTCTAAGCACTAGACTAGCTTCTAGTATACATCACTGCTACAGTTACGGAGCCAGAAATCTCACAGAAAGTTCAACAGCGTAAAAGGTAGCACCTCTAAAAGAACACAAGTTAGACATCACTAATGCTACCTAGAAATCAGTTAATGGCAATTGGCTTCAATACAGTGTTGCAAAAGGCCACATTACAGCTTTTAATACTAGTGCTGTCTGCAAAGCTGTTGCTCAATGAGATATGACAGTTTTCTTGTAAATTTGATGAAGTATCAGCCCTATCAAAATCAGTCAGACTATACAAGCAAGAGATTTCTTCAACACCTCCGTCTTGACTGGGATTTAGAGCTGAGCACCAACAGTACAGTAGAGACTTAAACTGTTTTTACACAGCCATCACGCTGTCATCTTTGTCTGTATGTACCATTCTGTATAGGGTGCTCTCACAATAATTATCAACACATTAATACAAGGTTTGCAGGGAGAGGTTAATAACTTTTATTGGACTTGCTCACCTAGTCAGAAAGAAGATAAGATTTTTACATACAAGCCTTTCCTCAGGCTTTCTCCTTCAAAAATTTAGCCTCACTTAGACCCTCTTACTATCACTATTTTGACAATACAAATATTTCTACAATATGTAAAAAGCTATATACAAATATATCCCGCTACTACCATATGGCTTACTTAAATGGTGTCTTGTCACTTGGGGCTAATGCCGAACATCTATTTAGGAAAGATAACGCGTCTTTGGTCTGTAACTCGGAGCAAATTCAGTTCCTTATTTTCCTTCATTTGCATAAATCAGGAAGTAATTAAAACTACCTACAATCCCCAATGGGTGATTCTGTTTCATGCTTGCAAAGATCTCATGACTTACAAGAAAACAGGGAAGGCACCGAACTTGTGAAATTGCATTGAGATTAAGGGAGGGTGAAAGGTGGATAAAGGTGAATACACTTAAGTATCCTGGTGAAAAGCTATTGTTGCTAATCACTAAGTTAATGCTGTTTTCCCTTCCATTTCCCTTGCTGGAATAACACTCACTAAAATTGTCCTAGCAGGACTGGTGACCATGCAGAAGAAGAAAACGATGCATATGTGCTTACCTGAAATACCCTTTTCTTTTTATAGAAAGTTCCACTGAGCGACCCACCTTGAACTAATTAGTTTTACGCTGTTAGCCAGCTGCAGATTATTGCACCCTCTGAGGCTGATAAGTTTAAATGAGGGGCACACCACATCACAAATTCTTTCAAACAGACTCTTCAGGGACTGTGGACCACCTTGCACAGGAAAATATACAAAATCCTGACCACTTCTCCCTTACCCCCATCCACCCCCCCTTTCTTTCCTCTGTCAAACAATATTCCCTTTTCAGGTTCTAATTACACAAACACAATGTAAAAGAAAACAGAAGTTTGATCATACTTCAGCCAGGAATTAATGTTACCTTGACAGACAACTGTAGCGTTTCATTTTGACAGAAGATTGAAGTTAAGCCTTTTTTCTCCTACCCTTCAAAGCACATTTGCTTTTCAACCCAAATTACTTTGTGGAAGGATAAAATTAAGTATGTCGAAATAAGGGGACCTGTTAAGCCCTTTTTTTTTAGCAATTGTTTAAGGTCTTAGACTATACTGCAAGACTGGACTTTTTCACTATGAACCACAGAGCACTTTGAAAAAACCTCATGTAAATTGTTGTCCTTCTCCCACGTATCTGTACCTGAAAATTAGGGTTAGGATTGGGATATGGAAGCCAAGCAGAGCGAGAGTTTTCCTGGTATTTGAAGGGTCCATTGAAGGCCTGAGTTATGGCACTCAGATTGAAAACACAAACTGCTGAGGCTGCTATGCTGTTCCTGCAAAAGAAATATAAACATTAACCTAAGTAACAACATTAAGAAATCTATTTGCTGAAAAGTAAATAAAAAAGGCAATAGCTCTCCAATCCTTCAAGCAATTAACAAAACAGACATGATCAGCCAGGAGACAGTATCTCAAGATAACGATATATGATGTGCTGATTTAGGCACAGACATTGCCAAGTAGCTGGTGTGGGAGATACTCAGAACTTCCTACCTTCTGCTGCTGCTCTAATACCACAAGGCCATACCTAATCACATGCATTAGGGACACCTTTCTTCTAGTTACAAAGTACAAGATGAGATTATTCTCAGGGCTCATTAATGTTTCTTCTATACAACCAATGGTAGCATGACAGAAGTAAAGATTTTCAATGTATGGTATGTCTCTAGACCCTGTGGAACCCCTGGGTAAGACACCTCCACAAAAATCCAAGTTCCAGAAATGCATCAAGAGAAAACCACTTGGACTGCATACTTTCCAAGATATCCTGTTAGAGGAATAAACAGAAATAAACAGCAGCCAGCAAAACATACAATTTCCTGCTCTTTTCTGGAAAATGTGATATACATGACAATAAAGTAATTCTGCACAGTGTAAACAATATAATCCAGCGACTATGAGAGCTGGTAATATGGAAAACATTGTTCTCTTCCACAATTTGAGATAAAGGAATGGATAACAAAGGTAGTAGTTGCACAAGTTTCCACTGCAGATAGAACTGCTGACAATTGATCCACACAGCATTCTTTTTTTCTTTTTTCCCCCTTTTTTTTCTCTTTTTTTAAAACTTAGCCTGTAATTTACACAAGGCTTAAGAAAGACTACTATAAAAACCAAAATTATGAAAAGAAAAAATAACTCCAGGGGATCAAATTTACCAACAACTGAAAAAAGAGTTAGGATATATGGATTTAATAATATGACAAAAGAACAATTTGCTTTCTTATGCTTATCACTCTTATTTCAAAGAATCCCCAAAACTTGAAGTTTCATGCTAACAATTTCTGTAGAATCAATTATCATCGGATTTGATAACTCCTTGCCAATGTAAAGTATCACTAAAGGCAGCTCGCTAATATTACTAACCATACCAATGTCTTCCTGAATTTCTTGAAGTCCTTAAAGGACATCAGACTCATGCTTATAGAGTTTTGGATGGTCTGAAAGAAGCAAAACCAGCTTCACTATGAAGCAGTGGCTATAGTGGACTTAATAGTCAACCACACATAAAGGGTGCAGGCTTTGCTATTACTCAATCTTTATTGGCAGAAATGCTTCATTTTTTCCCAACAAAATGATTCACAGTATATTAAAAAAAGCATTAGGGTACAATAAAATCAATGCGTTTCTAAAGATATAGAGATTGATGAATGCTGAATGTGGTTCAGTATTATCCGATGCTGTCACACCAACAGAAAGGAATAGGTTGTTCCCCCTCATGAGAAACCCTGGCACTTCTCCACCACCTGGTTGCAGGGCTGAAAGGTGGATCATATGGGTGGTGCAGATATCTCTGAACAGGTATTCAGCATGGGGCAGTAATCCTAACTCTACAACATTTCAACATTGTCCAAAAGTATAGTTACAAAATTTGATGGCAGGAAGTCATATAATTTAAATGAAGCTATCAAAAAGTCCCACCTCTGAACAGTTGTAATTAACTTTTCTTTGAATAGTTCATCTCTGTTGGACAAGGCAGAATGCTGAGCTACTGGGGAAGAGGGAAGTAGAAGCAAGGTTTCAAATACTGCCTACTTTCATGTGGCAAAAGTAGTCTTACATTAGTGAGTCCTTTCTCAGAAGAGCCAGGGTATGCTGAAAGCAGCCCTGACATCCTTACGCAACCTCAGACACTGTGGAATTTGTAGCACAGGAAAATCCATCATTCCCCAAATTGCCAGGACAGCCCTTCTGAGAGAAGAGCAGTGATCTCCTTCCACGGCCAAAGCCCTGTGGATTTTCTGGAGCAGAATTCCTATGGTTGGCCTTTCCATGGTAAAAATTTTGACTTCTCATGAAAGATCATGGTGAACAGTGTATGAGCATACTGGGAAATACCTGTCTTCTAAGACTTGAACTAGCTAGTAAAACAAACCAATGAAATTAAAATTACTGTTGAAAACAGCATCAAATTTTCTTATCCCCAGTAGTCCCAAAGTCTCTACCATTCTCTTTAAAAAAGAAGCATTTAGCTTCAAAGTACTGCTCCAGTGCAGGAACAGGGTTAAGTTCACCACCTCATGTCCCAAGTCAGGAATCTTCACAGCCTCTCACCAGTTGTGTTCACTGCCTGAGCTGCTGGTGCAGGGGCCAGCCTGAGTCTGAAAGATTCTTAGATGTGCTGATAAAGGACTGTACTAAAAGCAGAAGGAGGTTCAAGCCCAAATTTGTGCTCATGGTCTAAAAAACCTAGGAATCATAATTATCTAAAAAACCTAGGGATCATAATTTGCTGGCATTAATTTGTGAGTGTTTCCACCTGGTTAATGGATATTTATAGAAGGTAGATATCCAGGTGTTTACAGCAATAGAAAGGGGCACTGATCTACGTTTTAGGTGCCCAAGTACCTCTTAAAATTCTAGGCAAAACTGACTTACATAGCAAGACACTGCAAGCAGGTAAGAGAATCAGACATCAAAATCTGAAACCCTGTTCCAGTGGTCCGAACACAGTCATAACACATGGGCTGCTCTTACCAAGCAACATATGAACTCCAGTTATCATGTTTAAAGTAATAAAGGACATTTCTGAGATTAATGTCTCTTTTTTCCTAAGAGTTAAGCAACTCTTGATATCAAGCTCAGAGTCTAGGGAGCTTTTATGTCCATCCAATGTTTTAATATTTAATATTTTAATATTTAACAAATTTTAATTTTTAAGACCAACCTGTACATTTTTTAATTTTACCTTGTTGATATAACAGGTTCAGTTAAAATTAGATTTAATTTTTGGTTTGACCCTCAAACTCACATGAGTATACATTAGGACTAATTTAAAATATGTAAGAGCACCTCTTGTGCTCTTTTGGGTAAGGTGAGCTCTTCCTGACATGGTCAAATTACATCATGTCAAATTCATGATCATGTCACCTTATAATTATAAAATATTTATTTCATCAAAACTCTGATACCATAATGTATTTATGTATTACAATAGCGTGCAAAATAAAAAATAATGTCTTTATAAGAATGTATGAATAAGATGACTGAATAGTCTTAAACACAACTGGCTTCCTGCTGTAAGGAAATATTAAGAATGCTTCCTTCTTTCGTATGCCTTCAACAATTCATGTGGGAAGGATTTGGAACTGACACTTGTTCACAAGGGGACAGTAGATTGGGCAAAACAGTAGCTTGAATTTATGATGTCTACTTGGCACATGCAGAAGACAGCAGCTCAGAAGCTTGAGGTTTTACTGTCACAAATAGCAAGAAAATAAAATACATCATGGAATTTACTTACACATTAGTAGTAAAAATCCCATAGATCAAGTCCAATTCTGGCAGGAAGAATGTGCTCTGTAGTTCATTATAGTAAAACGGAATTTCTCCAGGGCGAGAGCAGTTCAGCCGAGCTTTCATGAAGGTAGTCCAGGTGTCCTCCAGAACAAACTTGCCACCAATATCATTTTTGCACACCCGAGCAGCACGAGAGAAGACTGTTTTCCCACAGTCATGTTCTACCGCGTTCTCCCGGAAGAAGAAGTAGGTGAAGTTCCCAATGTCATAAGATGACACAAAATTTGGCTCTGAAAATAACAGCAGAAAAGACTATTTATGGCCTTCTTGTGATATATGCACTCATATTAACATGGAAGTTGGACTGATCTTCAAGCATTAGATTTAGAAAAACACATATTTTATTATCTTTGCAAGGAACGGTCCCATGACATCTGAGCAAGCCAGCTCGTGTCCAGCCAGGATTACGAGCTACGTGAACATGGCCAGAGAGACTCTCTGCTCTGGGTGTCTATCACACATTAGCTGTCTACTCTACTGTCGAAAGCATCACTGGGTTTTTCTTTTCCGCATATGGGCATGGTTCATTTTTGCAATGCAATTGCTTTTTTCTGTTGCATTAACTCTGTTTCTGCTTTGCCACCATGCCATTACTCCATATTACCAGAATAATGGATGGTAACCAAATATGACTAAGAATGTGCTCAGAGGCTGTAATGAAAAGAAAGAGAATTCTAAACAATTCTTACCATTTGAAGGTAAGACAACTTAATTTCAGCTCAATCTTGCTCAAAACTTTTGATAGTATTACAATATTTTTTTTTAAATTGATTAAAAACTGATCAAAGAAACTGATGGTGATGTGGGAGAAATTAAGAGAATATATATATATGAAAAATCTGTAAAAAACAGATGGTAATATTTCTAAAAACAAAATAAAGGAAACAGTGGATACCAAAGAAAATAAACATGTGGTCCATTTGCCATAAGGATTACTAAAACTGAGGAGAGTCCATGACATTAAGAGAGATTGACAGCTTGATGAGTTCTTAAAGGAAAGACAAATTTGATACACAGATTTGTGGAGAAGAGCCCCCCTCATTTAAGGAACCATTATAAAACACTAGTACCTCTGAGAAACAAGCAAAATTTTTGTTTTCATTCTCAAATTTTATTCTAAAGTGGGAAAACAAAGAAACAAACTAAACTGCTTTAAAAACATCTATTTTGAAGAAACACTCCTAAGAAATTAAATAGGTCAACATTTCTTGACAGCACTATTGTATTGAAAAAAGCTGCTGTAATTGAATCTAAGAATTTTGCAGGAACATCTCAAACCTGTCAAAACGTTTGAGCAGAACTAGAACTCTATGGTATCCTGAGGTGTCTTAAGTTACATAGTACCAGTGCATTTGTGTCTTTAAAAAAATAAATAAAAAAAAAAAGTGCAAAATAAAGTTGTGTGACAGGACTTGTGATAGCAATAAAAGTAAAATTGGATTGACAATATACAAAGAGCTAAACTATTAGGAATGTTTTCCCTATTAGAACCTCACATCTCCATTCCACATGTGTGTAAAACTTCCATTACAATAGAGATTTTGCTTCAAAGGCTTCAAAAACCTTTAAACTTCATTATTACAGTTGACAAATTTGTAGAAATAATTTAGATGCTCATGAGCTCTCATTCTTTAAATATAACATGTAATACTGTTACACATTTACACACTAAACACTGAAATTGGAGAAAGCTGAAAAAGAAGACCTTACTTTTTAAGTTTGTTAGTCATTTTTGTCTCTAAAAATGTGCATATTTACTGAATAGGTAACAGGGAAGAATGACATTTAAGATTTAATTACAAGTGTTAATGCTAAGATGACAAAAATACGTGGCTAAAAATCTCAAAATTGTATACTATCACATTCTAGACAGGTTAGGCAGTTTTGGCAGGCATCAAATATTAAACATATATCCAGAGATACTTGCATGCAAAGTTTTTTATTATGAAGCCTAATTATGTTTCATTCATTCTCAATACACATCAATGTTTTCAGCTCCATTGCACGAACCTGTATTTATTTAACTAAAGTACACTAGAAAGAAAATTTTTTTAAGAATACCAGGCTAACTTAACAAAAAGAACCCACTGTCCCTCATTGTCACTTCAAGTTATATCCATACCACACCTAGCCATTATTTCTTTTAATCTGTAAAGTACTTCCGTCCCTCACTCTACGCAATCCTTTTATATTGGTCTTATATTCAGGAAAGGAACTACTGTCTGTGGAGGAAAGAAAAAACATTCACTAATCTGAGCTCAAGTGTAACTTGAGCTACTTGCCTATGGTACTAAGGTCAGGTCTTAAAGCAATATCCACTAAAGGTAAACATTAAGAAAAACAATCCACCTGAAATAGCATGAAAAAGTAAAATTTTCCAACTATGCGTTTGACTTTTTGTAGCTTATAACCCTGCTTGCTCTTTGAAATCATCTCAAAAATATCTTGACTAATGTGAAAAGATTCTACTTATTGTGCAAATATGATCCACCCACAAAACCATCCTGTACAACCATTAAACACGGAAGCCCTGCCTTGCAGTGAGGCCTGATGATGCTGCTTCTCGCTGGAGGCCCACTGATGTATAAAGGTCTCACATTGGCACAATAGGATTTCACTGAAGAGCCAAAAACACTCCTGGAAGCACTCAAAGTGTGGAGAATAACGAATTACAAATAAAATCTTCACAAACTGTAGAAATAAAAATCATATGAAATGCATTCAGAATGTTCTTGAAAAATCCACATCACTCTTTCAAGAGACAATATTTTGAAGTTGCACTGAAAATCATAATATATGTATAAATAAAAACTAGTACTCATATTTCATGGATTCAAAACTGAGAAACAATATATACATCTGCAAACCCATGCATATACTTTACTGATTATGAACTGATGAAAATGTGACCTCCTGTTGAAACTTGTGAAAACTGTTTTCATTTGGATGAAATGTAATAATCTCAGAGCTACCTCGGGGAATTCTGTGGATATGGAGGGATTATCATGTCAAACTTTATTTATTTCATTTTCTGTTTGGGAAAAGTGAAATGAATCACTTCAAAGCTTCAAAGGAAAAAGGAGATTCCCATCTAGGAAAAATGAGTTCATATATTTCCAAATACTGTGCTGTGAACTCCTATTTGTTGACATGGAGAACTTCCCATAGAAGTTTTTAATGCAGAAAATGAAGTGACTCTCTTGTTTGCTGCTGAATTTGTGAATAGTTCTCGAAGGGTAAATGCATCTCATTTGTGAATTATTAGATCATCACAAAAAGTGCAAGGATTCTGGTATGTGACAGGATACAGCTAGTACGGATCAACATGAGAATATGAGCCTCTAATAATGTCACGAGTATTGTATATGACCTTTATACATTTTTATATATTCAATTTATGGATGCGTCAGGCTGACCAGACTTTCACAAATTAAATGGAACCAGTGGAATCAGGAAAGCAAGAAAATTAGTTTGTCAGCGTGCCATGAGACAGATCTCCAATGTACAACATGGAGCAGTGCTATACACATACACAAGCCCATGCGCTGAAAGCACTAGGTGGCTAGTTAGAGCTGCCTCTGAGCAAACACATTAGTGTGCTATTTTTGAAATTTGCTTACTCGGCACAAAGCCTGGGAATCTCTACAGCTTCCTTGATAAAGCAGCATGACTGTCCTGCAAGGATGTTTCCTCACAGACTCTTCTAAATTATTACAAAAAAGATGACTGAACCATATGAAGTCAAGATAGTGCTTCATTCTGAAATAAACTAATTGTTTTTCTAAAGGTTAGAGACAAACCTACAATTTCTGGGGAGCACAGTCTCTGTTCTTAATGAGAAGGCACTTACCAGGAAGAGACAATGCTTCCCTTTAGATTATTCTCCCTTTCCACCCGCTCAGGGAACTCGGAGACCAAAGAGACCAAGCCCATACTCACTGCCAGACCGGCCGCACGTTGCTGCTGTTTGACAGCGCCGACTGCTCCTGTAGGGACTGGCTGCAGCTCTGCCACGCAGCGCACGCTGACGCTGAAGCCCAGAGAATGGCTTTCCTGCAGCGTGAAAGCAAGGGTGCGCTGCACAGCCTGGGAGGAGGCGTAAGGACAGTCTGGGGGATTCGGGAGTGCAAAGCTTACTAGGAATGGGATGGGGCACTCTGGAGGGCAGAAGGAGCCAAATGGTGCGGCCCCACCTGTACTGCCTCGTGCTAATGCTGTATAAAGCAAACTTCTCCCTGAGTCACACCCAGGTTTTCACTGGGAAAGCAGTAGCTGGAGTGGTCCAAAACAAGGCTGGGAAGTGAGCCAACAATTAGGCAGTATGGATGACCAAGGGCATCATGCACAAGCTTATATCCTCAACCTTTTTTATTTAGTGGTGTAGATGTAGTCTGAGTGGGTAGAAAGATGAGAGGAACTGTACAGAAACTTTCTCAGGGAAGATCAATGGGAGACAGGAGCATGAGAGAGCTCTGTGAGAGCATCTGAGGCAGGTCTGGCATCTTCTTGCTTCCTGAGCCTTGGAGCAAGACAGTTGGCTTGCGCTCTTTACTCTTCAAAACTCCACATCCTCAGAAGTAGACTAATATGACTTAATTTACCTAGTTAGCGGATGCTACTGTTTCCAGAGTGAACCAAATCACAGGGAATGCTCTATCTGTCTTTCTGGAGATAACAGTAATTAACCTTAAGGATTATCAGGTCCAAAGCCTACTCTGAGCATGAAAGAGCTGTGATTCCCACTGACCGTCCCAGTGAGAAGTGACAACTCACATCTCAAGTGCAAAGCATTCAGAGACCCAGTCAAAAGTGAAATTAACTCCAGAAATGTGAAAAGAAAGCTGAAATCAGAAGTTTTTCAGATCTAGATAGAGATCAGATTATATATATACATGCACACACACAAAATACAGACACACCCATAGATATATGCATGTATAATATTTTTGAAATCTTAGAAGTCTAGACACTGGTCTAATGCTGAACGACATCTGTCTGGAGCTTGTTCATTGACCTCACTAGATCAATGAATCATACCCTCATACTGTTGGCCTCTAAAGACCCATTTCTTCCAAATATTTGTATTCAGCCAAGTACTTAATGGCATTAAAATTCTAGGAAGATGCCGTTGAGCTTTTTTTTGAATAAGGTTCAACCTCCAGCTAGAAATGCAGTCCAAAAGGGAAGCTTAAAATAATGCAAACAATTTAAGCTCCAAATATGCCATTCTATTTTATTTTCTGACATAATTAATGAAGTCCATTTCCTATTTGCATTTCGCTCTCCCTGTATATTCATTACGTATATCCAGTTAGTGCAGCCCTCTACAGCTGTTGGAAAACAGTACAGATCTTGCATTAGGCTGACCAAGGCATCACTGCTCATGAACGTTTAAGGACAAATCTTAATCGTAGACTAAAATTTTCCTACAGTGTTAAATATCTTAAAAGTAACACATAACTTGTAGTCATTTATATCCATCCTCAGTAGCTGAACTGTAAAATATTAACAGGCAGAAATCATTGTTTATTAATAGATATTTTTCCTCTATGTTTCATAATTATCTAGGATACACGCTTAAAATACTAGTCTGTTGTAGCATAGCAGGCTACCAGTCTATTTTGCCTACTATGTCTTCTGCAATGCCTCAGCTCTCCATGACTTCTTTTACATTCTTTTCCTTTTGCTAAACTGAAGATTTTATGGGTGTGGAAGACCAAGGACTGCAAAATACACTAGAACTGTGTATGCCAGACATTTTTTCCAATCTTCTCTTACACTGCTGATAGATTTTATAATACAATTCAGTATAATCATAAAAGTGGATGCACTCATTAGACATTACATTTTACTGATGTACTCTAATAAATTCTGAAAGGCAATTATTTCTTTTCTGAAAAATAGTTTTCAAATATGATATTACAAAATTCCTTGGTTTATTGCCTGTTGCTTATTTCAAATAAATCTCCTTCATTTTCAAGGTAAAGTGTTCTTACATGGCATAATATTTTGCAATTTATTATATCATTTTGCAGATGCAAATTTGCCAGTGACAAACTTTGTGACAGAAACGGTTCTCTACTCTGATCTAATACCTACTCAAGTCCTTGAAAGTCCTATCTGGAGTTCAGTGGATTTTACATCATCTACATTCACTGGATAGACTCCTTACATAGCAGTATACTGGGGGAGGGACAAGGATCAAAAATTTAGAGGACTACCTTACTTCACTCAGAACATCTAGAGGTTTGAGCTATAGGGATCTATCAAAAGATGCAGAAGTTTGGACAGTTACTTAAAACTCTGAATCCAGAATTCCACATACACAAGAACAAGAAACCCAGCTTGCTTTAAGCAGATGTTGCCAACCGACAGGTATGGTATGGAAAGAAAACCCAATTATGATGGCTTACCCATTTCTCTACAAACATTTGAACTGTCTTTTTTTTCCCTCTGATCTAGTTTTGCAGGGAGGGGGATGATCAAAGGGCCTTCCCTGTAGAACTAGTCTTCATTTCTTTTTTCCTTTTTTTTGAGTTTGTTTTTTTTTTTTTTTTTTTTTTTTCATAACAGAAAGGAAACCAGAGTTCACTTTCATATTCATCCCCTTTCCCTGTCACCTTAAGGCTTGGTAAGTCTGCTACTGAAATTCTATCTCTGCCTCCAATATTTCTGTCCTCTTTGTTTCTTTGGTGAATGCTGGTTTTTGTGTGTTCGTGTTCCCCCAAATTCGTCCCTTTTTCTACTTTCCCTTAGTTGAGATGTATTTCAGTTCTCAGTTCTTTCTTTCTCTCTGGTTCACTGTGTATTATAGTTTTCTGCAGCATTAATGTGGCTGATGCTCCTGTCACACCTCCCTGCAGCTGGGCACAGATGATCTGCTTGCAGGGGTGCCTGCCTTCCTTCCTTGTTCAGCCTCTCCAACTGGCACCTGACATGAGCAGGCTAGATGAGATATAAAAGAACAGGCTCTGTCCTCAGCAGGCTCCTAGTCTTTTCATAAATGGAAGGTGGACCTTGCTGTTTTACCTAGGGTAGATAAGAAGAAAAAAAATCCTACCTTCATGGGCAGTGCTGCCTGCCTCTACCATCCAGGTCCTTCACGTGGGCCACAACAACTCCATGCAATGCTACAGGCTTGGGGAAGAGTGGCTGGAAAGCTACCCAGGGGAAAAGGAACTGAGAGTGTTGGTCAACACCCAACTGAATATGAGCCAGCAGTGTGCCCAGGTGGCCAAGAAGGCCAACAGCATCCTGGCTTGTATCAGAAATAGTGTGGCCAGCAGGACTAGGGAAGTGATCATCCCCCTGCACCTCGAGTACTGTGTTCAGTTTTGGGCCCCTCACTACAAGAAGGACATTGAGGTGCTGGAGTGTATCCAACAATGGGCAACGAAGCTGGTGAAGGGTCTAGAGCACAAGTCTTATGAGGAATGGCAGAGGGAAATGGACTTTAGTCTGGAGAAAAGGCTGAGGGGAGACCTTATCGCTCTCTACAACTACCTGAAAGGAGGTTGTAGCCAGGTGGGTGTTGGTCTCCTCTTCCAAGTAACAAGCAATAGGATAAGAGGAAACTGCCTCAAGTTGTGCCAGAGGAGGTTTAGGTTGGATATTAGGAAAAACTTCTTCACCGAAAGGGTTTTCAATCATTGGAACAGGCTGCCCAGTGAAGTGGTTGAGTCACCATTCCTGGAGGTATTTAAAAGACATGTAGATGTGGCACTTAGGGCCATGGTTTAATGGTGGACTTGGCGGTGTTAGGTTAGTGGTTGAACTTGATGATCTTAAAGGTCTTTCCCAACCTAAATGATTCTATGATTCTATTTTAGATGGGTGAGGAAATGCTGTGAAGGTGTTCTGTAATATCTTAGTCCGGCATTGGAGAAAGGAGGTCACGGGAGGCATTTCCTCGCATCAACTTATTGCTCTCCTACACTGTCATTGCCATCTGAGAGAAGATGTATGGCTTTGAAAGGAAAAGCACAGCACAACTACTCAAATTTTTCCTCTAGTAGCAGCTGCAGTGAAGAAGCCTAAGGATGGTTTTCAAAACTAGCAGGCATTTCCCTCCCATTTTAGGATACTGGCAAAAAGGATGATACACACAAAAGAACAGAACCAACCTTATGGGTGGCACAACCAAAGGAAGGTAATTATTTATCTTCTTGCAAAATAAGAAATAACTGGTAGCACACGTTTTGCATATTTTCAGTCAGGTCTCTTATCTGAAAGCTAAAGACCAAATTGCACATCTCAAAAACAAACTGCTTTTGAGTTACATAAAATATTACCTAATAAGAAAACCTTGCACTAGGTAATTACAAGGCTTTTCATTAAAAAAACAGAAAAAGGAAAGGATAACCCTGAATTATTATAACCATTTCCATTAATCTTTACAGGAAAAAATGAAAGGATTAATTTTTGTTCTTAGGTAATAATTTCTCTCCACATATCCTACTAGCAGCAAGAGTTATAATGAAAGTCCACTAACAAACAATAATAGGGATGGATTCAGAGCAGTGTTAAACCCCACTAACCAAACCACCTTTGTAAGAATTTTACTGTTATTTGTGAAGACTGCTCTAGATTAATAAGTTTTTTATTAAGTGAAATGTTTTTAAGAAAGTAATCTCAGAAGAACTATTTTAGAGTATCTAATAACCAAATGCTTAGGGCAGCAGGAGGAAAAAGTGATAATATTATGTCTACCAGCAGAGCAGAACAATCTAAACATTTCTATACCTTTCTCAGCTGGAAAGGCTTCTAATCTGTACAATTTTTTTTTTTTTCCTGTTTTGGGGCTACATCTGATATAAGATTACATTTTAATCGTCTATGGCCTGCCCACTGATGAAGTGGCTTGACATTTAGAACAAAGTTTTTATTTATTTAACATGTTCCAATAGCATCTATCATTGTATGTCTAGTATAAAGAAAAAAACTACAATGTATTTCAAGACAGTTGGAGATCCAATCAATTGTAAGCAAAGGTATCTGACAAATTATGAAACCAAATGTCCTAGTGTTTCTCCATGTCATGAAACAGAAAGGGATTGACCAGGTTTTCAATTTTTTCTTTAATCTGTTTTGCCCTTTTATTGGCTAAGTGAAGCAAATAGAAACAGACTAACGCAAACTTTCACACTGAGGCATCACATATTTACAGACTTGAGGAGGTGTACTGAAAGGAGAAATACCTTTACTAACTGTAAATGTTGGACTACAGAAAAAATTTCTAAGTCTAAGCAGTGGAGGCTTTTCCTCACCAGTCTGGACCCACTGCAGCTTGTGGACTACAAATATAGCTATTCCATCTACCTCTGTCCTCTAGAGCAAATGGTGATGAGTTCTGCCCCTGCTGCACTTCGCAGATGAACTCTAAAGAAAAGTCTAATTAGAAGCACACTATAACAGTTAACTCTGGATATGATTTAAACTCTACGTTACACTGACATCTTAAAGAGACTCAAATAAACAGCATGCCAAGCTGTAAATCAAGGTGTACTTTTTTTTCTTAATGAAAGATTTTATATCATATCACTTAATAATGACCAAAGCAGACTTCTTTTTATGAAATACTACAAAGGTAATTTTAAAACCTTCTAGCAACATGCTGCCCTCTACTGACCTGAGCAGTTGGCTGAAGCTCAAGGTCTTGCTGATTGCTTTGGTCAGGAGAAGAAATCAGTGGAAGAGTTGTCAGCTTTAGACAAAATCCTCAATGTACGCTGTATTACCTCAAATCGTTTCTCTCAAGTACAAAAGTACTTGCACACAGACTCAGAGAAAAAAAAGAAAGGAAAGTAGGTAGCAAAACAACACGCCTTAAAGAATAACTTACTGGCAAGCAGCCTTTCTGCCTTCTTCATTTGTATGTGCATATATATATTCACTTGCGTAACTTCAAGCACTACTTTTTTCTCTACATGACAAAAGAGAAGGCCAAAACATGACATCATGAGAGGGAGAAGTGGGTTCTCTTTTTCACATTTTCAAGTTTACTATCCTGCAGCCAGCTGGGCTGTTGGATGGGAAGAGCGCTGGTTTGCAGCAGTTGTTAACTTATCTGGGTGATCATGTTCCTCTTGATTAAGGATAGTGACAGAGTTACAGAGTACTGACAGGGTTGGCAAGCAAGGTGAGGATAACACAGGGTTTGTCTCTTCATTGTCAGCTGATAAACTCTTTGTGAGCAACCCAAGCTGTAGAACTGTTGAACTATGGTGAATGCTCAGGTCATAGCACTAAGGTAGTCTGGTCCTTCTATGGCATCTCCTCATGGAGTGGAGCAGAATCTCTGCATGGTGATGACTGTGGTCAAAAACCTGCTCACTGCATTTGACCCAGCTGCACTTAATGTTGTTTACAGGAACACAAGGAAGACAGAAATAGGATCCATAAGCAGAGCATTAATTTTTTTTTGTAGAAGAGTACGGAAATTTTGAGGTAAAAAAATATAACTGGTGATCATATTCAGAGATAATCAAGAGCTGAATAGATTACTACTCTTAATGTTAAAAGAGAGCAAGTTTGATAACTGCCTCCAGATGCTTCTCTCCTCCATCACTGAAGAAGACATGACTATTTACACTCTAAAATTTTCCAAAATAGGAAAAACTTTTAGCAAGTGGGCAGATATCCGTAACATTTGGCCAATTGTTCTGTCTGCCATTAAAAATTGCCAAAACAGACAAAATTTGGGGGAGTCAGATCTCAGATACTGTCAGCAAGTTGTCTAGTGGGTAAACAAACAGCATATTCAGAGACCCTTTAAGATGGCTCCACAATAACTAGCTCCAGTCAACAACAGGATTTCTGTGCCGGTACTATTGCTGTGTTGTCCATCCGCCCTTTTGCATCAGTGCCTGTTCAAGATCTTTGTGCTTCACATACTGTGGAGTCACTGAACTTCCTTTTTTCCTTTCAGTTATACTCTCAAAGTATATTCTTGTAGCTTACTTTTACACATATCCTGAATAATTCATATGTTTAACCAAGCTATCCCAACTCTTCATCATGCCAGATAATTGAGTGTTGAATGCATTAAGAAAATGATAATACAGAAATGAAAGTTCACTGACTTCTCCATACTCTACTAAGGTTAAGCACCTGATCAGAATGATGCTCAGTAACACATGCTGAAAATAACTGCTAACTTACCTGTTCACCTGATGCTGTGGATTGCTTCCAGACCTATCAAGCCCCCAGTATAATGCAGGACCTGATAATAAATACATGACTCTGGCTAAATGAGAATGAATGGGGAGGTTCAGACTGGCCATCAACTTAAATTTACTTTATTTGTGATAGCTGTGATTCCAGAAGCTGAATCACAGTAGGGTACATGGGATCTCACCCCAGCCACGTGCCACATGAGCTCTGTTTTCCCCTCTAACGTTGTGTCACAGTTCCTGTAAATGCAGACCTTCTGACAATTAAGATTAGGAGCAAAGTTTCTTCTACGATGAAGACTCAGAGCTTCTCATGTCAGGATCCTTCACTGCAAGTTACATTGAACACTGACAGCAGGCTGCATAAGCACATGGGCATGTCCGTTTGGCCTGATCGATGGCCATTCTCCCGAATGCACTGAGAGAAGTGGGCTAGCCATTAAAGTAAAAAATGTCTGTATTTCATAGCAATAAAACACACAGCAAGATAATCGGCTGTGTTTTAGAGTACCGCCATCACCCTCAGAGATGGTTTGAATTGGTCCAATGTGATTTGCAGAGTAGAAAAATCTAAGTGAGAAAAAACATTGCACCTCTGAGGGAAACATGTAAAAGAAAAACTTAATTTAAATTGGAAACATTCACTGACACATGTGCATGCACATGCACCCCTAAACCAAGGCTGAATTAGAGTAACTGTCAGCTATTGCAGCTAAACAGATATCGACTAGAAAGCTTCCATTCCAGTTGACGCCTTAATTTTCTTGCAGGATTATCCATGTTACTTTCTCACTGAAAGCAGCAAAATCTTCACTTCAATCCAAGCACTGAAAAACTCTCAGAGCTTCTTGGCACTGAGTCACATATGAGCAGGCAAATTGACATAGAAGCAGATGAATCCCCAACTCAAGCAGATGAATCCCCAACTCTTAGTTACCCCAGAAGACATTGTCCCTCCCTTTCACGTAGGTAACTGGGCTGCTTCCAGACTTTTATTTGATTTGCTTGAACTGACTCCAATTACAAAACTCATCTTGTTCTTCCACCCCAAAGATAAAAGCCACACTCTCCTGGTAATTTAATTCTAAACAGTTCTGAGGCAGAAGAATGAGCTCTAACAGAGAATCTATAGGTGTAGCTGAAGCTTTAAATAGACAGAATGTAAATACAGTGAATCTGATTAATTAGAGGAGTCTGGGGGAGAATTTTTATGTGCCCTTTGGCATAAAACATAGATTCAGAGATTCGTAGAATTGTTTAGGTTGGAAAAGACCTTTCCAGTTAAACTGAAATTTCAGTGTGAAGAATTTTTTCCCTTTGACAGAAGCACCCAAGTGTGGCAGAGCAATTAGTTCCAATACCATGGCTGTGTTGACAAAAGGTGCCTGAACAGGGATATCTACACAAGGAGTTCATCTTTTCTCTCACATTTATTTTGCACTTCTATAATTCTGTTATGTTCCATGCAGTTTGATTTTGTTTTGTTAATTAATATTCTAAAATCAGCTGACCTTCAGAGAAGGTCACAAATTTCTCCAAGCTACCTCTGATGGCCTCTTTGTACAAGGAAAATACACCAAGCAACTGTGTGCAATTCAGCATTCAGATTATATAAGAACTGAAATATTCAAAATAAAGTCTGTCACTTGCAGCTGACCTAATGTTCTTAAGTTGGAAGGGTTTATACTTGTGTTTAATTTCAAACATGAGAATAATCCCATAATAACATGAAATGCACTGTTGGACTAGTGACTGTTTTGTCATGTAGCAGGAGTTACGAAAATAAGGGATTTTTTTCTACTGAGACAAGCATGGGCAAATTATAATATACCTAATTTTACATTTTATGTTAAATAATAATTTTCATTTTAGAAGAATCTGCTTCTTTTTTGTACATACAAATGGCAACTGGCCCTGTTACATCTCAGGAATACCTATCGGTTTACAGCTTCTCCCAGCTGGAAATCCTCATCAGGTGATTAACATCCATGACACAGAGGTCATTGCTACAACACAATTTTATGATATGTTTTGCAGACTAGTTCCTATCCTTTGGCTGTAATAAGCGTCAAAAATGTCGGTCTGCCACCTAAGCAGCTTGAAACCACAACTTTTTCTGCTTCTCAAGGCTGGAACCTGCAGGGAAAGCCAGGAGAATTCAGTCCATTCTAAATTGTTTATTTTCTGCCTTAGGTTTTTGAAGGACTCAACAAAAGAATACTCAAGGCAAGCTACTGCTCTGGCTGACTCAGCTTTGCCATGTAAGCATACCTGAGAGATACAGTACAGCTCATCCCTACGCCTGCAAACATGACCTCTATATTTTAGTGCACATCTACAAACTGCAGCTGCACTGATTAAATGCCATAATACTTATACTAGTAAAATAAAAAATGTATTATGCAAAATAATTTTAAAATGAGATAAACAATACTCTAAAAACATTCAAATTCTCCGAATGGAACTTCAAGACTGTGAATCTCGAGAACATGGGTTAAAAAGAGATGAGTCTCATGGTCCATCTGCACTCACCATTCAGCCACTTGGAGTTGTACTGTGCAGTGCGGAGAGGAGGAAGGGCCCCCAGACTGCGATAAATGGCAGGGTCCCTTCCTGGAAAATCCATGGCTGTAGCAGCATACAATTCCCCACTGGAAGTGAGAAGAGCAGTGGAGTTGTGCTGGGGACTATAAGGACAACGAGCCATGCCACTGATTTGATCATGTATCTCTGTCAAGTTACTTAACTGTAAAAGAATGAGAAAAAGGGATTAAAATGACCGGAAAATTATCATTTCAGCCAAGCTGCATCAATCTGAGCAAAATCTTATCATAACCACCAGTTATCTGCTTTAGTATTGTACAACAGTAATGAGTTGACCTTTACATCAATCTGAAACTGTCTCATATAGAAAGTTTTACTGTAATGTTGTCTGATCTCGCTTTTGTCCCTTTGGTATGTAAAACATTGTCCTGGTTTCAGCTGAGAGTGTTCATTTTCTTCACAGTAGCTAGTATGGGGCTATGTTTTGGATTTGTGCTGAAAACAGTGTTGATAATATAGAGATGTTTTTGTTATATGGCCCTGTTGCTGTTGAGCAGCGCTTACACAGAGCCAAGGCCTTTTCTACTTCCCGCACCGCCCTGCCAGTGGGATGGCTGGGGGTGCACAAGGAGTTGGGAGGGGACACAGACAGGACAGGTGACCCAAACCAGCCAAAGGGGGTATTTCATACCTTGTGACATCATGCTCACTATAAAAGGGGGGGGCTAGTCGGGGAGGTGCAGCAGCAGCTCCAGGACGCGTGGCTCGGGGACAGTCTGGTTTCGGGATGGGTCTGAGCGTGCGGTCTGAGTTGTACGGTCCTCGGGTGAGAAACTGCATTGTGTGTCACCAGTTTTGTATATTCTGTTAAGTACTGGTTTGGTTTGTTTTCCTTTTCCCCTCTCCCTTTGCTGTGCCAGTAAAGTGTCCTTACCCCAACCCACCAGGTCTTGCCTTTTCCTTCCCATTCTCCTCCCCATCCCACTGGGGGGGCGGGGGGGGGGAGAGAAGGGGGAGGGGGGAGTGAGAGAGCGGCTGCGTGGTGCTCAGCTGCTGGCTGGGGCTAAACCACGACAAACACACAAATTAATGATTAGCCATCTTGCCTAAAATGTTTTATATTAGAAGCAACTCAAAAATTAATTATCTCTACACAGATTGTTATTATGAAAAACAAAGCTAGTTCTGACTGCCAGAATCAACTAAGATATTCTCCACAGCGAGTGGTCAGACAATTTTAAAAATAAAATCTATTATTTGTTTTGTTGGTGTGTTCTAGGAAAGAATTTCACATGAAACGTGATTAAAAAAGGAGCTTTCTAGTTCAGCAGAACTATCTCTCCGATTTAGTAGCCCTAATACTTCCATGGATAAACCACGGTATGATGTTAATATGTTATTTGAAAATAAAGGTACAATAGGTTTAAATACAATAAATGTGCAAAGGAGTTTTTTGGTGATACAGTAATTCCTTGTTTTTAAAAGCGTCTCCCCTCCTGAAATAAATAGCCAGCTTAGTCCATACAGTGACATTTTGAGTTTTATTATGACTATTATTGATCCTTAATGGATGCTTTTTGTTTGATACACATAAATGGCAACTAGGGTTTTTTTCAGAAACAGAATGACGGATTTTCTCAACCAAGATTCCTCATTCTTGTCAGTCAGAAATCACTGATACAAGTAGTCTCATCCTTCTCCAGAACAACACATACACAGTATGCAGCTACCCAACTACATTTTATAACTAAACCAATTGATACCAACCAAATTTGACAGATTGGCAGAAGTCTCAGAAATACCTAAGGTTCGTGAAAATTGTCATGTAAGAGGAATTGAGCTGCTTGTAGCTATGCTCTCTCCCATAGCTCAGGAAAAGACTGCAAAAAGAGATCATCAGTTAACTCTCCTCTTTAGCCAGACACCCGCTAAGTCAGCCTTTTACACATCAGCTCACCCACCAATACGCAAATAGCCTGGACTCAACCCCAGCACGCTCTGCCTTTTAATCTCCTGGCTCAGAACAGGGACTCGAGCTTGTGGGACAAAACATTTAACTCATTACCGTCCGATTGGTGCAGATAGGAGTGAACGCGTTGGTTCCACAGGTAAAGAGATGCTTGCCTCCAACAAGAAGCACTCGAATGTAGTTCTGGCATTCCTCCTGCCATGCAGAAAAGAAAGAATGTTTAGTGATACTTCAAAGGATAAAGGAGACTAATTACAATTTGCTTTCCATGGTGATGTGTCCACACATAAAAATTTAGGGGAACAAGGCTTAAGCATACCTGATGTGTTAGCAATCATGAGAGATATATATATATATATATATATTTCCTAACTACAACACATGCATCCGTCAATCTTTGTGAAAAGTTCTTCATAGGATTACAATAAACCTCTTCAGTACTGACGATTTCTTCTAAGTGTATATTTCAAAGGTTTAGCTAAACTCTGAAGTGATAGATGCTGACTTAAATAATACACTGCTGTCTCAAGAGATCAGATGCTGTTTTCGAAGACAGATCAGGCCAAGGAAGGAAGTTGTGAGGAAAGCAGGAGAAAGAACAGGTTGTCAGCCACTATGTTGAAACCAGTACAAATAAAATTCTTGAGATGCGCTTCCATAATTTGCACAATGTGCTTTATTAGAAGCATCTATGTTTCTGTTAATTTGAGGTTTCTCAAGAAATGTTATTACCTCAATATATAGATGCTCACCCCTGAGGAATAATCTTACATGGTTTTTACTCTGTTAGAATGTGTGAAGGTTTTATGATGTTCATTTCTCTCATTTCAGAAGCTAGAAACCAACAGCAATTTCTAGTGTTTATTCCGACAGAAAGCCTTCTGCAGAGATTCAAACACTCCTCCTGCAAAAACGAATGACCTTTTCTAATAAAATTAACAAGATCAATAATATGCTTGGAGAAAATAAAGTTTCCAGGAACCTTCCATTTGAATGCTTTCCAGCATTCATTCACAAGACAGTCTCACGTAAAGCATTAAAAAAACTTGTGAAAATACAGCTACACAATTCTAACAGATATTAAGTGGAATCATGTAAGTAAATCCATGTAATAGTAATGGTGTAGAAGTCCCATTATCTGGCTCACAGTTATTTTAAATGCATTGCTTGTTTATCTTGAAAATAGACTCTCACCCAGGGAGACAAGAAATATAATCCTGAATAAATTGAACAGGCACAAAATAGACTGCAAAGCAAGATGGGCAAAATGCTTTAAAGATCTCTGAGAAAACTCCCAGAATTTAATACCTATATCTTTCCTCACAGAACATAAAGTTAAAAAGACTCACGACCCCCCAAAAAAATCCACCTCTCTGAAAAAATATCTCCAAAACCCACATTTCCATTAGTCTCACATGAAAATGCAGCTTTTAAACAATTCTCTTTGAGTCTTTAAAGGTAAGTGCCAGACATCTTAGAATTAAGATTTGATTCCCATTGGGTAGAAATACATCTTTACATTGAACTTTCCAAAACTGTCATGTTAATATTCTTTCAGCCAAACAGAAGCTAATATGCAACCATTTAATAGAGAAGGGTGGTGCAACAAACCTTTTAAAAATTAATTATTTCACTTCTGGGCAGTTTCCCTCTTCTAGATTTTTAACTACACAAAAGAAAAGAAAAAAAAAAAAAGGAGACAATTCCTCCTTTTTTTGTGGGGAGGGTGTTCAGGGAGGTACATAGAATATAACATGGTAATTTATTCTTTGGGCTGTTTCCATCCAGCCCTTTGCAGGAAGCCATGGAATGTACGTGTAGGAAAAATAAGTGGGTTCTGACATTACAACCCATCCAACCTCTCCTCTTCATATTCCAGAGCTCCCTGAAATTGTGCCATAGCCAAATTACTTGCACACTGATCACCCACTCTTTCTGTTCAAAAACAATGTTAATTTTTTAAAGTCTCGCATTTCTGGGATTCACAAGATTCTTTTCTTTAATGTTCCCAAGTCCTGTGCCAACTTCACAACAATCCATACTGCAACAGGGCAAATAAGATATCTCATAAAATTTTTGTTGGGTACATAGTACAACAAAATCAAAACTGAAAGAACAGCTTTTAGAATTGGCTATTTTCTTCATATGACAAATCCACAATAACACAAAATAATTTTTTAAAAAAATAGTCATGAATAAAAAAAACACCACCCAAAAACATATTGAAAAAGAACTCCATTATTTAGTCATTTGAATTGTACAGAGTCACTTTTCTAGCTCTGGAGTCAAACTTGGCTGTACTGGTTCATTTTGTAGATGTGCAGGAAAGAGATGTGTGTTGTGGAAGTGGCACTGGTGAATGCAAAGGACTTAAAAACCAACGGGTGTTTTAGTTTGGAGGGTGGTGGTAGGTTTTATGAGTCTTATTCTCCATTTTGTCTTGACTTCTATGCCATATACTTTCCTGTTCTCCTATAAAAATATCTCTGAAAGAAATAAATTAATTTAGCAAGTACTTTCTACTTTTATATCAGCATACCTGAAACAAAATACCACTATTAGAAACAACTCAGCAGCCAAGCAGGTTAGGTTGCTACCTAAGTTTAAGAACAACTTGACAGTTCAAGGACAATCCAGCTGCATGTGGTTATCTGTTTGCAGCAATGTTTCTTGTATAGGCTAACATTTTCAAGCTGAAGGAGGGTAGATTTAGATTAGATGTTAGAAAGAAATTCTTCACTGTGAGGGTTGTGAGGCACTGGAACAGGTTGCCCAGAGAGGTTGTGGAGGCCCCATCCCTGGAAGTGTTCAAGTCCAGGCTGGATGGGGCTTTGGGCAATGTGGTCTAGTGGAGGGTGTCCCTGCCCATGGCAGGGGGGTTGGAACTAGATGATCTTTGAGGTCCCTTCCAACCCAAACCATTCTATGATTCTATGATTCTATGATTTTAAACACACTTGTGTTTAATTTTTTAATATTTTTATTGAAAGTTCAGATGCTAGCACACACAGCCATTAGAATCTTAAATAAGCAAGGGATAAGAGACTTTACTTCAATGATATATATTTTTTAATCTCTCCTTGGTTTATTGTATTTTTACCACGTGTATCTATATTTTTCCTCTATAACAGTCCCTACCACAAGTGCCAGTCTGAATGCCCAAATTTAATCTCTTAACCATGCACAGTGTTTTAGACTTCTAAATGCTAACACATGCTGGCCACAAGAACATAATTTTGTCTGGCTCACTCCTGGAACCACTAGTTATTTTAAGCAATGGCTTAAATTGGTGGATAAATGTCTGAAGTCTCAGTAACAAACATCAGCCTTCAAAAGTCAAGCGTGCATTACACTGTCAAATGTGACAGATGTCCCTATATATTTTCCCCTTCAGCTCTTTTCCTTCGTTGGATCCTAAAGCATAAACCTCAGAACTACTGCTAACAGCTAGAGGCAAAAATTCCGTGCAGCTTCCTTCTCAAGAGAAAAAAAAAAAAAAAAAAAAAAAAAGAGTTGTGTTTAACTGACCATTACCTCAAAACTACTAGAGCTGCTGCAGGGTTCAAAGCTAGCTTCTGGTTTCAGGGCACTCCATCAGCAAACTGACTTTTAGTTTGGCCACCTGAATTCATTGCCCCCACGCTGCTCTGTGGGCAGCAGAGCTTGAAGGGAAACCAGGATTTGAATAACTTACCCACAGCCGTCCTTGTAAGCCTCATCTCTCCTTCGCCACAGTCTGGGATGGCCCTGTATATTTTGTCTCCAGTCTTTCCTGTCCCTTCCCTACAGTCACACGTGTCTGCCCTGAAATCTGAAGTCACCCTGAGAAATGTTATAGAAACGCAACCCCCAGCAACTGCTTATTTTGGGCTAGATCTATTTATACTACATTAACAAGCAAGGAAGCAATCTTTCTGATAACAGTAATTGGAATTGTGTCTCCCAGGGGATTTCCTCTGAAAAAAGACAATTCTCAGCACTCAGCAGCACTGGAGTGAATTTCTCCCAGATTTTCCAAGGGAAGGCTTTTGTGGTTTGACTAGGAAGGGGAGCATGCCACAGATCAGGTGCTTTACTTATCTGCATGCAGAAGTCTTCCTTATACAGAAAGTATAGTGACCTTGGCTTAGTCTTGGACATCAGGCAATAAAAGACAAACATCATTAGGCTATCCTTTCTCTGGCTTTAAATTTATCCTTTGATTTTAACCTTGATCACAACAGTGAAAGCAAAAGAGGCATGAAAAGTTCAAAAAGACAGTTATGGTTCCAGCTGGGTAGGTTGCCTCAGTCAGTATCTCTGCATTCTCCAGCAACTCTCACATTAAACTTTCAGGCCACAAAGACTGCACACCAAAAAAAAGCCCTATGGTAACAATAAGAAAATAACTATTTCCTCCCAGGATTACTTTTGAATGTAATGAAACGTAAGGATTGTACTTCTCTTCTAGATTGTGAATGAGGAACAAGGCTATGGCTCCAAATGAAACACTAAATCTTTATCCAACTAATAACAATACTAAAAAACAATCTCAGAGGTCGTTATTAGAATAGCGTATATACTATTTTACAGTGACAACATAACTTCCAATCACCAGCTTCTTCAGAAGAGTGTGATGAGCATGAATGAAAACCCGCATGTATGTACGACACTAAGCTCCAATCTTAAATGCATTTCACCAATGTTGAGTACTTCTCCCAGCAAAATTATTTAATGGCAACATATGCTTCTACATTGCTGAACTGAATGTGGATTTTACACTACAAACACTATTGTCAACATAATAGTTAAAAGTACACTACTATAGTCTCAAATTTACCAATACTTTCATCCATCACATTAGATCACAGTCACTGCAGTGTGACTTTCAGAGAAGCTGAATGTTATTCTCACAGTTTTAAACTTGGAAAATCACTGTAAAACAAAGGCATAAACTTTTAGTTACACATTGCATTTCTACCATGATAGTTTCTACTCTGACAATGCAATCTGTTATATTCTGTTGTCACTTGAGCATGCTTTCTCACTTCAGAGTACTGTCATCTGAAAGCTCAGGATGAAGGCTTGAGGGATATATTATATGAAGAAGCATAAATCTTCTAGGGAGAAATAACAACTTCCAGAATGAAGCATTTGCTTAAAATATGAGGTCCCAAAAGTTCGTTCTTTTCTCTCCACAAACTGACAAGCATCTAGGAACTTTCTGATATATAGTCTATTTCTGCCATTAAAGCATTCACATATAACTTGAGTCACCAGAGGTTGTCTACTCAAATTATAAATCTTTAAGTAAAATCTAACCTATTTTTTTCTCTAGCTATTAATACCTTCTATATACCTAGAAAATCCTGCACTTTAATGGCTAGTGACCAGTAACTCCTAAATATTTGTTTCTCACACTGAGATGGAAAGAAATGAAAAGGAGGACAAAGAAGGCAACATCATTCTTACTGCATTTTCCTAGTACAGTAAACTCATTTTTACAGCAAAAGATGTTCCTCCATAAAGACAATCATCTTGCACCCATGAAGCTTTACACTGCATATTTACTACACTTGCTTTTTTCCCAAGTAATTCTGTCTTTTTCTCTCCTCACAGTATAACATGCCTTGCTGCTAAAGTAAGGCCATTCTTCCTCTTTGATCTCAAATGAAAATGGATAGGTCAATGGTACACTGCAATTTTATTTTCCAGCACTCCCAGTGTTTAATGGGAGAAGTTAAAAAGTCAGTGAGTAGATGCTATGCAGAAGAGACTCCTCCTCTACTAGATGGTAGAAGCTTTTGGAACATGTTTTTTAAAGCTTGGTTTTTTTTGAGATTTGCACATCAATAACGTATTCTGACATGTTCTGCTGAACATGGGTCCTGAAAGAAGGTGTGTGCTCTATTACAGTAATCGCTGTTGATGTGTTTTCCCTTTATGTTTTTACTCCATTAACTTTAATCATTAAACAGTATAATAATTACAAACATCAATTGGATGCATTTCTAAGTGCTTTTATAGTTAATTTGATAAGTAGCCTCAGTTTAGGACAGCCAGAAAAGAACACAGCATTGATACAGGTTCCGTCTTAGCATTAGGCTTATCTGTGCTGAATAAAAGAAACTGTAGTTGACCAGATAAGGAATTGGTTCTGAATACTAAAAATATATCAAGTCTCATGTCTAAAAAGTTAGTGAATTTCATATTATTTTCTTTATTGTGCCAGTAGATATGAAATATAAAAGTTGCTAAAATTGCATCTAATACACAGGGAAATAAATTGAGGATTTTACAAAGTAATTACACAGTTATTCAGGATTTACAGCACTGAAAATGAAGTGAGAACATAGTACATTACATATGACATGTTGTAGAGTCAAAACAGTAAAGTGGAAATTAAAGTTCTTGATCATTTCAGAAAAGAATCACGTGCCTGTACCTCTCATCCCACACTCCCTGTATTGTTTTTTATTCCTTTGCTCGTACATCAGTGTCAAACTCCTTTCCTACAACTCTCTTCAGAGAAGGACACAGTAAAAATGCATAGAGATTTATACACTGAATTATACCTGCAATTAACATATAAGTTTTATTAAAGCAGAACAGCTGTCTCATGCTTACCTTTGATTTGCCTTTACTGTAACAGGCTCTTTTAGTAGCTTCATCACATTGCCATTCCACTGCCTGCAATCAACAGCAATTAGTTAGAAATGCAGGGAACACAGAAATACAAACCTCAGAGCTACCTAACCCCATGCTTGAGATAAGTGCTTCAGGCATACTGATGATTGGCTGTGGGTCATTCTATCCATAATTGCCTTATATACTTTTTCTCCTTAGAAATGTAGTTTTGCTGTTGATGGTTTTTCAGTGTCT
The DNA here is from genome assembly GCF_028858705.1 of Grus americana. Lineage (NCBI taxonomy): Eukaryota > Metazoa > Chordata > Aves > Gruiformes > Gruidae > Grus > Grus americana. The sequence goes on from NC_072853.1 coordinate 78,826,977, forward strand.
TAATCCGAAGTGAAGCTGGCCATCCTCGTGATTCACTGTACCTAGTGCTGCAGCAGAAATAACCACAGCCACATTTCATGCTATTTAGCCACTTTTTACAAGTCTTATTAAGGTAAGCAGTTAGGAGCACAGAGAAAGACTGAACCTCTCTCCCCAGTAGAGTATCTGAGATCAGCTCTGCTGACAGACCTTGTGCCATGGGAAAATGTGCCCAGCTGCACTTTTTGCAGTATTTACATCAAGCATCGTATGGAGATTTTAGTTTTTCAAGGTATGGCTGCAGCACTAATCAGAAGTACTAAAACGTCCATTCAGAGAAAGGAGCAACGGGCAGACACACACAAGACAACAGTGAAATGGAGCACTGCAAAGCAGCAGCAGTTTATTCTCATTTTCGAGCTGTCTCTCTGCTTCAACAGATTTATGCCAGGGCTGTAACGCCTAGTCTGCATTACTACAGTTTCGCTGCATGAGTTAATTCCAATTATTTCCATATTTAACATGCAACAGCTATGACTTACAAACTCTATTGTTCAGTGGAGCAGGTCGTATGCTTGGTGTTTATGTGCCAATCCATGTACATATTTGAATGCCTGTATATGCTGTGTAGTCAAAGTGCATTTTAGGTCACTCTGCATTCTTTCACCTCGATGGCGCACATCCATATGTTCTTTAGATAAAAATGCCACAAAGCACTTCACATTTTATCAGGAAGAACTGAGATTTTTAAACTAATCTCTGCTGCCTAATTATTGAAACCATAGTTTTTTCATTTTTATTTACCAGGAAATAATGAAAGACCACTCATTCAGATTTAATATAGGTAATGTTTTGTACCTGTCTTTTAATGGAGACTATATTAATAGCAAGCAGACACTATAATTAATAAAAATAATAGGGTGAAAGCCTATTTAAACTAAGGGGGGAATGCTTTTAGAGTATACTATGCAGTACTCTTTGATTTCAACAAGCCCAAGACTGAGCTTTTTAATTTCAGAAAAAAAGTACTTACAAAAACTAATGCCATTACTTCTCTTCCTCCACCCCAAACCTTCTTATATTTACAGCATTTGCTTTTGCAGATGAATGACTACAGCATATTGGGGAAGATATTGAAAACTTCTGGAAGAATCCACTTGTGAATGACCTTAGTGTTTATAACAAACTGTATTCTTCCAGCATGAAAGAAATCTCATACTGAGTTAGATAAAAAAGCAGCCATGTGTCAGACAAAAAAGCAGCAATGACTTCACTCTTTTGACTCTGTAAAGCAAAAAGCAATTTATGTCCATAACGGGGATCACAGTACAAAAGACTGCTCTTGGATGACCAACGTAAGTTCCTAATCAATCCATTAGGACACACTGACTCTATATGTTATATGGCACTAGACAGAAGTATCTAATACTGAATATATTATCTCTAAACAACATAAAACAATTCAAATGCTTGGAGAAACACGAGAGTTACCCGTACGAGGTCAGAGTAGAAAGACTTAATGGAATACTTAATGGAATACGGGTCTTTAAAAGGAAGGTTGGAAGGAAAGTTCTTGCCAAAACTGAACTGAGAATAAGCCAAGCATGAACAGTAGGAAGAAAGACAACAGAAAGATTGGATTAAAGATAAAAGGTTTATCAATGAATCAATTTTCAGTGACAAAATACCTAGCTTTCAATTGGCTCTAAGTCCATAGTAAAAGACTAATTTGAAGGAGAAGGATGTGAAATGCAAAAATTACATGATGTCATGAATCGAGCAAATTAAGTACATTTCTCAGGCACTGAAAGCTTTGGAAAAGAAAATCAACAGACTTTGGACATGGGAAATTCAGAAGCCAAAGGTGACAGTTCTTTAAGCTTCCCATGAAATCGGAGAAAAGCATACAATGCATCTCTGCAAGCAGGTCATGGTTGGAGAATATGGGGGCTCCAAACGCATAATAATGGAAGTAAAATTTAGGACAAGTCAGGCAGAAGCTTTATTAACTCTGATCATAGTGAGAGAACATTGGGACAGCATCTTGCCCTCAGCTCCCCTGTTCTCTGCCAAGTGATCGCAGAGACCCAGCCTATATACTGTTTCAGAAAAAAAGAAAGAGGTGAAGAAAAACAATCATTTCAATGTTAGCTAAGCCAGGTATCCACCCCTGGGAGGGCTGGACTTCTTAAGGAGCTTGCTAACTGCCACACTTCTAAGAAGGAATCAAACAGTAAATAATGTGACAATATAGAGACAGGGCTCTTGGTGGAGCCTGTAGGAGTGGCACACTCCGGATTAGCTTAGCTCAGAAGTGGTGAGTTGGAAACAACTGCAGACTGTTAGCTTTTAGTGGAATGTTCTTTTAGTTAGGATAAACATCTTAGCCAGACCTCTCAAATTTTAAATAGTAATAATTTTACCACCACATCACAAAACCACTAATACCATTATTAGCATAACTGAAAAGAAACTTTCTTCTCTTTCTTTGACATCCACAAAATGCATAGATTTAAATAAAGACATTATATATTAAAACATCATGTAATATTTCTGGATACCACGGTTAACAGCACATACAAGAACCCAGATAGAATAAGCTACTGTAACTATATATAAATACATATAGTCTCTGGGAAAACCTTGTTCATGACTACATATGCCAAAGGAGTAATATTGCCTGGACAAGAAAGAAGTGCAGACACACCCGTGACAAAGCTAAGTGCCATCTTTGAAATCATGTGTACTTATAGTCCTATAGCCCCGGGTTCCACTGCTAGAAGAGAAAATAACAGAGCAGGCTGTATATTACAAAGGCATCTGAAGAGAGCTGAGTAGTTCAAACTGTTGTACTTTGGTCCCTAAGGCTCCCACATCGTTCAGTAATGCAAACATATGTCCTATTCCTGATTAAATTAAAAGAACAGGTATAGACAAACACTTCTATATATAGCTTTTTTTTTTTTCCTAACCTTCAGGAAATTTGAGGGAGTTTCCCACAAAACAGAAATTCAGATATTCAACACAGCGTACTGGTAACATGACAGGTGGAAAACTCCTCAAGTTAAATACCATTTCAGTGTGGAAAAAAGAGGAGAAAAATGTGTCCCGAATCTTCAGCACATAAAGACAAAACAAAATGTCCCAACAGAATAACAACAATGTGGGTTTTGTCAGTAGAAGATTAAGACTTTAAATTTTTAATTCTGAAAGACCAGATGGACACATACGGATTGTGTTATTTTAGAAAGCCAAGTGCAAAACCATGTTTACTTAAAGATGTTACTGTTATCCACTGCTTCCATTAAATTGACATATTCTCCTGCTTGATACCGTTTGGTAATATTTCCATGAAGTTCAGGTGAGCAGTGCAAATAGGATATGCATGTTGGATATTTGATTCACCATGAAAGCCTATACAGCTAAAGTTTATCCTGCTAGGATCTTTTTTTTCCTACATTTCTTAATAAGAAGCTCCAATTTTCACATGGCAAAATACAACCTTCAGCATTTCGTGTACTGTTTTTAATTAATATTATAATTCTACTTAAGCTGGCAACAAAATTCACTGAACCAAATTATAGACACTCAAGTTTGTTTGCTCCGGGGAAAGGGGAAACGGGGATTTGAACATTAGTGCTAGAGAAAAAAGGATGGGTCGTACATCAGCTACTGCCACACATCTCCACAAAGAATGTAGCTGCACAGGTTAGGAGTAGGGTTTAAGGTAGCACATCAGTTTGTTTCTGATAGCAAGCTGACACTATTTACAGCAGCATGGCTTTTACAAACCCTGCTATCAGAATGGTCTTTCAAGCACCTCTATAAATTTAATGCCTGGGCTTAGTTTGCTTCTGATTTCCCAATCTTTAGCATAACTACATTCTAGTAGGCATAAATAAGCCTTAATTATGTAATGGTCACCAGTAGAACAGTGCAAAATGTTTGGAGGGAGATTTTTAGCCCTGTGAAAGTCAGTGTGGCCAACTCTGAAGACTGAACTTGACAGGTACAACTTAAACTTGACCCAGGGTAGTCTGATGAGGAAGTCACAGTTCACTTTTGAACACATATTGTTTTCTTCAGTTGAAAAAATACATCAACAACAAAGCTCCATACAGATTTGACATAAAATTGGACTGAACATTGCTTTGGTACACCCTTAACTCTAAGTTTGAACTCAAGTATCAAACTGACGGCAGGCATCTCTTTGTAAAACCTCAATTATAACTAACTATATCAGTGTTTTAAACATCACATTATTTGTTTTTGTAAAGTGCTACATAATCTTCCAATGAAATCCCTCCTGGCATTTTCAAGGGGTAGTGGGAAGACAGAAATTCCAGCCAGAGAAGCAACAAACTCCAACTCAAGCTATATAATGAAACTATTATCTTCAAAAAGAAGAAAAATATACATCCAACACCCATCTATGTTAAGTTAAAAATTACAGTATTAAAATTAATATATTAATGATCAACAAAGATATTTCAGTAACTTCCCTGTTTGGATGAATGATAAGAGTCCTGCTTAAAACTTAAACTATTGTATCTTCAGCAGGCAAACTAAATAAATGCAAAGAAATTAGCTTCAATGGACGCCAAAAGAAAATCTCCAATTTATCCAAATACCTTAGAAGAACACTAAAAGAGAATCACGGAAAGTGTGGAAGCAGTGAATAATGTTCATGTCCCTCCCATTCAAGAAATAACTGTCAAGGGGTTCTCTCCATGCCCAATATGCAGCAACAAATTAAGTCCCCAGGCAAGACATCTGGAAGACCCTTCAAGCCTAAATTATTCTACTATTTTCCAGAAAAATTACAAAATACAAAAGGGAAAAAAAATCAAACCCCTAAGTAATTAACTTTAATATAGCCTCTTTCTACAATTATAAATTTAATCAGTAAATACAGACAGAAAATTTTAAATTTGAATACAATCAAGAAAGGACTGGTCAATTAGAATGTGTTAGGTGAGATATGTATTAGTTGTCTTACAGGTAAACAAAAAACATATGGCTTTCACCTACAGTGGAAGCTGCACACATAACTGAGTACAACCAGATCTGCTGGAAGAACTATGCTTCTACAGCTACGCCGATAACATATACATGTAGATAGGTACACATTCATACATATTTTTATATATGAACTTCTTTGAAGTGTAGAAACAGAATGTACTAGTAGATTTCATAGAGAAAGAAGTTAATTAGTCAAGAACCAAAAAATGAACAGAACAGTATTCCAGACAGATGGTCCAGCACTTCTTAGGCAGATGGTTCTGTTAATTAGATACTGGCAAAAATAACATTAAAGAAAATGGTTTAATTACATAATGCCAAAAATTAACAACTACATGATATTTCCTTTTTTCTTTTCCATTATCTGCTTGCTTTCATCTCTTAAATCATGTATTTAAACAATACTCTGGGGAATTGAGGTATAATGGAAATAATCATAATAATATATGTCAACAAACATGAGTAATATCACCTTATTGTTCACATCAGTCCAGCAATGGAATGGCTTCAAAACGTTGTGACTTGTTTGATGAGGGTGTCTTGCAGCCTGCCTAATTAGCTCTCAATGAACATGTATGCTGGAGTCCAAAAGCTGAGTTTAAAGAGGCCATAAAAAAAGTGTCAGGATCGTAAATGCAAAGAAAGAATGTAGCAACAGAGAAGTATACCAGCAAGACATTAGCAGCAAATTAGCAGCCACAGAGTTAGTGGTGGTTTTGATGGTTACCAGAAATTTTAAGGCGTGCTTTGGTATAATGACATCCTTGCTTCCAGCAAATATGTAAAGCCACTTAAGAAAGATTTATACCTCTCTACTTCAGAGGAACCATTTTCCTCGCTTTCCACAGAGTCATGACCCTTGTCCTTGCATCCATTATTGCTGGAGCTGTCTATCTTGCCAATAGGCTCTGACAAACAGTCAGCTTCGGAGAGTGATCACCCTCTGTGGAAAAACTAGAGTAAAATATTAAAAAGGGACTTCCCTTTAACACAGCTTTCCCTTTTGGCTCACCAGAAGGAAAACCTGGTTTCTGGGGACTAATGGCATCCTGGTTCGGCTTGCATATGAAGTGATAGGCCAGCAGCTCATACAAAAAGTCCAGCACTGTATGGACAACTTTACTAATTAGCTACAGCCACTGCAGTATCTTGCCACCAAGTACCGCATGTAACAGCCAGTTCTCCTGGGAATAACATTATGTGTGTTTTCATTTGTTCAGAACCAGCTTTTACTGTTCATCCACAGTTAGAAAATTACAGTTTCCTATAAAGTAAGCAGTGTGAAATATATGAAAATAAACATCAAATCACGCTCAAATTTTCCAGGGTTTGGAATTCAATAAGAACTAAGATCCCCTGATAGATATATAATTTCATACTTAAACCAAGTAATATATGAAGCTTTATATGGCTTCAAGGAGCTGATGTCAACTTAATTTTATTTCAAATATACTGGCCTTAAGAACAGAAAAAAAGTGAGAAGTACTTACCCTCCCAATTCATGAAGTAGACAAAGTTTTAATTAGTTTATTTACTATGCAAATAAATAGTTGTTGAAAATTGTCAGAATTATTATGATAAAAATTAAAGAAAAAGTTAAGCATATTAGAGAAGAATGTAGTTACTAAGAATTTCACAAACCCTCAGTGTTGGGCTACTCTGCTGACTTTTATGACACAAGAGTCTGCTCAAGACTGAACTTTCACAAATGCCACCTACCCATCCACCAGTGCGTTCCCCTCTTTGTCTTCTGCAAACATTTCTAAATGTCACAAAACATCCATTTGGTTTATATTTAAGAGAGACAGGTTTACAGAGGAAAATGCAGTTCCAAACCTGGAAGTTAGCTACTCAAAACTTGAGTGTGTTTGGGACTAGGGTTTTTAGTCCTGCTCCCAGAGAGTTAATAAAAAAAAAACCAAAACCCAAACTGTCGCACTGTGACTTTGAAAGTTTTGAATGTTCCAATCTGGCATTTTGAGGCTTTTACAGTTTTTATGGACATTTAAAAATTGAATGCAGGATTGTGCTGAAGGGGTAAAACAACAAAATGTTCTTGCATTACCAAACTTGGCAGCCATTCAGCAGGTAGGAATGAGATTTCATAACATATTTTTAATGCACATTCTGAAATTATACTACATATAGTAAATTTAATGTATTGAATAAATTATATTTGAATCCTTTAAGATTTAACATCTGTGTTAGCACACTGAGTCTTAAAGCGTTTCCTGCTTTTTGGCAAATAAGTTTGATCTTAGTAGGCTCCAAGACCTTTTGCAAGCAACATTTCATTTTATTTTTTTATAAATAGTGTTGTAAACTTTTAGGTGCTGAAGAGAAATGTCAGAATTCTCTTTATTTCAAGGAAGGGAAAGTTATTTCAATGTAATTTCATACTCCTCAACCCCCTAGGTTAAATAACAGAGTAAGTGGAAAAAAGTCCCCTGGCACTGGAGTGCCACAAAATGTTGGTTTGGACCTTGAGCACAGGCAAGCAGAAGTTTAGTTTCCAGTGCACGTACTCATTGCTGCCAAGAAACATGGAAATGGGAAAGGAGGTGGCAGCGCCAGAAGGTGTGCCATCTTGCCCCATGCTAATGTGCTGCTTAAGACAGCCATGCTGGCATGGGATGTGGGATTAAAGAAGGAGCCCAGCAATCAGTCCTCCTTACCTTTCAGCCACAGTCAACAAAGGTATGACACTTCAGAAGACTCTGTGCAAATCAAAAACCTTCCTGAAATAATTTCTGAGAGGCACAGTCAACTTGCTGTATCTTGCCCCTGGGATGTCAAAGACAGCTGTATTATAGCTTCCAGATATGAGCTCACAAAACCAGATGAACCTGAGACATATGGTGGATGATGCCATATATGATACCTTTTAAGTCACACTGAATAACTGAGACTACAAAAAAGAGATCTTTGTATTTCTATGTGTATGTATATAATTTTGTACATACGGTCTCATTAGGAACAGAATAACAGTTTTGTCATAATTTTAATTTGTCTTTTTTACTTATTTATTCATATAGTTTTGCAATTAGGCTTTAGTGATGGCAGGCTGGATTCTGTTAATAGTAATACACATCTGTAGTTCTAGAGAAAACATTACAGTGACTTTACAGAAATTGTTTTTTACAATAATATAAATATTTTGAAAAGTTAGCCTAAAAATAGCATCCTTCAAGACAGCAAAGAGACAAAAATCATTGAAGGAACTTTAACATATATATTTCCATTAAATATGCGACCAAATCAAGGTAAGAAGATTTTAGACAAATGAAAGCAAACAGAAAGCAGAATGCTAACAACAGTAGACAGGTAAGAACGACCAATTTGTACAGACTTATCCAGTGAAAAGCCAGTGAAGAAATAAATGGTTCAACAGCAGAGACACACAGAGATTTTCTACATCATTCTAGTTAAATTAATTGACCAGAAAGGTGATTTTGGAAAATCAAGATTAATTCTTCCTCTTGCCATTTAAGAATAACACATAGGTACATAAACCATTTAGAAAGCGGATGGGGCAAATAAACACCACCAAATTTCCAAAGAGGTAGTAACAGGGTTGATGGCAGCACTACTGACAGTTCACTCAGGGAAACAAGAAATAAAGTAATTTCTATTTTGGTTATGTTTACTTTTAAATAATTGGATTTAATCTGACAAACACTAAAATAATCTGAGACACAAACGAGCAAGAATATGGAGAAGAATAGAGAGGCACATAAATGAGTGTCATAAACACATAGATAATATTGTAAGCTGTGGAGACAAGGAAAAAATAATGTCAGACTGAGAAAAAATCTCATTAAACACAAATACCAAAAGATGCTTATTAAAACAGGAAAGCTTGAACCTATAGCTACTAGGAAAATCACTGGAGTGTAGCTGCACCATTAAATTACACAGAAATCAAGGGTGAAAAAGACAAACAGAAGCATCAGGACTAAGGAGAGTATCTGTGCAGAATCTGACAAAGTCTTCAAGAGAACATCATGTACTCCAGTTGCAATGGAAGGAGCAGAGGGAACAAGGAGGTCCATAATGCAACTTTAAATCACAATTTCATCGTGAAGATTTGAGATAATGGTGAGGCTGTGTAAAAGCCTGAATGTATGTTCATCTTTCTCTTTTTTTGAAACAAGTGAACGGTCTGGAGTAATGTCAGTGATGCATGGAGCTTTTCACCTCCAGGTGATGTGTTAAACATCATTCAAGTTATTAATTGGTGGAGGTCAGCAACATCCAGTAACCTAGTGTTAGCTATGTGAAATGTGTGGAACATTTCTATCCATTTCTAAAAGACAAACATTCAGATCCAAATGAATCATAACAGGCCATTTTTGCACAGAAAATAGAATAGCTGCTTAGAGGGAAAGAAATACCCCTGTTATATATGAAGCTGTTTACCTCATTCCATGTTGACAAGGAATCTTGGAAAAGCAGATAGTCACTGAAACAGTCCTCCTCATCATCATATCTTAACAATTCGTCTCCAACGTTTCCCCTCATTTTTCCCTCCCTGCTGACCTCATATTTCAGCAAACATAGGACAGTTGTAGGAAGCTCTACTCAACCTTTAGACTCGTCCTAAGGAGTCCAGCCAATATGCTCCAAAGAAAACAACAATAATAAACAAGATGTAATAAAGGAGAATAAGTTTTGTGTCCCTTGTGCACTTGCAGCTAGAGGGTATGTCGCAGGTAGAACACTCTAGAGCCAGGGAATTTTATTTTACATAGTTTATTGCCAACCACCACACACCTATGTATGCTTTCAGCTTCCTCAGTGGACGATCTCTACTACCAATCAACTGCATTCTTAATGGCAGAGAGATGAAAAAATGATCGTTACTTTCTAGGAGTGCTTAAAAGATTAAATTGATAATTTATGTTTCAGAGTGAGATTAAATTTTCATAGATTTAATAAATTATTAACAGTTGTTTTAAAACTGATAAATCTGTTACAAATGGTCATGAGTACATTCGTAGAAAATACTACTGATGGATTTATGTAATCTAATGTTACCTAATATCTGACAGAGTAATCACTTAAAACAATAGATTGACTGTGTAACAGTTAATCATTAATTAGACTGCTAAAAAGTTTTTACACACTCAAATTTAATAAACAACTGATAGTCATTCAGTATATGCCGTTGTTGCTCATTGATTATTTGCTGTGCACCTAAACCCGTACTGTGACAGGTGAACCTCTGATGATTTTTGCAAAAGAGCTTTTATTCTAAAATCAAAACAGAGGAGGGGAAAACCAATCACAATCTGTGTCATGTGATGCCTGGTGCACAGACTGGGAATTCTGTATTTGTTACTACTGTATGATCCATTAGTATTAGAGGATCATGAACAAAGAAAGAGAAAATAGTTCATAAAACACTGATGCCTAGCTAAATGCATCAGATGCTCCGCGAAGAGTTTTTTTGATAGATTATTCTACAGTGATAGTAATTTGGCAACAGTTTCTAACTGCATTCTTTCTTTGCGGTTTTTCAAGTGGAAAAATCCCAAATATTTGTAAAAAACCATCACACTTCCCCAAAGACCCATGTCTGCACTCCTAGATAACACAGTTGTCTTTGCTGGCACTTTTCTGGAAGCTATATAGGAAGAAGGTAGCCATGGGAGAGCTCAGCAAGCAGGGCAAAAACACTGGTATCATAGATGAGACAAAACCTTGAAGAGCAATGCCCATATCCATGAAATAAACTGGAAGGGTGATAGGCCCTTAAAACTAATGACAGAAATCTCAAATCTCAATTTATATCAAGAAAGTCAAACTAAAGGAGCCCTTAATTGTTGAGAAAGTATCTCCTTAATTTCAGTAGCATGCACAGATTTTAGTAACAATCTCATACAGGGAGCCTAATCAAAGAAATTTATTTCTGAAGAAGCTGTGTAATGTTCTCCTCCTCCTTCTTCTCCTGTAGCCTCTTTTCCATTTTCTTGGTTTAGAAACCCTTTGATTGCTACATTGGAAGAACAATATTGTATTTTGGTACTTTTCTCCCAGAAGCTGAAAGCTCAGTGGAGGTAGCTATAAAAACATGATAAATAAAGCTCATTCAACAGGATGCCCAGTGCAACTGTTAATAAGGCACTTCTGTGTAGCCATGGGGCTCTTATTTCTTTTTGCAGATGCCATCAGCTTTCCCTCATCAAATTAGACCTTATTAACAATTTGTCCCCTGATGGGTATGTTATAGCCTTTTGCTTTTAAACACTGGTTTACATTGGATACTAGTTTAGCATTATAACCAGAAAGTAACAAAAAAATTTTTATTACTAAGAATTATTTCTTAAAAATTCCCCTGTGCTTTTTCTGCTGAAGTGAGTCCTTTGAAGTCAGTGTTCCAAATCCCAGAGCTTTTACTATAGCAAAACACTCCAAAATCAAAAGGAGTTTTGTCTAAGAAGAACAGAAGAAAGGCTAGAAATTGTAAACATTCTCAATATCCACTATAGAAAAAGGATTGCTTCTGCACAGTAGTTTATAATAGGAAACTCTCTTAGCATATGCCTGAAGTACTGAAGAACGTTAGAATTAGACCAAAGTCCATTCATTTACAGCTCTTACTTTCCTGTGAATAGTGAAATGGGTTTGAAACTCAGATCAGGCTATTCTGAGTGCACCTCAAGCACTCAGCTGCAAAGTCAGAAAGCTCCAAAACTCAAAATTAACTTTCTATTTTAAGTGTAATGTATATAAAAATAAAATTTTCTCAGTATTCTTGAGGGGAAAATTAAAGGATAATCTTTATCTCGGGATTTGTATCTGCCTTAAAGTGCAGGGAGGAATATGTGTTATTTTAAAACAATTCAATGACACAAACATTTGCATAGCGCTTCTCAACAATATTCAGTGAGATGCAGACTTAAGAAGCTCTAGGTATTAATGGCAGCCAAACCAAAATTCACAGTTCAAGAAATAAAACTTGTTGTGCTTTTGAAAGATATTGTGAGATTCTAATAGGAACATTCTGAACAGTCTGTCTCTCTCCTTGCAGATTCTGTAATGTCTCCTTGCAGAGAAGGTTTTTTCCAATGGAAAATGCCTGCTGAAATTTTTCAATGCCTACTGAACTTACTCAGTTCTTTTACCCAAATTCAAGGAACACATAAAACCTCACTGAGACCCCAAGACTCATAATAAAGCTTGCATCTATAGACTTGTTTCGTTCTACAAATCAAAGACTTGGTGGGGGGGAAGACTTAGAGAACATAAAGATTTAAAAAAGAAGAGGGAACTAACTCACATATTTAAAATGAATCTGCAATGCAAGCAAGGCTATTGCTTCCTCATGGAAAATATTTGAGGCCTCAACTTGGATAGAACCAAACAAAACTTTTCCTTTCAACTGTTTCCCACCACACAGACTCTTACACTGCCTGGGAAATTCAGGGAGAGAATAAGGTTCTACCTCAAGTTACCTGCAGGACTAGGACCTCAGTTTATGCCAAAGGAAGGACGAATACCCACACTGTAGCTCTACAATACACAAACTGTCCTACAAAAAAGGAGCAGGCATGCGAGTGAATCTTGCTTGCTCTGTGTGGCACAGGAAACTGAGTGATCCTCATTTTTAAAACCAGGGTAAAGACATCCTTTTGGCCTGCACGTTAACTGCGACTGAGAATCTGCGTAACCAATTCCTCAAGTAGAAAAGGAACTTCACATCAGTAACCTAAGACAGGTCCTGTCTCACTGCCAGATCTTGTCAAGGACAATGCCCACATAACTTTTCAGATGGATTAAAACAATGCATTTTTCCCAAGCCACACTCTTAGAAACAGCACCAGATAATTTCTGACAATGTTCATCCAGGCTATCAGAATTCTGTGTTAAACATGGTGCTTTTAATTCAGACACTTTTAATATTCATTCACTTCCCCACCACCTTTTCACAGGATCAACTTCATCCCTTCACTCTAGACTCCTCTACCTCCCCACCCCCAGCAGTGCAAGGGGATGGGTAATGGGGGGCTGCAGTCAGTCCATAACAGCTCCTCTCTGCTGCTCCTTCCTCCTCACACTTTTCCCTACTACAAACAACACTAGTAGCTAGACACCCTTTTTTTTTTTTTTTTTAATTCAAACTGATTTTGAAAGTTGCAGCTCTGTGAGAAAGCAGTTCCAGTTAATCCCACAAAATCTATGCCATAGTCAGATGTGGCAGATAGATTTCAATGTGAGTTGCATGCAAGCAAGGACCAGCCACTCCACTGAGAAACAGAAGCAGCAAAAAAACCCAAAACCTTGAATGCCACGCCACTGTATTGGAATTACAGAATCATTAGATAAGTGTATATATTATAGAGATACATTATATAGATGTATATATAAAAATTATATAACTTTTGTTATGGAATTATTATATGCATGTTTGTCAATTTTTTGTTTGGTTATGCACTTTTTTGGTAATAGTTTGCATGCTGCCCTCTTCAAATCACCTAAAATCCAATGTGAATATCTTCATTCATGATGCTCTCCATTTGCCAGAAATCAGCTGAGGGGAAAAAGAAGAAAAAGTTCTGCTCACAGCCACTTTAGCCCTTTAAAGTATTGATTCTGATCCATACCTTCATACCTTCTTTGGTTTTTAATCATTCTTCCAAAAATATATGTACGTTCCTATTCTTACCCAATAGATTGAATTACACTGAAAATTATGAGATCTATTAACACGTCGTATTTTTATGACTAATCAATAGGACTAACCAGACCTTTAGTATAATAATCTGCTTCTAACTGTTCTTGGTACTTCACATCTTTCTGAAACCTACACCATTTAGACTGAAATTTTCTTCTGCTAGAGGAAAGCAAAAGAAGTTATTTGTAAGAATGAGAGTAGAGAAAATAAACTTTTTCAATTGTCCTAGTTTTAAAACTCTTTTCTGCCTCCTTCTTCTTCTACACACACAACTACAAAGTGATTGGGGTGAAAATAAGATAAGATAGTAGGCAGCTTTTTGACAAGTTCTGTTCTGTGCTTGACTGGAAAAACCGTCTGATTTCATGAAGTTATTAGTGTAGAAAAACTTTGGAATGGAATTAGATTTATGAATGCATGTGAGCTGGATTTTGCATTTTTTCCCTCATTTTTCTGGGATGATTAAATAACATCTCAATAACTTTATAGCGATGGTTGATGTCCTCAGCCAAGAAAACTCAATTCTTCGAAATAAATTCTTCTGCACCAAAAAAAAATGCCCTTGGCAAGAACATCATGCAATCCCTAACAGACAAAGTGCTACTGCTAATACTAATAACAACAATAACAGTAACACCAATAGCAATATTAAAGCAAACGAGTAAACTACAGAATGAAAAAGGGGTACCCCAAAATGAGATGGGTATATGCTTGATTTCAGAGCACTGAGTGCTCCCCCATACAGTGGAAACTAGCTGCTAGAGCAGAACACTCAAAGCACAGCTCTATTAACAGAATATGAAAGCACCTAAACTGAAAGTAATGTAAAATAAAAGCTATCATACCAGTAAGCAAAAGTAGGAAGAGGAAGGGGAAGATGTAAGGCTTTAGTCTTTGCTAGTTTTCATCTTCTTCTCTTACTCCACTGTCCCAAATCCACTGCGAACAAACTGTTGCACTGGATTACTGGCAGTTAGGAATTATTTTTGTATTCATCAGTTGAATTCCTTCCCTCTAAACATTTCCATGAACTCTTCTATAGTAGAATTAACTCACTAAGCTAATTAGCTAACTAAATTAGCACATTTTAACTAAACAGTCCAGTAACCCATCAAATGCCTCCTAATGCTCACATGAGCAACTTCCAGTATACAGTAGTCATAGTATCGATAAATACAAACTTGTCTCAATAAATGGAGTAACGCATGTGCAATAAATGTTTTTAATCTCAATATAAATTACATACAAAATCATGTTTGATGTTGTGCTACCTGAAAGTTACTTTCTAACATACTTTATTTTTCTAGTATAGATGTAGCTTGTCATGTCTTACTGTTGAAAGAATGCTAGCTTTCCAAATCTGATAAGTCAAGCAGTAATCTCAATCACTTGGTTGTTGTTTTTGTTTTAATGAAGAGAGATTGGTATCTCAAGAATCCTGGGGGGATAATGCAGATGTGATGCAAGGCAGAGCACATATAACAATTCTGACTTGGTAACAGCCTGAACATAATTAAAATGCATGCTTTCAAATCCCTCACACTGCCCCACCACAATAACATCTCTTGTCAAAGTTTCATCTATTTTAGGAAGAAGGTTCTCCACAATGCTAATCTGTTTAGATTCAATTCCAAACTGAAACATGAACTTATGTTAATTAAAACAATGGAACAAGCCAAAAATTTCAATGGATTGGCTACTTTCTGCACACAAGAGACAGCGGTATTGTGCTGCTCAGGGAGTACAGAGGGAATTTCTTTAGCACAGCAAGTCAATGCAATTTTAATTTCACTTCCTACGTTACATGCATGCTCCTCAAACACCCACAAGCAGAAGCAGGACTGGATGAAGAGAGGGCACTAGCTAATATTACTGGCAGTCACACAGAGTAAATATGCTGTATCTCTGAAAGGGCAGAATATCTCACGTGATTATGTGCCCCAGTGAGCAGATAAAGCAAGCATCTTTTGGCCCTTCCTCAGAAATTTACATACTGTAGTTGGGGAGAATCCTCAACTGGACTGTGATGGAAAAGTACACCATAAACAGCTACATAGGGGCACTGAAAGCACTGAACTGTTGAAGAATTAGGTATAGAGATATAGGCATTTACTGAGATGACCTTTGGGGACAGTGCAGGACAGTACTATGCCCAAGAGAGAAGTCCCAGTGATGTGGTAGCAGGTGACTGAGCAGAAGGAGAGGAAAACTGAGAGCAGCCCTGAGGAGAAGGACTTGGGGGTGTTGACTGATGAAAAGCTCAGCATAAGCCAGCAATTTCTGCTTGCAGCCAAGAAGGCCAACTGTATCCTGGACTGCATCAAAAGAAGCGTGGCTAGCAGGTGATTCTGCCCCTCTACTCCACTCTCGTGAGACCCCACCTGGAGTACTGCATCCAGCTCTGGGGGTCCCAGCACAAGACATCGAGCTGTTGGAGGGAGTCCAGAGGAGGGCCACGAAGATGATCAAAGGGCTGGAGCACCTCTCCTATGAAGACAGACTGAGAGAGTCGGGCTTGTTCAGCCTGGAGAAGAGAAGGCTCTGGGAAGACCTTGCTGTGGCCTTTCAGTACCTGAAGGGGGCCTACAGGAAAGATGGAGAGGGGCTGTTTATCAGGGAGTGTAGTGACAGGACCAGGGGTAATGCATAAGCTGAAGGAGGGTCGATTTAGATTAGACATGAGCAAGAAATTCTGTACTGTTAGAGTGGTGAGGCACTGGAACAGGTTGCCCAGGGAGGTTGTAGATGCCCCCTCCCCGGAAGTGTTCAAGGTCAGGTTGGATGGGGCTTTGGGCATCCTGGTCTAGTGGAGGGGGTCCCTGCCCCTGGCAGGGGGGTTGGAACTAGATGATCTTTGAGGTCCCTTCCAACTCAAACCATTCTATGATTCTATGAAAAACATCCTGTGTTGGGTTCTATCTCCCTATGCTAATGTATGGGAGCAGAGAAGTCAACCAAAAAGAAGTGAGGTACAGTGGTGATTTTATCATCAGTTGTTGCACAAAGAAAGCTGAGATAAGTTTAGGGATCCATAGCTCATGCCATACATCATCTTCACAGTTACTTGTGCAAAGAAAACAAGACAGAAAGGGAAAAATAAAAAGGAAAACCTCTCTCCAGTGGCCAGCTAGGAAGAGAAGCCATTGAGGTACTTAAATGAACATCCTCTCCAGTCCAACCAGTAGCTTCCCCAAACACATATTCCGAGGGATGCTAGGGAGACAGAAAATGCATTAGCAATGGCAGGCTTCAGCAACCCTTAGAAAGTTTGAGTATGCATTACAGTATTGTCAGCAAGAGTAAATTTGTAGACACAAATCAAAGTTTTCATGAAGCAACTCAACATGAGGCCAAAGAGGAAAGAAGCAACTCTTGACTTTGTCCTGAGTAGTGTGCAGGAATAACACTGTAATAGCAACCACAGTGTACTTAGATTCAGCAACACTGCAGGAGCAACTGAACACCCACTTCAGCACGTTCTGCTTCATAATAGGGAAATTCATTATGAAGAAGCTTCATAAAAAGGAGCTGAGGCACCCGAGAATTAAAGTTTTGCAGGCAGCATTCAAGAATACCTAGCTGGAGACACAGGACACATGAACACTACTTATCAAAACAAAGACACGAGGGAAAGGACAAAAGTAAACTTGGCACAGATTAACAGCAGGGCAGAAGTAGTTAAAAGGAAGAAAGCATCTTTCAGATAACTAAAGCAGTGTCAAAATGAAGAAAACAATAGAGCAAAACTCTGGAAAGTTGAATCTAAAAACCTAACAATGTAGACCAAAAAGAGGTTGAAGAACAATTTGCAAAAGCCATAAATATTACTAATAAATCCTTCAAACACATTAAAAGGAGGAAGCTTGACAGTTCAGAGAAGTAGTGAATGATCAAAGAAGTGATTAAGAAGATAAAGCCACACCAGAAAAAATATATTTCGCCCTCTGCCCAAGTTCATCATGGAAGAGCTCAAGGAAGTTCTCATCCCAGAATAGGCAGGACTGCTCATCAAAAACTCTGTTTCAAACCACAGTGCTGTTACAAGAGGTTATGGAATATAGATAAAATGAAAAGCAACAGATTTTCAGGATGGTTATTTATGCAAGAATATTAAAGGAATTCAGAGATGAAAATGCTGAACTATTAATCAGTTGTTGTGGTTTAACCCAGCAGGCAGCTAAAACAACTACACAGTCAATCACTCACCCCACCTCCACCCCAGTGGGATGGGAAAGAGAATCAAAAATGAAAAAAAAAAAAAACCCAAACAAAAAACAAACCCAAAAACACCCTCGTGGGTTGAGATAAAGACAATTTAATAGGACAAAAAAGGAAAATAATAGTAACAACAACAACAATAATAACAAAGAATATACAAAACAAGTGATGAACAGCACAATTTCTCACCACCTAAAGTCGATGCTCTGCAAGACCCCGAGCCAACCCGCCTCCCAGCCAACCCTTCAGTTATATATGGAACATGACGTCATATGGTATGGAATATCCCTTTGGTCAGTTTGGGTCAGCTGTCCCGGTTACCACAGAGTTGACTGTATAGAGTTCTAGGAAACCCTTACAAATCTGAATGGCTAGATATCTATATTTAAATTAATTTGCAGTTTTAATAAATGTAGTGTTGCACACCAAGAAAAAGAACCTTAAATAATTAGTTTAATGTATTCAGTGATGGGCTCTGAATTCAACATTACTATTCAAGAATGAAATCTTGACAAAAAAAGGAAGTAAGAATAAATTATGAGAAGTACGGAACACTAGAAAACATCACTGTACTATGGAACAAATCCATTTACTGCCTTGTTTTGAATAGTTTGTGCATTTCTGATCCAATCCTCAATTTCAAATTTGAAAGTAGAACTAGGAAAGATGCATAGAAAGGGGACAAAAGACCTCCAGGTTTTTGTGTTCTCTCTACAGGGTAGGATTAAATAGACTTATTCCCCAGCCTAGGAAAAAAGACATCTGAGGAGAGAGATAATAGACAGTTATACAATCATGACAAAGGTGAACAGGGAATATTGTTCACTGATTTTTAACGGTGAATTAAAAGTGTATTCACTGCTCTTTCAATAGTAAAGAATATTTAATGATATAAAAATCAGAAGTTCCTTCATTCACATGATGAGCTGCAGAACTTTTTTCCATAGGACAACGAAGATACAAAAAGTGGACCAGAGTTAAATGTCACAAGGCGAAGCCTACAGGAAAGTATTGCTCAGGAAAGTGAGCTCTTGATTAAATCAACTCTGGTCTCATTACATGATTCTATTTTGTGATACAAAACCAAATCAAACACTGATAATTGTTTCATTATTATTAAAATTTCTGCCACTGAGTGGTGTGATTCTGTTCCTGTGGTTATCACACTTTGCAAATCCCCTGTGACAGCTGAAAAGCTGACTGGATAAAAACCTATGCAAGACACTACCTTCATCTCAGGAAGCTCCTGGGTTTCAAATGGCTGGGAAAGTTTTCTGAGGAAATATCATTACATCTTTAGGCTTTTCCTAGGCCCCTGCTGTGGGCTGGAGACAAGACAGTACACTAGGTAAAATCTGACCCAGTACAGGTGTCAATATAACCTAATTGTAACTCCAAATAAAGTTACATCATCCGTTATCAGCCTTAGCTTAATTTACTTCAAATGAGCAGTAACCTTTCATCAAAATGATATATTTTGATGCCATTTAAAAACAATTTCAGCAAACATGAAAGTTGAACGTCATTTATAATTAACATCACTAAAGTTATTCTACATAGCAAGGGAAATAATATGAAGTGCTTATCAAATATGGACCAAGTTCTTTGTTTTCTTTTTTTAATTAGGAGAATAAAATCAAGAATCTAAATTATGTCTTGATTCTTGATTACACCCAAAATGCATTCTGTTTTTGTTATAACATTCAGGTACAAGCAGCACACACTGCCTCCTTTTCCCTCATATGTTGTTTATTTTACACTGGAAGCACTTTTCCAGTGACTTACAATCTGTTCTGTTCTAGGCAGGTTACGAGCTCGTAATCATGGTACCTGAATCTGAATTTGTCTTCCTACCTATGTACCCCCCATTTCTGATTTGTTCTTGCTAAAGAAATTTCCCTTGTGCAAAATTTTGCATATTCTGCACATTTCCTTTTTCAAATTGCTTTCCCTGATACAAAGCAGAGGGAAGAGTGTCTAGAGATTGTTCTGCATCCTGTCTGATAAATGAAAGTCCTGTTTTCTTGTTGCCTGGCTACGCTCTGTGTCCATGCCGGCGCTCGTGAAATAAACACATTCTTGCTATCTGCACTGGTCTTTTTTAGTTTGCCACTCCTGCTAGGAGAAGCCAGGGAAATGTAATATGCATCCACTGCTGACATTTAGATCTGGTTGGAGCAGGCTGATGTTTGGGAGAGGGAAAAAGGGTGAGATATCTTGGATGCTGCCCCACAAGGACAGTAAGACACAAAAGACAGCATCAAAGGAAGAGAGAAGACTTTCCCATGGGTCTCGGGGCCCAGGGATTCCTGAAGGCTGGTCTTACTGGCAAAACCCGAGGTAAAGGCAGCACTGAGTACCTTGACCTTTGCCATGTCATTTGTCACCACTTTCCCTGGCCCATTCAGCAGCAGACCCACATTTGCTCCACTTTTGCTGCTGAGGTACTTGTAGAATCCTTTGTTACTCTTCACATCCCTTCTCAGATTCAACTCAAGGTCAACCCTGGCTTTCTTAAGCCTATCCCTGTAAGAACAGACAGCCACTCTACACTCGTCCTGGGTCACCTGCCCCTTCTTTCACCTTTCTGGTTTTCTGTCTTCTGAGTTCAAGTTAGGAGCTCCCTTCTCATCCATGCACTTCCATCTACATCCATTTCTACTTGCCATACAAATTTTACCTGATCTGTAATAAAAACCTAGGTACATTACTTTCTGGGAGAGAAAAAAAAAAAAAAAAAAAAAGGAGCTATTTCAAATCAGTAACAGCCTTCTGGTTTTGGTATTCACTGTCTGGTGCTTGAGTACCTTGGCACTGCACTGATTGCATTGAAGTGCTAGCCACCTGCTTCCACTTAGATGGCACCAGTCCAGGAATCACATCACTGTGTTGCTTCTGTTTAAGCCTTTGCTGTGCCTTGTCCTCATTCCATATTATAAATAGGTTCACTGTCTCATGCAACTAGTTATGGACCTGCCAGGCAGAAGCACCATTCTGCCTGCAGCAGGGACTTTGTGTCACATAGATGACAAAGTCAGAGCTTTGAATTTCTCACAAGGAATAATGAAAACGATGTCCCACCTTTCAAAGCACCCACCAAATAAAAAAGGAAAGGATTTGGGTCTGAGGTACATTTTGAAGATCAAAACATCATCAAATTGTGATGTTAGCAAATCCAAGCTCAGAAAGTAGAGGGAATAAATGTCTAAAAAGTCTCACAGTGAAATAGAAGTTAGCATTTGGAAGTCCAAACAGAATTATAAATCCAACTTTTCAATAGTTTCAGAGCTTTTTTATCCAGCTGACATTTATGAGCCAATTTAGTCGTAGTTGTGCATACCAATTTTTACCTGAAAGCTTACATCTATCTAAGTCTATCAATGTCTATCTAAAATCTATCAATGCTCTCCCTGTCCTGATCAAAGTATTTCTACTTGCCAGCACAACACTGTAATGGCCAGCAGGACAAGGTTCCAGACAGAGCTGTAAAAAACCAATGGATATTTCAGTTTGTCTGCCAAAGCAAATACAGAAAATTTTCTTGTTCATTCTTCTAAATAATTCAATATCAACTGAATGTTTAATTTAATCCAAAATGTTTAGACTATTCCTTGTTTGGATTTCTAAAGCTGTTTTCCTTCTTAGTATAAACCAAAGCCTATACAAACCCAAACAATTCCAGCAGAAAAGTTTAAAATGCTTAATTCAAAATATGTTAAAATATGCTGAGATTCTGTAAAATAACCCCAGATTCCCTTACTTTGGCTAAAACACCTCACTAAGATTCACCTTTTTGTTTTCATCACCAAAATTCTCATCTATCCTCAAAAACTATTAGGTTAATAGTCTTCATCCAGTTCTGAACCTATCTATCATTGCCTGTCAACTATTTATCTCCAGCTTCCAATAGTCTCCTCCCTATCCTGAGGGTCCTATGACCATCATGTTTGAATTTAAGCTAAACTCCACAATTTTCAGAAAGCTTCTTTTATGAATACGCATGCAGACCCAAGTGTTTGCCCATGACAAAAGAGGTGAAAAAAAGAGAACTAGCAAGGAGTAAAAAAACATAGACAGAGACTCCATCTTAAAAATAAAGGGAACACTTATTGGAAAATATCCGTTACCCATTTCCAGTCAGGCAGAGAATGATTTATCGTTTTCAAGGCTAAGCCCTGGATTTGGGAACCCTACTGAAAATAATGAATCCTCTAGTCTTAAAACAGGCAGACAGACAAGTGGAAAACTGGAGACTGCCTGGAGTCAGCAAGAACTAAAAGGCAAGGCAGGAGACATACAGATTACGAGACCACTAAGGAATCCAGATAATCTGCAACTGGAAATTAGCTGGAGCAAAGGGAACAATCAAATAGATACAGAGAAAGACTAAGGTTATGATTAGAAGTGATACATAAATAAATGCCTTTTTACTGGTTTTAGCCTTAACTCTGCTTTGCAAGTTTAGGAATAGGGTTAAACAAACATTTTACTTTAGAGATGTTTCTGAATAGCTTGGGTCATCTTATTAGTCTTCCATTCAAGATAAAGGCATACATAATACCAAACACGGGTGGGATTTCTCTCTGTCCCAAAGAGCAAACGTGAGTGGTTGGTCACTCTGATTCCAGTAAGAGATGCCATGCCTGTCACTGAGAGAAAGCCTCAAGGGGAGAGACTCACAAGGAAGCTCAAAGAGACACACAGCACAATTTTGTCCTGTGGTTATAACACTGCTTGGGACAAGCATACTGGTTTTATAACGTAAGTAGGTCTTCCCCATTTTCTTTCTTTAACAACATTACCCCAAATCACATTATGTGGCATTGTTAATAATGTCAATGTAAACTGAGACAATTAAAATAACATGAAATTGGATGAATGACTACTTGCCCAAATAAATATCAAAGAAAACAGTACATGGCTTCAGCTTTAAACTTAAGTATCTCAGTTGGAAAAACTACACCTGATGAGTTTTTCCCACATGAATAGGCACAAACATAAATAAAAAACCCCTATCTTTACTACTCTGCTGATGAGTAGCTCTGCACATCTGATACAGTGATACAATATTGAAGTGCTCTGTCCAAGTCTCACGAGTACTGTTTTTTACTGCAATAGTTCCAGACTTCCAGCTAAGATGCTCAAAAAGCAGTCCCAATTTTGAAATAAAGGCATGTTATTCAGATTTAGTTTAGTCATAAACTATGTAACATGGCATTTTGGTTTTGAATTTTTTATTTGTTTCGGGTTTTTTGATGGTGGCTTTTGGCATCAGGACACTTGCTTAAGCCAAGTTACTATTTGCTTTCCATTTGAGATGTTGTGATACTGAAAGTCAGGATACAGAATTTACGAGAGAAACATGCTGCTGTGATGAAGTCACTGTTTCTCACAAGGATCACACAGGACTGAGTTTGTTATCAGGCCGAAGTCTGCCAGGCAGGTCCTTGAAACAGAAGTAGTAGGGCTGAACTGAGGTTAGTGGCAGCCAGAGCTCCACTCAGCTTCCTAGGCACAGGACAAAGATCCACGTAGCTTCAAGTTCTGCCAATAAAAATGACAGAGGAGCTTGCCAAGGACCAGCTGCAACTGTTTTTTTAATCATAAAACTATTTTCCTAGGTGTCTATCCAGCTTCTGTGTTAGCCATTCAACATAAAATATTGAGGCATAGTGTAATTTTGAACAACAGACAGGACCTTACCTTACAGTTAGTGTATGAAAATACAATTTGAATAGCCTGAGAGACACTGTTTAAACATTGCGGCATGGGGAGCAGATGGGAATCCATCCCAAAAATGCAGGAGAGTGGGTGGAAATTAAATACCTATTTTGAAAATGTGTGCTATCTGCATACAGTGACTTTACCCACTGATTTTCCTTTAACACTTTCAAAACCATGATTTCAGACATTGCTCCTCAGTTCTGTATTTATAAAATCCCATACTATCAATATATTTTTCATTAGCGTAATGGGCACATGGTATTTTGAGAACCTCCAGATTCAGGCAGCTCCATAGCATACAACTCACCTGATGAGAAGTGCCATCCATGGTACAAAAAAAACCTACTTAGTTTAACAATGAGATTTGGGACACTCACATTACAGCCCTGTGTGGATATCAGCACCTCATTGCAAAACTGCCCAACATTATCAACTTACTAAGAGAGGCTTTTCCTCTACTGAGCCTATGAGCTTTATTTGGAGTTGGTTTTGCTTTCTGATTTTTTTAATTTCCTTATCCCTTTTCTACATGCTTGTCCCTAAATTGGAGAGACATGGATTCGATGGATGGACCACTTGGTGGATAAAGAATTGGCTGAATGGTCGCACTCAAAGAGTTGCGGTCAACAGCTCAATGTCCAAGTGGAGACCAGTGATGAGTGGCGTTCCTCAGGGGTTGGTACTGGGACCGGCACTGTTCAACATCTTTGTCGGCGACATGGACAGTGGGATCAAGTGCACTCTCAGCAAGTTTGCTGATGACATCTCGACCCCAAGAAAGTTGGAGAGGGACTGTTCATAAGGGCATGGAGTGATAGGACAAGCACTAATGGTCTTAATCTTAAGGAGGGGAGACTTAGATTAGACATTAGTACGAAATTCTTTATTATGAGGGTAGTGAGACACTGGAACAGGTTGCCCAGAGAAGTTGTGGATGCTCCCTCCCTGGAAGTGTTCAAGGCCAGGTTGGATGGGGCTTTGCGTAACCTGGTCTAGTGGAGGGGGTCCCTGCCCATGGCAGGGGGGTTGGAACTAGGTGATCTTTAGGTCACTTCCAACCCAAACCGTTCCATGATACATTATTGGGAGAGCAAGATAGCTCAACATAATTAAATTCTGAAACTTCCAAGGTAATTTACCAACCTCAGTTTGAAGGAAGACAAGAAGAAAAAAAGAGATTTATGAACTTGCAGAACAGGTTTTCAACCAAAGTTACTAGCTATTGTAGTATGATTTAGTTACTAGCTATTTTAGTATGATTTTTCAGTGCAGCTACATCCTGAGACATAGATTATACAAAACGGCAGAGGAAAAAATGCCTTCAAGGAGATAACGGTTCAAGAGGAAAAGTGATACTAGGGGTTTGGAATCTTAAAAGTAAAGAAAAAACAATTCCATTTATTCTTCCTCAAGCTCTAAACTGTCCAAGCCTTTGGCCTTTTCAGGCTGTGCTGTAATCTCTAGCAGCAGCACTTGAAAAGAGCAACTGAATGGCAGGGGAGTACTGCTGTACTACTACTTCCCAAGCTGATGTACCCATCCCTACCAGTTGCAGATCACAAATTCAGATTTTTTTTAAATTGCATTTTAAAAGTGTAAGTGTTCTTAAGATGTTTTGGATTCTTCATGGGGTTTTGTTTTGTTGGTTTTCTTTAACAACAGGTACAGTCACAACCACTGTATTTTTGCATACTACCCATATATAAATCACAGCTCTCTCCTCTTCTGCTTTTCGATAAATAGAAACAGACAAAAAGGATTAGTAAAAGCAAATAACAGGTGGTGGTTTTGGTTTTGGTTTGGTTTTATGCGAATGAGTTCATGTCTAGTTGGTGATTTGAAGAGTGGGTTCCCCTCTCCATTCCCAGTTCCACGCTGGGATGAGAGTGCTGTGGTTCCATGACCCCTTCAGGCAATCCCAGTGAGTCCTTTCAGTGCTCCCCTTCACTTCAAACTTACCTTGCTCCTGACCACAAATTCCTGCCTCCTCCTCTGTGCCATCACATTTGCATGGTCCTACAGTGAGCTGGTTACGTCAACTAAAATAGCCTAAAAACACTCACCTTTTCCTTACAGACCAGAAGCGTGAGACCAGTGAGTGGGAGAGGAAGGCAGTACTCAGCCACAAAGAGAGGATGGAGAGGAACACTGCCATCCCCAATTAAATCAGATCGCATTGTCAACCTGAGCAGCCTGGCCACTTGAGGATCTGTCAGACTGGCACTATCATCATTCTCATCACCCATGAGGAGGTTTTTTTACTTATTCTTTTGAAAACTTTTGGTAGTCCTTTAAAGAAAGTTTTTAGGCCTGAGGAAACTGAGGCTCAGACACTCAAAATTAGGAAACTACTGTTTGGATGGATGCAGCCTCAACTTGCAGATAAGAGGGACAGAGATAAAGAGTAGCCACCACAACGTATCCTTTCTCCCTGCCAGTCTTCACAGCAAATTTACCCCTGAGCAAGCAGACTCTGTATTTAAGTATTTAAATTGACTTCAGAAAAAAGACATCATGCCTCGCAACTCCTACTGCATGGAACAGAGACGAACTAAGTACTCAGCATATTGAGTGCTACTTCTTCAATGCCTAATAATGGATTTAGGATTCTATGAATCTGAAAATGCCAAATGATAAGGCAAAGACATCCAAAATAAGGCTGTTTTTTATATGTCTCTCTGGCAGCAGAGTAGCCAGACTTCTTGATGTGGCAGATGTAAAGCCTCTTTTGACATAAATGTGAATTCTCCCCAAGTCAGGATTAAATGCTCAAACCTTCAGTATCATAGAATCACAGAAGGGTAGGGGTTGGAAGGGACCTCTGGAGATCACCTAGTCCAACCCCCCTGCTAAAGCAGGATCACCTAGAGCAGGTTGCACAGGATCATGTCCAGGCGAGTTTTGAATATCTCCAGAGAAGGTGACTCCGCAACCTCTCTGGGCAGCCTGTTCCGGTGCTCGGTCACCCTCAGAGTATAGAAGTTTTTCTTCATGTTCAGACAGAACTTCCTGTGTTCCCATTTGTGCCCGTTGCCCCTTGTCCTGTCACTGGGCACCACTGAAGAGAGTCTGGCCTCATCCTCTTGACATCTGCCCTTTAGATATTTATAAGTATTGATCAGATCCCCTCTCAGTCTTCTCTTCTGACCCAGCTCCCTCAGCCTTTCCTCACAAGAGAGATGCTCCAGTCCCCTAATCATCCTCGTAGCCCTCCGCTGGAATCTCTCCAGTAGTTCCCTGTCTGTCTTGAACTGGGGAGCCCAGAACCGGACAGAGAACTTCAGATGTGGCCTCACCAGGGCAGAGGAGAGGGGGAGGATAACCTCCCTCGACCTGCTGGACACACTCTTCTTAATGCACCCCAGGATAACGTTGGCCTTCTTGGCCACGAGGGCACACTGCTGGCTCATGGAGAGCTTGTTGTCCACCAGGACTTCCAGGTCCTTCTCCACAGAGCTGCTTCCCAGCAGGTCAACCCCTAACCTGTACTGGTTATTCCTCTCCAGGTGCAGGGCCCTACACTTTCCTTTGTTGAACTTCATACGGTTCCTCTCTGCCCAATTCTCTGGTCTGTTCAGGTCTCACTGAATGGCAGCACAGTCTTCTGGTGTGTCGGCCACTCCTCCCAGTTTTGTATCATCAGTGAATTTGCTGAGGGTACACTCTGTCCCCTTGTCCAGGTCCTTGATGAATATGTTGAATAAGACCAGACCCAGTACTAACCCTTGGGGCACACCACTAGCTACAGGACTCCAACTAGATTCTGTGCCATTTATCACAGCCCTCTGAGCTCTGCTATTCAGCCAGTTCTCAACCCACCTCACTGTCCACTAAAGTGACCTACACTTCCCAAGCTTGCCTATGAGGATGTTATGGGAGACGGTGTCAAAAGCCTTGCTGAAGTCAAAGTAGATAACATCCACTGCTTTCCACTCATCCACCCAGCCAGTCATGCCATCATAGAAGGCTATCAGATTGGTCAAACATGATTGCCCGTGGTGAATTCATGTTGACCACTCCTGACAACCTTCTCTTCCTCCACATGCTTGGTGTATCATTGAAGACTGAAGTTTGTGAAAAAGATAAGTACACTTTTATGTTCTCAAGTTAACCTTTCATATGTTGCAAATTATTTTAATGAACAGTGGAAAGAAGGGAAGGCAGTGGCATGTGGCAAGCTCCTACAAGGCTACCCAGCTGTTGAATAAAAAGTTTAACATTTGAATACTGTCATCACCATTCCTCTAATCTTTACCATCCACACTGTCAGGGTATTATAGGTTTCAAATAGGAGAACAGAGAATTTGTCTCTAGACTTTAACTAACATTCAGGGAGCCATAAATTCCCCATTTATTGAACTTAAAAAGGTATATGGGATATAATATTTTGTGATTCAAACCTTCAGAATTTAAACTCAAAACCAAGCTGTCTGAACACTGTATCCTAAAGACCTTGTTATAACAGGTGCAGCTGATAATGCAGGTTGATCTATTCTTATGCTATCATTCCATAAAATAAATGGTCTAGAACCTGAGCAGACAGATTTCATAAGCAACCTTGAAACTATAATGAGTGCCCCTCTACAGCCATCCTGCACACACGGAAAGTCGAGCAAGTGAGAAGGACAGACATATAGCAAATATAGCATCATATAAATCTATGGATATCTGTGGAAAGTTTGCTAATATTAATATACACAGCAGAACACTCATTATACTCATTTTATAATTCTTGTTAGGATTTGGACTTAGTGCTCTGACTGTGAAGTCGTCCTCTCACCAATGGTTTCAACTTCTCCACACTGTCAAAAACTCGAAAGATCTTACTGTAATGTAAGAAGTGAAACATTCACCTCAGGTATATGGAAACACTGGATATTCTTAAACCAAAGAAAGAGGGTTTCTTGAATGGAATTTTCTTTAACATTAGAAATGGTGAACATCAAACAGAATTAATCTTGAACTACATAGAACAATTCTAGAAATATAGGTAGATAAATATTGCCTATGTTGATTTCTTTGCTGCTAAGTTTACATGTAAATCTGTGCTGAGAAGCCTTACCAGATTACTATCATTATTTAAGGTGGCTTTTTTGTAAAAACAGGTTTTAAATGTCAAGTTTGTGAGGTTTTTTTGTTTTTAAATTGCTAGACTTAATTACTGAATTACAATGTAAAATCAGGCATATGTATTGCATACAAGTTTTGTACTTTCCCCCTCTAATTCCCTATTTCCTCTACAAGCAGAAATTAGGCAAAGGTTCCCAAATTTAATGCGGTTTCTGGTATCTACCATTCCACCTTCTGCTTGGAGTCCTTGCCACTTATGCATGCTATAGTTTCACAATGAATTTACAGTAGGTACAGGCATATAAGGAGTTTACAATAAGACAAATTTTTCCATGGTGTATGAACTTCTGACATTGTCACCTTGTCAATACAATCATTACTTAATTAACTCTCTTCTCCATCCTCATCACGCTTGCATTTTCCTCTATCCTAATACTAAGGACACAACCCAGACTGTCATTAAATAACGCCAATAAGGATTTTTCAATATGCATATCGGAAAGTTCTGTAAACAGACCAAAATTGTCTTTTCACAACTTGTTTTTAACATAACTAAGTCAGTAAAAAGCTATAGTCCTGCTCACATTTGATGTAGTTCTTTCATAGTAGTTTCTGGCCAACTACTTTTAACGCAACCTGTCTGCTCTCCTCTTCCTTAACGGTTTTTAACACTTTCCTCTTTCATGTGTAAAATACATTTGCTGCTCTGCTCTGGTGCATGTTATGACATTTGTTCATAACAACATGACTCTTTGTCTCTTCAAGAAATAAGTCCTATCACAGAGTCTTCTCTACAACCAGTACAGTAAGGAGTACATAAGCTTCTTCTCAGTATTACATTTTCCCTCTTCTATTTAAGAGTTAAACTTCTGAGATCTCTGTTTGTCTCCTAAGCCCAGAACATATGTCCTCTGTGCTTGCTTGAAGTCCTATATTTAGTCAGAGTTTAAAATGGCAAGACTAGAGCTGGACGAATAACTCAGTCTTACAATATAAGAACATGTTGACACCAAGAATCATTCTGGACAGAACTTCAAGAAGAGAGATTGTAGCATTTTTTAAAATTATTTTTAGTAATATCAATAAGTATTATTATTATTATTTTAAGTTTGAGGAGGCAGGAAAGCAATATTGTTAAAATTCCTTGTATAAGACTACATTAAAATCAACCATGATATTCAAAAAGGCCTGTACTGGCAAGAGTGATAAGCATTCCAGAAATGGCATTAGCGGTCTCATACTTTCTACCTAGAAAAAGTAATAACTTACACTAGATACAGAATTTGTACAGACAGTAAACATTTAGGCTGCTACTGACATGTGTGGAGGATGCTCCCATATGAACAATGTTACATGCCTTCTCTTCTGAAAGGTAATAGCTATCCCTGGGGACAGCTGAAAAGCTTCCGTTTGTATAAGTATTGATCCTCAAGTCCTGTAAAACAATGCTAAAAGCCTCTTGAAAGAAGTAAAAGTGTCAAAAATTTCTTCTAGTCATTAGGTAGATACTAAAGCATGTCAAGACATAACTAGCTATGCCTATTAAAAGCAGCAACCTATGCCCAGCATTAATCTGTTCATAAATCAATTGCTCGTGTGTATTCAGATCCTTGTCTGTTCTCCAAAACTAATATGTTTTCATTCTTCTTACACCAGACAGTCCTGCAGACTTGACACCACCATGAAAGGGCAACCTCAGCTCTGCTTTCTCTTTGTCCAACAACAGGGTTATTAATCAGATTTCCATTCAATCAGCTCATTTTTATAAGCTATTTGCAAGATTCTCTGAGTATTACCAAGTATGCAATTCAAACTAACAGACTGTTGGTACTAGCAATAAGGCACCGGAAGGGAAGACTATATCCTAGATGGAGTCTGTAAGGGTGGCATTTTTGCTTGCATAATGCATACGTGGGAGAAAAACAGGCACGCATTGCCACTGTCTGAGTTATTTCTTCAAGGAGAAGCTTATTTTTGTAATCCAATTGCCCTAGTAGCAATGACAGCAATAGCAGCAGAACTTATATGAGGAACCAAACAGTCTCCCTGTGAGGGCCTGGCTTTCCAATGTCCTGAAGAATTAAACACTCTTCAAGATCTCAGGCACATCGCAGCCATCTCTGCTAATCAAGCAGATGACAAAGACAAAAAAAGTCAATCTCCTTCTCTAAAACTTGCTGTAGGAATCTATAATAGTCCATTTACTTTCAAGATAAGAAAAAGCAGATCTAGATGCTCCTTTTTTTTGCTGTGACTTATACCAAACATGGTCTGACTGCTCTGAAGCCTATGTGCCAGAATTTGCCTTTGTCCTCCTCTTCTGAAAACGAAACAGGAGGGAAAACAAATTCTAGCAGGAAAAAGGACTCACAACCAATATTCCCATGGCCATCATAACAGTGCATTAACATCAGAATCAGTAATTACAGTATTTTTAAACTTCCACACAGTAATTACATTGTCTGTTCAACAGGCATTTTAAAGCAATGTCTATACCACAACAGGTGAGAGAAAAGATATCTCAACACACTTCAATTAACACAAACATCTGCTACTCCTGTCCCATGACATTAGGAAGTCTGTTGCATGGTCTGCGTAGAAGTCCATGCTTCTACAGCTACTGCTGCCATCAATCCACACGCTGACCGGATTAAAACACCTCAGGTATGCCACATAATGTGGACAACCACTACAGCACTTCTGGAAAGGTCTATGCTGTACTGTGAGGGTAGCACAGCAGCATTATTCAAGCCCACCCACCCATTCATGTATCAATTATTCAAAATAGACATAAACTAAATGACAGACCCGGAGTTACAAAATTCAGCTATTTCACATGAAAGTTAGCATAACAAACTCTAGCCAGTGCTAACAGCACCCCAGAAGCATGCCGCAGTCACATCTGAGAAGTCCTGCAGGCTTCCCCTCCCTTAAAGCCATGATTTTATACCACACAAATACATTAAATCTGGCCAGGACTTTTCCAACAATAGTAACAAAGATGTTCATGGAAAGTGTTGATTTGACACCAAAAATTAAAAATACAAAAATCTACCCATCACCACTGTTCCCAAAGTTTCACCACAACTTTACTAGAAAAGCTTCTTTGAGTTTGAATTAAATATCTGCAAAAATGAGAAAAACCAGAGAGTCTTCCGAATCCTACTGTTTAGGAAACTCAATTAAGCGACAGAAGATACAGGTCCAAACCCATGCTGTGAATCAGATGACAAATAAAGACATGAGCCAGTCTCTTACACTCAAAGGCAGTATGCTAGCTGTTAGACTATTAACTCTATTTCACTTTCCAGCTCTCACTTGCCTCTTTGAGATGTTCCACTTCACATTGACAATCAAAAACATTTATCAGGGATATGACAAACTACCTCTGAATGAGACAGAAAAGTAGTTAAGCTCTTCTAATATTCCAATCCATTATATATTTTCACTGGCCAGCTCGATCCTGTTCTATCTCAGAAGCATTGCCATTTCTGGGAATGAGACTGTTTGATACAGTGCGGTCTTCCAATTAATTTCTCTTCATTTTCCTTTATTTTAGTTACATTTTGCTATTGAATAGTGGCCCCAAAATAGGTTCCAATTTAGACCCCAACTTCTAAAAATGGGGTTTGATACCTGTCTGCTACATCTTACCCTGCAAAAGAAGCGCAGGTAAGCTTATCTGCTGCACTAAGTTTATTATACATGAGAAAATCCAGTTTTTTTCCTACAGGAAGAGCAATCTGGGAATCACTTGATTCAGATGCTCTTTGTTTCAGTTTGCCCTTTCCTACTTCTGGTACTAAAGGTATTTTTATTTAAGTACTCCATTTCACTGTCTGTAACAGTCTTGTATCATTTGAGAGGCCAGCTACAGGTAACAGAGTGATTGTCTTGGGCTGTGTGATCCCAGATGCAAGGTACAACGTGCCAATTTAGGAGTTCTAAATAACTTCAGACAGTCTCTGGGCTTTGCTCAGCTCTCAGCAGACTATCTTTCAGCCAGGAAACTTGAATGACTGCACCAGGATCTGCACAGCCATTTGCAGATCTTTGTAGAGATGTGCATCTGGAGAGTCTCAACCACCTGTTCTGTAAGAATTTTGGCTGAAAATTATGCATATCAGCCTGGTAAACACAGCGTTAGCCTTTCTCCTTCAGTCTGTTCATCATACGCTTTCACTGCCTCCAACCTGCTCCAGCACTCCATGAGCCTTCTCTGCCACGGTGCTTGGGTGGGTTTTGTCTCTCGCATTTTTTTCACGTTGGCTGGCTTACAGAGATACTCCAGTTTTGTAACTGTTTTGTGGCCATTTTTAAAGGGCTGCTTTTCATGCAATGTATTCAGCCAGACCAGATGTTCTTCTTGAAGAAACTACTGGTTTTAATCCTCTTTTCTCCTCAGACTTCATCTTCCAGAATTCCATTTTCTGGGCTACACTGACTAAAGCTCTTTCATCTATTTGACTCTGATTTGCTACATAAACCAGACTGAATTTGTGCATTGTTTGGAAAAAGTTACCTCCAGCTTTCTAGTATTTTTCCTTCAGCTGGCCATTTAGAAGCATCAGGGAGTTTATGCATGGCTGGTTCTCCCAGCAAGGACTCCAAGATCCTTTCTGTTATGTTCTGCACTGCAAATATACCTGCTGTTCTGGGAAAGTCTGGTAAATATTACTTCTTCACAGATAAAAAAACCAAATAATACATTTTTACTTACTTGAAGTAAACAAGGAACTTTTCCTTCTATGATCTCCTTGACTCCATCTGCAAGGTGCATTTGCCCTAGTATGACTCTGTTCTCAGGCTAAAAGATGCATTTTCTTTCCCAATATACAAGGCTGATTAGCAGAGACAGGCCTTCCATAGCACCACACTGTCCACAAGTTTTGTACGTTGCATCAACTCTAAAACGCATTTACAGTGCCTCAGTCTGATCAGATTCATTCACAGTAATTCATTCTTTTCCTCCATTCCATCCTGTCTAGTTATTCACTGCAGCTTACAAAACCTAGTGAGAATGTTCCTTCTAGAAACCAGCTTTTCATCACGCTACCCATTATTGGATCACAGCTGTTAACGAAGTTTTGGCAAATTTGGTGACGACGAGACAAATATTTGTTCAATATTTGCCTGGATCAATTTATCATTCCTTATTCCTTTATGTTAATGTGCACCTACATGAAATGCAATCATACAATGAATAACTTAATATGTTTTAGACGTAATTTTATAGAAATAAAATTCCAATTAAAAATGAAAGCAGCTCTTCCTTTTGTGCGTCATAGCTGGGTGTGGAACAGAAAAATCAATGAAACTACAAATTTTAGTAAAATAATATTCTTGGTTTACAAAGCAAGCCTCCTTTTGTAGATTATTTGGACATGATTTTTCATGCATCAGTTCCCAAGTTTCAACTTTCTTTCTCAGCCTCCTTTACTGAATAGCTGGAGTATTAAAAGAGTGTATAATCTGAATATAACTTAGAGAAACATGACAGCAGTTGGGTCTTATCTGATTAATTTCTTTTAAAATAATGTTCTTATTGCCCTTCCCATCCCTCACCAGATTCAACTCCATAGGTGCCTTGGATTTCACCATCCACCCCGGCCTGCTTGGACAGTGTCTCTATATTCCTCCTGGGTCACCTGTCCCAGCTTCCACCATTTGCATGCTTCCTTTTTACGGCTTGAGTTTAGTTGGGAGCTCCTTGTGCATCCGTGCAGGTCTCCTGATGCCTTCGCTTCACTTCCTGTTCACCAGTATGGACCATATTATGTAAAAAAAAGGCAGTTTATAGAGGAACATACACATTAGCATGTGAAATTCTGCTTTCAGCTTTTATTTCTCAAAGCATATGCAGGGTTGAGTACTACTCATACAGCTTTATTTTCTCATGCTGAGTAGCACAATAATCTACAAGTAACACTACTGACAGCCGTGTGAGAAAAGGCTGTGGAATCATGCCTAGAGCAGTCTTCATAATATATGATGACATATTTTTGATCTTCTATGAACTTTCAGCATTATTGTTTCTTCAGATCCATCCTGTCATATTATAAAAGCTTCATTAATAAATCCTAGACTAATTCAAATAAGAAAAAAATCCATTGCAAAAGGTTTTCTGTGTTTTGAGAGCATAAAACTTAATTCAGATTTTTTTTTTCTCTTTTTTGTTAATTGCCCAGGTATTCAGACAAAACAGTATGCAAAATTATACTGGAATAACAAAAATAACCATGTATCTAGGAGTCAGAAAGAGTTTCACTGAGGAAGTTTTCATCTCACTGTGCACTTGCAGCCCAGAAAGCCAATTGTATCCCAGGCTGCATCAAAAGAAGCATGACCAGCAGGATGAGGGAAGTGATGCTCCCCCTCTACTCAGCTCTTGTGAGACTTCACCTGGAGTACTGTGCCCAGCTCTGGGGTCCCCAACATAAGAAGGACATGGAGATATTGGAGTCAGTCCAGAGGAGAGCCACAAAGGTGATCAGAGGGCTGGAGCACCTCTCCTGTGAGGACAGGCTGAGAGAGTTGGGGTTGTTCAGCCTGGAGAAGAGAAGGCTCCGGGGAGACCTTCTAGCAGCCTTCCAGTACCTGAAGGGGCCTACAGGAAAGGTGGAGAGGGACTGTTCATCAGGGAGTGTAGTGACAGGATGAGGGGTAATGGCTTTAAGCTGAAGGAAAGTAGATTTAGATTAGATATTAGGAAGAAATTCTTCACTGTGAGGGTGGTGAGGCACTGGAACAGGTTGCCCAGAGAAGCTGTGGCTGCCCCATCCCTGGAAGTGTTCAAGGCCAGGTTGGATGGGGCTTTGGGCAACCTGGTCTAGTGGAGGGTGTCCCTGCCCATGGCAGGGGGGTTGGAACTAGGTGATCTTTGAGGTCCCTTCCAACCCAGGCCATTCTGTGATCTCATCAATGGAAATTAAAATGTGTGCAAAAGTCTGACCAGTCATGCAGACAAGCCTCTGCAGTTCCACTTCCCACAAATTTTCTCCCCTCATTAGATCTTGTTTTCATCTCACAGTAATAGGGCAGGGAAAAAAAAGTAAAGAACAGTTTGACCTTTCATCATTTCAGCTCCCTGAGATGAGCGTGAAGAGGCACAGAACCATTGGCCAGAACTGTCACAATATCTAGACAAAGACTCAGAGTTTGTGGGCCTAAGGCTATATAACCCTTACAAACAGGATTTCCACTGACAGGTATCCTAAAAGCAATGGGACATACAAACACTGGGCAGCTACTACATTTCCCACTCAATGTGGCTTTAGAATGAATGCATTCTCTCATTCATACTTAAATGTAATTAACAGAAACCGATGTGAAGTGCAAGTACCAGACACAGCATTTATTTCCAAATGCTCAATTTAAAATCTCCAGACGCAATAAAAATATAATAGCATAAATTCGTATTTTTTCCAAAACAGTGGAAAAGAGTGATTTAATTCCTCCCCACACACACACCA
The DNA here is from genome assembly GCF_028858705.1 of Grus americana. NCBI lineage: Eukaryota > Metazoa > Chordata > Aves > Gruiformes > Gruidae > Grus > Grus americana. Next base: position 78,863,139 of record NC_072853.1, read on the forward strand.
AATGAGAAATATTTACTAGCAAATCAATTTATATCCAAGATGATTTTGAGACTCTGAAAAATCATACTCAGCTTTGGTTTCATTTAGAGACTAAAGCATTAAGGAACTGAATTATATACCACATAAAAATGGGCAATGCCACAATGAAATTGTATTTAACTAATAATTAACAGAAATTTGTTTTTCTTCTGTCCCAGTTACTGATTATTCCTAGAATTGATTTCCATAATGTTGCTTCATCCTGGGTACTCACATAAATATGGAATTCTGAGATTTTCTCAGGTCTTTCATTTGCCTTTTAATAAACCTAACTGAATCAGTCAATTTAAAACCTAAACCAAAACACAAACAGTTTTGGGACTGACTATTTCTGATTATTACAGTAGTAAGTGTACCCTAGAAAAAAGACTAATAGGTTTTCATCAAGGAAGTAGTTTTCAAAATTGAATATATACAGAACTGCAGGTATGAGTATTAACCTCTAATCAAACTCCTTTTGTATTAATTCATTTGCTTTCTTTGATCCATATTCTTGTTATTACTTATGTCAAGCTCAATTACCATTAATATCTCAAGTTATATGAATGTGTCCAAGTACAGACACTACAGTTTCTATCTTCCCATAACTTTGAAGTGATCTGTTGTTTTTATTTTGCTATTTTGTTCGTTTGGAAAATCAGTATAGCAACTACCATCACATCATAGAATTATTTTACAGATTTAGAGAAGAAAATAAGTAGTTTTCCAGGCACTAGAGCAAACATGTGAAATCCAGAAGTACTGACTAGAGAAGCTAGTATTGAAATCAGAAGAAAAAAAAAGTAAAAAAGGAAAAAAGGAAAAAACCCCAAACATATAGCAAATAAACCTATAACAAGGCTCATTCTGTAATAGGCCAGCCCACATTCAGTCAGCAATGAAACCTTGCTTAAGAATGCACAATAGTGGTCAAGCAGTCTTCAACTTCGTACTGCTATTTCAGTTTCGAAACCATGACAGAAAGAGCTTCACATACATTTTAGATGCAACTTACTCACAACGGAAGCCTGTCACGTACGGGTGATGTAGAAAAGAATTCCTATTGTCAAATTCCATTCAGGTGCCTAACTCAAAAAAGGGGTGGTATCTATGGTTCCCTGTGCTCTCAGCATTCCTCCTCAGCAGGATTAGACAGCTCAGAAGGCAGGTGTCGGTGGATCCTGTGCTGGCCACAGGCACTGGAGAGAGACCCTAAACACCTAACCTCAGACTCCGAGTGCCATTCTGGGGGCAGATGCCTAAAAATACTGTGATGGGGTAGGCAGGTCTAGAGCTCACAGACCAAGTGTAATTCCCAAGTGCTCATGATATTGAATTGCCCTCCAAAGGCCATAATCTTGCCCATAAAGCAATTAAGAGAAATAGCATAGCTGTTTATGATGTTGGTACATTACTTAAATAGATCATGTTTTCAGTTTGCCTGTTCTAAATAAATCCAAAATAACAGCTGAACCAAAAATTTTATATAGAAATTTCATATATATGTCTAACACTGGATATTTCAAAGCACATCTAGTTTTCAATTTTAATAAGTAAAATTATTTCCATATTTTGACATGATTTATCACTCCCAGACTTGACAACAGAAGCATCATATTGTGGTACCATCTGGGATGGCTAAAACAATGTATGCCAAAACAGAAGAGAACGTCTACTAAAAACAGGGGAGGGAAAAGGAAGTAGAAAAATAAGAATAGGTAAAATGAAGGCAAAAGGTGTCCCAAAAGATTGGATAAGCCTATCAGAATAAAACTTGAAACAGCTGTAGTCCTCTATTTTCAATTCAGACCAGGACCAGCTTCCTATGCTGTGACTAAGCAGTGTCTCTCTCAAACATTTATGAACAATGATCCACATCTTACATCGGGCTCAGTAGTGTTGACCAGGCAAGTAACACACTGGAAGTGGCACAGACCCTTCCTTTGTGCCCTGAACCATTTAGGAGAGCAGGACCCTGCCTCCTACGCACCCTTGCATGGGCTCCTCACCCACAAGTGTTCTTGTTGCAGGTTCCTCTGATCTTTCCTTTTCCTTAGGTTATAGCAACAAGCGTGCATGTTTCTCATCCTTAGTATGGCTGCTTTGTTTCCTTGAATATTTCAGAATCCTGCTTTTCCTTAATCGCAGTAGCAAAACACTAGTCTCCTGACCTTGAAAAATTTTCCACCTCTTCCCTAGGGATGGTTGAAGGGAGCGGAATTTTTTTGCCTTATGGAAACAGCCAGTTCTTCCCACAGTTCAGTAGCTGGGTGCATACTTCAACAGCGCTGTGTCTAAGGCTCCTCAGAGCTCGCTGTCAAGATGTGTATCTAAAAGTTTTCTGCCTAGTGGCAAGGGGACATGAGGCAGCTCCACCATTTTCTCTTATTCTCAGTTTAAATATTGGGGTTTTTTTCATTTTCTCATGTTTGTGAACATGTAAACTTGAGTGACACCTTAGGAAAAGACGTTTTCACAATTACTTTCAGTGCACGTAATGCAGCCTGATTAACCACCATACATACTAGGAAAAATTATTAGAAAGGCATAAATTATACCACTATAAAATCCACATCAGCTGTTTCATGAATATCTGCTGTAAAATGTACGCACACACCTTTTGATATTACTTCTATTTCCCATGAGAACAAATACACTCATATTAAATATTCAGGTGATCCAGGCTTCCCCTTTATCTTAGAAACAAAACAAAAATGTTTAATATCTAAAGAAAAGAGGAGCTTTACTCCAATGGAAGTGAACAATTTTAGTATCTATTTTTCTTTTTTATTGTGAAACCAGAACAGGAAATTACTGTAAACACACAAGAAATGCAGCCTAACTAGCAGAGGTAAGAAAGAAAAAATAGAAATAAAAAAACTAAGCTTCTCTAGCTAAATGGATTTGTTCAGACTCATTTGTCTAGAAATACACTTGCACTTGTATTTCAGTACTGGCACAAAACAATGACAGACACAGCAAATAAATGAAAAACGACAACGTCTCTGCCTGGCTTTCTTTTTCTTCTCTGTCCTCCATATCCCAAAATACTGACAAGCCAAAGCAGCAGCAAAGCCCTGCCAATTTGCCAATATTCTTTTGCTTCACTTAATCTCTTTCTAAATTTACGTGACAAATTTCAGCTGTACTGAAAGGTAGGCGAATACAAATTCCGGAGACTAGAACCTCCCAATTGTGTAGAGGCCAAGTGTAATGAATAACAGGCAGAGATGAGCAGGAGAGGAGTCATACATCCAATTGGCCACCTCATATGCTCAGCACATAGTTTTGCAATGGGGGTCTGTATATGAACTCAGAACACCACACACAAAAAACCCTCAAACAAATAGATAATACAATATATGTAACTACACCTATGTAGGTGAAAAATCCCATGCATGGAAAGAATATTCAGAATGAAAAGTGAATCACTGCTTTGGCCAAAAATGACCAAAGATGGTTTCAGAATAGTAGCCATCTTCTGCATTCACATGTAGGTGAATCTATGAACACCAGCTGTTTCAGTAGCAACATTTTTTTTCAACAGAAATGGAGCACTGCCTGCCGGTAGTTGATTTCCCCACAAATACACCACAGAGCGAAGATCGAGATTTGTGTAATCTAACATGTTTTATCTAGCTTGAGGAAGCTCCTTTCAGCTGCATATAAAAGAGGTCATTTGGGTAAAGATCAGACATGTGAAATTACACCCTGCTAGCCGAATTCATCCTTTTCTAGTTTCAATCAAGTTATAAGTTTGGTCAGAAATGACTGTTCTGTGATCAGAAAACAATATAATGAAAATACTGATGTTATCACAGAAAAAGAACTGGAATGGACCTAAAAGCAGCCACCAAGTCCATCTCTACCTACCACAAAGGATTAGCTCTGGCTTCACAAATACTTCTTAACTCTTCTTTAAATTCCCAATTGTCTAATTTAATTATGTGTGGACTTGCTATATAATAAAATCCAACAGTCTGCCATCAGAAAGGTATCAACAGGAGGAAGAGTTATTGAAGTGGCATTACGATACACAGATGTACTACAATTTGTCTTTTTTTTTTTTTTTTAAACTCTGCTCTCAGCACCACCTTATACAAAAGTTAACTGTTCAAATACATCCTCAAGTTTTGCTCATCCCTGGCAACCAAGTAGAAGTTTGCACCTGCTCTATCACCTTTTAGTCACACTGCAACTTGCTCACCTCAGTCTCCTTTGGAAAAGTATTATGAGCACTAGTTGCTCCTTCATCTTCCAAGCTTTCGAGGAACTTCAAACAGCATCAAAAGTAATACTAACTTATCTGCTCTGCTTATCCATTTTTCATTTTCATGTCCCAGACACAAACAGGAAGGGCTCAAGCAGAAATCATGTTTTGGTGGCTGATGCTTCCTTTGCATAAAGAAGGGGAAAAAACATCTGTAATAGGGAGTAATACTCTTTATTCCCCTCACCCTTAAGTAGATGCCAGGCATAGAAGAACCCAACAGAGGATTTTTTTAATTTGCTTTTTTTGTTTTTTCCCCACTTAGGGACCCAAATTGAATGTTAAATTTCAGTCTACTTTGCATTTCAATATTGCCAACTCATGGCTGTCACAGGTTAAGGACATCATTAGGTTAGTTCCCTTATGCCTTCAAGTGTGAAATTAGAGAAAGTTTTGCTTGCATCTCCTTTTCTGCACAGTTATCTTCACCCCAAAATAAAATGTTGATTCATTAGGTTTCTTTCATGTATGTCATAAATTAGAAATCTATTACATAACTAGTGACTGTAAGTAGCATACAGTACAGAAAATAAATGGACTGAAATACGGTGAATGAAAGTTTTAGAAAAACGTATCAAGCTGCCTTTTAAGGGGTTCTATTTATTTTGCAACTCAACAAATTAAGGAGATTAAAAGTTTAAAGCTTAGCTTCCTTACCTTTATCTCTGAAGTTGTTGATTACAAATGAGAGTTTTTAATATAACCATAAATTAACGATTTGATTCTACATGATGACTTCTTACAAGCTTTCATTTTTTTCATAGCAAAGTGAACTAGGGCACTGGCCTAAAAATAAACTGTAAGGAGAGTCTGAGTGATGTGTGCTTCTACTGGAACACCATTCTCTCTAGATTAGGACAAATACCACCTTGGCCAAAATGCAAACTAAGGTTATGAAAGCCTCTCACAAAAGACAAAATATGATCACAGTTTATAAAACTAACAAGAAGCAATTGTTATTTTGAAAGTGAGATTGCAATGCTGGTAAATATTTGATTCTTTAAAAAAAATATCAAGTATTGTTAAAAAATCGTATTCTGTATTACAGTTAAGGTAAAAATTTATAAAAATGTTTCAGGTTATACATATTAATTTATTTGTAAAAATCCTCAATCATGAAGTTAGGTTCCCCCTTTGTTTAACCTAGATAAACACAAAGTAGACATTCAAAGTATATTACCATTTACTCATTATTTAACCTACCATCTAGCCATTAATGACTCACATAAAAGTGAACTATCATACGTAACAGGTATTTCAGACACTCTTGACACATGTAAACACCAGCAAGAATACCCTTTGGTAAAACTCATTCTCCAAAGTAGCTCCTTTTCCTGACAACTCATATATCCAGACTTGCCTTTACTTCCTTGAATGCCTCGTTAATGGGTGCATATATTTATATACACACACACATATATCTAGATTTATATCATCTATAAAGCCCCAAAACCTCGAGATTCCAAAACTGAAAGTTGAATAAAACACATGAAAAAGAACCTCCAACCTTCTTCGTCTGCTGTCCTGGGTTTGGCTGAGATAGAGTTAATGTTGTGACTAGCAGCTAGTATAGTGCTGTGTGTTGGATTTAGGATGAGAATATCATTGATAACACACTGCTGGTTTTAGTTGTTGCCAAACAGTCAAGGACTTCTCAGATTCTCATACTGGCAGGGGCTGCCCAAGAAGCTGGGAGGGGACACAGCCAAGACTGCTTACCCAAACTGGCCAAAGGGATATTCCATACCATATGACATCATGCTCAGTATATAACTGGGGAGTTGGCTGGGAGGCGGTTCAGCTTGGGAGCTAGCTGAGCATTGGTTCCAGGTGGTGAGCAATTGTGCTGTATATCACCTGTTTTGTATATTCTTTATTATTATTATTATCATCATCACCATCACCAACTTCCTTTTCTGTCCTATTAAACTGTCTTTATCTCAACCCATGAGTTTTACCTTTTTTTTTCTTTTCAATTCTCTCCCCCATCCCAAAGCAGGGCGGGGGAAGGGAGAGGATGAGCAAACAGCTGTGTGGTTGTTCTACCTGCCTGCCAGGTTACACCACAATGCCTCCATAAAGAATTTAATTTGAATCTTGCAGTAAACTAGGGGCTAAAATTGCCTTTAAAAATGGACTTTGAGGTATGTGTATTTCTAACTTAAAGATGTGCAGATTCAACATGAGAGTAAAATCTCGGAAAAATTATGTAATAACAGGAGCAGGTGGAATAGGGTCATATGCAACCCTCTGGGCATTTCAAATTGAGAATAGGCTTCATAGATGGGAGATTCAGATGAGAAAGGCAAACTCAAGCATGTGCCCTATAAATGCCTTCACGACCTGAGTTTGTAAAGAAGTTCATCTTGTGGAGGAAGCAAAGATGCATATGTTCTATCAGGTTTGTAAAAAGCTTATACATGCTGGCTTGTAAAAATGTTTATGGCAATTGTTTTATAAACACTTTTACAAGCCAGCATGTATTAGCTTTTCACTCTTTACAGATACATCATCAAACTTGTCATGTAGGTAGACAAAAACAAATGTTTGAATTTAGAATCCCTCCTTTCAAAGAATTTGGAAAAAAAAAAAAAAGGGTGAAAAATAGACACTTGTTAGAGCCATCCTTTACATTATATCAAAGCCCCACTATTAATCCTGACATTGGCTAGGGATCTTTTTCAAAAACATTTTTGAAAACAAACCTATTCACTTAAACACTGCTCTTTAGATTTCTGCTTTTATATTTTAAGGAATATAAGAGAGTTTTCAGGAAAACCAGCCTTCATCTTGGCCAATGCTTTTATGGATTATTCTACTATTACTTGAAGTGAGCTATAATAAAGCAAAACTCGTAAAATAAAACCATGCAGAGTCAGGCCTTCTATGTCTCTGAGCCTACTATAGCGCAGTGAGAGGTACAAAATATTTGTCCTTCTACAACCACAGCCCAATGAGTGCTTCTTTCCTAATCCACTCTGGACGCATTGTTCCAACAGTCAGCTTTGAACAATTTGATTCTTAGGCTTCTCCGGCAAGAGCTTAAAAGGCTTTCACTCGTTTTAGTCTTCTTTATTCTACTACACAAAGGAAATTGCTGAGACACATCAAATACTGGTTTGCTACAGACGTTATCATATGAAACTTGCTTACTCAAACAACAGGCTTTTCCTATAAAGTACAGAGCACAAACCATGACATGTGGGATGACAACTTTGATGCACACACAATGGGCAAGGATGTCTCACTGCATAGCCCTAGCTCATGTTTAGATACACATCCTGTCTGATGCAAGCTAGTAGCACTCTAACCCTCACTTTTACAAGGGATTAACTTTCTCTAAACTGATGGAAACAGTATCCTTTTAATACATAAATCTCCATTCTGCATTTCTTTTGTGAGAACTTGCATTTCAAATGGCCGTCTGGTTTTGTGGTTAGTTGTTGGTTTTTTTCAAGAAAGGTTATCTTGTGTTTCAAAACTATTTTCCAGATATACACTTGTAGAAAACAGGGCATACACATATTTTGGCCCAAAGTAATTTCTGCAAAATTTTCTTTATTCCTTTTTAGAGAGCTTTCCTATTACAAAACAATACCTGATAATATTGCTATGTTTGATAATATTCCAAAATAATACTTTATTTATAAAATGTCTATCTTTTTTAAAAAATGTGAAAATTTGTAAACAAAAGATTTGCAAAGATGCTTTTGTTATAACTAAATGATTCTTACTGTTCCAGTTTGTTACATGTAATGTGAAGCCTTTTATTTTCATAATAGCAGTATGTGGACAAACTAATGATACATTCCACCAGACAATTAAGCATGACAGACGAGGAAACTTGGTTATACAAAAATCACTGAAGTGTATCAACAGTCAAGATTAAGTTTAGGCATTCCTTTTATTTTCCAGATAGAAATGTACTATAAGAAAGATTAAATTGATGAATCAAGCTAAAAAAAAATTTTTTAAAAAAAAATCAATGTAAAGAAAAGAAACAGTTATAAAAGTCTAACTGAAAACTGTAGAAAAGGAGGATGCAAATTGCAACAATCATCATTGCTTCTATGCTGGAAGTACCTGCTGTGCATGAGGAAGAGTCAGCAATTTTCCTCCTGCTTTAGACACACAATAGCAAAGATAGAGCTTGAGCAATTTTCTAAAACAATTGAACAACAGGTGTATAGGTTGTCTTGTTTCTAGTTCTTTCATATTATTAAGCTACACTGAAAGCTTCTTACAGCTAGCACTTCACCGTGCACCTTTTCTTCCAGATGCAAAAACATAATTTATAAGCTTGTGAAACATCTGCATGTTTTTACGAAGGCTGGTTCATGCAAAGAAATCAAAGTGAACAATATAAATAGAAGAATTAAACTGTTTTTTTACATTATTATTATGACAACAATTGCATGAAAAAAACACGCTAAAAGAAAAGTTCTTCAGTCCGTAAATGAAGCGTCAAAGTGTTCAATCCCTTGGCAAACAAATGTTAACTAGCACATACAGTATTAACCAGTTAAACTACAGTATGCTTTATTTCTCCTGTGAAATTCCATCATTCTGTTTTGCAAGGATTTCATATAACTTACTTTGCTTCTCCTTTTATTCCTACCTCCCTCAATCATAATAGAGTTTCAGGTTTGAAAGATCCAGAGCTTCAAAATACTGTAAGTTTTAATTGCTACATTGATAAACTTTATATCCTCTGACTCTATTCAAAATATTTCTTTCATCACATGTGAATGAGAGAAACTTCACATGCCCTACAGTTTCAGGAATCAAAGTTTACTTCAATTATACCTGAGGTAATCCTATACAACATGTTGGGATGATTGGGGTCACAGTTAGGATTCTATCGATCCAACAAAACTTACCTGAAAGGTCTGTAAATCTCGGTGAATCATTTGGTAAATACACTCTTCATGGGTTTCAGGCTGGTAGCCGGTAAGTTTGAATTCCAAGTTTCCACAGGAATGGTTACTCTCTCTTTCATTACTAAAGCTTTCATACTTCCCAGCGTGAGAGAGAGACTGTCTTCGTGTCTTAACAGTTCCCAATAAAGGCTGAGAAAGGTTGTGGATCTTTAAGGCTGAAGACTTGTAAAAAGAGTTCACACAAGTAACCACCAGTAAGGGCAGCAGCGCTGACCACTGTTCCTGCCCTGAGGGACCAGGAGGGTCTAAATGGGTTCTCGAGAACTCTCCCAAACCTACTTTTATGACCAGAAGATCACTGACTACCTTCACACTTTCATACAGATTACAAGATGATCTGAGTGTGTTGTGTAATGAGTTTGAGAGTCCTAAACAATGCACCTTACATCCTGGCTTACTTGCATCAACACAAAGGCTTCAGCCACCTCACAGCTGATTTGGAGCTGCCATAACTGGCACATCCAAGGAAGCACGCCTTTTGGATAAGGGGTGTCCTGGGGCACTCGAACAGAACAGAAGGAAAGCAGAGAGGAAGAAGAGGAAGAGAAGATCTGTGAGGGACAAATATGAAGAAGTTGTAGCAGTAGGCTTGAAAATAAGGGGGAAAAAACCTTGAATACCTGGAGTAGGGGTGGTAAAGATATGCTGGTGAAAGAAAAAAAAAATTACATACTTTGGTTTTGGTTTAGAAATACAATCTCCCTAAATGGTTGTGGAAAAAGGTTTGAAGATACAGAGGCAAAACAGTGGTGGTACAGCATTGAAGACAGAATAAGTAAATTGATCAAAAGTCAGCTTGAGAAGACTGACTGTTTAAAGGTTTCTGCACATTCATAAGACCAAAACCTAGTAACCTAGTGTAACATCAACAGTATGATTTCTGTCCTCATTTAATATTTTTTTGCTGATTAGGGTGAGAGAGTGTTTGAGTCAGTCAGCACAATTATAAACCTCTGTAATCTACAAATTTCTCCCTCATTAGTGAATTCAGCCTACTGATACTTATGCTAACAGAGGAAAACTGTGAACTTCAATCTATGAATTAACAGAATAAACTACAACAGCACCATCAGACACCTCTAAGCACAGCCTCTCAAGAAGAATCTTCAGGACTTAACCTAAATTATTTGCCAGGATACTGAGTACGTCACATAAGGCGAAAGTAGACAGTCTGAATTCTGGATGTTAAAAGTACTTGGTGTGTCACAGCCTTAAGCAGTAGCAACAAAATCAAACACTTATCAATACTGCAGTTTTGGATCGTTATAAGCAAACTTCAGATCTTGTTTCTAGTAGTCTGGGAAGATAAGGAAGTCTGCAAGCCTAATTAAAGCATACGCAAGGTGTTCTATAAATCACAAGGACAGACTTACCTGAACGCACTTTACTTTTCCATATTCAATTGTATAGTACTACTTCATGAAATAATAGGCACAGTACTGATTCTAGTTAATTTTAAATTGCACAAATGAAAAGACGATAAAAAACTATGCATGGCTATTTCATTGTGATTTTCTATTTCCATACCTTAGCAAGTTAGCCAACTTAATTAAATTTACTAAAACAACTTTTACAGCCAAGAACACAAGAATGATGAAAGTTAGAAATGATGCCAAGGTTAAAAATAATGAAAGAGAATACCAACAAAACCTAAGCAAGGAACACCACTCAGAAGACTGAGGGAAGATGAGACTTGCTGGTATATGGAAGTCAGATGATGTTCAGAGTAAAATACATTGATCAGGGATTCTCACATTTCCATGAAGCCTAGCTGCCTCTAAAAAGCTTTCCTTCACCTTCCAAGCTCTAACAAGTTTTAAACAATCAATAGCTGCCTAATATACAAAATGAGATTGTGATACCTGTGTTCACACTGTATTTCTTCCTTGAAAATTTGCTAGTTTATTTGCCTAATTTAACTTTAGCAAGTATGAATGATTTTTTTTTTTAATTTATCACTATTTTAAAAATATCTTTTCTCTATAATAACAATAAATTCTGAATATGGAAGCTGCACAATAATAAGTTGGAACTTTTTCTAAGAGAACGTGATCCTTCTTCCCAGCCTTCTTTTTTTTATAGATACACTCAAACAAAATCAGAGCAGCAGAGAGTAAGGTAACATCAGGTCTGTATGGCCTGGGACAAAGGCTAATCTGGAATTAAAATGGATAATATGACTTATATAATATGAGGCCGCAAAGAGGAAAAACACAGATGCATATTTATCTATAGTTATGAAGCTTATGAATATCTTGAATATCTGCTTTAAAACATCTGCTTACCTACATCATGCAGAGGAACTAAGAAAACAAACATAAAACATACCTGTATTAGAGAGAGATCCTCAAGCTGCAACCTGAAGAGGTAGTTTCTGGGATTAAAAAAAAAAAATAGTAGATAAAAATTGTTACTAGTGTTTAAGTAAAAAAATGTTACTAGTGTTTAAATAAAAACATAATGAATATAAAAGACAGGAAAATATTAAGGAGTGACTGATAGCCAGGACTCTCAATTTTTTCAGGGACTGTCTTAACATACAGTCCTTTGGGCTAAGGACTAAGGCAATTTCTAAAACAGATTTTCAGCTTGAAGGGCTGGATGCATATGAATAAAGTAGATATTTATACTGCGTACATGTACATCTGCGTCATTGCTCCAATCTTACTTTAGAATCAATGGGAAGAAATACTGAGTACTTTGGCAAATTCGTGCGACCAGTGTTAGAAGTCTAAATGAGAATAAGAGGACAGGCAGATTCAAGCCGTCCGTTCCTCTCCACAATGATGGAAATCTTATGCAATTAGCTCAACCACAGATACGTAAAGTTTGAAGCAAAGGATCCCATTATAATGGAGTGTCTGTAGAAGCCACAAAGTTTTCACAATTCTGATTGAAGTCCTGTCATACCCAGTCTAATTTCTTTGAAACCCGAGGATCTTTTTCCACATACAGCAGGAGCTACACATAAACCAAGTACATTTTTCAAAAGCCTATGCTTTTATTGCAAAGGGATTTCTCACTCTACGTTTTTTCTACAGCAGTGTCATTGCACCTAAAGAACTCGGGAGGAGTTCAGGCAAACAAGACGTGATGCAAAGGCACTGCTTGAAACCTGGGGAAACAATGAGTTTGGATTCTCAGAAAGGTGAGTGTGCCCCACCAACCACAAACACTTCCTTTGGCACATACTGGTGCGATATATGTGCACTATCACAACCCCTCCCAATTTACTACCTCTATCTAGTTAAAGCAGCTGTCTTGTCACACCTGTTCCGATAAACCAGCTCTGTTGGTAGCGCTCATGGTATCAGTCCATGACCCTCATAAAAATACCACACCACCTTCGACTCGATTTCAGTACATCCTTCTCTAGTGCAGATTCTCTTTCATGCTAGGTCTGCGACAGGGCTCTTCCATACTCGATGTCCATACTCCTCCTGTCCAATTTTTTCTTTCTTGGTTTCCCCTCATACCACTTTTTCTTCTTTTCATTATGTCTTTTTTTTTTTTTTACTACATTTTCACATATATAATATTCTTCAGTCCTCTTCTGCCTAATTTTGACCTTATTTAAAGCCATTCTGATTTCCCAATGGCACTATAGAGTGATTATGTTTCATAAATAAAAATAAAAAGGAAGAAACTTTTGAAAGATTAATATAAGTTACTTCAATTTTAGTTTACTCATAACAGATCTGTAACATTAATTTCTAAGATTTCAACAAATTCACTTAAAGTAACAAAAAATAGATAAAAAAAGAGATGAGTAAATTTAAACTTTAAATTTAAATATTTGCAATATTCACAAATTATCAGCAATATTACATCCATGCAACTGGTACAAGTATAATCCAAATTAAAATGAGGCCACATTATTTGAGATAATAATTCTCTTTCTAAAGAGGCATGAGGCATTGCTAATGGGCACAGATGGTCAGGACCCATAGTTTACATCTCTTAATTTTTTTAAATGAGCTGGGAGATGTGGGGCTGTGGGGGGAGGAACAAAACCAAACTATGTCAAAAACTGAAAAATATTCTCTTTCAAAGTAAGTATCTCAGAAACACAATCACTATCATGGCCAGGTTTAAGGACTCTGGGGTGCAGCTATGTGTATTTCTTTATTGACTGTGGTACATATATGGTCTACTTAAATTGTGGATGTATAGGAATCAGGTCACTATTCTTTCCTAGGAAAGTCTTTCGTCCTAAAGGGAGTTACTCAAAACACAAGAGGCAGGCTGTTAAGGGCAAGAATTCATAAGAAAGTAAAATAAAGACAGAATATTGGTTACAGATAAATCACCACAAAGAAATAACTAAAATACTTGGGTTTGAGTCATGAAGGGACCTGAAGTGGGCAAACAAAGAAAACAGTACATTGCAGGACCATGTTTACACAAAGCTTCATCCATAAGCTAAGTGCAAGGTGATTTGCTCTCACTGGAACGTCAGAATTGATGCATATAGCCTTTCTAACCAATCTACACCTCACCGCAAGGACAAAAAATACTTTCATATCTGCAAAATGTCTTGCTCAGAAATATTCAGCAGGGAACGTAAATACTTAGTCTGCTCCTCATCTCATTGCATATAAGCTTCCATCAGCTATCGGTGATAGTGCTTCTTTCACTCCAGATATCAAAGTTAAAGAAACCTACAACTTCACTGCTGTTGCAAATCTCTTTTTTTCCACTTACAAGATCAGAACATTTTTTTTTTCTTCCAAAGAAACTGAACTGCATCCTTAGCAGCTATAAACTGTTTTCTTAACTCAGACTCACAGGAGTGGCACATAAATGCCCCATCTTACTCTACAAATAAATGCAGTCTCTGTTGCAGAACATATGAACAGACTGATCTCACAGTTTTAGTTTTTGGGTCAGTACTTAGCATAGTGTCATGTCAATCTCTATGCATACTTCATCTTGAGATATATACTGAAGATTTAATCGCTGATATGGCATTTTAAAACAAATTATCAAATTATTAAATTATTAATATCCTTTCATGGTCTTTCATCCCAACATAATTTCAGCCTATTACAAAGTAAGCTATTGTCCCCAACTGTAAAAATTCGAAATTAATAAATACATGGATACAGTGCCATCCTGAAGAAAAACAGAGGCCGAAAGCTTTGTGGGTTTTTTCCCTAGAACATGAGATTTGTATCCTATGCAGTAGAGCACAACACTTCTACTACCCATTAATATATTGAGTGTGGAATTAGAAATATTGACCCTATAAGAGTTAGGGAGACTAAAATGTCTATATTAATGTGAATGAGCCAAGAGCCAAAGCTAATTAGTGTACATTTTTCAGCTTCCTGTGGCTGTCAATAACCAATTAAAATATTATTTCCAGCTTCATAAAGCCAGCAAAAAGAAAATGGAATAGGAAGAAAAGCGATGTGCAGGGCATTGTAAAAGCATTATACCTTAGCAACATAGAAGTAAACTGGGCAAATGGACAGCATAGAGTGACTGTGACTACATAAGTAATGCTAGGACAAGTGGCAAACTAGCACTAGGAGAGCAATCACGGCTATTCCAACCTAAATGTGCCCACTTCAGTAAAACTTGCAGGACTACGTTTAGTTCTACAAATACAATAGTTTAACATTCTAAGGCATGCATCTCTAACATGCAATGACTCACTCAAAAAGGACATATACAAGAAAAATTTAAAAAATAAGTGTGACAGTAAAAAAACCACACTGGAAACATGATATTAATAAATCTGACAGTTCAAAGAAAAAGTCAATGCCAATTTTTGTGACATCTGCAGAGCCATTATGCTGCTCATGAGGTAGGCAACAATGCTTTTTTCAATATGTTATTAAGATTATGCCCTGGATTGCCATTTTTGAACCTCTGTTTAGCTTTATTCTAGTGCTTTTATGCTTTGAAGGCAACAAAGGATGTGAAATAAAAATGACCAAGTACATTTCTGAAGCATGGATACAGACGTCTTAGCATGTAGGCCTGTCTCTTGTCCAAATATGTTGGTAATAAAAGCAAGACAAATAAAACTTTACGTGCTGGAATAAAAGTGATTTGACACTGGTGGTAATTGGTAAATTTGTTTCCATTTGGTGCTTAATGAATGAGGAAAGCAAATATGTTACATAAATCTGCAAACAGAAGGACATTGTAATGAGAAGAATACACAAGTAACTGAGATAAAGCAGCATCCTGTATTCCTTCAGATAGCCGGTAGGCAATAAGCATTTTGCTTTACATTCACAGCACTGAACAACTTTTCTAGCTGAACTATGATAACTAAAAGCTGTTAATCAAGAACTTGGTCAAATCCAATAGCAAAAACTTCCACTGGTATCAGTGGGAACTAAATGAAGCACCACAAAAAAACATGGTCCAGTCATCTCCCTGATGACAACGGATTTTGATCTATTGCAGTGAATACATTCAGTATGACTACAGATAAAAGTATAAAACTAACCTTGTGTATGTTCCTAAACAAATCCATGTCAAAAATCAATTGAAAACCCATAAAGATTCAAAAGTATAGCATGCTAGTAATGGTTGTTAAATCCAGCACTTTACGCTTTTCTTTGCGAAACAGCAAGCTATAAAATGTGAATGCAACAACAATAAATACTGTTGCATTAAACACAGACGTGAATTAGAAGAACATTAAAGTGGCACATACAGCTTAGGAAAACGTACTATAGATTAAGCTTTTGAAAAACTCAAAAGATAGCAAAAAAAAAAAAAAAACCAACACCAAAACCACACCAAACCCACCCCAAGCTCCCACATGCATCTGCAATTGAAAGCCTGAATGAATAAATAGGGGTTGCAGCAAACTCAGAAACTAAAGGCATGACCAGACATGCTGCCAAATCTCCTGGAAATAAACCCGTAAAAGATTCATTCCTCTGCACTTCTTTCAAGAAATTATTTCACATGAAAGAAGAAAATTTTATTCAATTTACTGGAAGGAAAAAATATTAAGACTGAAAATGAAAAGTATAAGCTCTGTAAGAATCAACTATTAAGCAAAAAGTCACGATTCCACAATCAAGACTGGAAAGTTCTGGGTAAAACTAGTTCTGCAGTGTAGTAAAATCAGCGATTGGAAATAAAACAAAAAATAAAAAGAAATAAGAATAGGAGGAAAGGAGATAATCAATATAAATAAAAAATTATGATGTAGAAAATTCATTTGGTTATACTAAGATACAACAGGAAAATCTGTGAAAAAGCTACGGATGATACTTTGGAAATAAAAGAAACCTCAAAGTGGTCTAGTTGAACTATTATATGAAAATGGTCAAATTACAATAATGAAAATCAGAATGGTCAATAAATAATTTTTTGTCTGCATTTTGCAGGAAACAGAAGTCTCAGCAAATGAGAATAACGAAACAAGGAGCTTACTGATACATGCTAAAGATGTGAAAACAGCATATACACAGAGATAAATATTTTCACACTAGCAGGTCATGCTAATTCAACCTAAAAATTACAGTGTTTTTTGGTGGTCTTATTGCTCTTTTTTAATAATTTCTAAAATTACAGGCATTCCTGAGGAATGGAAGACTATGTTCTATTAACATTCAAAAAGGCAAGAAGGAAGACTCAGGTGATCACAGATTGACCAGTGAGACACTGAGCTTGGCAGAGTAAGAAAAACACTACTGGAATCAATTAGAAAAGAATCTCATTATAAATTAAATTAATCCACTCACAAGTCTTGTAAAATCTGATTTCCTTCTCTGATGATTGCTCCTCAGGATTATCTTACTACATTCACTTCCACATACAGCCTCAGCAGTAACTACAGACCCTAGAACATAGCACTCCTGCACAGATGTCCAACAACAGCCAGGCATCAGTTCTTCGTATTTCTTGCCATGGGCTTCTCCAGGAAAAGCAGAAAGGCCCTTAGTGGCCTGTCTTCACAGCTCTGGAGCTCACTCTCCTCCTGAAGTTCCATCATGCCTTGTCTTCTCTAACATGCATTACCATCTTCTGTTGGCCCCTGCTTCTCACACACAGCACCCAAGTTCCCCAGCTGGAGATGGCCTCAGAATACTTGTCACCTGTGCACCTCTGATGCATGCAGATGAAGGCTTTTTTGAATATTATGCTTTAGTCCAGATAACTTTGTGAGCTTACTCAGCTATTTAATAAGTTGTTGTTGGCTCAGCTTTATCCTGAAATATCACCTGAACCAAAATGTTAACCCTGTATTTCATAACTGTGGCTGACCAAATCTTTAATACTTTTTAATATTGTAACGCATATCTCAAAGTACATGCCCCCAGATTTTATATTTTGGCAGATAGGGCATACTCTGTATAGTAACTACCCACGTAAACAGCCATGCAAATCCTATGTGATCTTGTTAGCATTTAATTGTTCAACATATTAACCTTCTCTTTCTTTTCAAGATTAATTTGAAATTAAATTTACATGCTGCTGTTATATCTCCAGGAGGACAAGGTAAAGAGTCCAAGCTAGCCAAAGTCTGGACTATTTTTATTATTAAGAAAAGAAACTGCAACATCAGAATCATAAAAAATTATGTAAGCAATCACATTAATGCTAAAGGTACATAAAGGAAGGAGATACTAAACTCGATGGCCCACATTTTCCAAGTCAGCCTCGAATTTCCCTCCTGTGATCGTGCTGTAGTCCTCTGGTAGAGCCATGAGTTTCCAACAGAGCCCTTCCCTTCAGAGGAAGTTCTCTGTACATGGGAAACTCGGAAGTAGGATGCATACCAAGGTATGCACATGATGTCAACACATCTCCATATAAAATGCAATCTTGCTCCCATAAAATTTTGAGAGGTGAAGGTCACATACACAGTATGCATCATAGCACTGTTAAGTTTTCTGACTGTACTCTTGGAATGAGGACTGAGACCCACACGCCTACCTAGCATCCAAGCAGCCCTCTCACAAGATGAGTGCAGCCACTCAAGTGCATCCCCAAGGGCACTGCAGTAACTCATGCAAGGCACCAATGTTCCAGAGGCAGGGGAGAGTCCTTCACGGACCTGACTGCTGCTCCAAGTGGTACCTTCTCTAGGACTTCTTCTGTATCAGCCTCTGGCTGACTGGTAGCTCCCTGCCCTGCATTTCAGTGCCGTAAAGGCACACATAAGTAGACAAGTTCAGCAAGGATCAAACTTCTGGCAACATAGGACAGAAACCGTATGTTTGGACTAACATTTGTTGCAGAAGAAAGGAGCAGCTAACTGATATGAACGCAGTCTAACCAGGAACCAAGAGAAGGCATAAGTTGCCATCATCTGCAGCAGGACATGTACTACTGTTAGCACAGATCAAGTGTCATGATTTCAATTTAAGACAGGTACCTTCAGAACACCACTCATCTGATTTAATTTCTAAAGATGTCTTAGACTGAAATACCAGTGTTCTCTGCCAAGGAAGTTCCATTTATCCCTGTCATTTCTCTCTTCATCTTACCCCAAGTCAAGTCCAGAGCTCCTTTGATGATGCATTATGTTAGTTCCACAAATAAAATGGCAAGACATTAAATCAGCACAAGAAAATGAGTAATTTTTGTGGGGTTAGTGAATTGACTAGTGTTACTCTGCAACCAGACTATTACCAGAGCTGGGGCAAAGGAGGAGAAAATTGCATAGTCGAACAAGGCATGAGCAGGAGAGGTAGCTTTCAAAAATATTTAGGAACCCATTAGCAAGGTAGGAAAGAGAAGCAGTAGGGGGACCCTCCTCTTTCCGCAGCAGTAGGATGGTAATTTCTCTTAGATTTAACATTAATCATACCTTAGATTAGATCAGATCCATCAGTGGAAGGACAGACATTGATTACTCTGAACCAAGTGTTAAATGAGCAATAAAACCCAGATGGATGTTCAAAGAATATAGCACTAATTCCTGGTGCCTGTATGTTCTCCCAATATGTAGCGCTCAGAGCATCTCATTAACAAGAAGCTCTCAGATTCTCCTGCTGGGAGCAGACAACAGCAAGAAACAAACCTGTACAGTTATTTATTCCTTTATTAGAGATTCTTAAACCACTGTTAATGAATCCTTTAATTTGCCTTTCTGTTATTATGGCAAGTAGTGGTAATAGTTCAAATTAACGTTCCCAAACACACATCTAATTAAGTGAAAAGGCATACTGTTACAGTCCTTCATCAGCGAGATAAGGAGTGACTGAGGCAATAAGCCACCTCAAAGCAAGTTATAATCCTCAAAGCAAGTTTAATTAACTTGCAGGAGAACATACAGGAGAAAGCCACCGTTCATTAGGATGCTCTGTGTAAAAAATAATGTGAGATACGTCTAAATATATATTATCCAATTAAAAATAGTTGAATAGCTTTCAGACCCATTTCTGATAAGTAGCTATATAATTTTTGAAGTATAGCTGAACTAGCCCAGCTTGAATTTTAAAAAATAAATTACCACATCTTAAGAATGAACTCCATCTAGGCTCCTACCAGTCCATAATTTCAAACATAAGAGGCTTGGGAAGAGGAGGATGAGTTCATTTTTCCTTTAAACAAACAAGTTCCTTCTGACATAATTCTTCTTGCATAGTCTGAATAAAACCAGTAAGAAAAATAAAATAGTTTAAAAGTCACCAAAAAAAGAGAAAAAAAGAATGGACTAAAAGGAAAACGTAACTAATTATTTGGAACCTCATCATTTTTGCCCCAACCTACTGGGTTTGAGACATGCTTCTAGTTCACTCTCATTTTACCAAAATGGCTGGAACACTTTTAGCAAATTTTAATTTATAAAAACTGGAGCTGATAAGTGCTTAGTGCTTTGTCAGAGAATGAGGAGAAAAAAAAAAAAAAGGCAATGAACAATTTGCCAGGGCAATTCAGACACAGCTGTATCCTTCCCCTGAGCTGGTCTTTTCCCCCCTCAATTGACCTTTCCGAGAGAGAAAGAAAAAAACCCAAACCCACTGCAGGACAGTGCTTCCACACAGGAAAAGAAGGCAAGGTTGTTCCTGGGGAAATCCATGAATCTCCATGCTTACTGGCATTTCAAACTACAGAAATCATTATCATATTTGATTAGATGCTAAGTCAGTCCATTAAATAACACACAGAGAAATATTCATCTGAATATTTTATCAGGATTTGTCAGAATAAGATAAACAAGCAGTCTCTCATTTCCTTGAGCTTACTGAGCTAATGCCCTGAGAGTAATCCTTCGCTGATGCCACTTAATTATAAAAGTAAATTCTGCCCTGCCATATGGGTTTTTTTGAAGAAAACAAATGAATTCCCTAGAAGGTTTCAAATTGCAAGAGAACTCATTTATTTTTATCTGCCAGGTCATATGCAATGTTAAGAACAATGCCTGGGGCAATTTTTAAAGATACAGTTTCATGGGAATATAGCTACATTGCCCTGTGTCAAAAGCCAATAGTCTTCGTAATGTACTAACAACTGTTTTATATCCGTACTGAATTTTCTCTGTAGAATGTTTCTAATTAATCTTTCTTTTTTTTTCATTTTACATAATTGTATAATCTCATACATTTTAGCACATAGCTATTAAGTAAAAAAGTTCCTTTTACATTAAATTTAGATCCAATTGACATAACATTGAAAAATCTGTCACATTCTTCAAATGCAAATTTTAAAACCCAGCAACCATACTAAAATCATTCTTCTTCCCTTAATTCAGCTTCATAAATTGAACTGCAATCTTCGCTTGTCTTCACTATGCACTTCAGGCTGTTTGATCAAAGTCAGGCAAGATAAATTTCTCCCTCTGCCTTTTCCCCTGTCTGTCCCCACCCCCTTCCACCCCACTCCCCCATTTCTCAAAGCTAAATTAATTTTTCTACACAGACAATTTGTGCAAAAATGTCCCAGGCAAGCAGGGCAACTACAGGTTGTTACTGACACCCAGGCTAAGTCATCAGTCATCTCAGAAGATACTCCTCTCCCTCTGAAGCCCTCGCCAATGGTTCTCATATATCTCCTTTTGCACAGCAGATTGACAGAAGACCAAATGACACGGTTTTAACCCAAAAGTATTACAACACTTATGCTTCAGACCCAATCTATGTTATTAAGCAGACCTCTTACACTGGAGGGCGTTAATGATTGTCAAGTGACTCTGACACAAACACAAGTGCAAGCCTCGTTAAACTTGAAAGTTGTGCTAGTTCCTTTTACAATTAAAACAGGAGCTATAATTGAACCTGTACTGTATAGCAATATTCAGAAACTAAAGCAGTTGCTACTAAAAGGCACCAGACTTCATGGTAGGAAATGTGTATGAGTGTGACCTAAGAACTAAGGACACCTCCCACAGTGGAGGTACAGGATTTGTGAGGAATTCGAAAGGTGAACAACAAAATGGACTGCAGCTACTTGTTTCTAGTGCAGTTGGAGAAACATGACTGTGTGCACTCTAGAAATAAGCCAGACTGAGCCAAAACCAAACATCATTGGGATCAGCAGCCTCTCTCCCCTAATGGGGGTGGTGGGAGAGGGGAAGCAGAGGGGCAGACACTCCAAATCTTAGGCAACTCCTCAGCACAAGGGAAATACCAGTGCCAGGGTGGATTGGATGATTAAAGTGAAGCTGTGTGCTAGTATTGGAGTAGTAACATTCGTAGATCGCTGCACATGGTGTAAGGAAACTGAAATAAGGCTAGGGGACTCTGAATTAATCAACTCAAGACCTGTAGGAGAACTGGGTATTTTGCAGAACAAAATAAAATATCAACCAGAGACTTCTCACAAAGATTGGAAGACAACCTGGAGAGGCAGGGGAATGGGGCGGGGGGGGGGGGGGCGGGGACGACACAGATAAAATTGTAAAAAATCTATTTTTGCACAGCAACAACAGAATGCCCACGGACATTAGAAGACCACCTTTATTTCCCAAACTGGACAAGCAATACTAAGCAATATCGGAACAGTAATTACCTTCCTGGTCATTGCCTGCTATGACAAATACTATGAAATAATGTCCCTTTCATACATTTAGAGGTCTCTATCTCAAAAATATTTCTGTTCTAGTTTTGTTCGCACTGGTAAAATGTGACAAAACTCATTGTTTCTTGACTAAATTACCCATGGCCAACTTAAACTGATTTGTTTTTCTGCCAACACTACTGTGTAGTTTACACAGCTATTTCCTTCCCTAGATGTACCTGCTGATGGATTTATGGGCAGGCGCTACACCCATGCTCAGCCTTTGTTTTCCTGCACTACGATTCCAGCCCTCTTCATTTGCCTTGTAGCAGCCCTTCCCTATCTCTCTTTCTAATTTCGGTTAACCTCGTTTAAGCATATATGAACAGAATAATATACACCACTACAATTTAAAGTCTCCCAAGGACCTTGTGCAACAGTATCAGTAGTTCTCTGTCACTATGGGAGACACTTTTTGAGGCATCATGGGATCATATCTGTCTTTTTATGGAACTGCATGACATTGGCAGCTCCCAATGGGAATCCAGTCTGGATCCCAGCTGGGAGCTTTGCTACCTTGCTTATTAAGACAAGTCATGAACCTCTCTAGAGGCTGCAGAACTTCAAAAATGGAAGAGAATCACCCTCAGTGAATATCAGTGATGGAAAAGGGATTTAAGAATTTCCAAAAAACGCATTGGTGCAGCCAGTTGAAACTATGAAAGGCTGCAAACACCACTCCTGCAAACCAGCAGAAAACTCAACATCATATTCACAGTGAACGAATTCATTCTACCTGGTAGCAGGGACTCCATGCAAAAAGTGCACAATCAGTAACACTTGAATTTTTGGGACTACAGCACCATGACAACTGGTTGCTAGTCTCTGAATCTATGACTCCGTGACATACAATGACTTTTGCCACATAGTCTGGCACAATGCTTCAAGAAAAGAAAAATGTGTAGTGAAAAGGACATACTAATATCAATAATACGTATTAATCAGAGAAAATTGTTGGCAAGTGCAGTCAATCTAAAGTGAGGTCTCCGTGGTCAAACACAACAGTGCTGTGGGAAAAGCTTAGAATTTAGAATGAAAATGCAGAATAAGGAAAGGAGAAATCCAGTAAATTCTATGAACAAATAACAGCCAGTAATACTGGACTGTGGAAAAAAAAAGATTTCTGCTGTGATTTTAAAAACACTGAAGATTTTTAATTTTGCAATTTTAGCCAGAACAAGAGATATGAAGCTGTGAAGCAGCATTAACTTAGAGAAACCAAATGAATCCTATTGCTTTCACTGTATTGGGTCTTTTGCAAAAGGCAGAATTGGCAGCTGGCATTTTTTTGTAGTCACTGACTATTCAACAAAATCATTCACAGCTTATCCCATAGTGATTCGAAAGACTTCATCAAAAGCACAAGTTTAAACAAGCATATTCATTGCTGAGCCTAGATGAACAGTAAAGAGAAAATAAGAGAGGAGGGAAAAAAAATTTCATTAGTTATCGAGATCTATACAGTGTACGTCAATCCAACACACGATTCCATGGGACTGAGGAGAGGCTCAGGCAGCTCTGACTTACACCGGCTGTCTTTACAGAACAGCTCCAGCTGACAGCCTCATGCCTCATTTCATTTGGCAGCTTACAGAATAGAAAAATCAACATGAGTGCACAGGATATCCCACTTCAGGTGGGCCAGAGACATATATATATCTGCACACTCAGAAAGTTTTGCCCCTGTAGCTAAGCAACTTCCCTTGGCACACAGAAAAAAGAACTTTCTTGCAGTGCATTCTGTGATTCTGTATACTGAACCTCATTTTCAACTAAGAAACAAATTAGGGAACAGAAGTACGTTCCAATGCTAAATCTAACAGAAAAATGAAGTGACTAGAACTTCATTAATTCAAGAGTAAAATATATTCAGAAGGCTGATTTAAATAATAAGTTTAGATAAATTTTTTTGCCAACCAAGATGTTTTACTATACTTCATATGCTGAGAGAAGAAAAAATGGTGTTCGAGAACTGTCACTGCTTCAATGTTGACATCTAAGACAGTGTCACTGTTGATCACAGCTTGCAAAGTACTGTCCTACTGTGCAAAAATTATGATTATCACCAACTTCACCGCTAATTCTGCAGTCCTTAACAGATCGTTCCTGACATTGTACCAAATAATTAGTAGAATCATCCAAGCACAAAGAGCCACATTATGTAGCCAAATTTGGGATCATCGTAAATTTTATACTATGGTAACTTTTGTCACATTGTCATACAGCATCTGCCTGTTCTACTGTAAGCATCCGAAGTTTGAGAGTGCTCCAGACAGTCCTCTTAAGAATGAGAATAGTGTAAGCTATTAGGATCCTTGATAACAGGCAGTCGATCTTTTAACTTTGGTCAGGAATAAGAGAAATAAACATAATGTTCAGTTTAGCAGGTCTGGAAGGCAGGGGAGTCACAAAAGAGCAAGCTGATGTTAGAATTTGGCTCAATGTTACTTATCAACAAAGAACAAAATCCAGTTTGATGCAACATGAAAAGAAAATAGATTTCTCACCTTGCTCCAGCAATAAGCTCTTTTTGTCCTGGGTCAAACGTTAACTGTGAGAAGTCCACAGCATCTTCTGCTCTGAACACATGTAACCAAGGGGCAATTTCTAAAAACAATCAAGAGATACAACTGTTACTGTAACTGTCACAGTTGTAGTACATCAGATAGCCAACATTACATTTGCAGATACCGTGGGGCTGCAAGTTTTCTCATTATGATCCTCTAAGGAAACACAGGAGACTTTTACCACTATACCATGTGATTTACACTACAGGACTGTAAACCAGGCAGTCAACGAATACACACTTGAATGAAGGATTCAAATTTTGGTCTGATTTATAAGCCAGATGTGTTTTTCCTCCTTAGGTAAAGCAGAAAACACTACAGTACAACTGCAACTCACTAGTACGTACTCAAGTGAAGTCCGATTAATTTTCCATGCATCAGACGCAGCTGAGGGCTAGGGGTTGGGATTGTTTTACTTTGTTCTTCAGAAAAGGATTCAATCAAGTGGAAAACAATGAGAAAAACAAGCAAGTTTCACTTTTCATAATTTTCACAATAAAATCGTTGAGACATGAGGGATGAAAAAGGGAAAATGCTTGACATTCAGGTGAACTTTTTGGTTTTTTAACCTGCCTTTCTTGAACCAATTTAGTGCTACATAAAACAGGGCAGACAAGTGGGTGAGCTGCTGTAAATTGGCAAGGAGCATTGCTTGTGTCCAGAATATGAATCTACTCCTACTTTCAAAGTTAAACACACATAAATAACTGCCACCAAATCGTTAAATATTTTCATTATTAGTAGTTATTTTTGCATTTCACTACCTGGATATACGAACAGCTATATGAACACAAACATTGTTCTGGGAACATACCATGGGTTTTTTTGTTTGTTTGTTTTTTACACGGACACACAGAATACATAAAATTGCTGTAAGAATATAAACGGTTCTTTAAAAAAAGTACAGTTGTACAAAAGCCTCATCTTCTAGAGTTTCTCTCCCAATCAGCAGGATAGTGAAGCATTTATTTTATTTTATTTTTATGTTATCACAAAGCAGTGGTCTGGAACGTATGTGAAAGGTGAAGAGGGCTATGTCTGTATAGCAGAATGAGCTGCGGAACTGTCTATTTGAAGACTACAGATGTGAAACAGTCAATAAAAAGACCAAAGGTGAGCACATGGTCATGACCATGTAGAAAACAGTCAACGCCAATCCCCCTGAGAGTGCCATGGCAGTGTAATTTTTGATACTGGTATCACCAGTTGAAGCTCAGTTTGCCAACACCCATTCTAAGCTTCCTTCTTCTCTCATGAGCATATTTTTCCTTTTGCAAATGTCTGGGTTGAAATAATCCATGTCTGGTGCCTGTTTCAGGATGATTTGTTCCTAATTTAAATATTAAAGTTTTAGCACAAGTAGGTCATCCATTCCTAAGGAGAGGGACCAGGAGAAATATGTTATTTTGTGTCAAAATGTGTTCAGCCATTGCAGAGAACCATTAGATGCACTGTGCAGAAGCTGTAGCATCATATACGTTGGAAAAACAGATGGAACTGTGCAGTCGAATCACTTGGGTGTCAGAAAACTAACTTCTGCATCTGGGCAATTTCAGGCCTGTAATGCCAGTTTGTATATGTTCTGCAGAAGTTGTAGCTAAATTCACTGTTGATTCCATCTGCACTGGATAGGTTCTCAAATCAGGGCCTGAACACTGGGCAGGAAAGGGGATGGGGCTGTATATTAGATAATTATATTTACAGCTGCCATCAGCTACTACTGCAGATGCTGTGCATAGAACCTAGCAGGATTCCATAGGAGGAAAAAAAAAAATACACACACGCATATATATGTTGTAGGCCTGGGAAGCTTTATACATACCTATTTATCTATTTATATTTTTATATATATAAGGCTACACAGGCAAGCCCAAATGAGGCATTTCTTAACTTGTCTTTTACTTGATTTTGCAACCTTAACTTTTCAGTCATACATTTAATATGAAACAATCAATTGCAAAGTTCTAAAAAGTTGAGAAATTAGATAGGACAGGAAGATGAGAAAATCCAGATGTAACTCTTAAAGAATCTCACTTACTGGAGAAAAAGACAAAAAAAAAGAGACGAAAAAGAAAGTGAAATAAAATTATATTTATCAGCTTATCAGTTAATGTATCTAAAACCTCCATAAATTCCCTCAGACATTCCCTGCATGGATACAGAATATGCACATGGTTTTCACAGAAAAAAATACACACACACTCCCAACCAGAAACAGCTGTCAGTTCTGAGAGATGCAGAGAGGCCACTTTTCCTTGTATCAAGCACTGTGACTAGGACAGAAATGGATGTAAAGCTATTTTATAAAGTAGCAGAAGTTCAGACAAATCACAATACTGATGAATAACTGATAAAACCACAGAACAAATATCCTACGGAAAACATTAGGGCTTTAAAGACAGAATAGAGTATTCGAGCTAGGAGTCCGGCCAAGCCAGTGGGCAGAGGTTACAAGAGCGGCCGGCAGGACAACCCAAGACATGGGTTTAGTCCCTTGGCTGCTACGTTCCCCTTCCACGTGGTTGCACAAGCCATGGGAAGTGCTGACTCGCACATACAGAGAATTCATACTCTTCGAAATAGCAGCTGTGGCTTCCTGGGCTCGCTCTGTCTGTGCTCTCGCCCAGAGGTTTCTGCCTCTGAGGTACAATCTTGCAGAATCACACACAAGTCTACTAAACTCCCGAAGTACAACTCAGACTATCAACGTATTAGCATTCAAAAATTGTATTGCTGTGTGCAAATATGCAGAGCTGAAAAGGCCATCAGCTCAGCAGCAGATCCGCACACAGGTAAAGCCAGACCCACTGCCGAAACAGCAGTCTGGGAAAGAGAGCAGGCAAGCAGTTGAGAACAGGATTACTTCAGCTCCATCCTGGCATGGCAAATGAGACCCTTGGTGTCCTGTAAAACAAGGAAAGCAGTAGGTCCCCATAGCATGGGTAGGTCAGGGACATTTCAGTACACAGAGGTATTGTGGTGCCAGAAGACTACAGGGAAGACTGAGATTCAAAGATGCAATGCTCTTCCACTTGTCCTGCTGTCTCAGCAAGGCACAATAAAGCTTCAAGGTACAGCAAGCAGGTGATTGAGACCGTCTCCAGGTTTGGAGCAGAGGGGTAAGGGGCCAGGCAGGTCAAGGCAAGCCCAGGCTAGAAAAGAGGAGAATGAGAACTTGCTAAGAAATCTCTCTGAAATCCGATTCCCCTCAGTCCCTCCAAAATATAAATTATTTTCTCCTCTCTTTGCTGCATTCAGCAGTGTTCTGGCTTGAGGGAGTAAGGTCAGGAAGAGCAAATGGCAGCAACACCTGGTTGATTTTTTTTTTTTCAGTAAACTTTCTGCAGCTGTATCTCATGTGTGTCACAGTAGCATCACATGTCACACAGGAATAAGTCTTTATGTGACACAGCTACAACTTTGTGATACTTCTGTAAGGGAAAACAAACAAAAACCAACAACAACAACAAAAAACCAAACAGAAAAGAATCAAAACTCATGTAAACTGTAAAAGTAAAAGCTTATTGGTGAAATTCTGCTTTGACTTACATTACAGAAAATTTATGTAACTAAATCAATTCATCTAAAGAGCAAAATCTAGCTGAAAAGCCTTAGGTGAAACAAGACCTTTCAGTTCTGTTATGAGTTGTCTCCTTAGAGTCAAAAATGCATAACAAGCTATTAAAGGTCTATAAATTATTTTTCTTTGAATTAGAAACTCATGGTAAAGTAGTAAGCAATAATTATCTCACTTTATTAATGGTTTTCACATAAATGCAACATGACAAGCTTTACAAAATAACACAGCTATAGATTTTTGTATACTACGACAGTACCATAAATGAATGTGTAAGTTAATTAAGCTGGCCTGCTGACACGTAACCTAATTATACTACCTGCTGATCACAGGTGACAAACAGCAACATCCCTCCCCTTTCCAATTCTAACCCTTCCCTTTCTGGCATTCACCTCCCTTTCCTCGGCCCTCAGTTCATGTGCAGCACAGTAAAATACCTAGCCCTTCAGTGGCTGCTCTCCTCTTACTTCTGATACTGAAAACACTTATTCAGACATACCTGCAACTTGGACTTTTTTTTTTCCCACTTTAAAACTAAGTCTGCATGTTTACCATTCTGCAGACATTGGTCTCAGACTTAAAGCTGTCCATGGAAAACTATATCATGGTATACATGCATTCATGACAACAGCTGGTCTCCAGCATGCGCTGGGCCCTTTTGGTACATTCAAGACATACTTACCCTTAGTAAAAAAATCATTTTTTTTTTTTAATTACTATTACAGGACTGAAATCTGCAAGCCTTATAAATCAAAAAGTTGGATTCTGAGAAAGGTACAGCTCTCTTTCACATGCTATGAATCACAGCATGTGAATCACAGGTTTTCCTGGGGGTTTCACGTTTGGATTTGTGGGGTTTTTTAATAGCTTAGATTTAACAGAAAACAAAGTTTGCCATGGCTCATAAACCTATGGGCAAAGCAAACACACCAAAGTCCCCTCAGCTCCTAGGAAAGGTCTAGGGAGTCTCCTAAAGAGTTTTAAAGGTAAAGGAGGTTAACAATCAAAGCTGGGCAGGAGGATGTTAGATACTCATACAAAAAATGAAAGTCCAGAAATATGTCTCGGTTCTACTTTAAATTTCGTATCTGCCCAACAGGCCATAGCTTGTTTGGCTTACCTTGTCCAAGGACTTGCCAAGTGCTGAGCTCTACAGCTCTTCACAAATGAAAAGTAAAGTTCTCTCTAAACTAAGTTTCATTATTCAGCCCTTCAAAGTAGAGCTACAGTATACAGTAAAATAAATCGAGAAATTACTAATAAGGAATAGAGTGGTATGTTTAGAACTGAATTCAGAAATTATTTTTATTGTCTTTTAACTTTCATATTTACCTTTAAAGACCTCCTGATTTCATTAAAAAATTAACATAGATATTAAAAATTTCTGTAGTGTTTATGGTTTATGTATGTGACACCTCATGCCATGATGTCCTTTTTGAAAATAGTGAGCACAAAGTTAAACGTATGCACAGTACCACCTTCTTGAAGAAACTCTGTTAGCAAAATAATAATAATAGTAATAATAATTATAATTATAATAATAATACCACCACAGTTGAAAACTAGCAGATTTGCAATATTAACAGAGGTCTCTGGGTGGCATTGGTACGACAAATTCACTAATCTTATCATAAGAAAATTAAAATATACTACTGCATGCTAAAATTATTTTATTAATAAATGTATCTAATCTAAGGATGATACAATAATTCCCGTCTTCCTGAAGCTGTATAATGATTTTAGCCTAGCTTAGATCTTCTCTTTCTCTGATACTCAAGTTACGTTACTATCCTCTTCAAAGGCAGCAAGACAAGTCAGAAGTCTCTGCAGTGATGTGCCACGTTGACTCCATTGCATCACCCCTGGTGCCAGCCCCAGTAACCCCAGGGGAATCTATTAAGTGAGGTGTCACGGCTGGCAAGAGGCAATCCACCTGTTCACTCATTCAGTGTGCCTTGTTTCGGGATTTATTTGCAACATTACACAAATAATAAATTCTCTCAGAACAACTTCGGGAAAACAAGCATTGCTCTGTGTTGGAAAAAAAGAAAAGAAAAGTGGCGTGCCGGAGCCTGTTGCATCTTTTATGATTCATGTTTATCTATATTTTTTTTCTTACGTTTCCAATCACCAGTCTTTTGTAGCTCTTTCACTATTCTATCCTCACAGAAATGTGTTAAATACACCCTTGGCTGGTAAGTCATTGACTCACTGCAGATGAAAGGAAAAAAGGTACCACAGCTCCAGCAAAGAAAGGAAATAAGTACAAATACTATTCCACAGGTTCCAACAAAAAAAAAAAGAGGACTCCATCATGACAGTACAGTCAAAGAATGGCTGTACTGCTTCCGAAACCAATCACAATTCACCCCTGTTTATCTGAAAGCGGATGAGGCTTAGTTTGTGAACAACAATTTAATTCTTCTATGACTTATTCAAGGCATGTGTTGCTCAGCATTCGTGTACAATGACTCCATAGTTTAAGCAATTTTGAGCAATAAGGTTTAAAAAAAAAATAGTAGTAAAAGGGAAGAAAGCAGCTACCATTACAAACATGTAAGTGACAATATGAGATATCATATATAGGTTTTTCTTTTCTCAGATGAGCTTCTGAAAACACAGCTGCAAACAGACTTCTAGATCAGGCATCAGGGCTTGTCCGGTTGTCATTGTAGTGGAGAGAAACCTATGCCTCACCTGAACAAACTACCTCATGCACTCCTCAGGCTGCAGTGCCATGAAGCTCCACCACAACTGTGGTGGTTCTACTTCTGGTACACAGTGTTTATACCCATACAAATGCAAGTTATTCTTCACATATTTGTAAAGTCATCCTTTACATATCTGTACCTAATGTACATTGTTGTACATTCCTTAATGACTTAAAGTCATTCTTTACATATTTGTACTTTGGACCAAATTCTTCCTCTATCCTAGCCTAGCACTGTTGCAAAACAGCCCAGAACGGGCTTTTACCGATAGGTATATTCCTGTTGAATGCATTAACCATAAAATCATTAAAAGTGCCATTTCTTTAGAGAAAGACAAGCAAAGACAAGACAAGCAAATCATAAACCAAAACACTGATGTAACAAATACAGTAAGCACTGCAAATATGTTTCCATTTCTCTTGCAGAAAAGCCTCACTCTAGGAGTTAGAAGTACTCCAGCAAAAACAATATGCTAATTATACGCATCTCAAAATCTGAGTATGAACACCTGCCCTGCTACTTGCTATTCTTCCGTAAGGGCCATGGCAGAAGCTGAACGCTTTGAAGACAGCAGCTCAGTGCAAAACAGAGAAGGCCTGCCCATTACAGGCTGCTTTTCCAAAACCTGTAATTCCAGACATGTGCTTTCCATATATGCAATGGTACATTGGCAGATCTGCTTCCAGGACCATGTACCTCCTTAGCTTCATGATCCCAGGCAGGTTGTTTTGCAGAACTGTATCAGTAAGGTGACTGTGTCTTGCCCATGCTGTGGAGCGCTCTTCCACAGGAGGTTTCGGGAAAAGCCCACAGGGAGAAGCTGTAGAGCGCTTGTTGCCGAGACTGTGCATGCAGACTCCATGTAGGATGCAAAGCTGGGAGCACTTACAGCCTCGGGTCAACACTCTGGGCATTCATTATCCCTTTCTACATGGCTCCTAATCCTGTCCTCCTCCAGCATGCATTTCAGAGGCAGAGAAAATAATTATTAACGCTTCTTACAGCAGCAGAGCTCAAAGGTAGCACTGGCATGGCATTTTAGTGCCAGAGTTGAAGTTATGTATAACGAGAAAGAAGATATCCAAGTAATGTGACCCTTAGATACCAAGCACATATATATTCCACTAGGATGAAATAGAGGCCAGGAAGGTACCTTTTCTGACATTTTTAGTATACCAGAAGTACAAACTACTAACATCAAGAACCTTAGTCAATTGGACAAACAAGAAAAAAGCAACTCTAACATTCAAACCTTAGAGAAAGAGATGAATCTGTCCTAAAAAAATAAAAAAGCCTAGTTAATCCCAGCGAAATGGCCCCAGTGAAATTCCCGTTCCACCTGTTACTGAGATTAGAACGCAGTTGACATGTCCACTTTTTCCATATATATGGTGCAAACATCCAGATGTCAAGGTTAAGGACGATCACGGATGTAACTGATCTAACAGTCTTTGCTACCAGAAGGCTCTAATAATATAAATGGAGTACACCAGAAGCAGACTGGATGCAACATATGCAGAGAAAAGTACTACTTCAACAACAAAACGATAGCATCAGCTGACACCATTTCATGCTTGTCCGTACAATGAAAAGATTAGGACAGATAGGTCTGTTGTAATACTTAGTACTGCATTTTAATGAACAAGACATTGCATGTAGCCTTTACCGTATAGAACGCATTTATACCAGGGCTGAGTACACTGCTGACTTCAATAGTACAGAATTAAATGTATGTGGGCATTGTAACTGAGAAACAAAAGAATATGTGTTTATAGTAGCTAATCCCTAATTTTTAATAAAACTGAAAATTAAAAATATTTCTTATAAAAATCAATATTTTTTCTTTTTATCTAGATAATACATTGAAAAATACAGGCATTCTGGTAATCACACAGGAGTTAGATAGTAAGAACTGTAAGTTTCTAAAACAGGGATCCAGGAAGATATAAAATAAAATATCATTTCTTCCCACCAAGGAAAAAAATAAAAGCTATTGCTTAGGCAGGGTTAGCTAATGCAACCCAATCCACTATAAAAGAAAAGATGAAGTAACGACTTTGCCCAGCACGATTAAATCAGCAACCACAAACTAAAAGATTCCTCTTTTAAGTCTTACCACACTACATTTGGTTCCCCTTTGGAAACATATAAACCTGTCAGATCTCCATCTGCAGTTCAGAGCTCATCTTCGCTTATAGGGGGGCAGGGGCAGGGAAACAACAACAAAAAGACAAAACCAACCTCAAAACTACAGCTCCCTTTCAAGATCCAGTATACTGGAGGCCTCCTTAGATCACAAACAAGGTAGCTGCTTTCCTTCTATGATCCAACACAACTAACACGGTCCTGAAGCTTGCCTTTCCTTACAAAGAGAACTGCAGAGGCCGAGAAATAAATATGTACCTCTAGCCTTATCTAGAAGCTCTGCCAGCTCCCTGAGCTCCTCTCCACTTTAAATCATCTGTAATACAACAAATCCAAAGATCATAAACCTCTTGACATTTTCCAGAAAGTTCACCACCTGCTTATTGGGCCTTTGTTTTTTAAACAACTATTGCAGCTTCAGAACAATTTTGGAGGTAATGAGGCAGGGCTATAAGTAATTTATCATTAATGGGAAAAACAGAAAATAAAGCATACTTAAAGTATATGTTTCTTGGCATTAAATGAGTGAACTTGAACTTCTTTCTTAAGCCTACTGTAAACTTACTTCCTTTTACCCGACTCCTCACAGTTCCATCGGTTCTCTCATGAGGCACACAGTCACTGCTTCCGCGATTTGTGTATCGCTCGCCAGGCAGGGCAGGCGCAGTCACAGCAATTGCCCTGCCCTGGTTTTACAATCCACTCTAACCTCCAAAGTCTCAAGGTCTAAAATCCAGCCTCCATTCCTGTTTTCTTTGTCCTGCCAGAGCTCCCCCAGCTAGAAGTACATATTTCTGCATTCTTATGTGTGTGCATATGTCTGTTACTGGGATAATTAAAGGGAATTTGGGTTCTGACTGTCTGTGCCCTCAGGGAAGAGACAGTAACATCTGCTGCAATGACTACTTATTTCTTATTTTTTCTGAACAAGGGCTTTGAATTGTTTATGCATCATTGTTCAAACACATACATTGCATACAAATACAAGAAGGTGTAACGGAAAAAAAGATTGAACCCCCACCTAGATGAAAGTGGTTTCAGCGCTACAAGCACAGTTTTTTATACACTCAGAACCACTTGCGAGTTCTACAGAAATTATGCAGTGACAAGGTATCAGCCATGATATACAATTACAGCCCCTTTGAGTTTTCTTTCTCTCATACACAGAAACAGCATGAAACTAGAGCCCCAGACCATTCCAGAACAAAAAAATAAAACACCACAATAAAACGTACTTTGCAAAGTAACACCAGCCAGCTGGAAGAGATCTCATTAACCATACCCTTCCCACTTCTAAGGAAACAAACCCTTGACTCAAACATGGTGTACCTGATGTTGTAATATTTTTAAATTATACGGTATCAGTCACTTGAGGATAGCATTGTATTTAAAAATAATAACTAAGTACGCTTAACAAAAGTTTAAGTTGCCAAGAACTGTGTTTAAAAATTTTCAGTTGCGTGATCTTCTGCACCTTATTTTGAACAAACATAAAGTGACTGTCAAGTAAGCCGACAGCTGAAACAGGATTTCCAAATCCTGGTCTGATTTAAAGCAAAAAGCCTATCAATCTTTACTAATTGTTCAAATTAGGAACTATGAAAATATCATGCCAGCAGACTACCATGAGAGGCAAATAAAAATTAAGTAAAAAGGAGAAGCCAAACCTGAAGCATCTGAGTTTGGGGGGCTCAGTTCTGGGGTTTCCCCCATGATGCATTTAAATGCAATACAGACTCATGTTTGGCTACTTGAAGATTGCATTCAACTGTCATTCTTACTCCAGTTCGTCATCACATACATCTGTTCTCATTATTTTGTAATGTAATATTCATAAGTATCAGCCCAAATGACATCACCTTGACATAAACTCAAACCCACTGCTGTAGAAACACAGTAGGGATTGCAATCTGCCCTCGCACTGTTTAGACTCTCCACTATCTCAGCTGTGGGAAACTGCTGTCTTCCTAGTAATAATTAAACTTTGTTTTCTTGAAGCTGTCAGAAGCAGATTTAGCAACCCCGCTCTTCTTGAATTGTGTATACACCTGACCGTGCAACAGATAAGAGCTCAGGGGCAGTGGATGCTTAGAGGGGAAAACAAACAAAGCATTTCCAGAGGGGGCCACCTGGAGAATGACACGACATTTCAGTTGTCATGCTTGTAAGAGCAACCAAGGAGTCACCTCCATTGCATTTCACAGCTGAGTCTTCTGTATATCAGTAAATAGCTTAACATGCATTAGAAGAAGGAGCTTAGACAGGAAGCAAAGAGATCTGAGGGATTTTTGGAAACTACTAAAACCAATTTATTCTAGCAGGCTACACGTGATGGAAAGGTTAATAGGTTGTATGACTTTAAGTTAAGATTATTCCATATAAACACACACATATATTCAAGCAAAAGAGAAGGCATCCGGGCCAGAAACATAAAACATGTACAA
This sequence comes from Grus americana, assembly GCF_028858705.1. Taxonomy (NCBI): domain Eukaryota; kingdom Metazoa; phylum Chordata; class Aves; order Gruiformes; family Gruidae; genus Grus; species Grus americana. The sequence goes on from NC_072853.1 coordinate 78,898,792, forward strand.
ACTGCACAGTTTAAAAAAAAAAAAAACCCTAACCAAAAAAACCCCCAACCCTAACCCAATAGTATTTAAGATTAAAGGTGACCAGAAGCCTGTCATCGGATTAGAAGCAGATTAAAGCAGAGATAGGATGATGTTCAGGTGAGGAGGCACAAGAACTGCACATAAACATACACAGTGCAGTGCTAATGAAAGGTGCTGAAGCAAAGATCCAGAGAGTTTCAAAAAAATGTTCAGGGAACATGTTGGACATAGTGAGAAAACAGTCACACGCTTTGAGAGACAGGGAAGCCTGAGGGACAGCATATGTATGGAAGGACTACATTATGTAAGATTTAGATAGAGGGCATAGAGGCAAAGACCAGAAGAATGATGGGAACATACCAGGGAGAAGACAAAGGAGGAAAGAAAACCTCAGGGAAACACAAAAATTATTCTTCTGCACCAGACTTATGTTCCTTCTGTTTTAATATCCTGTTTGTGTCAGCCGCTAGTTCAAGATGGCCAAAAAAAAAAAAAGTGTAAGGAGTAGACAGCAGTAGTATTATCAATCAAATATTAACATTATGTCTCAATCCAATCTCTAAAAATGAGGAATGGTCTAAACCTGAAACATATAATTTAAGAGCAGAAAAAGGGGAGGATGGAGTACAGAAAGCTAATCAACAGAAGAGAATTAAAATAAAAAAAATTATAAGAGGGGTGTGAGAATTCTGAGGAGACAGAGAAAACCACCAGTGAAGGAAGGAGGATGAACCAAGGGAGACTTTCACCCAATTTACACTGTAAATCACCTTGCAGGTCAGCTGATCCACACTTCAGGGTAGGGACTCTTTCAGCAAGGTAGGCAGAGATGAACATGCTACTGTAACAAGGACTTTTTCTGAGCTGTTAAAATTATGTCATGAAGCTCAGCTGTGTTTTGACACATGGAAATACTACTTGCTGCATGTGACCTTCCCGCACCGGTGAAAGGTTTATTTTGCCCTGGGGAAGTTCTGTCAGTCAAACCCCAGTAACTTCACACCTCAACCAGCGCAGACCCCACATGCTCTTCCCAGCAAGTACAGCTCCCCCCTTCCGGTTATCAGCTCTGACCCCAGTGCTGCCGCTGCCTGTCTTCCCGAACGTGATGCAGAGGGACAGACTGACCACGTCAGTAACACACTTGTTACTGACCACGATGTCAAGTAACATATTTGACATCCTTAGTCATGCCCTCTCTTCAGAGGGGCTTAACCTTTCATGTTTGAACACTTACATGCTGGCTTTGGCAACCAGCCACAGATTTCATTTTGAAGGAAATCATGTTGTATGGTTATGGGAAACCAGTATTTGGTTTTGACATGGTGTTTTGTAAAGAAACTTGCTCAATTTTTATAAATGTACTGTAGCGAACAGAACAGCATAAATCCCACTGCCTACAGATAGTTATAATAATGCTGTGTTATTTTTGTGGGAAATACCTATGTTTCAATTACTAAGACCTTGTTTCTAGAACTGACCATCTTGCAATGACACATTTTTATTTATGTTGGCATATAAACATACTAAACTTCTTTATTTACATTGTTTTAGCATAATACAATTTCTCAATGCCATCAATTCCGCTCATGAAGTATTTTCAGGTCTGAAGATACTTCATGCAAAAAATACAAAGACGAGCCAAACAAGTCATATTGTAACAGAAGGGGCATACAGGGTCAAGCCTGACACTAATCTTGGTAAGAGTTTGGAGCCAGGACTTCAAAATGGAAGACATTCTCCACCCCCTGTACTCCCCCACCACAAAAACAAAAGGATGCCCCCAAGCCAAATAAAAAAAAAGCAACAAGCAAGAAAAAGAAAAGGAAAAACCACAACCCCACAAACAACAGAACAGCACTTCTCTTTGTAGAAATTATTTTTGTTCTAAAGGGCACTGTCAAACTCTAGGTATTTGTCATTATTAACAACTACTTTACTTGATTTTCTGTAGAGCTAGTTGAAAAATGGTAAGCTCTTAATTCTCAGAAATGGTAGAGGAGAACCGCATTTCTTTGTCCATAAAGCCTTCAGAACAAAACCTGAAGTGAGCACTGTAAGTGGAAAGACAAGCTTATGACAAGTCAAAGCATGGTCTCACCTGAATGTGACAAATTGCCATGTAACAAGTATCTACCATGTTCAGCCACGCAAACAAAATCAGCTGCTATTCAGCATCCTATAGTCTTGTCAATAGGAAATGAGCAGTGTCACGGAAGGGAACCAGGAAAAGACAGCATGTGAAAAAAAAAAAATCACTTTGAAGTAGCACTGACTGCACTTCTCTGCTTCCACCCATTGTGTTTAAGAAATTAAGGGGGAAAAGGGAAAATTAACAAATGTTTTTCCTCCACACCTCTAAGATTCCTGGAATTGTAGAGCTCCAGGCAAGGCCCAAGGGTGGGCCAAGATCTCACCAGATCTCTCAGCCAATGCAATAGCCAGCAGAAGGTGACATTCAGTGACAGGCAGTAACGGCAGCAGGTGCAACCAAGTGAGTGCAAGACAGCCCCCATAAATGCTGTGCAGAACCTGGAAGGGAAGACCAGCAGAACAAGTCTTTCCAGAAATTTGGTCACTACCAAGTACAAAACCAGAGTTCCCCAGGATCAGGCGGCCAGTAAATGCAATTGCCACCATCTTTCATGAACTAGCAGTCTAGGTTACTTCAGGAGAAGCAACCAAGAACAACTGAATTAAGGATGGTTCTTGCAGAACGTAGAGCCGTGCTGCTCCTGCTGCTGCTGTGAGAGGCCAGGCAGGCTGCGTGGGCACCTTTTGCCAGCAGTGGAGCCCTCAGGGCCACCCACTCCACACAGCACAACTGCGTCCTGCCAGGCTGTGACACCTGTGCGGCCACAAGCTCCAGGAACAGCTGGGCACAAATGGGTTACACCAAGGCAAGTTAAAAAGGGGCCGACTTCCAGCTCCTTAGCTGTGCAATGCTAACTAGCCATATACATGCTCTTCCTCTTCAGTCAGTGCTCATTAGCTTCAGACCTGTTGTAATGCAGTCCCTGAAGAGGGAGAAGAAACAAATTCACACGAACCAGCGTGGAGGTTACGCATAGAGAACTTAAAACTTCAGCAAAACATAATTTACACTGTGCCAGACGATTTAGAAACAATGGATATGCTTCATTAATGCCTTTTCCAAGGGGTAGATCAGTAGAATGCTCACACTGGCAGCTATCAATAGAAGGGACAGAGTATAACTTAAACGTCTTATGAAAAAAACTGAAATACTGTCTGGTGGAAAAAAACCATAAAATAGAGAAAAATCAAAGCAATATTGTGTTTCCTCTTGTCTTTAAACACACCAGATCTTCCAGAAGATGACAGAACTTCAGCTGCTTAGAAACTCTATTTCTTGGTTGCTGATCTGTTTTTTTAGCACATCCCAGTTTGGATGTTTTACAACCTTTCAGTAAAAATGCCCGTCTCCCTTAAAAATACATGTCTTTTGAAGAAGGAGGGGAAAAAAAAGGACAAAAACCAGATTTTAATTCCATCTGCCTGCTTTGCACAGCTAGTGGAATGTGGCAGGAGTCTCCCACTCATCCTGCTGCTTTGTTACCAACCAGGAAATCACACATGCTCCAAACTTCCACATTAGGGCAACAGGGAAGAAATCAGCTGAGGAAAGGCAATGGAAAGGCTCATAGGATGTGTCTGTGCAGCTCACTAGCCATTGCAGCAACTGCTGATTTTCAATTATTAGAAACTTATTAAAATTATTAACATTCTATGATGGTCCAGCACTTGGCTGGGATGCTAAAAGAACTGTAAGTTGATACTTGCTTTAAAACATGATCACTTCTGCCAAAAAAAAAAAAAAAAAAAAAAGTAGTTAGCCAGTATGCAAGTCCTTTGCTTAGAAAAGTCAGTCCCTGCCATACCCCGGCTTTTATCGGAACACACACCAAAGATACTGGGTGATTCAGGGAAATATTAATGGGATAGTATCCTTTGGTCTTCAAAGCTATCATTTTTAAAATTAACTGTAAGCAGCTGAACATTGCCATTCCCCTGCAGGTGCTTAGTCTCCTGTAAAAAATTAAAGGCAAACCTGATCTGATACAAAAAAATATACAACTGGTGGAGAAATTATTTTTCTCCTTAAAAGGGGCTGGTTCTTGGTAGAGTACCGCAAGCAATCTCATAGTCCTATCGTCTAGACAAACCAAAGTTGCAATATTTAGCTATCGACTTTTCTTCACTGATGAATCATCTTTATCTAAAGAAAAACCCAAAAGAGGACGGGGTGGAAAGCAATACACCTCAATCCCACTGATGAAGCTGGCAGGAGGTCTTTAAAGTGTATTTTTGAAAACCAGTGGAAAGAGAAGGAAAAAGCAATAAATACTGAGCAGCGTAGTAGACTACTATTAGTTTAAACAGTAGCTTGCAACAAGATTAGGGAAAAGAGAAGACAGTACAAACAAAAACAAGTTCATACATCATGTATCCGTCTTCATTCAGCCCACATGTTATTTCCTCTTGGCACATGTTAAATGCATGCACTCCATATACAAACCACATGATCAAATGAGCAGAGGGACGTACTGAGTCTATATTGCTTAGACAAACATCAAGGGAGGGAATTCTGTGGTGGTTAGACAATAAGGTTAAGAAAATATATTTCTCAGGATTCCCGAACCAAGGAATAAAAAAATAACTACGCTACTTTTCTTTTCTGGTTAACCTCAAGTAGAAATGAAGGGTTTATGTTCATTTCTTCTATGGATTGAGACGTTATTTTTGAGCATGTTTATTCAACAGATAACTTCTTTACAGCACAGCATGTATTTAAAATATCACTAAATACAGCTTCTAAAATTATGTCAAACTGATGCTTTTTTGTTGAGACAGCACAATCTTAAATTCTGATTACTTTATGGGAGCATATAAGAATGAGATTTGCCCCAGAGTATATGATCTCAGCTGTACCCTCAACATCAATTAAGTCAAGTTCACAACTGCACTTTATTTCTGACAGAAAAGCCTAAGAAATTAAATTTCACACAGGTAACCTGCAGGACAGTCAATAGTTATAACTTCACACCTGAAATTGGGGTTGGGTCAATTTTTTTTTTCCAGCTCAGGAAACCACTGTTTCCTGTGTGTTTTCCACACACAGCTAAGCAGTTGGGATGGTCCCTTCAGTTCTACCTCATTGATGGGGTCTGCCTACAGCCCAGGTCTTCAGCTGAGCACGCGAGCTTTGACAGGTCTGACAGTTTCAAAATTCAGCAAATGTGGGGGGAAACAAGGTGTCACTGACACTTTTACACTTTTTTTTTTTTTTTTTAAATCAGTAGTAAAATATCAGCTCTGCAGAGAGCTGCCACAGAGGTTCTGTAGAGCAGGTGGCTAAGTGCTTTTGAAACCTGTGGAAATATGTAGACAAACATTACACTACTCAACTGGTTTGCTTTGGGTTTTGCCTAAGAATAGTTCAATGTTTATAAACAGTTATTGTTTCTCATAGGCATCTTATTTTTCTAAACGCTGTTTGCCTATGATTTACCCCTCACTGTTCCTACCCAGAGGAAATCTGGTTTCCACAGCATTTTCTAACTGTTTAGGCTGAACACATGCCTTTACTATATTAAGAGAGTGTGTTTTCTAAGAAGTTGACCATCAGTAAACCCTAATACACTTTACAGAGCTAACATTTCATATCTACGTGCACATGAAAGCATATCCAGATAAAATAAAATTTAATAAAAATTAAAATTATAAGGCTCTATCTTTAATGACCAGCTTATTTCAGCCCTTTTTCTTCTTAACTCTTAAGCTATTTCAAGCATAAATATACTTATTTACACATTGTAAACATATGGAAAATGTATGCAAAGACCAATAATCTCACACTATGAGTCTCCATCCACTGTGTCACCTGCACCTTCTTTCCTTGCACCCAGTTCTATAAGTTGCACGTGATTTATAACCTCTTGATTCTAATGCTTCTGTTGGACTTATGCTAGCATAGCTCACGAATCCTCAGTGCATGCATGTAACTTATGTAGATTTATTTTTTAACTCTTTTTTTTTTTTTTTTTAAAGCCTGAATTTCAACAGACTAGCACACCTTTGCACATCTGGAGGCAGACACTTCCTTGGAGAGAAAGGAACTTAAAAGAGGGACTACGCATCATCAGTTAGTCCCACCACATAAAACACTGAACTGCACGCTACCAGGATGATCCTGTCAATCTATCCCATACTTAGAGGTCTGCTTTAATATAAATCTGATCTCTGTGATAGTTCCTACCAACTTTAAATAATTAGAAAAGGAAATTTCCAGCTTCCAAGCAAGACATAAAGTGCTTTATTCTAATCTAGGGAAGATCTATGACAATAGATTTGAGAGCTGAAACATTTTCAGATCTACAGTAGACTTTCTTATTTGTTATAGTTTCCAGGAGAGAGAAAAGGTGCGTTATGCATTCCTAACATTAATTATGCAGATAAACAAATTGCAACATCATTATTATTATTATGTACGAGAAACATAAAATGAAAGAGATTTTTTTAGATCATGTCAAAAATCTTTTGAAAGTGTATGCATCTCCGCAGCTTCTGCAACCTCTTCCACTGGCAAACAAAGTACTTGAGTAAAGGTTCTCAACTGGTGGATTAAATTCTTGCCATTTGATATCAGGAGATATATCACAGTCTTTCAGCTAAAACCATTTAGCTGGGAAAATCAGTGATAGAAATAGTATATGCCTCTCTACAAAAGGTAGCTTGACAGGATCATCACCTAAGTGAGCAGTTTTTGATGGGCAGTGGGAAAGTAAGCTCTTTCAGGAGATAAACTCTCTTTCCATATTTCACCATGACAACTCCTGGGGACTACTTTTTCTTTTTATTAGTTTTTTGCAGCTGTTCATCCATACGCTACACCAGACTCTCACTCCATTAGTTTTATTTAATAGTTTATACTCCATCTACCATGCCTCTCAAAGGAAGACAAATCAAATAAGTACACTGTTATTTTGGCATACCAGAAACTGCAAAGATGGTTTTAGTCAGTTATAAATAAAACAAAAGAGTTGATATCTCTGTAAAGTTAGTACTAAGTTTACAAGCTTTAAAGTATCTGCCACTCAATACCACTCAGCCTTGGTTGATGTTCAGCATCCCACACAGCATTTAGCTGTGGTGGATTTAATATTATTACAAGATGACTTTACAGAATAGGGTATTAATGCAGCATTCAAATTAAAGATTTCATAGCTGTTAAGAATTTATTTCAGGACTCTGTGTTGGTCTGTCAGCACTAAGAATGTCAATTGCAACAGAAGGCATTTTCCTATAGGCATTCATAAAGTCAGTAAATGCCGCAGGAAGAATACAGAAATCAGGAAGAGGGATGGTTGAATCCTGCCAACTCCTACTACAGGATTCATTCACAGAGTAGCTCTTCTCACACACGTCTCTATGCTTTGATACTACAAGTAGCCCATACCTAAGATACAGGTTCAAAGACAAACCTCTCAGTCATCTTTTCCTTCCATCTCGTATCTTTTGTTTTCCTTAACTAGCAGTCCTGCAACTACAAGTCAACCGCTGTGTGCCCACACCAGCTATGTTACCTATCACATACTGTATACTGTATTGCAAATATGTTTCTACATGTACTTTCTAAGATTTACTGATGATTCCAGACAGATTATTATGGTGAGTGTGTACTACAGCTTGTCAGAATATTTTTAAGTGAAGGAAAACTTTTTCAAGACATGTCAGTTCATAAAAGTGAAGGTATTTCATGGATATGTACTGATTAATGATATTTTTACCACAAAGGTCAAGAGGGAGTCTGGCACTGAAAATCTTACTAAATCTCATATTAACAATCTGACAGTTAATGCTTCTATATAATTGTATTTCTCATACATATTTACAGCAAAAAGGAAATGGTTTTGTTCAGTAAACTAACTGTGCCACTAACTTTTGATGCCAGATGCATCAAAAGATGCATCTGAAACAAGATGACAGAGGAGGTCTCTGTCCCAAAAAGCCTTAGCATAGTAACTTAGAACTGGAAGAACATCACAATTAAATATGACAGACAACAATACTGGTCTAAAAGGCAAGATCATGCTAAGTTCAAGCTACTCTCCTAAATGTTGGCTGAATCAGATTCATAAACGAACGCATTTTTTAATCAACTTTTAGCACGTGGCTCTGGCAATGAGTTTCAATTATTTGCTTTTATAGTTGCATATACTAAAAAAAGTACATGCAATGATCCCTTAGTTTGTGAAATTAAGCAGTTAAGTGCCAGAATTTTAACTGTGCTATTTTAATTTACAAAATTGTGTATGCATGCTATGATAAAAATGACATTATTTAACTAAATTATACACACAACATGAATGCTAAGAAAACCAGATATTTCATCAGAATAAATCATACTATTTAGTCCACCAATAAATGAGAGATAAAGGTCCCTCCTTGACAATGGACTGATGGTTTGCTGTTCCCAGGTACAGAATGTAACCACTTCAATTCATTCTCCAATGTATTGCAGAAATGGACAGCTGGTACCATTACTCTTATTAAATCATTAAAATGCCAGAATAAAAATACTTTCTGTAGAAAACACAACATTATTTTCTCTAACTTTATGAAAAGAATGGAAACAAATCTTTTTTCAATTAAAATTCAATAAATCCTAATTCATTGGAACAAAAAAAATACACATGTGCTTCTTAGAAAAACAGGAGGAATGCAATATGTAATATAATACATCTTAATCCCTACATCCTCATAGCTACAAACTATTTGGAACTCTAAGTTGCGACACTAATGGAAAAATCTCAAGTAAATAAAAGAATCATTTATTACATGCCCCAGGTTTTCATAGAAAACATCCTCCAAGTATTCTTACATTTGTTCCAACAGTTCCCCAACAGTCCATCCCAATACCCCAGATGACAACCACGTGTATAAAGAGACCAGCTTGGCAAAGCAAGGAACTCACTGTGGAGCTCCAATGCAAAAAAGGCCTTATGTATGAGGTGTAAGCAGGGACAAGGTGATGAAGGAGGAATTCAGAAACACCACATGGGCATGTAAGGATTGTGTCAGGTTAAATGAAGTTCAACAGGAGTTAAGACTTGCACAGAATGTCAAGGGCAACAAGAGCAGCTATTGCTGCTATGATAGTAATGAAAGGTCAAACAGGGAAAATATAAGCCTGTTGCTGAATCGGGCAGGTGATCTAGTGCCAGCAGACAGACGACCTCCTTTGTTTCAGTCTTCACCAACAAGGTCTCAAAGGCATCTGGGGTTTATCAAAGGGGTTCAAGAATTACCAGCAGTAGCTGGCCTGAGTCAGGGATGACTTGCAAGATCTCAACCTATATAAATCCATAGGATCAGAGAAGATGCATCCACGGACACTGAGATAACTGGCCACTCCTCATTTCTGAGAGATGAGGGAAGGTCCTCAGTAACTGCAGGAAAACAAATGTGGGAACTACAGGCCAGTTCATCTCACTTAAGCTCCTGGGAAAGTTACAGAGTTAGTCTGTTGGAATGCACTTTTTTTGATACACGGATGAGAAGGTAGTCACTGAGAACTGTCAACATGGATTTTCCAAGGGTAAATAATTCCTGACCAAGCTAATTGCCTTCTATAATAAAATTACTAGTTTTAACGATTAGGGGAGAGTAGGGGAAAGTCACTTATCTCAAGGCTTTCAACACTGTCTCACTGTAAGTTAGGATGTTACGGTCTGTCTCACCAGGAGGGCAACCAGATGGGTAAAAAAGCTGGTTGGATGACCAAGCCCAGACACTAAATGTTTAATGGACCTTACTCCACCATGAGGCTAGTAACAAGTGGAGTATCACAAGGGTTGATCCTGGGACCTGTCCTGTTTAACACCTTAATTAGCAAGGGGAGGCAACAGAGTGCAGTCTGTAAAGTTCGAAGATAACACCAAATTCAGAGAAACAGTTGATAAGCTTAAGGGCGGGGATGCCATCCAGAGGGACCTAGATGGGCTGGAGAAATGGGCCAAGAGCAACCTCATGAAATTAGGCGTACACATGCATGGTCCTGCACCTGGAAAGGAACACCATGCAACAGTACAGTCTGGTTTTAATCACAGAGGAAAATGAGTCACCCACCTTTAAATAACATGTTCAGCACCAAATTGTGAACAAACTTTGCAAGCCTAGTTGTATTTAACTTGTATGGAATACAGTCCAGGTCACTATATAATAACACTGAATGCACTTTTTTTTTTTCATACCATTATACATTAATAACAGTGGTTTCCATTAAGAGATTACATCATCTTTAGCCTACTTCTGGAAAAGTTTTTTTGCGCTTACCCCTTACCTTTGTATGCAATTACTGGGTGCTCAGCTCTGTGGCAGTGGGTATCTTCTGTTGTTGTTGAATCCAGTATTCCCAATACCCCAAGTCCTGCCAACAGCAGTGCAAGGAGGCAGCTTCTTTTCATGGTGGTCATGCTGTTCTCCACAGCAGTCACTTCTTTTAACTGGCTACTCTTCTTGCACTCACGTGGAAAAAGCACCTGGAGAATTCAAAGAAATTTACTCAAGTACAAGAGCAAACCACAGAAAAAATTAGACCTAATTCTTGATGATTAAAACAAAACAATATTGCTTTGTCTGTGTAGTATTTGACTCCTCAAAACTATGCTATCAGCTGCTCCTCTAATTACTACAAAAACTTATAATCAGTTACACAATTCTTTTATCACTCAGCAGGATTCAAAAACTGTTATTCATTCCCCCTCTCCTACTTTAAAGTTGCATTTTACAAGTTGCACGGGGAAAATAATGTTTTGCAACATTTTTTAATTATTTTTTTTAAAATACAAAAATTTATCTAAATCTATGTTCCACTCGGATCCCTCCCCCTGCCTTCCTCACAAAGAGTGCTTTGATTCCTTGGGACTATAAAGTAGGAAAGGAATTGCTCCTTCACGTTACTGTTTTGACAAAACAGCCTTAGAGCATATATAGTTTGCCTTTCTGAAGAGTATGTATAGCACAGCACAGAAAGTGGTAGGACAAGATTCACCTCAATGCTCTGACAACGTACTTTTGCTTTACAGGAGGGAGGGTCACTGGTTCTCACACTGGCTTAATCCCTACCCGTTTGCCAAGATTGATGACAAGGTTGCGTATTGCAGCTTCTAATGCTGAAGACCACTTTCTACTAAAATCTAGACACCAATCAATGATGTAATGTTTTTCATTCAGTACCAGAATAAAGTTGAAGTCTCAGCTACCTGACTTTTTGAAACATTCAATAAACAGACACTTATAAGTAACAGAATATTCACGATGTCCATATAATTTTAGATCCAACCCAATTCCTTTAGCTTTATCATAACAAACATTCCAAGTAGTAACAACCTAATGCTGCGATCCAAAAAACTTTCACCACTAGCAGCTTTACTGAGCAAGCTTGCTTGCTGATAGCACACAGTTATGAGACATCACTGCCTTTTGGGGTGGGGGGGGAGGAATACCAGAGATTTGAAAAAACTCCATAATGTCAGAAATGTCATTCTGCTAATTAATGGAGCAACTCAGGAGAAACTAATTGGCAATATTGACTTCTAATACATTTGTTCTCACTGAACTGCAGTGTGCTGTTTAATAAGGTGGAAACTTTCTATTTGTGTAAAATAAACCTCCTCAACACATGAAACAAAGGGCTGTGAATTAAAATATACTCCACAGTAAGACCAATGTGTTTTAAAAGCTACAGTCAGAAAGCAGAATGGGTTGTAAACATTGTTCCCTAACATTACTGTAGCACAAGCCATCATAACATGAACTGCTCTTCTCTTACCACTTTATTTTGCTGCCTTTAGAAGCCTTCCAGCTAAGACCTGAACACATCCAATACTCATTATTTTAAACTAAAATAAATAGATCAAAGATATAATACTTCTGAGTGGTACATAAATTTAATAGTCAGTTTTAGCTTCTCTGCTACATTCACTTATGTTTCAGAAAAAAATAAGGGGGAGGGGCAAGCTTCTAGGCAGTTAAATTCATATTCTTACCTTTCTAAGTAGTATACCTTATGATGTCATATTCCAATATGAATCTGTCCCTATAAATTGCTTGGGGCTCACAGCAGGCAGTATCTGCTTATAGAAATTCTGTGCACTCATGTATATAGTGGCAAAAAGCTCCTGTTCAAATGTTTTGATAGTACATTTTCTGCAAGGGTGACATTTCAAGCATTATGCACTATTCTTATCCAAATTCAACCAGTTTATGTGGGTTATACCATAGCTAATGGATATTACTAACCTACAGACTATACATTACTAATAGTTCTAATTCAGGTTTCTGTAAGATTATGTATGTGTATTTAGGAAGCAAAATGAAGGACGGATACCACATCATAGACTCAAAAGCTGTTTTTCTTGCACACAGTACAGCAACAGCTATTCCAACACATAGGAATATGGTACTTTCATGTTAAAGAAATAAAAACTTTATTTCTTTCAATTTGTAAAGTCTCAGAAATACCCACAAATGTGTGAATACAATGGACAGAAATTAAACAAGAATAAAATGAAACAGAGCAACTGACGTCATCTACGGGGATACATGCAGAGCATTTGACACTGTCCCACATGACATCCTTGTCTCTAAATTGGAGAGACATGGATTCAATGGATGGACCACTCGGTGGATAAGGAATTGGCTGGATGGTCGCACTCAAAGAATTGCTGTCAATGTCTCAATGTCCAAGTGGAGGACAGTGACGAGTGGCGTTCCTCAGAGGTCGGTACTGGGACTGGCACTGTTTGACATCTTTGTCGGCGACACGGGCAGTGGGATCGAGTGCACCCTCAGCAAGTTTGCCGACGACACCAAGCTGTGTGGTGTGGTCGACACGCTGGAGGGAAGGGATGCCATCCAGAAGGACCTTGACAGGCTGGAGAGGTGGGCCCATGTGAACCACATGAAGTTCAACAAGGATAAGTGCAAGGTCCTGCACATGGGTCGGGGCAATCCCAAGCACATCTACAGGCTGGGTGAGGAATGGATTGAGAGCAGCCCTGAGGGTGTTGGGGGACGAGAATCATAGAATATCCTGAGTTGGAAGGGACCCATAAGGATCATCGAGTCAACTCCTGGCCCCACACAGGACCAGCCGAATCAGAGCATATGACTGAGAGCGTTGTCCAGACACTTCTTGAACTCAGTCAAGCTCGGTGCTGTGACCACTTCCCTGGGGAGCCTGTTCCAGTGCCCGACCACCCTCTCGGTGAAGAACCTTTTCCTGATACCCAGCCTAAACCTCCCACGTTGCAGCTTCATGACATTCCCTCGGGTTCTATCACTGGTCACGATAGGGAGGAGATCAGCGCCTGCCCCTTTGCTCCCCCTCGTGAGGAAGCTGTAGGCCGCGATGAGGCCTCCCCTCAGTCTCGTCTTCTCTAGGCTGAACAAACCAAGGGTCTTCAGCCTCTCTTCATATGTCTTCCCCTCTAGACCCGTCACCATCTTTGTTGTCCTCCTTTGGACACTCTCCAATAGTTTTATGTCCTTTTTGTACTGTGGCGCCCAAAACTGCACGCAGTACTCGAGGTGAGGCAACACCAGCGCAGTGTAGAGTGGGACAATCGCTTCCCTAGACTGGCTAGCAACGCTGTGCTTGATGCACCCCAGGATACGGTTGGCCTTCCTGGCAGCCTGGGCACGCTGCTGACTCATGTTCAACTTGCTGTCGACCAAGACTCCCAAGTCCCATTCAGCATGGCTGGTCTCCAGTGTCTCATCGCCCAGTCTGTATGTATAGCCAGGGTTGCCCCTTCCCAGATGCAGAATCCAGCACTTGCCCTTGTTAAACCTCAAGCGGTTGGTGATTGCCCAGTTCTCAACATGAGCTGGCAATGTGTGCTTGCAGCCCAGAAAGCCAATCATATCCTGGGCTGCATCAAAAGAAGCATGGTCAGCAGGTGGAGGGAGGTGATTCCGCCCCTCTAGTCTGCTCTTGTGAGACCCCACCTGGAGTACTGCATCCAGCTCTGGGGTCCTCAGTACAAGACAGACATGGACCTGTCCAGAGAAGGGCCACGGAGATGATCAGAGGGCTGGAGCACATCTCCTGTGAAGACAGGCTGAGGGAGTTGTTCATCCTGGAGAAGAGAAAGCTCCAGGGAGACCTTCTAGCAGCCTTCCTGTACCTGAAGGGGGCCTACAAGAAAGCTGGAGAGGGACTGTTTACAAGGGCATGGAGTGATAGTGCAAGGGGTAATGGGTTTAAACTGAAAGAAGGTAGATTTAGATTAGATATTAGGAAGAAATTCTTCACTGTGAGGGTGGTGAGGCACTGGAACAGGTTGCCCAGAGAAGTTGTGGAGGCCCCATCCCTGGAAGTGTTCAAGGCCAGGTTGGATGGGGCTTTGGGCAACCTAGTCTAGTGGAGGGTGTCCCTGCCCGTGGCAGGGGGGTTGGAACTAGATGATCTTTGAGGTCCCTTCCAACTCAAATCATTTTATGATCTATAAGCTCAGCCTTCTCTGTCTCCCTGGCTGTAAATGAAGCTCAATGGTCTTTATGTAACCAGGCTCCTATATCCCAGCCAAAGTTTCAAAAAACAGCTGTACCCAGGACACAACAAAAAGAGAATCCTATTTCTCCACAAAGAAAAAAAAGCACTCTTCATCCAGATATCTGTGCAACAGATTTAGTATCTTATGGATGCCATCCATCTTATGGATGCTGTGGTTTCCATTAGAAAAAGAATACTGACTTTTATGGGACTAATCCTGGTAAAGGACCAAGATGTAAATGTTGACATGTCTGATGTCTTGTATCCTGCAGGGATCAAGAGGATTTCTCCCCACCTATCCCCTGTTTGCAGAACTCAGTAACAGAAGAAAAGATTCCTTCACAATGATACCTTTCCTCAGCCTCTAAATCCAAACAGCATCCTCTGGAAAGACAGGCTACTTACATGCCATAGTTGTTTATACATATAGTTATGATGTGGGAGATTTTGGGGGCCAAAAATCCTACCTAGCTGAACTCTTCCTCTCGCTGCGTGCATCTCACATGGTAAAAATGGAGGCAGGAAACACTCCTTTCTCTCAACCAGAATATCCAAAGACAAGGTTGGTCTTTGAAGGAGAGACAAAAAAGGATGTAAATGCACTTCTGATAATATGTCTCAGAGAAAAACAGCAACAGTTTAAATTTCTCCCTACCTCTACCTGTTTAAATGTATTGTGCTATTTTATTAATTTAAGTGTATTAGTTATTTTAGATGTATTAATTTAACTGCATTAAATACATTGCAAGGAACTGCAAATAGAAGCTTACTTGCAACTACTCAGAGGAGAGTCTTCAGAGACCCTAATCAGACAAGAGAACAGTAAATCAAGGTAGCAGATAGAAACCTCATCACAAGTTCTCACATGAGAAAAGGAAAAGCTTTAAGTCAGCTGAGCAACTGGGAGGAACAGGAACTCACTATACACTTCCTTAGACCAGACCATGCACAGAAGGAGAAAGAAAAAGGTGTCTAGATATTCCACTTAATACAGTGCTAGAAAAAATAATGAACAATCCGAATAAACAAACAAAAAACCCCAACAAAAACCCCCAAACTAAAAAAAACAAAACAAACAAAAAATACACACCTCCAAGAACCAAAAACCCTCCACCCCCCCAATCCCTCCCAAAAAAACCCTCAAAAAAACCCCAAACAGAACACACACCTTCAACATGTACTGACAGCATGAACAGTTAAACCAACACCTTAGAAAAGCCTTCAAAACCAGATGCTTTTCCACAGAATTTGCTCCCTCCTGTGCATCCTTGAACAAGGACCACCACACAAGTTCCATCTCTGCCTGAGATACTGGCTGTAAGAGTGAGCCTGGGGAGGCAGCACCTAAACACCGTACCCATGCAGCTCTGCAACACTGCAACTGGGAGTCAGAAGTCTTGAAGCGGGCAAAGGAGCCTTTCCTGAAAAAGACCCTTCTCCTTACTGAAACTGCAACTGTTGCACCAAGAAGTGGTAGTTAGCCAGGAGCATAAGACCCAAAAGACAAGAGAACCCTAAACATGAAATGTTTAGGCTAGTTTCCTTGATTTCCATATAATCTCCATACGCAAATCTATTTCAACTATGAATGTAATGGTCAAGTCAAAACTCTTCCAAACATATCCATAATAGTGATATTGACTGTCTTTTTAACTATTGCTATACATTTGGGAACCAAGCACAGTGACCTATATTATCTGTATAGTTTTTCTAGCACAGATCTTTAATCAGATTTCTGACAAATTGCATTTTATGAGTCTGTAAAACAACCTGAGGATGCAAAAAGAAAAAAAAGAAGAATTATAAAACGTAATATATTTCAATACATTATTTTATTTAGATATGTAAAGGGTCTTGTGCACTTATTCTCTCCCTCATTCACTTTTTTTTGATCTAGCTTGCCTAGAAGAAATATAAAGGTGAATAAGGTCCATTAGGTAAAGGTATTATTTTTTACAAATGTAGTATTTAGTTTCTCCATCAATGCTATTTGATGAGGGAAAAAAAAAAAAAAGAAAAACAACTCAATATTTTCTATTTTAGCTGAGCCAACAAAAGATACCAATTGCTAAAGACAAAAATTGTGAACAGCTAAGCATGCAAGGCATGTAACTGCTACTGCTAGGTCCAAGCAGATTCATTTAGAGACTATTCCCTCCAGGCACTGGAGTCATATATTTAAAATGAAATAATCAGGATGTCAATATTTCTAGGTCAGTTAAAATACATCGTGTTGGAAGTACAATCTACCTCTGAATTATAAACTACATTTTCTGTTTGATTAAAATAAGCTGCTGTATAAAGAGTTACCACACTAACTGCAGCTGTCTAGCAGCAAAGATACTTTCAAATAATTATCTTTGCTGATTCTGTGTCAGTTTAACTGCGCTTTGTGAAAGTAAATGATGAAGTGAATTTATGTCAATACGAGTATACAAACGGCAGAGTTTGGCATGGTTAAAAGATGCTGGTTTCAGGACTGGTTCTGGGTATGTGCATCCACAAGCTGATCTGGGGTTCCTTTACGTGCGCACCAGTGTCTGCTCTCACAGACGTTGCTTATGTAATTTGCTGTGGGAGACTTATTCCACTTTCCCTGGGTGCTTCACTCCACTTCTTGTTTTGCAAAACAGCAAAAGTTTGATAAAAATTTACTCATGCTAACTACTCCAGAAAACATGCACCTTTGCGCACAAGCATGAACCTGAAAAAAGTACTTGCCTAATGAAACAGACTATACAGTGTATGGGTTCTTTAGAACAGAATTATGAGTCCAAAGAATGATGTTGTCCCATATTGCTACTGTACACACTTTGAAATAGTAATAATTATTTCATCTTTGGTCATGTCAATTTTATTAAAAATACATAGTTTGTCTACTGTACAGCTAGTGGCACCTTTTTACAATGTGTTAAAAGAATAGAACATTTGCTTGCTGTTGCAACTGATGAGCAAGCAGGGAGAACTGATGTTTTGTCTTTAGTAAAAAAAGCCCATACTGTTGTGCATTGCTAGTAAGCATATGGACAAATCGGGAAAGAGGGTATCAGCAGTCATATGGTCATAAAACTGGAATACACGAACACCCCTAGGATGTAGCTCAGTGCCTTTTTCTGGAATGTTTTTCATTTTTTAAAGTCAAACTACTCAAATCCACACAAATCATTTGAGAGGACGATTGCTAGAGAAAGGGATATGTAAAAAAGGCCCTGTCATCACACCTACCAAAAAATCTAGCTAAATTCTCAGGCGATGTGTACTCTTCAAATTCCCAGACCTGGCAACCCCACTTGTGACAAGCCCTGGAGGCAGCAGGGATGGGGGGAGCATCAAGAGGTCTGCATCAGTCTCAAGTAACAGTCCTCCCCCTCTTCTCCAGTGAAAATTGTGAATGTTGTGTATCAAAGGTATTCACATTTCACTTTTTTCAGAAACGAACTGTGATTTTTTTTTTTCTCAGTCACACCTCTCCTAATAATATAAAGACACAAGGTGAATAAGTATCAAAACTCATTTAAATCTTGTTTCCAAAAAAAAACCCCAATTGTTCTTACTGTAGTGATTAATCTTGTTCCCGTCAAATGCACAAATAAAAGCTACACCTCTTTATAATATAATTACTTTGAAATACATCCCTTATTCGGTATAGCTTTAGCAAAACAATTTGTATATCATTCAGATACACAATTAGATTAGAGCAGTAGCTCAAAGATCATCTCATTAAATACCAAGATGAGACTGGAGACTATAGAGCCTCTTCAGTGAAATAATAGAGCCATATACTATCGTGTTTCATCACTGAATCCAGCAATGAAGACTGTTTGCTATGCAGCAGAGCAGCATATTCTAATTTGTCTTCTCATAAAGTGAGAGTCAGCTTCAATTAACAAACTGATTACCAAGTTCCTTCAACTATTTTTTTTAATATTGTCGTTCATTTCTGCAGTGGCATGAATTTTAAGATCTACAAGAGGCAGTCACCCATCAGCTGTCATTGACTAACGCAGTCAAAAATCAATCCTTAAATTCATAGTGACATTCTGCCAAAAGCCTGCTAATATCTGTAGCTGATGGTGACAACTCATAAAAGAAGAATCTGTCATCAAAGTTAGCTCTCCAGCACTGCTCAGAGAGCTGCAGTTCTCGTGATTTCCGCAAAGGCCGCACTACTTCAAGAACAGTAGTCAGAGTGAAGCAAGAAGTTTGCAATAATGCCTCGGATCTCATTTATCACACCATGGGCATGTTCGCCTCATCAGTGAGGCATAGCACCAGTGGACCACAGCCCCCTTGAGCAAACACCAGCCAACCCAGCAGGTCCACAGAAGAGCACCACAAGCAGTTTAGAGGTAAGAATAAAGGTAGTGACATCAAGCGCAGCCTACAACCAAGTTCCAGCAATTTCTCAGCTCTTCTTTTCAAAATTCCTTTTTCTGTTAGCTATCCCTTAGCTCCTCAGCCTTTTTGGTATACTCCCAAGCCCCAAATCCCCACCTCTCGTTTTCTTCCCATGAAGTGGGACATCCACTGAACTGTGATCCGCTGTCTGGCCATCAGAAGTCAGTCTGAGGCAGCAGGAGGAGATATTCTCCTCTGCAGACAGACTATAAATCCAACACAGTTTTTTTCTTTACAAAATAACTGTAATGGAAAAACAAAATAGTAATGACTGTTTGCAAATAAAAGATCTAAAAAGTGGAGAAAGTTGGAAGGAAAATTAGAGATAGCTTAGTAGCCAAAGGGAAGGCATGAGGTGAGAGAGACAGACAGGAGAGGGCAGAAGTGTCGGCTAGTGCAGGAAAAAGAAATGGAAGGAAGAACTGTAGCAATTGAAAGACACATTCCTGCATTTCATCTTCTCCTTTCTCTCTACACCACACTTGTCTGTTCCTTTTTCAGTTAGTAATATTAATGGCAAACCAAACACATTTTCTTAGGGCTCAAAAGATGGTCAACACCATTAACATGGCATACAATACAAGCTGTTCCATAGTAAAAATAAATAAATAACTAACTCTTACAAACTCATTGAGCTGTACAATACTTTCAGGTGTTATAACAGCAGTTCAGTAGACAGTCCTTACCATAGGATTTTAAAAAATGGCACAGCTTCAAAATAGGATTGAGCAGATCCTCAGAAAAAGGATCCACTGATGGTTATGAAATACCTAGACACTCCCATTTTGCAGTGTGAAACTAGGAAACTTCCCGAGCCAGATATTGCAACAATATTCAGGAAAAGTCCCACTAGCTGCTTGCTAGGGTCTTATTCTCTTCCCGAGACATGTGCTGTTTGCTCCTGACAGAGACCAGATGCCGGGCTGGATGAACCTCTGACCAAGCACAGCCTTCGGTCCCATGTTCTGCAAAGATCTGAGCTCTGCACTGCACAACATTTGTAGCGTGTATTTTATTCACTTCTATTGCCATACAGTACATACAAGTCTGTATTTACAAGTTATTCATAAAGCCTTGTGAAAAGTGAACATATGTATCAGACTGTAAGACAAGGAAAATCCTTTGCACAGCTTTTTACAAAGCACATACTAAATACAGTACATGAGTTGCAACCACAAATACAAACCACATCCGGAATAGCCAGTCTACGGCATTTTTTCTTTAATACTCCCTCACCCATCTAGTAGGAGGCCCAACAGTTTAGAAAGATATGTGTCTCCTGGTTATAGCTGAGTCAGCAAATACCTCAATTTCAACAGAATCACATAGTCATTAACTGGACTCCCTTACAAACTGTCACAAACCATGACAAATTACATTTCAGAAGTTTCTTCAAATTTCTCCAGCAATGGTGTTAGTGGCCCTTACAAATATGCTTTCCAAATAACCCTGGCACACTCTTGAGAAATAAAATATAATACATAAAGCTGCAGACAACAATTTTTAAAGCAAAATGTACTTTCAGAGACCTAGTAATGTTGCCCCTGAATGAAGATGCTATACTACATATTTCTATTCCTCAGTAAATGAAAGTTATTTGTGAAAAATCTCATTTGCCCATTAAACCTGAATATAATAAAAGCATGATAGTCCTCCTCATTGAACAAGGATTAATAAGAAAAACCATGACCAGACAAAGTATTTTTAACACTTATTTTCATCATATTTGCTAGCAAATGCAGTCCCAGTTTATGGCATTGGTTTTTCCTGTGTTTTAAGCTACATAATTATGTTGATTTCACATAACTAATTACATATTAAAAAAAATGTTTCAGTCCAGTAGAAACTACTGCAATGATGACATGTCTTGAATAGAACTCTCTTCTTCCCTAGCTTTACTGTTAATGTTTTTGTAATCTCCTAAAAAAGTATCTGTGCTCCCTGTATAATAAGGGGCTCACAGAAAAAGTGAATTTTGAAATTTCGCCACTGGGAACTGGAAATGCAGGACCAGAACCATAACTACAAGTAAAGCTGTGCATGAATTTGCATTAACAACATGCTGAAAGATACTCTTAAATTACAAAAGCTCATGCTCTGAAAGGTGGCCATGTGTTTTACCTTCTACTATGATCTCTACTCAAATTCTGGTATGATGCAGGATGGGAGAAGGAGGAGATGCTCTAGCTTAGGATGCTTTTCCAACCACGTCCTGGGCTGCATCAAAAGAAGTGTGACCGACAGGTCGAGGGAGGTGATTCTGCCCCTCTACTCCACTCTCACAAGACCGCACCTGGAGTACTGCATCCAGCTCTGGTGTTCTCAATACAAGAAAGAC